>NC_090436.1:779260004-779885004 GCF_031143425.1 Pleurodeles waltl
GCCCAAGGCGAAAGGGAAACTTCGAGAAGGCAGAAGGGTCGGCCCCACGCAGAGGACCCCACCGGAGATATCGCAACCTGTCTGACGGGGAGGCCTGACTGGGTGCCAGCAGTGGACTCATCAACTTTAGTACGAGCAGCATTACAGAGGCAGCCAATGAACGGAGGACGCAACTGAGGGGCCGCAACTCCATTAAGGTTGGTGGACACTCACTGGCCCGCAGCTATGGCGTCCCATACACCACAAAAAGGAGGGTTCCTTCGAGGACCTCGGTATCAAAACTCACAACAAGAAGGCGCTTCCAACAGAGTCCCTGGCGGTGGAAGGTGGAGGCTTGATAGACCTGGGAGACAGAGAAGTACCTCTGACAAGAATATTCATGGAGCAGCTATTTGGGTCCCTTCGTGAAGACTTTGCCACCTTGAAACAGGAAATAGCAGAAGAGGTCAAAGAACTCAAGAGAGGTTGTAGATCTGGAATAATGAGTAGACACTCTAGAACAAACTCATGACGCACGAGAGGAAGAACTGGACTGCCATAGGAGGGAACTCCTTACTCTACAGGACAAGAACCAGGAACTGCAGTATTGAGGTCTTTGAGAATAGATCCCGGTGCTCCAATATCTGAATAAAGGGTGTACCAGCGCAAGCAGTGGCAGGAGCCCTACAGAGCTTTGCGGTGCACCTTTTTCAGCACGTACACTGAAAGTTCAGACTGTGGTACTTGACAGAACAGAGTTGGCTGGTGGGCCTGCTCATCAGGTCAAGCCCAAGACATATTGACCTGCCTGCACCACTATAAACAAAGGGAGACCATAATGGCAGCGACTCGAGACCAAACATCAATTGAATTCGAGGGCCACTGAGTTGGCCAATTCCAGGACCTGTCGATGCTGACTCTGCAGCGCCGTAGAGAGCGCTCTGACATGTAACGGACTTTCTTAGAGAAAGTGGTATTAGATATAAATGGGGCCATCCCTTCAGTCTTCACTTAGTCAGGCAAAATGAAACTCACAGTATTCGCACATTGGAGGAGGCGCAGGCATGCAGGGAATGGCGCCATGCCTCTGATCGAGCACAGTAGACAAATGTTCGAGAGTGGCCACTGCAAATTGATGGGGGCGCTCAAAAACTCAGGCCAGACGGAATAAACGTCATAAACCTGCAACGGCAGAGAGCCAAAAAGAGGACGGCACTGCTGCAAAGCTTACGCAGTCATGATAGCGTCTCAGAAGTGGACGCAGACCAATGATATATCATAGTAACTACATAAGGCCCTCTCGTTGATAAGGGACGGCGGTCCGCTGGGCAGTTGGGAGGAAGCAGAACAAGATCTGTTAAAGGCAAAGGGATAACTGACAGACAGCTGTATGGCAGAGCTCTGACCCCCTCAGGAGTAGTAGTCACCTGACAATGGAATGAAGACCAGGCTCACCCCGACTGATCTGTTTGTTCCTAGGTGGGGCACATCTTTAAAGTTTATATCCTGTTGACTGTTTTCTTTACCCCTGTTCTCTATCCCCCCAACCCTGATTCTGATGGGTCATGCCTCCCCCCTTCGTGGGTCCACATACCTAGGTCTTCAATACTGGGTAGAAGTAGTAACAGACACCATAGCAACCTACTCCCACCTCTTCCATGATCACTATCCTTGGTCTAAATGTTTGGGGCCTTAATGCAGCCGTGAAGAGGCAAGCACTGCTGATGCAGCTCAGAGACACAAGGGCGGATCTTTATCTGCTACAGGAAACCCACTTAATCCACTCAGACTGAAAAAGGCTGAGGTCACGCTGGTTTGACTGACAGATCCACTCTTCAGGCCCGGGGAGGTGGGCAGGAGTAGCAGTCCTTTTGGCCACTAACTTCCTGGGGAGGGTACTTAGGAGAGAATCCTCCCAGGGATCTCAGCTTGTATATTTTCACATAGATATTCGAGACCATAGGCTGACAGTAGCTAATATTTACAGACCAAATGAACAGAAGGAATGCTTCCTAAGAGATGCTCAGAGGAGGGTTCTGGCCACCTCAGATGAAGACATTGTGGTGGTGGTAGGTGAGTGGGGGGTTGATTTAAACCTGGTTCCGGATCCCCAGCTCGACCAATCTGTTCAGAGATATGGCCAGACGGGTGCTTCGCCAAAGGACTTTCAGGGGTGGGTGGGGGCAGCAGTACTAACTGATGTTTGGCGCAGGCAACACCCAATGGAGAGGACATACTCCTTCTCAGCCGCGCACCAAAGCTACGCATGCATTGACCTTTTCCTCACCTCACCACGCATTACCAACCTGGTTACCAAGACTAAGATAGGAGTGGCTTCCATATCTGATCACTCCCCGCTCACGATGTCGCGCGCCCTTTCACTTCACGCCCCAAGTGCAAAGCAATGGCGCCTTAACTCAAGACTCTTAACATATGAGGATACCTTAGTGGGAATCGAGACCACGATAAAGCATAACCTAGACACAAACAACACCCCAGAGGATCAGTATTACAACTTTTTAGGAAGACCTTAAGGCAGTTATTGGGGGTCAGTTCATAATGATAGCGGCAAGACTAAACAGGGCCCGACGGGAGGATGATATAAGGACTCCTTAAGTCACCCATAGCCTGACTGGGTCTCTGGTAGTGAAGAGACAACTCACCACTTTCTGAAAACAGTTACGTGCTCTAGATGAAGATAAGGGGGAGTACGCCCTACTAAGGACTAAGCAGAAATTCTACCCAGAGGGTAACAAAGCAGGCTGCTTACTGGCCCACCGACTCAATGTGCAGGCCACTGGATGAAGAGTGGCAGAGCTGCAGCTGCCTGATAGCACTCTGACTTGTCAGGAGGAGCAATTTCTACATCAGTCTGAGCAGTTCTACTCTGACTTATACACCGTGGAAAAGCTTGATGTGGATGGTGTGGAAGGCTATTTAGACGCCGTCCCTCTGACCCGAATCCCCCCCAGTGGATAATGATATGCTGGAAAGGGGTGTCACACCCATAGAGGTCCATGTGGCCATACACCGTTTGCAAATAGATAAAGCGCTCGGTGTGGACGGCTCTGGAGCAGAATTCTATAAGTCCTTTGGCTCCCAGCTAGCGCCAGTGCTGGCTTGGTTGTACAATGCGTTGAGCACGACTTACCCCACCCCTCCCCCACAATGCAATTGGGCGTGGTGACCGTTATCCCTAAGCCAGGAAAAGACCTGCGCCTGTGCTCCTCCTATCCACCCATTACACTACTGAATGTGGAAACTAAGATTTTTATGGGAATTTTGGCCCACAAATTGAACCCATACATGCAGGGCCTGGTTGATCCAGACCAAACAGGGTTCATCCCAGAGCGCATATGTAGCGATAATACTAAAAGGTTATGCCACTTACTGGACAAGTTACATCATGCACAAATCCCAGCCCTTTTCTCCATTGATGCGGAAAAGGCCTTTGACCAGGTTCACTGGCAGTATCTCCATGCGGTTCTGCAGCATTTTGGACTCCGCCCCAGACTCCAGGACTGGATTCGCTGCAATTATTATAAACCTTGAGGCAAGGTATCTGAATGGAGGAATGCCCCAGCAATTCCCTATTTCAAAGGGCACGTGACAGGGTTGCCCTCGCTCACCCTTATTTGCCCTCTATACGGAGCACTTTGCTGAGCGTATACGCAACCATCCAGATATAGCTGGCCTGCCGATGGGTGGTACAGCGCGAAAACTGGCTCTCTATGCAGACGATGGGCTGCTTCACCTATCCCAACCTCAAATCTCCCTCGTAGGGGTCATGGCAGAACTAATGGCATTTGGCAAAGTCTCAGGCTTTAAAACCAATCTCACTAAATCAATACTGAACTATTCTGTAGGTGGAGAGGACCTCCCTAGAGGCAAGTCTTCTCTTCTCATGGGCAGCACAAGAAATCACGTACCTGGGTCTGAGAATAGACCCCCACACCTGAGGTAACTGCAGCAAATAACTAGAATAGGAGACTAGATATTGCACGCACTGAATTGACAAAATGCAGGACCTACGGCCTCTCGTGACTGGATCGCTTAGCATCAATTAAGATGACTCTTCTGCCTAAAGTACTCTACCTTATGCAGACTCTGCCGCTGCAACCACCTCCCAACCGGCTAGACAAGCTGCAGGTGCTTATATGGCAGTATATTTGGAGTGGCAAGAGGGTTAGAATGTCAAAGGCCCAGGCATACCTACCACACAGAGGGAGTGCTGGGTGTCCCGCACTTGCTTAGCTATTACGCAGCTCAGCTGCGCTACATGGTCAAATGGGCTCGACCTCTGATGGAAAAACACTGGTGTTTTATCAATCAAGCAGTGGCAGGAGCTCACATCTCGAAGGTGCCATCCCTACCCAGAAAACACCGACCGCCCGGCGTATACGTTTCCCCTGTCCTGCGGGCTACATTGGGCGTGTGGGATAAGGTGCAGATAACAAAAGGGCTGTCCACGTCGACCTCCCCTGAGACTCTGCTTATTGGTAACTCAGACTTCCCTCCTGCGATTAGTGAGCCTGCTTACCTATCGTGGCAGGACTCACAGTCAATGACACCCTTCCTGTCAGAGGTCACCAATCCTCTTGCACTAACAGTCTCCAAGTAGAATATGGTCTTCCAGACAACGCATACCGGCAATATATGGCTGTTCACCACTGGGCAACCTCCCCTGCAATACATCCGCATGCGAGCTGACCCATAACACGCTTTGAACAGCGGCTCCTAACTAGAGAAATGGATAAGCGACTCCTGTCCAATCTCTACGGCTTCCTGGTTACACCGACTGTGCTCCTCACCACACCAGCCAAGCACTGATGGGAGTCGGAATGTGAGCGCACTTTCACAGATAGTGGTGGGATGTTCCCTACAGGGCACGAGTGACAGCCCACGCTACAACCAGAGAAATGTTTCTTAAAATACCCTACTACATGTATTACACACCTCCGCAGCTGGCTAAATGGGGGGTGCATGGCGATGGCAGTTGCTGGCGCAGACGGGAAGGCACACACTCATACTATGGCACTGCCCAAATATCACCTCCTTTTAGAGCACGATTCTCCAAGCAATAGATGAAATATATTGCAACAACATACCACAGTGCCCTAGTTATATTTTGTTGGGTTTTCCCAACCCCCACACTTACCTGCTTCGCTCTGCTAGGGGTCAGGCTATTACCCTGGCTTTGGGGGCTGCTAAACAACTATTACTGGTGCGCTGGGGCTCGGAGACCATTCCCACTCACACTGACTGACTATACAAGCTAACGACCCTCATGGGCATGAAAAAACTGACGACCCTCTTTGATAAAACATGGGGCCCGGCTATTAATTATGTCAGAGGAATTTAGAGAACTAACCTGCCCATCATACCTACGCATCCTACGACTGACAAGGACAATGGACCCTCTCAATTGAACCAACAGACTTGCCCCTGACAAATGACTCCCGGCTGATAACACTCACCCTGGCTGGGCCCAATGAATGACGACAGCTGATCGCTGAAAATAAGGCGTCTCTCCCTTCTCTCTCTCGCTCTTCCCCATCCCCACTCCTCCCCACCTCCACGGCCAATGGTTGTAGGTGGGAGACGTAATGCTTTCTATCTTTAAAATCAATAAACCACTAAGTTAAGCCTGGCCGCTCGTTGGCAAGCTACCAAGGGTTGAGCTGGGTTTAATTTATTGTTAACTGGATCTAAGTGGAGGTTAGTGGTCTATTGCTAAGTGTAGGTATTTACTGGCCCTTATCAATAACCAATCTTCCAGCAACCATTAACCCACCCTAAACATATATACATACATACACATATATACATACACACATATATTCAGATAAATACACATATATATTTACATACACACATATACATATATACACATACATATTCAAACACATATACACACATTTTGTTATATTATATATATATATATACATACATACACATGGAAAATGTCACTTACCTAGTGTACATCTGTTCCTGGCATGCAGTGCTGCAGATTCACATGCTGTGCATATCCCGACATCTAGTGTTGGGCTTGGAGTGTTACAAGTTGTTTTTCTTCAAAGAAGTCTTTTTTCCAGTCACGGGATCGAGCGGCGACTCCTCTCGGTGATAGTGTGGATGGGCATCGACTCCTTTATTAGATTGTTTTCCCACTGAAGGGTGAAGTAAGGAGTGAAAGAATGTGTATGTACAACTATAGATAAGAAATAACTAAGGTGGCCATGCAAATATATATATACATAAACATATGTACAATTGAGTACTACAATGACTACAGGCTCCCGGGAAGGAGGGAGGGCGCATGTGAATTTGCAGCACTACATGCCACGAACAGATGCACACTAGGTAAGTGAAATTTTCCATTCAATGGCATATGTAGCTGCAGATACACATGCTGTGCATAGACTGAAAAGCTGTTCTCCTCAAAATAAGCAGTGGTTAGCCCTTTGGAGTTGAAGTGGTTTGAAATTGTATTGTTAGCACTGGTTGTCCAACATTTGCTTGTTGGCTAGATAAGACATCCACACAGTAATGCTTTGTGAATGTATGTGGTGTGGACCATGTGGCAGCTTTATATATATCTGTCATTGGTATATTTCTTAAGAATGCCACAGAAGCACCCTTTTTCCTAGTCGATTGAGTGATTAAGAGTTTCCTTTTTGCTTTACGGTAACATGTTTGAATACATCACACAATCCATCTAGTTAATCCCGGTTTTGAACTGGGGTTACCTTGATGTGGTTGTTGGAAAGCAACAAAAAGTTGATTAGTTTTCCTAAAATCTTTTGCTCTGTCTACGTAATACATTAGACCTCTTAAGGTCAAGAGTGTGTAGAGCTCTTTCAGCAGTAGAATATTGCTGTGGAAAGAAGACTGGCAATTCCACCAACTGATTAATGTGAAAAATGTGAAACCACTTTAGATAAGAATTTTGGGTTTGTCCTAAGCACTTCTTTCTGTGTGTGTACTTGGAAGAACGGTTCCTCTAGAGTGAATGCTTTAATTTCACCTACTCTTCTTAATGAAGTTATTGCTCCTAAGTAAGCAACCTTCCATGTGAGAAATTGAATAGGACAAGAGTGCATGGGCCCATGGTCTTGTGAGTACAATATTAAGATTACATGCAGGAACTAGTGGAGTTCTGGGTGGAATAATGCGTTAAAGCCAGGTTTGCTTTTTGTAAATAAAGCAAATAGCTCACTATATCTTGTACTGACGCTTTAAGTGGATTTATATTTTTAGGTAGACAGTAGTATACAAACCGTTTCCACTTATTTACATTGTCTGGTTGTTGGTTTACATGCTTGTTTTAGAACGTTCATACATTCTAATGGAAGCTGTAAATATCCAAACTCTATGACTTCAGGAACCAAATCGCTAAGTTGAGTACACTGGGATTGGGATGCCGGATTTGACCTTTGTTCTGAGTTAACAGGTCTGGTCTATTTGGAAGTTTGTGATGGGGCACTACTGACAGATCCAAGAGTGTTTTGTACCAGTGTTTGTGTGCCCACGTGGGAGCTATAAGTATCATGGTGAAAGAGGTGTGACGCATTTTGTTGACCAGAAATGGAATTAATGGGAGAGGGGGGAAGCGTAAGCACATATCCCTGACCAGTTGATCCATAGAGCATTGCCCTTGGACTGAGGGTGTGGGCGTCTGGATGCAAAGTTTTGCCATATAATACATTGTTGTCAGTTCTTAAGACTGTTTTGTGTATGATCTGAGGTTGGAATGCTTTGATCGCTAAGAACACAGCTAATAATTTCAAGTGGTTTATGTGGTAAGTTGATTCCCCAGTCCCATTCCCCTTGTATGGTTAGGTTGAGATGAGCTCCCTAACCTGTCATTGACGCATCTGTTGTGATTGTGGTCTGTGGCACTGGGTCTTGAAAGGACCACCCTTTTGTTAAGTTGTGATTCCACCATTGCGGAGATTTGTAAGTTTGGCAGTCTAACAACACTACATCCTGTAACTGACCCTGTGCCTGAGACCACTGTTGTGAGAGACACTGTTGCAGTGGTCTCATGTTTAGTCTTGCATGTGGTACTATTGCTATACATGATGCCATCATTCTCAATAGTTTCATGATAGATCGTACTGTGTAAGTCTGATTGACCTGGATTTGTGAAATGAGGGAGTGAAAAGCCTGAATCCTTTGTGGATTTGGGTAGGCTAATGCTGTTTGAATATTGAGAATTGCACCTAGGTAAGGTTGAATTTGTGCTAACCGTGGATGAGATTTCTGGTAATTGATTGTGAACACTGTGTGTATGGTATCTATTGTGTGTGTGTTATTGACACTTTAGAATGTTGCTGGATTTTATTAACCAATAGTCTAGATAAGGGAAAACATGTATGTGGGATCTTCTGAGGTGAGCTGCTACTACAGCTAGACATTTTGTGAAAAGTCGGAGCGGTTGTTATCCCGAAGGGTAGTACTTTGAATTAATAGTGGTTGCCTGATATTACGAACCTTAAGTACTTGCGGTGAACTGGGTGTATGGGAATGTGGAAGTAGGTATCCTTTAGATCTAACGCGGTCAAGTAATCATGTTTTTGTAGTAGGGGAATGACTCCCTGTAGAGTAACCATGTGAAAATGTTCTGACAGGATATATAGATTTAGAGGTCTGAGTTCTAGAATGGGTTTGAGTGTACCATCCTTTTTTGGTATAAGGAAGTATAGAGTATACTCCTGTCCCTTGCTGTGAGATGGGAACCATTTCTAATGTCCCTTTTAGTAAGAGATTGTACCTCTTGTTTTAGTAGAGCAGTGTGTTCTGGAGAGAGTGAGAATGAGGGGGAATATTTGGTGGAGTAGAAATGAGTTCTAGGCAATAACCACTGCGGATAATTGAAAGTACCCACTGATCTGTGGTGATGTTTTGTCAGTGAAACAGGAATGGTTGCACTCTTCCTCCCACAGGAGACGTATGGGATTGTGGCATGTTTGGAAAGTCATTGTTTTGAGGGTGGGGTAGCACTCTTTGAGGCTAGAAATGTTCATCTGGCTCTGAAGTTCTGTCCTCTGTATGAACCTCTAAATCACCCTCTTGAATACTGCTGTATCTGTTTTGGATGGGAGGTGGAAGCATCTGCAGTTTGGGATTTAAAACCTCCCCTAAAACTGTTATTTCCGAAAGGAACCCCGAAAAGGTGTGGTATAAAGTGCTTGAATGGCTTTTTCAGTATTGGAATCTTTGGAGTTTCTCAATGGTAGTGTCTACTTCTGGTCTGAAGAGATGTTTATTGAACAGCATATTAAGCACTGCCTGTTGTATTTCAGGTTTAAACCAGAGGACTTTAGCCATGCATGTCTTCGGATTGTAATGCTAGTATTAATACTTCTAGTTGCAGTGTCAGCTGCATCTAGAGAAGAACTAATCTTGTTAATTGTAATAGCCTGTCCCTCTTCTACGATTTGCTGCACTCCTTTGGTGTTCCTTGGGTAGGTTTTGCAAGAATTCTTGCATTTCATTACAATGTGCGCTGTCTTGTCATACCAACAAGGCCTGGGAATTGGAAATATACCACTGGTTGGCTGCTTGTGTTGCCACCATTTTCCCATCAGCATCAAGGTTTTCTACTTTCTTTGTCAGAGGGTGGGGTATCACCTGAAGACTGATTATTAGCACATTTCCTAGCTGCACTGACCACAACAGAATCTGGTGGCAGTTGTGTAATGTAGACTGGGTCTGTTGGTGCAGGCTTATATTTGTCAATTCTTGGAGTTGGAACCCTAGCTTAAACTGGTTCTTTGAATAGGTTGTCTGCATGCCTAAGCATGCCAGGAAGCGTTGGTAAGCACTGGTAGTGTTTATGGGTAGAGGATAGTGTATCAAAAAGAAAATCCTCTTCCAAAGGTTCTGCATGTATTTGGCCCCCATGGTATGCAGCTGCCCTAGATATAACTTGAGTATAAACCATACTATCCTCTGGTGGTGAGGGTTTAGTAGGGTGAAGATTAGGATCATTGGATGGTATAGGGTCCGAATCATACATGTCCCATGGGTCCACTGTGTCTCCATGTGAATAAGTATGGGAGTGTGGTGGTGGGGTATTAGGTGGTGGTAAGAAAGAAAGCTGTGGCGAATGTGGTGGAAAAAGCAGGAGAGGTGATGGCTTCTCCTTTCGCTTGAAATTTTTTGCTGGGGGTGGAGCAGTATCAAGAGTCTCTTGGAATGCTAGCTTTCTTTTAGTCAGTGGAGGTGGAGAAGTAACAATTTCCCCAGTCCTTGTGGATTTGTCTTCTCTGCTTACTGTCCATAACCTCCAAAATTGGTTGAATGTCAGATTCCTCTATTTGATGCTCAGAGGTTGTTTTTGGATATTTTGGGCATATGTTTCAATTGGCTTGAAAGTCCTGTATCTTCTGTATAGAAGGATGTTTTCAGCTCCAAAGCAGTTCAGAGGTGTTTGGGTCCCAAAGATATTAGCCGAGGTTTCATCTCCTAAGCCGAACGCATTAATTTCGGATCCAAAGACTGTAGGCTCGGTTCAGAGGTTGAGCTTCTTATTTTCTTGCTTGACTACGGCACTGAAACAGGCGTGGACTGTTGATGGGGTGTTTTGGGCTTTTTTTGGCACCGAACCCAGGGGCCGGTTGCCGATTACTTTCTTTCGGGTGGAACCATGGCTTGACAACAGTGATGCACCCAAGGCCTTGCTTGATTTTTTTAAAGTGGGAGTAGGGGCAGGTATACTCACATGCTGTGCCGCTGTGGTTGGCTGGCTGTGGTCTTCTGATCCTTGCTCGGAGTTGGAATCTTGGATTGAAACAGCAGTCTGTGCCTGCTCCTCCTCTAAGGTGTTGGTGGACTGTATGTTTTGACTCCTTCTCGAATCTTCTTGCCCTTCGATCTCGCAGTGTCTTTCAATCGAAAAAAAATGGCAAGCTTCACAGTCTTCCTCACGATGTTCAGGAGAAAGGCAAAGATTACAGACCAAGTGCTGGTTGGTATAAGGGAATTTAGCGTGGCAGAGGACAGAATCGTAATGAGTCCGATCCATCAGGCTATGGCGCAGTAGGCACAAACAGGCCCAAGAAGGGCGCAGGGTGTTTTCTTTATCCTGACGGTACTATTGAATCGATTGCAGATGTAAATGCGTTCGAAAACAATACCGACGGTATGAGAAAGTGAATATAAAGTTTCCGGATCTAAAGTCTTGGAGCGAGAGGGAACACGTCCGAATCAGACGGCAGAAAGAAAACACAGAGGAGTCATTTGAAAAAATACTTCCTCGAAGAAAAACAACTTGTAACTCTCCGAGCCCAACACTAGATGGCAGGATATGCACAGCATGTGAATCTGAAGATTCACATGCTGTGCATTATTCCTGCCATCTAGTGTTGGGGTCGGAATGTTACAAGTTGTTTTTCTTTGAACAAGTGTTTTCGAGTCACGAGATCGAGTGACTCCTCCTCTTCGGTTCCATTGCGCATGGGCATCAACCCAATCTTAGATTGGTTTCCCGCAAAGGGTGAGGTAGGAGTGGTAGAACGAGATTAGTAAAGATGTCCATGCAATGGAATCAATATGTATGTACATAGTTTGTGATAAAGGAATGTTTATTTACATATTACATATATACAATTCTAATTGCAACATAACCCCTTCTGTGCCGCGGACGTAATGGTTACGTCCAGCGGCACAGTGCTCCTGTGCGAGGACGTAACCATTACGTCCTCGGCACAGAGCCCGGAGGGAGCGCTAGCGCTCCCTCCGTGGGGTTGCCCCCCAACCCCCCCAAGGCGGGGATGGAAGGGGAAGACCTTCCCCTTCCACCCCCAACCCCCGTGGACCTCATTACCCACTGCCAGTCGCACTGGAAGCCATTTGCTTCCAGTGCGATCACAGGAGAAACAGGTAAGTTTCTCCTCCGGCGGGTGGGGGGTTTGGGCCAAAGAAGCACCGGGGGAAAGGAAAGGTTTTTAATTTCCCCCGGTGTCTCTTTGAGCATTCCTGCTGCCCGATCGCATTGCGATCGAGCAGCAGGAATGCCCACTAGACACCAGGGATTTTTTATTTTGATTTAAATGTTTGTGTGTGGGAGCAGCCCCTTGGGCAAGGGTCGCTCCCTTTTGGGGGCATGTTTATGTTGGCCATCCAGTAGACCCCAGTTTTTTTTTTTTGTTTTTACAATTTTTAAAATGTTTGTATTTGGGAGCGGCCCCTTGGGCAAGGGACACTCCCTTTTGGGGGCATGTTTATTGTGGCTATTTCTGCCCCCCTTGGGGGCAGATCGGTCTATTTTTAGGCCGATCTGCCCCCAAGGGGGGCAGAATCCACTAGACACCAGGGATTTCTTTTGTTCTAGAAAATGTTTACATGTTTGGGAACAGCCCCTTGGGCAAGGGTCGCTCCCTTTTGGGGGCATGTTTATTGTGGCCATTTCTGCGCCCCTTGGGGGCAAATCAGAATATTATTTTTAGGCTGATCTGCCCCCAAGGGGGGCAGAAGCCACTTAGACACCAGGGATAGTGTGTGTGTTAGTGGAGGGGGGCAACCCCTTGGGCAAGGGTCGGCACGTGTACCAAGGCCATTTCTGCCCCCCTTGGGGATGGATCAGCCTATTATTTTAAGGCTCATCTGCCCCCAAGGGGAGCAGAAACCACTAGAACGCCAGGGATTTTTTATATGTTTATTTATGTGGGGGGGGGGGGGGGCATCCCCTTGGGCAAGGGGCACCCCCCCCAAAGGGGGGTTGGGGGGCATTGAACTGTTGGCCATTTCTGCCCCCTTGTGGGCAGATGGGCCTATTTTTTTTTAGGCCCATCTGCCCCCCAAGGGGGGCAGAAGCCACTTAGACACCAGGGATAGTGCGTGTGTGTGTTAGTGGAGGGGAGATTTTTTCAAATATGTTTATTTATTTGGGGGCGTCCTCTTGGGCAAGGGGGGCATTGAACTGTTGGCCATTTCTGTCCCCCTTGGGGGCAGATGGGCTAGAAGCCACGTAGGCACCAGGGATAGTGTGTGTGTGGTTTGTTTTTTGTTTGGGGTGGGCCATTGGGGACACACCACTAAAGGTATTTTCTGCCCTCCTAGGGGCAGATAGGCCTATTTTTTCAGTAGGCCCATCTGCCCCTATGGCAGAATCCACTTAGGCACCAATTTCTAAATGCTTGATGGTGGGATGTTTGTCAACTGACGAAGTATTTGCATTTGTGATAAAAAAAAATCCTCCTTTTTGTTCTAGTTCAAAGCTTTTGCTTTCTTTGCTGTGGCTCCTTGCGGTTTTGGCGGTGGTTGACCTGCGGTTTGCATAGTTGCATGTTTTAGGTAAGTAAAAACAATTTACTCCAAAGGAGTATTGTTGCCATGCATGAATGACATGTTTGTAGGTTCTGTACTAAATGCAGGTTTGTGTGAAATTGTCCTTAGATTTGTGCACAATGATATTTGTGTTGTCTTATTTCTAATTTGCTTTTCTTTCTTTCTTTTTAGTGGGATATCATTGTTTATTGCTGTGTCTGTGCAGAGTAGTTGCTGGTGATTCAAGCTTTTTCAGGCAAGTGAGCGGTATAGTTTTTGAGTTTATAACTCTTACTAATAAAGCTACACTTTATTACTTATCTTACACAGTGCTGGTTGTTGGTGGTGCATTTGTCCAGTTAATTTTAGTAGGAAAGATCATGGCTAGCCGCAGGATGACCGCTCAGCAGGTGGTTGGTATGCTTTTTGAGTCATTGTCTGATCATGATTATGAGACGGACTCTGCATCTGAGGCAGAGGAGGAAGTGAGGGATTCTGGCAGTGAAGTTTCTGTTGGAGAGGAATCTTCTGATGAGGAAGCCACACTCAGTGCAGATGAAGGGCCTGTTTCAGAGGAGGACACTGATGTGCCATTAGTGCAGCAACCTTGGGCTGAAAGGTTTCCCGTTCGAAGAACTGAACTCTGGGTTGCCCCAAACATGGAGCAGCCAGAGTTGCCTGCCTTTACTGGTCTCCCGGGGTGTAGAGTCAATACTGAGAACTTTTTGCCTGCCAATTTCTTTGAGTTATTTGTGGATGATGTGTTTTTGGAAGAGATTGTTGAGCAGACTAATCTGTATGCGGAGCAGTATTTGAGGGACAACGCTGCTAGACTTAGGCCGCACTCTAGAGCTGCCCAGTGGATTTCCACAAATTTGGAGGAGATGAAAAGGTTTTTAGGGTTGACTCTTTTGATGGGGTTGATAAGGAAGCAGTCACTGGCTTCTTATTGGTCTACTAGTCCCTTGATGGCAACAGCTATATTTCCTGCAACAATGAGTCGTAACCGGTATTTGCTTCTTCTTAGGATGCTGCATTTTATTGACAATGCATTAGCCTTGCCACGAGATCACCCTGATTCTGACCGTCTTTTTAAGATTAGGCCTGTCCTTGATCATTTTGTAGATCGGTTTTCAGAGGTCTATGTTCTAGGCAAAGAAATAGCTGTGGACGAGTCTTTGGTCCTCTTCAAGAGTCATTTGGTTTTTAGGCAGTACATTCCTAGCAAGAGGGCACGATTTGGAATTAAATTGTATATGCTGTCTAAAAGTAGTACAGGATATGTGTATAATTTCCGTGTCTACACTGGTAGGGATTCTACTATTGACCCCCCCCCCCCCCCGGTTCTCCTCCCACTTTTGGAGTTACTGAGAAAATTGTGTAGGAACTCGGTAGACTGTTCAACAAAGGTCACCATTTGTATGTAGATAACTTTTACACTGGAGTGCAGTTCAAGTAATTGTTTAGAGTGGACACTGTTGCTTGTGGCACAATTTGTTGTAACCGGAAAGGCTATCCAAGGGAGCTTGTCTGTAAAAAAAAAAAAAAAAAAAAAAAACTTGAGGGACAGTGCAGTGCCTTGCGGAATGATGAGCTGCTAGCTTTGAAGTTTTCAGACAGGAGGGATGTCTACATGCTAAGTACCATCCATGACGAGAGTACTTCCCCCGTGACTGTTGGGGGCCAGGTTGCTGAAGTGCACAAACCTGTGTACATTTTAGATTATAATAAGCACATGGGAGGTGTAGATAGAGTTGATCAGAGGTTGGAACCTTATACTGCTATTCGTAAGTCTTACGTTTGGTATAACAAGTTAGCAATTCACCTCTTCCACTTAGCAACTTTTAATGCTTTTATTGTGTTTAAGGATAGGTCTCCAGAGTCAAAGATGACATTTGTGAAATTTCAGGAGTCAGTGAGGAGCCTTATTGTGGTGGAACAGGCCAGAGTTCCTAGAGAAGCAGTGGTGGAGGATGTGGCTAGATTGAAAGATCTCCACTTTGCTGAGCACATTCCTCCCACACCCACAAAAGACTTTCCAGCTAAGAAATGTAGAGTGGGTATTCGAAGAGGTATCCGGAGGGAGACTCGAAAGTACTGCCCAGATTGTCCTTCAAAGCCTGGGCTGTGTGTGGGTGGTGGTTTTAAGAATTACCACACCCAGAAGAATTACTGGGAACAACCATGAGTGTAAACTCATGTCTATTTTGTATTTTCATGCGTTCAGTTTCATGGTTAGCATTTCTGTCATGTACTTAGTTAGAGCTTTTGTAGTTTTGTAATTATTTCTAATTAGTTAGGGGTTTCTTTGTTTAAAACAAAAAAAGTGATGCCATTGTGTGTGGAGTGGGGCTTGGCTGAGGGTGTACATATTGTACATATTGACTTGCTGTTGGCTACTGCAACACACTGCCAGCCAAACACCAGTCCACACACTCCCATTAGCAGGTGTGATTGTTGTAGCAGGCATGTGGGCGTATGTAAGTGATGGGCCCTTGAGTGGTGCTGTCTGTCGACGTGAGTGTTGTAATGTGCTGGGCCCGTGGCTGGCGGTGTGAATGGTCTTGTCCGTGTCATGTACGAAAAGTGTGTGAATGGACTGTAAAGCGATTGGTGCCTTGCCGTGGCTTTACAGCTCACGAGCTGTGAGTCATTGGTTCAGTT
This sequence comes from Pleurodeles waltl, assembly GCF_031143425.1. NCBI lineage: Eukaryota > Metazoa > Chordata > Amphibia > Caudata > Salamandridae > Pleurodeles > Pleurodeles waltl. Next base: position 779,275,923 of record NC_090436.1, read on the forward strand.
TTTTGGCCTTTCAGTTATTAACAGTGCATTTCTTTTTTTGTGTGAAATCTCTTGTTAATAAAATTTGATCCACTGAACCATCACTCACCCTCGTGCCAAATCCAACCAGTATGTGTGGTAAAAATGACAAAACCTGCTCCGCTGTAATCCGTCGTCGCAGCACACCTGTGACACGCTAGGTGCCTCGGGTGGGACCACGATGATGAAGCATGCCACCAACTTGGTTGGTGGGTGAGGGGTCTTCTTCACATTACCTAAGTGCGTTTCTTTTCACAATTTTAGTGTTTGGCACATCACAGACGTATGTGGACACATCAAAGTGATATATTACAAAACTACCTGTGTTTGGGGTGGAGGGGGCACCTATGTTTTTGGTCCTGGGTGCGGCCTTTATCTAGTGAAACCTACCAAACCCAGACATTTTTTTAAACTAGACTCCCCAAGGAGTCCAGGGAGGTGTGGCTTGCGTGGATCCCCCAACATTTTCTTACCCAGACTCCTCTGCAAACCTCAAAATTTGCTTAAAAAAGCATCTTTTTCTGACTTTCGTTTGTATGATCACCGCTCCAGCACAAAATTCCTACTCCCCAGCGTTCCCCTCAGTCTCCCAAGTAAAAGGACACCTCACTTGTGTGGGTCCCCAAAGCAGAGTCAGCCTAAAGATGTATAAAAGAAAAGTATGTCCTTATCAACTCGCTGTGCTATCCCCTCTATCTCTACAAGTTTTTGGCCTTATTCTGTTGCAGGCACCTGGCCCACCCACACAAGTGAGGTATCATTTTTACCGGAAGACTTGGGGGAACGCTGGGTGGAAGGAAATTTGTGGCTCCTCTCAGATTCCAGAACTATCTGTCACTGAAATGTGAGGAAAATGTGTTTTTGTAGCCAAAGTTTGAGGTTTGCAAAGGATTCTGGTAACAGAACCCACAAGTCACCCCATCTTGGATTCCCCTAGGTCTCTAGTTTTCAAAAATGCACAGGTTTGGTAGGTTTCCCTAGGTGCCGGCTGAGCTAGAGGCCAAAATCTACAGGTAGGCACTTTGCAAAAAACGCCTCAGTTTTCTGTCAAAAAATGGGATGTGTCCACGTTGTGTTTTGGGGCATTTCCTGTCGCAGGCGCTAGGCCTACCCACACAAGTGAGGTATCATTTTTAATCGGGAGACGTGGGGGAACATATAATAGCAAAACAAGTGTTATTGCCCCTGGTCTTTCTCTACATTTTTTCCTTCCAAATATAAGAGTGTGTAAAAAAGACGTCCATTTGAGAAATGCCCTGTAATTCACATGCTAGTATGGGCACCCCGGAATTGAGATGTGCAAATAACCACTGCTCCTCAACACCTTATCTTGTGCCCATTTTGGAAATACAAAGGTTTTCTTGATAGCTATTTTTTATATTTCAGCAAATGAATTTCTGCATACCCGGTATAGAATGAAAACCCACTGCAGGGTGCAGCTCATTTATTGGCTCTGGGTACCTAGAGTTCTTGATGAACCTACAAGTCCTATATATCCCCCGCAACCAGAAGAGTCCAGCAGACGTAACGGTATATTGCTTTCAAAAATCTGACATTGCAGGAAAAAGTTAGAGTAAAACATGGAGAAAATGTTCAGTTTTTTTCACCGCAATTTTTTTTTGTTTGTTTTTTCAGATGTTATTTTCTGTAGGAAACCCTTGTAGGAGCTACACAAATTACCCCTTGCTGAATTCAGAATTTTGCCTAATTTATAGAAATGTTTCGGTTTCTGGGATCCAGCACTGGTTTCACACCCATTTCTGTCACTGACTGGAAGGAGGCTGAAAGCACAAAATAAAATCGTAAAAATGGGGTATGTCCCAGTAAAATACCAAAATTGTATTGAAAAATTGGGTTTTCTGATTCAAGTCTGCCTGTTCCTGGAAGCTGGTGATTTTAGCACCACAAACCCTTTGTTGATGCCATGTTCAGGGGAAAAAACCACAAGCCTTCTTCTGCAGCCCCTTTTTCCCATTTTTTGGCAAAAAAATGATTTTTTCACTGTATTTTGGCTAATTTCTTGGCCTCATTCTGGGGAACCCACAAAGTCTGGGTACCTCTAGAATCCCTAGGATGTAGGAAAAAAAGGACGCAATTTGGCGTGGGTAGCTTATGTGAACAAAAAGTTACGAGGGCCTAAGCGCGAACTGCCCCAAATAGCCAAAAAAAAGCTCGGCACAGGAGGGGGAAAAGGCCCGGCAGCGCAGGGGTTAAACGGCTAGAGGCTACCGGGGAGGTGGTAGGGTGCATGTGAATCTGCATGCCACAAACAGATGTACACTGGGTAAGTGACATTTTCCGTTCAATGGCATGGGAAGCTGCAGATACACATGCTGTGCATAGACTACAAAGCAGTAATCCTCCCAAAAGCGGTGGTCAGCCTGTAGGAGTTGAAGTTGTTTGAAATAATGTTCTTAGTACAGCCTGTCCTACTGTGACTTGTGTTGCCAACACATCTACACAGTAGTGTTTGGTAAACGTATGAGGTGTAGACCAAGTTGCTGCTTTACAAATCTGTCATTGGTATGTGAAAGGCCATTGTTGCTCCTTTCTTCCAAGTGGAGTGTGCCTTTGGTGTAATGAGTAGCTCGCTTTTAGGAAACAAGTTTGTATGCATTTGACTATCCATCTGGCTATGCCCTGTTTGGATATAGGGTTACCAGCATGGGCTTTTTGGAAAGCGACAAACAATTGCTTAGTTTTACGAAATGGTTTTGTTCGGTCTATATAGTACATTAGTGCTCTTTATGTCTAATGTATGCAGTGCTCTTTCTGCTACGGCGTCTCGCTGTGGGAAGAAGACTGGGAGCTCCACCGTTTGGTTTAAATGAAACGGTGAGATGACTTTTGGCAGAAATGTTGGATTTTTGCGGAGAACTATTTTATTTTTGTGTACTTGTATTAAAGGGTTCTTCAATAGTGAACGCTTATATTTCACTAACTCTTCGTAGTGAAGTGATGGCTACTAGAAATGCTACCTTCCAAATTAAGAATTGGATTTGGCAAGAATGCATGGGTTCAAAAGGTGGACCCATGAGTTGTGCAAGTACAATATTAAGATTCCACGAGGGTACTGGGGTTCTTGGAGGTATGATCCTTTTTAGTCCTTCCATAAAGGCTTTAATAACTGGTATTCTAAATAGTGATTGTGTGTTTAATCTGCAAGCAAGCAGAGATTGCAGTGAGATTAATTTTGATGGAAGAAATGCGAGATTTTCTTTTTGTAGATGTAGTAAATAACCCACAATGTCTTGTATGAAGGCATCTAACGGTGTAATTTTGTTTGCTTGGCAGTAGAAAACAAACCTTTTCCATTTATTAGCATAGCAATGCCTGGTGGTAGGTTTTCTTGCATGTTTAATGACTTCCATACACTCATTTGGAAGATTTAGAACACTTGAAGACTTCAGGAGCCAGATTGCTAGGTTGAGCGTTGCTGGATTGGGGTGCCTGATCTGTTGTTGGTGTTGTGTTAACAGATCTGGTCTGTTTGGGAGTTTGATGTGAGGTACTACAGAAAGGTCCAACAGTGTGGTGTACCACGGTTGGCATGCCCACGTTGGTGCTATGAGTATTAGTTTGAGTTTGTTGACTAGAAAAGGAATGAGTGGGAGAGGGGGAAAAGCGTAAGCAAATATCCCTGACCAATTGATCCATAGAGCATTGCCCTTGGACTGAGGGTCTGGGTACCCGGACGTGAAGTTTTGGCATTTTCTGGCAGACAAATCTATGTCTGGTGTCCCCCACTGGTGAAAATATTCTTGTAGTATCTGGGGATGTATTTCCCACTCGTAAGTTTGCTGGTGATCTCGACTGAGATTGTCCGCTAATTGATTGCGAGTGCCTGGAATATATCGCGCTATTAAGCGAATGTTGTTGTGAATTGCCCAATGCCAAACCTTTTGTGCTAGGAGGCATATCTGTGATGAGTGTGTTCCCCCTTGTTTGTTTAGGTAGTACATTGTTGTTATATTGTCTGTTTTGATGAGAATGTGTTTGTGAGCTAGAAGAGGTTGAAATGCTTTTAGTGCTAGGAAGACTGCTAGCAGCTCTAAGTGATTTATGTGTAGTTGTTTCTGTTGACTGTCCCATTGTCCTTATATATTGTGATTATTGAGGTGTGCTCCCCACCCAATCATTGATGCATCTGTTGTGAGAATGGCGTGAGGCACAGGGTCTTGAAAAGGCTGCCCTTTGTTTAAATTTACAGGGTTCCACCATTGAAGCGAATAGTGTGTTTGGCGGTCTATCAACACTAGATCTTGGAGTTGACCCTGTGCTTGCGTCCATTGTTTTGTAAGGCACTGCTGTAAGGGCCGCATGTGTAGCCGCGCGTTTGGGACAATTGCAATGCATGATGCCATCATGCCTAGGAGTTTCATTACAAATCTGACTGTGTAGTGCTGATTTGGTTGTATCTTTGGTACCATGGTTTGGAATGACTGTACCCTTTGTGGGCTTGGAGTGGCAATAGCTCTTTGAGTGTTGCTCCCAAGTATTGTTGTAGTTGGGATGGTTGCAAGTGTGATTTTTGGTAATTTATAGAGAACCCTAGTGTGTGTAGGGTATCTATTACATACAGCGTGTGATTTTGACACTGCTGTTGAGTGTTGGCTTTTATTAGCCTATCATCGAGATATGGGAACACGTGCATGTGTTGTCTCCTTATGTGGGCCGTTACTACTGCGAGGCATTTTGGAAATACTCTGGGGGCTGTTATCCCAAAAGGTAAAACTTTGAATTGGTAATGTTTTCCCTGTATGACAAACGGAGGCATTTTCTGAGAGATGGATGGATGGGTTTATGAAAATACGCATCTTTTAGATCCAGTGTTGACATGTATTCTTCCTGTTTTAGTAAGGGGACTACATCTTGTAGTGTGACCATGTGAAAGTGTTCTGATTTGATGAATAGGTTGAGAGTCCGGAGATCTAAAATTGGTCTTAGTGTTTTGTCCTTTTTGGGAATAAAGAAATATAGGGAATAAACCCGTTCCTTTTTGTTGGTGAGGTACTAGTTCTATGGCTTGTTTTGTTAATAGTGCCTGCACCTCGGTTTGTAACATTTCTAAATGTTGCGACAACAGTTTGTGCGCTCTTGGGGGAATATCAGGAGGAAAATGTGTGAATTCTATACAGTAACCATGTTGGATAATTGATAAGACCCATGTGTCCGTGGTTATGTCTGACCAAGGTTTGTGGTAAAATCTCAGTCTTCCTCCCACAGGTGATGTGTGTTGGGGGAAGTTGACGGGCAATCACTGCTTGTTATTAGTGGCCTGCTTAATGGGCTGAAATTTCCCCCTTGACCTTGGGAATTGTCCCCTGAAGGACCTGCGAAACCCCCCCCCCCCTCTCTGATGGTGGGCTTGGTAGGTGGGTTTTGTCTGAGAGGTGGATGCTTCTAAAGGCAGTTGTCTGAAGCCCCACCCCACCTATATTGCGGTTTCCTGAATGTCCCTCTAGATTGGGACGAGTAGAGCACGCCCATGGCTTTGGCCGTATCAGGGTCCTTCATTTTTCCTCGATGGCTGTGTCCACTTGTGGTCCAAACAGTTGTTGATTGAATGGAATGTTAAGTACTGCCTGTTGTATCTCTGGTTTGAACCCGGAGGATCTTAGCCAAGCGTGTCGTCTTATTGTGACTGCCGTGTTCACTGTTCTTGCGGCAGTGTCAGCAGAATCTGATGCTGAACATATCCAATTGTTCTATATGGCCTGTCCGTCTACCAATTGGTGAGCCCGTTTTTGGTATTCCTTGGGGAGATGTGGGATATCATCGCTCATCTCGTCCCAATGAGCTTGGTCATATCGTGCGAGGGCTTGAGAATTTGTTATGCGCCACTGATTGGCAGCTTGTGACGCTACTCTTTCCTGCCGCAAACTTTCTACTCCTTATCTGGAGGTGGTGCGTCTCCAGATGACTGCGAGTTGGCTCTCTTTCTCACAGCTCCAACCACTACAGAGTCTGGGGCAACTGCTGTGTAATGAACACTGGGTCTGACGGTGGTGGCTTATATTTCTTTTCGACCCGTGGTGTAATGGCTCTTCCTTTCACAGGCTCCTGGAAGACTTGTTGGGCATGTTGAAGCATTCCTGGAAGCATAGGCAGCATTTGGTAGGAAGCATGCGTGGAGACCAAGGTATTAAAGAGAAAATCGTCCTCTGATGGCTGAGTGCATGCTTAGATTATGGAATGCAGCAGCCCTTGCCAAGACTTGGGTGTATGAGGTGCTATCCTCTGGTGGAGAGGGTTTAGAAGGGTAGCACTCAGGGCTATTGTCCAACACAGGGGGATCACAGAGGTACCAGGGGTCTGCATCCTCTTGCAACTGCAGTGTGTGTGGGTGACTGCAGTGGGCGTGGCAAGAGGTGACACTGTTCTTTGTGGTGAATGTGGAGGAAAAAGTTCTGGTGAAAAATGGCGAGTGGACGATTTTTCCCTGGGCACTTTAGCCTCTGGCTGTTCAGTCTCTGATCGTCCCTGGAAAGCCAGTTTTCTTTTTGAGAGGAGGGGCAGTTTGGATCTTCCCAGTATCCTTATGGATCTGTATCCTTCCCTGTGTTTCGTCAAACTCTTCCATTTGAACTTCCTCCTTGTAGGAAGTTGGCTCTGTATGTGCTATTTCAAAGTAAGGAATAGCATGCACAGAGTCCAAGGGTTCCCCTTAGAGGTAAAATAGTGGTAAAAAGAGATAATACTAATGCTCTATTTTGTGGTAGTGTGGTCGAGCAGTAGGCTTATCCAAGGAGTAGTGTTAAGCATTTGTTGTACATACACAGACAATAAATGAGGTACACACACTCAGAGACAAATCCAGCCAATAGGTTTTGTTATAGAAAAATATCTTTTCTTAGTTTATTTTAAGAACCACAGGTTCAAATTTAACATGTAATATCTTGTTTGAAAGGTATTGCAGGTAAGTACATTAGGAACTTTGAATCATTTCAATTGCATGTATACTTTTCAAGTTATTCACAAATAGTTACTTTAAAAGTGGACACAGTGCAATTTTCACAGTTCCTGGGGGAGGTAAGTTTTTGTTAGTTTTACCAGGTAAGTAAGACACTTACAGGGTTCAGTTCTTGGTCCAAGGTAGCCCACTGTTGGGGGTTCAGAGCAACCCCAAAGTTACCACACCAGCAGGTCAGGGCCGGTCAGGTGCAGAGTTCAAAGTGGTGCCCAAAACGCATAGGCTTCAATGGAGAGAAGGGGGTGCCCCGGTTCCAGTCTGCCAGCAGGTAAGTACCCGCGTCTTCGGAGGGCAGACCAGGGGGGTTTTGTAGGGCACCGGGGGGGACACAAGCCCACACAGAAATTTCACCCTCAGCGGCGCGGGGGCGGCCGGGTGCAGTGTTAGAACAAGCGTCGGGTTCGCAATGGAAGTCAATGAGAGATCAAGGGATCTCTTCAGCGCTGCAGGCAGGCAAGGGGGGGCTTCCTCGGGGAAACCTCCACTTGGGCAAGGGAGAGGGACTCCTGGGGGTCACTTCTGCAGTGAAAGTCCGGTCCTTCAGGTCCTGGGGGCTGCGGGTGCAGGGTCTTTTCCAGGCGTCGGGACTTAGGTTTCAGAGAGTCGCGGTCAGGGGAAGCCTCGGGATTCCCTCTGCAGGCGGCGCTGTGGGGGCTCAGGGGGGACAGGTTTTGGTACTCACAGTCGTAGAGTAGTCCGGGGGTCCTCCCTGAGGTGTTGGTTCTCCACCAGCCGAGTCAGGGTCGCCGGGTGCAGTGTTGCAAGTCTCACGCTTCTTGCGGGGAGATTGCAGGGGTCTTTAAAGCTGCTCCTTTGGATAAAGTTGCAGTCTTTTTGGAGCAGGTCCGCTGTCCTCGGGAGTTTCTTGTCGTCGAAGTAGGGCAGTCCTCAGAGGATTCAGAGGTCGCTGGTCCCTTTGGAAGGCGTCGCTGGAGCAGAGTTCTTTGGAAGGCAGGAGACAGGCCGGTGAGTTTCTGGAGCCAAGGCAGTTGTTGTCTTCTGGTCTTCCTCTGCAGGGGTTTTCAGCTAGGCAGTCCTTCTTCTTGTAGTTGCAGGAATCTAATTTTCTAGGGTTCAGGGTAGCCCTTAAATACTAAATTTAAGGGCGTGTTTAGGTCTGGGGGGTTAGTAGCCAATGGCTACTAGCCCTGAGGGTGGGTACACCCTCTTTGTGTCTCCTCCCAAGGGGAGGGGGTCACAATCCTAACCCTATTGGGGGAATCCTCCATCTGCAAGATGGAGGATTTCTAAAAGTTAGAGTCACCTCAGCTCAGGACACCTTAGGGGCTGTCCTGACTGGCCAGTGACTCCTCCTTGTTATTCTCATTATTTTCTCCGGCCTTGCCGCCAAAAGTGGGGGCCGGGGCCGGAGGGGGCGGGCAACTCCACTAGCTGGAGTGTCCTGCGGTGCTGTGACAAAGGGGTGAGCCTTTGAGGCTCACCGCCAGGTGTTACAGCTCCTGCCTGGGGGAGGTGTTAGCATCTCCACCCAGTGCAGGCTTTGTTACTGGCCTCAGAGTGACAAAGGCACTCTCCCCATGGGGCCAGCAACATGTCTCTAGTGTGGCAGGCTGCAGGAACTAGTCAGCCTACACAGATAGTCGGTTAAGTTTCAGGGGGCACCTCTAAGGTGCCCTCTGGGGTGTATTTTGTAATAAAATGTACACTGGCATCAGTGTGCATTTATTGTGCTGAGAAGTTTGATACCAAACTTCCCAGTTTTCAGTGTAGCCATTATGGTGCTGTGGAGTTCGTGTAAAACAGACTCCCAGACCATATACTCTTATGGCTACCCTGCACTTACAATGTCTAAGGTTTTGCTTAGACACTGTAGGGGTACAGTGCTCATGCACTGGTACCCTCACCTATGGTATAGTGCACCCTGCCTTGGGGCTGTAAGGCCTGCTAGAGGGGTGTCTTACCTATACTGCATAGGCAGTGAGAGGCTGGCATGGCACCCTGAGGGGAGTGCCATGTCCACTTACTCATTTTGTTCTCACTAGCACACACAGGCTTGTAAGCAGGGTGTCTGTGCTGAGTGAGGGGTCTCTAGGGTGGCATAATACATGCTGCAGCCCTTAGAGACCTTCCCTGGCATCAGGGCCCTTGGTACCAGAGGTACCAGTTACAAGGGACTTATCTGGATGCCAGGGTGTGCCAATTGTGGAAACAATGGTACATTTTAGGTGAAAGAACACTGGTGCTGGGGCCTGGTTAGCAGGGTCCCAGCACACTTCTCAGTCAGGTCAGCATCAGTATCAGGCAAAAAGTGGGGGGTAACTGCAACAGGGAGCCATTTCTTTACACTCCTCAAATCTGTGTCTCTCCTTTAGTTGTTTAGATAGTCCATGTTCCTCGTTGTACAAGGCTTTTTTCGGCTCCGAAGCCTTTTTTTTTTTTCGGCACCGAAATGCCCATGCTGATGGAAGGCCACGGCTCCGAAAGACTTTTGAGGCTCCGTCGACTCGACAAGTTGTTGTCGAGTTTGAGGACTGGTTCTCGGCTCGAGTCCAAAGACTTTGGCACGATTGTGGCCTTTTTCAGTGCCAAAGGTGTTGCTTGGTCACCGCTTTGTTTTTTATGGGTGGAGCCATGGCCTTCAGGCAGTGGCGTCCCCGATGCCTTATGCTTCTTGGGCTGACTGTGGGCTTGGCTCGGGGGAGGCGTACTCACATGTTGGCCTCTGTAGGTGGTCGGTCTGTGAAGTCGTCCGAGTCCGAACCTTGGATGGAGATAGCCATCTCCTCTTCTTCGACGTGCTCTTAACTTTGATGCTATTTGCATCCACTCGCCCTCCGATCCCTCGAGGTCTTCTTCGATCAAAAGGACTTGCAGGCCTCGCAAGTATCTTCCCTGTGCTCCGGTGACAAAAACAGATTACAAACCCGATGTTGGTCTGTATAGGGATACTTGGCGTGGAACTGTGGGCAGAAACGGAAGGGGGTCCGGTCCATTAGGCTTTGATGTCTTCGGTGGTCAGGCCGACCAGGCCCCAGCTGGGCGTGGAAGCCCCGAAGGGCCACTGAAGTTGTATCTCTGTGGTGATGCAAGATGTTTCCCGATAGCAAACCATACCAACGCTTTTCAGTGAATTTTAGTCTTTTTCTGATTCGAATAACGGATCGAAGAGGAACACGTCTGAACCCGATGGCGAAAAAAAAAAAAAAACAATCTAAGATGGAGTTGATGCACATGCGCAATGGAGCCGAAAGGGAGTCACCACTCGGTCCTGTGACTCGAAAAGACTTCTTCGAAGAAAAACAACTTGTAACACTCCGAGCCCAACACTAGATGGCAGGAACAGTGCACAGCAAGTGTATCTGCAGCTACAATTGCCATCAAACATTATATGGAAAATGTCACTTACCCAGTGTACATATGTTCGTGGCATGAGACGCTGCAGATTCACATACTGTGCATTATCCTGCCAACTAGTGTTGGGCTCGGAGTGTTACAAGTTGTTTTTCTTCGAAGAAGTCTTTTCGAGTCACGAGACCGAGGGACTCCTCCCTTTCGGCTCCATTGCGCATGGGCGTCGACTCCATCTTAGATTGTTTTCCCCGCAGAGGGTGAGGTAGGAGTTGTGAATATACTGAAAGTGCCCATGCAATCGATTAAGTATGTATGTACATAATGTGTATTAAAATAGTATTTATTTACAAATTTACAATTTTCATTCAACTTATAACGGCTACAGGCTCCCGGGGAGGTGGGAGGGCGCATGTGAATCTGCAGCGTCTCATGCCACGAACAGATGTACACTGGGTAAGTGACATTTTCAGTTCGATGGCATGTGTAGCTGCAGATACACATGCTGTGCATAGACTAATAAGCAGTAATCTCCCCAAAAGCGGTGGCTTAGCCTGTAGGAGTTGAAGTTGTTTAAAATAATGTTCGTAATACAGCCTGTCCTACTGTGGCTTGTTGTGTTGTTAACACATCTACACAGTAATGTTTTATGAATGTATGAGGCGCAGACCATGTGGCTGCCTTACAAATTTCTGTCATAGGTATATTTCCTAGAAAAGCCATTGTGGCGCCTTTTTTCCTAGTGGAATGCACTCTTGGTGTAATAGGTAGATCTCTTTTTGCTTTAATATAGCAAGTTTGAATACATTTAACTATCCATCTGGCGATGCCTTGTTTGGATATAGGATTACCTGCACAAGGTTTTTGGAAGACTGAAAACTATTGTTTTGTTTTACGAAATTGTTTTGTTCTGTCAATGTAATACATTAGTACTCTTTTTATGTCTAATGTATGTCATGCTCTTTCGGCTACTGAGTCTGGTTTCGGAAAGAAGACTGGGAGTTCCACAGTTTGGTTTAGGTGGAATGGTGATATGACTTTTGGTAAGAATTTCGGATTTGTACGGAGAACCACTTTATGTTTATGTATTTGTATAAAGGGTTCTTGAATAGTAAATGCTTGTATCTCACTTACTCTTCTAAGTGATGTGATGGCTACTAGAAAGGCTACTTTCCAAGTCAGATATTGCATTTCACAAGAATGCATGGGTTCAAAGGGTGGGACCATGAGTCATGTTAATACAATATTAAGGTTGCACAAAGGTACTGGTGGTGTCCTTGGGGGTATGATTCTTTTTAGTCCCTCCATAAATGCTTTAATGACTGGGATTCTAAAAAGCGATGTTGTATGAGTAATCTGCAGATATTGCAGTGAGATGTATTTTAATGGAAGAGAATGCTAGATTAGACGTTTGTAAGTGTAATAAGTAACTTACTATGTCCTTTGTGGAGGCATGTAGTGGTTGGATCTGGTTAGTGTGGCAATAGCAAACAAATCTTTTCCATTTGTTTGTGTAACAATGCCTTGCTGTTGGTTTTCTTGCTTGTTTAATGACCTCCATACACTCTTGTGTAAGATTTAAATGTCCGAATTCTAAGACTTCAGGAGCCAGATCGCTAGATTGAGCGATGCTGGATCGTTTGTGTTGTGTTAACAGATCTGGTATATTTGGTAGTTTGATGTGAGGTACTACTGATAAGTGCAACAGTGTTGTGTACCACGGTTGGCGAGCCCAGGTTGGTGCAATGAGTATTAGTTTTAGTTTGTTTTGACTTAGTTTGTTGACCAGATAAGGAATGGGTGGGAGAGGGGGGGAAAGTGTAAGCAAATATCCCTGACCAACTCATCCATAGTGCATTGCCCTTGGATGGAGGGTGTGGGTACCTGGACAAGAAGTTTTGGCACTTTGTATTTTCTTTTGTTGCGAATAGGTCTATGCTTGGTGTTCCCCAGCGGTGGAAGTGATCCTGTAGGATCTGGGGATGAATTTCCCATTCGTGAGTTTGCTGGTGGTCTCAACAGATTGTCGGCTAACTGATTCTGAATGCCTGGTATGTATTGTGCTATGAGGCGAATGTGATTGTGAATTGCCCAATGCCAAATTCTTTGTGCTAAGAGACAGTTGTGACGAGTGTGCGTCCCCTTGTTTGTTGAGAGAATACATTGTCGTCATGTTGTCAGTTTTGACAAGGATGCGTTTGTGGGCTACCAGTGGTTGAAATGCTTTTAATGCTAGAAACACCGCTAGCAGTTCCAAATGATTTATGTGAAGTTGTTTTTGCTGATTGTCCCATTGGCCCTGTATGCTGTGCTTGTTGAGGTGTGCTCCCCACCCTATCATGGAAGCATCTGTTGGGATAACAGCTTGAGGCACTGGGTCTTGGAATGGCCGCCCTTTGTTTAAATTTATAGGGTTCCACCATTGAAGCGAGAAGTGTGTTTGGCGGTCTATCAACACTAGATATTGAAGCTGACCCTGTGCTTGTGTCCATTGTTTTGCTAGGCACTGTTGCAAGGGCCTCATGTGTAACCTTGCATTTAGGACAATAGCTATGCATGAAGACATCATGCCTAGAAGTTTCATTACAAACCTTACTGGGTAGTATTGGTTTGACTGTATGCTTGATGTTACATTTTGGAACGCTTGGACCCTTTGTGGACTTGGAGTGGCAATTGCTCTTTGTGTGCTGAGTGTTGCTCCCAAGTATTGTTGTATTTGGGATGGTTGTGGATTTGATTTCTGGTCATTTATATAGAGAACCCTAATTTGTGTAGAGTTTCTATGACGTATTGCGTGTGAAGAAGACATTGTTGTTGAGTGTTGGTTTTTATTAGCCAGTCGTCCAAATATGGGAATACGTGCATGTGCGGTCTCCTTATGTGAGCGGCTACTACTGCTAGGCATTTTGTGAATAGTCTTGGGGCGGTTGTTTTCCCAAACGGTAGCACTTTGAATTGATAGTGTACGCCTTTTATTACAAACCTTAAGTATTTTCTGTGAGAAGGATGGAGGGGTATGTGGAAATACGCATCCTTGAGATCCAATGTTGACATGTAGTCCTCCTTTTTTAGTAAGGGAACCACGTCTTGAAGTGTTACCATGTGAAAGTGGTCTGATTTGACAAAGAGATTCAGTGTTCTAAGATAGGTCTTAACGTTTTGTCCTTTTTTGGAATTAGGAAATATAGTGAGTAGACGCCTGTTCCTTTCTGATTGCTTGGTTTTGCAATAGTGCTTGGACTTCTATTTGTAATAGGTCTAAGTGTTTGGACAAATTGTGTGCTCTTGGTGGCACATCTGGCGGGAATTTTGTAAATTCTATGCAATAACCATGTTGGATAATTGATTGGACACATTACCACAGACGCATGGGTCCTGTTTTGATAATGTGGTTAGCATCACCAGTGGGGGGAGAAGTGTTGGGGTTTTGTGACAATGAAGTCACTGTTTGGTCTGGCTTGGTTGCCTGGAACTTTCCCCTTCCTCTTGGGAATTGTCCTCTATAGGAACCACGAAACCCTCCCCTTTGATATTGTGCTTAATAGGTGGGTCTGGTTTGAGAGGTGGAAGGCTCTGATGTTTGCTGTTGAAAACCTCCTCTGAATCGTAGATTCCTTAAAGGTGCCTCTGACTTGTGGGGAGTAGAGCTCGCCCATGGCTTAGGCCGTGTCCGTGTCCTTTAACATTTCAATTGTTGTGTCCACTTCCGGCCCAAACAATTGTTCTTGGTTAAATGGCATGTTCAACACCGCTTGTTGGATCTCTGGCTTGAATCCAGAGCTTCTTAACCATGCATGCCTGCGAATGGTTACCGCCGTGTTGACCGTTCGTGCTGCCGTGTCTGCAGAGTCTAGTGCGGACCTTATATGGTTGTTGGGATATGGCCTGTCCTTCCACAACCTGTTGGGCACGTTTCTGGTGTTCTTTGGGCAAGTGCTGTATGATGTGTTGCATCTCGTCCCAGAGTGCCCTGTCGTAGCGAGCAAGTAGGGCTTGCAAATTAGCAATTCACCATTGATTGGCTGCTTGTGCTGCCACTCGTTTGCCCGCTACGTCAAACTTTCTGCTCGGTCAGGCGGTGGAGCGTCTGACGAGAGTTTGCTCTCTTTCTTGCTGCTCCTACAACCACTGAGTCCGGTGTAAGTTGTTGTGTTATGAACACAGGATCCGTTGGGGGAGGCTTGTACTTCTCAACCCTAGGCGTGATAGCCCTTCCTTTAACTGGCTCCTGGAATACTTGTTTTGCGTGTTTGAGCATACCCGGGAGCACTGGCAGACTGATAGGAAGCGTGGGTGGATGCTAAGGTGTTAAACAGGAAATCATCCTCTATTGGCTCTGAATGCATTGCTACGTTTGTGGACCACGTCATGTGGAACGTAGCTGCCCTGGATAGTACCTGCGTATATGCAGTACTGTTCTCTGGAGGTGATGGCTTTGTTGGATAACAATCCGGACTGTTATCCGATACTGGTGCATCATATAAGTCCCATGCATCAGCATCATCCTGTGTCATCCCTGTATATGTGGTGTGTGGGTGACTGCACTGCGGGTCTTCCCACTGAAGACAGTTGTGGAGAGTGCGGTGGGGACGGTTGTAGTGAAAACCTTGGTGGTGGGGGATTTGTCTCTAACCACCTTTGCCTTAAGCTGCATTTCTGTCTCTGGAAATGCAAATTTCCTTTTAGACTTGATTGGAGGTAGAGTTTGTATTTTTCCAGTCTCTTCCGGGATATGCAACCTCCTTTGTGTATGGTCCGGTTCGTCCATACTTAATTCCTGCTCAAATCTATGCCTTTCCTTCATTTGGCTGGAAAGTCCTTGCTCTTCTGTGTAAGAGCTTCTTTTCGGCTGCGAAGTCGCATTTTTTTGGTACAGAGGTTTCAGATAGTCTTTCTTTTCCGATGATATTTTTCCTCACTTTGGGTGAGTCGAACTCTCGGTGTCAAGAGCGTTCAGTGCCGGAATCTCGACCGGAGTCGGAAGTCTTCGGCAAATCCCTGGCCGTTTTCAGTGCCGATGTTTGGTCACCTTCTTTTCGATGGGTTAAGCCATGGCCTGTTGGCGGTGGCGTCCCATTGGCCTTAAAGATCTTTGCGTGAGTTTTGGATGGGGCAGGTTTACTCACTGTTTGCTGCACCGTCGAGGCTCGGTCACTTTCGGATTCGTCAGAGTCCGATCCCTGGATGGAAATGCTTTCCTCTTCTCAGACGACGAGTTGCTCTCGGTGTCGACGCCATTTGCAGTCTCCTTGCTCGTCGATCTCTTGGGGTCTTTTTGGATCGAAACGCTCAACAAGCCTCGCAAGTATCCTCCCTGTGTTCCAGTAATAAACAGATTACAGACCAGGTGCTAGTCTGTATAGGGATACTTTGAACGACACTTCAGACAGAAGTGGAAGGGGGTCCTGTCCATTAGTCTTAGACGACAGGTGTGGTCGGGCCGACCAGGCCCCGTTGAAGAACAGAAGCCCCGAAGGGCCACCGGAGCGCTCTTGATGTCAGTGCCGATACAATAACACAAACCCGGTACCAAACGATAATACCGTTGAATTTGATAATTTAGCTAACTTTCCCGATTCGAAATACGGAGCGAAGAGGAACATGTCCGAACCCAATGGCGGAAAGAAAACAATCTAAGATGGAGTCTACGCCCATGCGCAATGGTGCCGAAAGGGAGGAGTCACTCTGTCTTGTGACTCGAAAAGACTTCTTCGAAGAAAAACAACTTTTAACACGCCGAGCCCAACACTAGATGGCAGGATAATGCACAGCATGTGTATCTGCAGCTACACATGCCACCGAACACACACATATATATATATATATATATATCGATATATGGAAAATGTCACTTACCCAGTGTACATCTGTTCGGGGCATTAGTCGCTGCAGATTCACATGCTGTGCACAGTCCGCCATCTGGTGTTGGGCTCGGAGTGTTACAAGTTGTTTTTCTTCGAAGAAGTCTTTTCGAGTCACGAGACCAAGGGACTCCTCCCATTTCGACTCCATTGCGCATGGGCGTCGACTCCATCTTAGATTGTTTTGCCCGCAGAGGGTGAGGTAGGAGTTGTGTATGCTAGTAATAGTGCCCATGCAATGGAGTGAATGCGTATGTACATAATAAAGTTTTAAGTAATATATTTACAAATGTTTAAGATCTACTTCTAAACGGCTACAGGCTCCCGGGGAGGCGGGTGGGCGCATGTGAATCTGCAGCGACTAATGCCACGAACAGATGTACACTGGGTAAGTGACATTTTCTGTTCGATGGCATGTGTAGCTGCAGATACACATGCTGTGCATAGACTAGTAAGCAGTTATCTCCCCAAAAGCGGTGGTTCAGCCTGTAGGAGTTGAAGTAGTTTGAAATAATGTTCTTAATACAGCTTGACCTACTGTTGCTTGTTGTGCAGTTAGCACATCTACACAGTAGTGCTTGGTAAATGTATGAGGCGTAGACCATGTTGCTGCCTTACATATTTCGTTCATTGGAATATTTCCTAGAAAGGCCATGGTAGCACCTTTCTTTCTGGTTGAGTGTGCCTTTGGTGTAATAGGCAGTTCTCTTTTAGCTTTAAGATAGCAGGTTTGAATGCACTTAACTATCCATCTAGCAATGCCTTGTTTTGAAATTGGATTTCCTGTATGAGGTTTTTGAAAGGCGATAAATAATTGTTTTGTCTTTCGAATTAGTTTTGTTCTGTCAATGTAGTACATTAGTGCTCTTTTGATATCTAATGTATGTAGTGCTCTTTCAGCTACCGAATCAGGCTGTGAGAAGAACACTGGTAATTCTACTGTTTGATTTAGGTGGAACGGTGAGATTACTTTTGGTAAAAATTTAGGATTGGTCCGTAGAACAACTTTATTTTTGTGTATTTGAATAAATGGTTCTTGAATGGTAAATGCTTGAATCTCACTCACTCTTCTTAGAGATGTGATGGCAATTAAAAATGCAACTTTCCACGTTAAGTATTGCATTTCACAAGAGTGCATGGGCTCAAAAGGTGGACCCATGAGTCGTGTTAGGGCAATGTTGAGGTTCCATGAAAGAACTGGTGGTGTTCTTGGTGGTATAATTCTCTTTAGGCCTTCCATAAACGCCTTTATGACTGGTATCCTAAACAATGAAATTGAGTGCGTAATTTGTAGGTAAGCAGAAATTGCCGTAAGATGTATTTTAATGGAAGAGAAAGCTAGGTTAGATTTCTGCAAATGTAGTAAGTATCCTACTATTTCTTTTGCAGATGCGTGTAAAGGTTGAATTTGATTATTATGGCAGTAATAAACAAATCTTTTCCACTTATTTGCATAGCAGTGTCTAGTGGTAGGTTTTCTAGCTTGTTTTATGACCTCCATACATTCCTATGTGAGGTCTAAGTGCCCGAATTCTAGGATTTCAGGAGCCAAATTACTAGATTCAACGATGCTGGATTTGGATGTCGGATCTGTTGTTTGTGTTGTGTTAACAGATCTGGTCTGTTGGGTAGTTTGACATGAGGTACTACTGAAAGGTCTAGTAGTGTTGTGTACCAAGGTTGCCTTGCCCATGTTGGTGCTATTAGTATGAGTTTGTTTTGACTCAACCTGTTTACTAGACATGGAAGGGGAGGGAGAAAAAGCGTACGCAAATATCCCTGACCAGTTCATCCATAGAGCATTGCCTTGGGATTGATCTTGTGGGTACCTGGATGCGAAGTTTTGGCATTTTGAGTTTTTTTTTGTTGAAAATAGATCTATTTGAGGTGTTCCCCAAATTTGAAAGTAATTGTTTAGTATTTGGGGGTGAATTTCCCATTCGTGGGTTTGTTGGTGATCTCGAGAGATTGTCTGCCAACTGGTTCTGAATCCCTGGAATAAATTGTGCTATTAGGCGAATGTTGTTGTGAATCGCCCAATGCCATATTTTTTGTGTTAGGAGGCACAACTGTGTCGAGTGTGTCCCTCCTTGTTTGTTTAGATAATACATTGTCGTCATGTTGTCCCTTTTGACAAGAATGTATTTTTGGGTTATGGGTTGAAATGCTTTCAGCGCTAGAAATACTGCTAACAGTTCTAAGTGATTTATGTGAAACTGCCTCTGATGTATGTCCCATTGTCCTTGGATGCTGTGTTGATTGAGGTGTGCTCCCCACCCTGTCATGGAAGCATCCGTCGTTATGACGTATTGTGGCACTGGGTCTTGGAAAGGCCGCCCTCGGTTTAAATTTGAACTGTTCCACCATAGAAGCGAGAGGTATTTTTGGCAGTCTATCAACACCAGATCTAGAAGTTGACCCTGTGCTTGTGACCATTGTGATGCTAGGCACTGTTGTAAGGGCCGCATGTGCAATCTTGCGTTTGGGACAATGGCTATGCATGAAGACATCATGCCTAGGAGTTTCATTACCATTTTGACTTGTATCTTTTGTGTTGGATACATGGCCTGTATTACCTTGTGAAATGTTTGAACCCTTTGTGGACTTGGAGTGGCAATCCCTTTTGCTGTGTTGATTGTCGCTCCTAAGTATTGCTGTGTTTGACACGGCAAAAGGTGTGACTTCGCGTAATTGATCGAGAAACCTAGCCTGTGAAGGGTCTGTATGATGTAGTTTGTGTGCTGTGAACATTGTCTTAACGTGTTGGTTTTGATTAACGTACGGGAACACATGTATTTGCTGCCTTCTGATATGTGCAGCTACTACTGCCAGGCACTTTGTAAAAACTCTTGGCGCAGTTGTTATTCCGAATGGCAACACTTTGAATTGGTATTTCCTGTGTGAAGGATGTATTGGTATATGGAAATACGCATCTTTTAGGTCTAATGTTGTCATGTAATCTTGCTGTTTGAGCAGTGGGATTGTGTCTTGTAGCGTGACCATGTGAAAGTGGTCTGATTTGATGTAGGTATTTAGTGTTCTGAGATCTAGTATTGGTCTCAGAGTTTTGTCCTTTTTGGGTATTAGAAAGTACAGTGAGTAAACTCATGTGTTCTTTTGTAGATTTGGCACTAATTCTATTGCGTCCTTTTGTAGCAATGCTTGAACTTCTAGTCCTAGAAGATCTATATGTTGTTTTGACATTGTGTGTTTTCGGTGGGATGTTTGGAGGGAATTGGTGAAATTCTATGCAATAACCATGCTGGATAATTGCTAAGACCCAGGTGTCTGTTGTTATTTCCTCCCAAAGTTTGTAAAATTGGCTTAGTATTCCCCCCCACAGGTGTTATGTGATGGGGTTGTGTGACTTGTGAGTCACTGTTTATTTTGAGGAGTTTTGGGGCCTTGGAATTTCTCGATTTCTTGGGAATTGGCCCCCTCTATATTGCCCCCGAAAACCTCCCCTCTGATATTGACCCTGGTAAGTAGGCCTTGTTTGTGAGGTTGTGGTTTCTGTGGGTTGACCTCGAAACCCTCCCCTAAAAGGTGTTTTTCAAAATGTGCCTCTGCTCTGCGGGGAGTAGAGTGCGCCCATGGCTTTGGCTGTATCAGTGTCTTTTTTGAGTTTCTCAATGGCAGTGTCTACCTCCGGACCAAACAATTGCTGTTCATTAAATGGCATATTGAGCACAGCTTGTTGGATTTCCGGCTTGAACCCTGAAGTGCGCAGCCATGCGTGCCTTCGTATCGTGATTGCAGTGTTTATTGTCCTTGCAGCTGTATCTGCTGCATCCATGGAAGACCGTATCTGATTATTTGAGATACTTTGTCCTTCTACCACCTGTTGCGCTCTTTTTTGGAACTCCTTGGGTAAGTGTTCGATGAGATGTTGCATTTCATCCCTGTAAGGAAATGCCTCCTTGGCATGGTTACCCCCTGACTTTTTGCCTTTGCTGATGCTATGTTTTGAATTGAAAGTGTGCTGAGGCCTGCTAACCAGGCCCCAGCACCAGTGTTCTTTCCCTAACCTGTACTTTTGATTCCCCAATTGGCACACCCTGGCATCCAGATAAGTCCCTTGTAAGTGGTACCCCTGGTACCAAGGGCCCTGATGCCAAGGAAGGTCTCGAAGGGCTGCAGCATGTCTTATGCCACCCTGGAGACCCCTCACTCAGCACAGACACACTGCTTGCCAGCTTGTGTGTGCTGGTGAGAACAAAACGAGTAAGTCGACATGGCACTCCCCTCAGGGTGCCATGCCAGCCTCTCACTGCCTATGCAGATATAGATAAGTCACCCCTCTAGTAGGCCTTACAGCCCTAAGGCAGGGTGCACTATACCATAGGTGAGGGCACCAGTGCATGAGCACTGTGCCCCTACAGTGTCTAAGCAATACCTTAGACATTGTAAGTGCAGGGTAGCCATAAGAGTATATGGTCTGGGAGTCTGTTTTACACGAACTCTACAGCACCATAATGGCTACACTGAAAACTGGGAAGTTTGGTATCAAACTTCTCAGCACAATAAATGCACACTGATGCCAGTGTACATTTTATTGTAAACTACACCCCAGAGGGCACCTTAGAGGTGCCCCCTGAAACCTTAACCGACTATCTGTGTAGGCTGACTGGTTCCAGCAGCCTGCCACACTAGAGACATGTTGCTGGCCCCATGGGGAGAGTGCCTTTGTCACTCTGAGGCCAGTAACAAAGCCTGCACTGGGTGGAGATGCTAACACCTCCCCCAGGCAGGAGCTGTAACACCTGGCGGTGAGCCTCAAAGGCTCACACCTTTGTCACAGCACCGCAGGACACTCCAGCTAGTGGAGTTGCCCGTCCCCTCCGGCCACGGCCCCCACTTTTGGCGGCAAGGCCGGAGGAAACAAAGAAAACAAGGAGGAGTCACTGGCCAGTCAGGACAGCCCCTAAGGTGTCCTGAGCTGAGGTGACTAACTTTTAGAAATCCTCCATCTTGCAGATGGAGGATTCCCCCAATAGGATTAGGGATGTGACCCCCTCCCCTTGGGAGGAGGCACAAAGAGGGTGTACCCACCCTCAGGGCTAGTAGCCATTGGCTACTAACCCCCCAGACCTAAACACGCCCTTAAATTTAGTATTTAAGGGCTCCCCTGAACATAAAACTTTAGATTCCTGCAACTTACCTGAAGAAGAAGACTGCTGAGCTGAAAAACCCCTGCAGAGGAAGAACAGAAGACACCAACTGCTTTGGCCCCAGTCCTACCAGCCTGTCTCCTGCCTTCCAAAAGAAACCTGCTCCAGCGACGCTTTCCAAGGGACCAGCGACCTCTGAGGACTGCCCTACTTCAAGAAAGACAAGAAACTCCCGAGGACAGCGGCACTGCTCCAAAAGAACTGCAACTTTGTTTCAAGGAGCAGATTTAAAGACCCCTGCAACTCCCCGCAAGAAGCGTGAGACTTGCAACACTGCACCCGGCGACCCCGACTCGACTGGTGGAGAAACAACGCTTCAGGGAGGTCCCTCCGGCGACTCTACGACTGAGTAACCAAAGTTGTCCCCCCTGAGCCCCCACAGCGACGCCTGCAGAGGGAATCCCGAGGCTCCCCCTGACGGCGACTGCCTGAACTCCATTTCCCGACGGCTGGAAAAGACTCTGCACCCGCAGCCCCCAGCACCTAAAGAAACGGAACTCCTGTGCAGGAGTGACCCCCAGGAGGCCCTCTCCCTTGCCCAGGTGGTGGCTACCCCGAGGAGCCGCCCCCCCCCCCCCTTGCCTGCCTGCAACACTGAAGAGATCCCTTGATCTCTCATTGAAAACCATTACAAACCCGACGCGTGTTTGCACACTGTACCCGGCCGCCTCCGCGCTGCTGAGGGTGTACTTTTTGTGTTGACCTGTGTCCCCCCCCCCCCCCGGTGCCCTACAAAACCCCCCTGGTCTGTCCTCCGAAGACGCAGGTACTTACCTGCTGGTAGACTGGAACCGGGGCACCCCCTTCTCTCCATTGAAGCCTATGCGTTTTGGGCACCTCTTTGACCTCTGCACCTGACCGGCCCCGAGCTGCTGGTGTGGTAACTTTGGGGTTGCTCTGAACCCCCAACGGTGGGCTACCTTGGACCAAAAACTGAAACCTGTAAGTGACTTACTTACCTGTTAAAACTAACATTACTTTACCTCCCCCAGGAACTGTAAAAATTGCACTGTGTCCACTTTTAAAACAGCTTATTGTGTTTTATGTGAAAAGTATACATGCTAATGAAATGATTCAAAGTTCCTAAAGTACTTACCTGCAATACCTTTCAAATGAGATATTACATGTAAAATTTGAACCTGTGGTTCTTAAAATAAACTAAGAAAATATATTTTTCTATAACAAAACCTATTGGCTGGATTTGTCTCCGAGTGTGTGTTCCTCATTTATTGCCTGTGTGTATGTACAACAAATGCTTAACACTACTCCTTTGATAAGCCTACTGCTCGACCACACTACCACAAAATAGAGCATTAGTATTATCTCTTTTTGCCACTATCTTACCTCTAAGGGGAACCTTGGACTCTGTGCAGGCTATTCCTTACTTTGAAATAGCACATACAGAGCCAACTTCCTACAATCCCAATGAGCTCTGTCGTATCTTGCCAAAAGTGCTTGTGAATTGGCAATACGCCATTGATTTGCTGCTTGTGCTGCAACCCTTTTTCCCGCCGCATCAAATTTGCAGCTCTCTTTGTCTGGAGGTGGTGCGTCGCCTGAGGTATGAGAGTTGGCTCTCTTACGAGCTGCCCCGACAACTACTGAGTCTGGTGTTAGTTGTGTTGTAATATAGATTGGATCTGTTGGCAGTGGCTTGTACTTTTTCTCCACCCTTGGAGTTATGGCTCTGCCTTTAACTGGATCCTGAAATATTTGTTTTGAATGTCTTAGCATTCCTGGGAGCATGGGAAGGCTTTGGTACTGGCTATGGGTGGAGGATAGGGTGTTAAACAGAAAGTCATCCTCAATTGGTTCAGAATGTAAGATGACGTTGTGAAATTCGGCTGCCCTTGCGACCACCTGTGTCTAGGATGTACTGTCCTCAGGTGGTGACGGTTTTGTGGGGTAGGAGTCTGGGCTGTTGTCAGACACTGGAGCATCGTAAAGGTCCCATGCATCGGGATCCTCCTGACTCATTGTAGTATGAGCTGGTGAGTGCATCAGTGGTGGAGTTGTTGCTGGTGATGCATGTGTTGATGGTGGTGGAGACAGTGGCGGGGTTGTTTTCCTTGCCACTTTTGCCTGTGGTTGCTTGTCCTTTTGTTGAAAGGCAAGTTTCCTTTTTATTTTGATTGGGGGGGGGGGGGGGGGGAAGAGTGGTTATCTTCCCTGTGTACTCATGAATATGCAGCCTTCTTTGCGTGTAGTCAGGCTCTACAGCTTGAAGCTCCTCTCCAAAACTATGCAATTGGGAGGTTAATCCTTGTTCCTTTGTATAGGAACTCGTTTTCGGCTCCGAGGCTGGATGTTTCGGAACCGAAACCTTTTCGGAAGTCTTTTTAGGCTCCGAAGAAACTTTCTTTGTTTTCAGCGTGGTGTCTCGGTGCCGAAATTCTTCGGTGCCGCTGTCTCTGTGCCGAAGTTTCTCGGAGCCGCTGTCTCGGCTCAGAGGTTGCTGTGTGGCAGTATCTCGACCGGAGTCGGATGACTTAGACACCAGCATGCCCTTTTTCGGTGCCTTGGATCGGTCACCTAGTTTTCGGGTTAAGCCATGGCCTGTTGGCGGTGGCGTCCCCTGGGCTTTTGTGGACTTCTCATGAGTCTTGATTTTCGACGTCTTACTCACGGTTTGGTGTGTTTCTTCGGCGTAGAGTTCTTCAGAATCCGACTCGCGGATGGAGAAAGCTTCTTCTTCCTCCTCGAAACGTTCTTGACCTGTTGGCGTGGACGCCATTTGTAATCTCCTGGCTCTTCGGTCTCTCAGCGTCTTCCTCGACCGAAACGCTCGACAGGCTTCACAAGTATCCTCCTTGTGCTCGGGGGCAAGCACAGGTTACAGACCAGATGCTGATCCGTATACGGATACTTGTTATGGCATGTTGGGCAGAAGCGGAATGGGGTCCGTTCCATCAGCCTTGAAGTCGCACGTGGCCGGGCCGACCAGGCCCCGACGGGAGAATCGAAAACCCCGAAGGGCCACCGGAGCTCTTCAAAATTCGGTGTCGAATTGTTCTAACTAACCCGATACCGAACGCAAACAATAGACGATTTTTCCGAGATTCTAACTAACTTTCCGACCCGAAACACGGAGCGAAAAGGAACACGTCCGAACCCGATGGCAGAAAAAAACCAATCTAAGATGGAGTCGACACCCATGCGCAATGGAGTCGAAATGGGAGAAGTCCCTCGGTCTCGTGACTCGAAAAGACTTCTTCGAAGAAAAACAACTTGTAACACTCCGAGCCCAACACCAGATGGCGGACTGTGCACAGCATGTGTATCTGCAGCTACACATGCCATCGACATATATATATATGAAAAATAATATACACATACATCTATACAACCACATATCCAAGTGCAATCAGAAAGGTGGGTGTGACTGAGGTAATCCACAGGTAGCTTTTGTATCCACCAGAAAAAGGCATTACCGAAGGTAAGTAACTGCTCTTCTGAGGGATACAAACTACCTGTGGATTCCTCACCTTATGAATAGATTCCCAAAGCAGTACTGCACTCGGAGATGGGTGCCCGCCTGATTACACCAAGAAATCCTGCAACACAGATCGTGCAAAATGGCTGTACCTCCGAACTTCAGAGTTCAAGCCGTAAAGCTTTGCGAAAGTATTGAGGGACGCCCAAGTTGCTGCCTTGCAAATATCAACCACTGGAACCCCCCGCAACCCCCCCCCCCTTGCCAGGGCCAAAGTAGCAGACTTAGCCCTAAGGATAACCCACCTGGAGAGAGGTCTTTTATGGACTGCTCTGCCCTTCCTCTGTCCAACGTACCCCACAAACAGCTGATCTTCCAGGCGAAAGTCCTTCGTCGTTTCAATGTAAAAACGAAGCACCCTTTTAGGGTCCAAGCGGTGAAGCCTTTCTTCCTCCTTCGAGGGGTGAGGGGGGGGGGGTAAAAAGATGGATCGTAATAGTCTGCCCTATATGAAAAGGAGTGACAACTTTTGGCAGGAAAGCTGCCCTGGTTTTCAACACCACTTTATCTGGGAAAGACAAGGTAAAAGGGGATTTAACAGGAAGAGCTTGGAGCTCACTAACTCACCTAGCCAAGGTTATGGCAACAAGAAAAACGGTCTTAAGCACTAAAAACCTTAACAGGCAAGAGTGCATGGGCTCAAAAGGGGACCCCATTAAAAAGGTTAAAACAAGATTTAGGTCCCACTGAGGAACATGAAAAGGAGTGGGAGGAATTTTCTTAAGTAAACCCTTAAGAAACCTAACTGCAGTAGGTGATTTAAACAATGAGGGCGGACGGAGTGGCTAAATAACCCTTAACCGTAGCCACTGCACAACCCTTCTTTGCTAAGTCCAAAGCAAATAATAAAATATCAAAAAGGTGGGCCTTCAACGGGTCAATTTGCTTTTCTCCACCTCCAAGCCACGAATTTTGCCCACCTGCCGGCATAAACTGACTTAGTTGAGTGCCGCCTGGCCAACAGAATCACATCCACTACATCTGGTGGCAGAGAAAAGGAACTCCAGTTGCCCCATTCAATCTCCAGGCATGAAGGTGCAGGCTCTGGAGGTGGGGGTGTAGATCCTGCCCCTGCGACAGGAGGTCTGCCCTGAGAGGTAGACGGAGCGGAGGGCACAGCGATAGTTGGAGAAGGTCCGTGTACCGCACCCTTCTCGGCCAATCCGGGGCTATTAAAATAACCTGAGCCTGATCTTGGCACGCATGTTGAGCAACCCGGCCAGATAATTTGCTACAAGCAAATCCAATGATCCTGAAGCCAGGACCAGAGACGCAGAGAAGATACGACCCTACTCCTCCCTGCTTGTTTATATACCACATAGCAGTAGTGTTGTCCGTCAGGACCTGACCTGACGGACCGCGAAGGGATGGGAGGAAGGCCTTGAGACCCAAGCGTATCACCCGCAATTCCAACAGCTTGATATGAAAAGTCCGTTCTACTGGAGACCAACGACCCATGATCTCCAGGTCCCCCCAAATGAGCTCCCCCACCCTAGAGTGGAAGCATCAGTCATGACCGTGGCCACCGGTGGCAGCAGTGAAAACGGCCTTCCTTGCGAAAGTTTGCCGTTCACAGCCCGCTGCAGCGTCTCTGGAGATCGTGATCGACTCAGATCCCCTTTGTGTTGAAACCACAGAGGCACCATTGGCGAGCGCTCATGTGCCAACATGCATGAGTGACCAACAGAATGCAAGATGCGAACAGACCGAGCAGGCGCAAGACCTTGAGGACTGGAACAACCGCTCCATTTTGAAACATTGGAATCAATGCCTGAATATTCTGGATCCGCTGAGGTGGAGGATAGGCCCGATTCAATGTTGTGTCCAGTACTGCCCCTATGAACTGGAGGCAGTGAGGGCTCCAGGTGAAATTTGGGTACATTGATCGAAAAACCCAGCCTGAACAACAACTGAATTGTCATCCTCAAGTGACTCACAAGCGCTGGAGACTTGGCTTTGATCAACCAATCATCCAGGTAAAGGAATACCGATAGCCCTTTCCTTGAGACTTGCTGCCACCACTGCCATCACCTTTGTGAAGACTCGAGTGCTGAAGTAAAACCAAACGGAAGGACTGCAAACTGATAGTGTTGCGACCCCTCCACAAACTGGAGATACTTCCTGTGCGACTTGAGTATAGGGATATGAAAATACGCATCCTGCAAGTCAACAGACCCCATCCAATCCTCTTTAGTGCAGGTACTTCTGGCGTTGAACAGTCACCATTTTGAATTTCTCCTGTATGAGGAACCAATTCAAAATCCTCAGGTCTAGAATCAGTCTCAAAACAATCATCCTTCTTGGGGGATCAGGAAGTATCTTGAACAACCTTGACCCCTTTCCTGCTCTGGAAAGAACTCCACCACACCTTTTGACATTAGGGTCTGAACCTCCTGCTATAACAGGAGATGGTCTTCTGAACAAAACATGGTCCGGGGAGGGATGGGAGGAGGAAACTCCTGAAAATGGAGAGCATATCCTTTTCTTACAATATTTAGAACCCATGAGTCCGATGTAACCAACTTCCACTCGTGGAGAAAAAGACGTAATCTTCCCCCTACAGGAGAAGTATGGTTGATAAAGGGGAGAAAACTAGGGCTGCTTCCCTTGCTGTTGTCCTCCAGAGGAAGGAGGATGACACAGGGTGCTGCTGGGTGATCCCTCGTGTTCTAACCCTCCCCCACCCTCTAAAAGACCGATATGGGAGGCTGTTAGGCTGCTGGACCAAGGACTGGGGTCTCCCTCGATAAACTGCCCCACATCCAAACCCCCTGACCCTCCAAAAGGACTTAAAAGGGGTAGCAGAGGAGGCTTGCAATCCTAAAGACTTCACTGTGGCCCTTCTATCTTTAAAGCGCTCTAGGGCAGAGTCCGCTTTATCTCCAAACTGTTTTCCCCCCCCCATCAAAGGGCAAATCCAACAAGGTGGTCTGTACATCTGAAGAAAACCCAGAGGACCTCAACCAAGCGTGCCTCCTGGTAGCAAAAGATGTACCCATTGCCCTGGCCACAGAGTCCGTAGAGTCCAGGCCAGACTGAATTATTTCGCCGCAGCCTGTGCATCAGACAGGAGATTCCCAAATGGTCTCTGTACATCCTGCGGCAGGTCAGGAACCATGGCCTTCGGAGTCCATGAGGGCGTGGACATATTTACCCAGCACATAGGTAGCATTTGCAGCCTTGAGAGCCATGCTGCAAGACGAAAAGGTCTTTGCGGATTGCTCCATCCGCTTGGATTCCCTGTCAGATGGAATTACAGGGAAGGAGCCCAGAACAGATTGTGTAGATAGAGCAAGAGTCCTGGACCTCTTCGGGGTAGGTAGTCGTGATAAAAACTCCAGATCACCAGGCACCACTATCTCCTTGCCACAGCTCTATTCACAGCAGGCGACAATACAGGCTTCCTCCAAAGTTCTAATATGGGTTCTGTAAGAGCCTCGTTGAATGGAAGCAAAGGGTCTGCAGAAGCCGAAGAAGGATGCAGAGAGTCATTATGGCGCAGTTTATGCTTCTTAGAAGAAGCATGGGAAGAGGATCTTCGATGGCTCCTATGACCCTTCTTCACCTTGGCCAAAAAGTTTAGCCTCCCTTTCCTTTAAAGCCTTAGGATTCATGCTCTGGCAAGACACTCAGACAACATGCGACCCCCCACACTGTGCATGGATTGAAACTGGACTTCCTAGGGGGAGACATTGTAACTACAAAGTGCAACAAGATGAAACCTCCCACAGAAGCGAGAGCTAGGAGAAAATCGTTAGCATCGACGGCACGGAAAAAAGGGAACTAACATCAGCACGCCGGCGAGGACCTCTTATTGGCACGGTGACGTCAGACGAGTCGTATGGAGCCGTGCAACTGTGACATCCTGGTTGACGTGGAGAGCTGGGAAGAAGATTCTCGTTGGATGCTGGTGCAAGGGTGAATTCAGAAGGTGAGGAATCCACAGGGAGTTTGTATCCATCAGAACGGTCATTCTCTATTATTGGAGCTTCTTAACTTCTCTCTGCAGAATGGTCTCATGCCTTTGAGATGGAAGCATGCCATGGTTCTTCCTCAGTTATAAAAGCCCAATCTAGATGCTTCAAATATGACACATTTTCAGCCCATTTCTTTGGTAATTGTCTTCTCCAAAATACTCTGTGGGGGGGGGGGGGGGGGGGGGGGGGGAGGCCAACATCCACCTCATAATACAGTCTGCCCTGTTGGGCGTCAATGAACATACAAGACAACACCTAGATGGTGTCACTGCTGCACCCATTCTACTTGATTTGAGTGCGGCTTTTGACAGGGTATCCCACTTTATCCTGGTAGATAGACTGGAGACTCTTGGCCTGAAAGGTTCAACTTTAAGTTGGCTTATCTAACAGATCGTGTGTTCCAGGTTTTCGACCAACAAAATCTAAACCTTAAGAGTTCCAAGGCTCAGTACTGAGCCCATTAGACTTCAACATCTACGTTCGTCCCTTAGCAGACCTCCGAAGGTCGAGCTCGCAAGTGCTCCGACATGTTGTAATCCGTGGGCTTTTAACTATGCCCACTGCATGCCCATCATTCACTCATTCATAGACTTGCCTTTCAAAAAATCCTTTATGATTGTCATTACAGCGGTGCATGCTCCATGGCCCACCTGTATCTGGTGTTAGTCATTAGGCAGAGGGGCCAATCTTTCTATACATCTTCATGCTAGAAGGTCAGCTTCCCATTGTGGCAAGGTGCATGCCTCAATGTTACGGCATTGGTAGCTATGTTCCCTTAACGTTAGGATTTATTTTCTGCAAGATCGCTCGCCTGCGATCAGAGTAATGTCAGGGCTTAATTCCTGGGCTTGCGCTTCTTGCGCACACAATCTTGCCCTGTGTTCTGCCTAACTATTATATAGGGACTTCAAGCCCCAGCTTCCTTGCGGCAGCCATCTTGGGCAAGACACTACTATTTAAGCGGCCCGCCCAGTTCTCAGTGAGCACTATTTTGGAATCCTTGCAGAGAGCGGGTGCTCAGGTTCTGGGCTCCTTGATTTTGTATGCAAACGTGCGGTTTCTGTTTATGAAGCCGCCTTGTGTTTCGCTAGATTGACATCTAAGGCGGTAAGAAGGATGGTGGTTTTTGGCTTCCACCATCATTTCTCTTGTTATTTTGAAAGCGCTCATTCCAGTTTCTTCATTGCATGTACACCAAACAGTAATTTCTTGTTACATAGTAAGCGCTCATAAGCCAGAGTAAAACTACATAGCTACCATTTATTTCTGTGTTACATGAATCGTTCACAAATTGCAGAACCAAATTTAAGATACATTGTATTAAACCGCTCACTAGTGGCAAAGTGAAAACAAGATACATTGTGCTGCACTCGATTCAAAGTTGTTAGACTCCTTAAGAGGGGGAAAAAAAAAGACCTCTAACAATGATTTTAAATCGGGAGACAGAAAGTGCAAGACATATTGCATAAAGAGATAAAACCTGGCATTCGTGTTCTCTTGTTGGCCATTTGATTCTTGTTTCCACAGGTCTCCCTCTCTGCTGTTCCCTTCCCTTCGTCTGGCCACTCAAACTCTGTCATTATAGCAAGTAGAGTTAGAGGTGACAGGCCTACTGATCACGTGTAAACCCTGAGGATTGGCCTCGCTGACAATCATTGGTAAATACTTTACGTTTGGCCCTCCTTGGGGCAGTTTTGTTACCGCCTTTGCTAGCGACCCTGTTACATGGATAGCTGCACTTTTGCTGATACGTTTGACTGTGAGCGCACGTTTCTCCTTGTGCGTCTCATTCACGCTCATGGCAGCCATAGCACTTTGAGTCTGCTCGCTTATGTCAACTGTTTTACTTTTCATTTTCAATTTGAGTAGAAAAAAGACCAGTTAGGAATTTACAAAGCTAATAGCTCTAACTCGAGCAAATGCAAGCCCAATTGCTTTGCAAATGCTAGTTTCATATACCGATGACACTTAAATTATTTTCTTGCAGTAAGCCCAGAACCATGACCCGTCAATTTAGAACCTTAGCTTGACGAAAAGTTAAAGTTGAATGAATAGAAACTCCCTTAGACTCAATGGGGATAAGACTGTGGTCATGGTTCTGAGTATGAGCCCTGCTCTACGGGGTGCCAGTGGTTGGCTTCTTTAGGGCAGACTTTTCTTGCCACATAAATTGAAAATGAAAAGTAGAACAGGTTCACATATGCAAGCTGATGGCTGCCATGAGCGCAAAGCAGACACAAGAGGAAACAGAAGTTTGCTTGCAGTGAAATGTATCAGCAAAAGTGCAAATACCCATATAACAGGGTGGATGTCATGCAAAGCGGTCGACTACTGCCCAGCGAGATCACCCTCCCTACGAAATGGAGAAAAAAAAAAAGAAGTCCAGATACCATATGTAAAACATCGAGCCTTGTATGCTTCAGAAGTTGGCCGGTGTGCTTGAGGAGTACTAAACACGAGAAAAAGCATGACATAAGTACGCCTTTCACTAATTAAATCAAGCTAATTTTAAAAGGCACGCCCACAAACCAACCAAACCGATGGGCTTGACATAGGCATGTGTAAGGAAATGCCTCCTTGGCATGGTTGCCCCCTGACTTTTTGCCTTTGCTGATGCTAGGTTTACAATTGAAAGTGTGCTGAGGCCTGCTAACCAGGCCCCAGCACCAGTGTTCTTTCCCTAACCTGTACTTTTGTATCCACAATTGGCAGACCCTGGCATCCAGATAAGTCCCTTGTAACTGGTACTTCTAGTACCAAGGGCCCTGATGCCAAGGAAGGTCTCTAAGGGCTGCAGCATGTCTTATGCCACCCTGGAGACCTCTCACTCAGCACAGACACACTGCTTGCCAGCTTGTGTGTGCTAGTGAGAACAAAACGAGTAAGTCGACATGGCACTCCCCTCAGGGTGCCATGCCAGCCTCTCACTGCCTATGCAGTATAGGTAAGACACCCCTCTAGCAGGCCTTACAGCCCTAAGGCAGGGTGCACTATACCATAGGTGAGGGTACCAGTGCATGAGCATGGTACCCCTACAGTGTCTAAACAAAACCTTAGACATTGTAAGTGCAGGGTAGCCATAAGAGTATATGGTCTGGGAGTCTGTCAAACACGAACTCCACAGCACCATAATGGCTACACTGAAAACTGGGAAGTTTGGTATCAAACTTCTCAGCACAATAAATGCACACTGATGCCAGTGTACATTTTATTGCAAAATACACCCCAGAGGGCACCTTAGAGGTGCCCCCTGAAACTTAACCGACTGTCTGTGTAGGCTGACTAGTTCCAGCAGCCTGCCACACTAGAGACATGTTGCTGGCCCCATGGGGAGAGTGCCTTTGTCACTCTGAGGCCAGTAACAAAGCCTGCACTGGGTGGAGATGCTAACACCTCCCCCAGGCAGGAGCTGTGACACCTGGCGGTGAGCCTCAAAGGCTCACCCCTTTGTCACAGCCCAGCAGGGCACTCCAGCTTAGTGGAGTTGCCCGCCCCCTCCGGCCACGGCCCCCACTTTTGGCGGCAAGGCTGGAGGGAACAAAGAAAGCAACAAGGAGGAGTCACTGGCCAGTCAGGACAGCCCCTAAGGTGTCCTGAGCTGAGGTGACTAACTTTTAGAAATCCTCCATCTTGCAGATGGAGGATTCCCCCAATAGGGTTAGGATTGTGACCCCCTCCCCTTGGGAGGAGGCACAAAGAGGGTGTACCCACCCTCAGGGCTAGTAGCCATTGGCTACTAACCCCCCAGACCTAAACACGCCCTTAAATTTAGTATTTAAGGGCTACCCTGAACCCTAGAAAATTAGATTCCTGCAAACTACAAGAAGGACTGCCTAGCTGAAAACCCCTGCAGAGGAAGACCAGAAGACGACAACTGCCTTGGCTCCAGAAACTCACCGGCCTGTCTCCTGCCTTCCAAAGAACTCTGCTCCAGCGACGCCTTCCAAGGGACCAGCGACCTCTGAATCCTCGGAGGACTGCCCTGCTTCGAAAAAGACAAGAAACTCCCGAGGACAGCGGACCTGCTCCAAAAAGACTGCAACTTTGTTTCGAGGAGCAGCTTTAAAGACCCTGCAATCTCCCCGCAAGAAGCGTGAGACTTGCAACACTGCACCCGGCGACCCCGACTCGGCTGGTGGAGAACCAACACCTCAGGGAGGACCCCCGGACTACTCTCCGACTGTGAGTACCAAAACCTGTCCCCCCTGAGCCCCCACAGCGCCGCCTGCAGAGGGAATCCCGAGGCTTCCCCTGACCGCGACTCTCTGAAACCTAAGTCCCGACGCCTGGAAGAGACCCTGCACCCGCAGCCCCCAGGACCGGACTTTCACTGGAGAAGTGACCCCCAGGAGTCCCTCTCCCTTGCCCAAGTGGAGGTTTCCCCGAGGAAGCCCCCCCTTGCCTGCCTGCAGCGCTGAAGAGATCCGTTGATCTCTCAGACTAACATTGCAAACCCGACGCTCGTTTCTACACTGCACCCGGCCGCCCCCGCGCTGCTGAGGGTGAAATTTCTGTGTGGGCTTGTGTCCCCCCCGGTGCCCTACAAAACCCCCCTGGTCTGCCCTCCGAAGACGCGGGTACTTACCTGCAAGCAGACCGGACCCGGGGCACCCCCTTCTCTCCATTGCAGCCTATGCGTTTTGGGCACCACTTTGAACTCTGCACCTGACCGGCCCTGAGCTGCTGGTGTGGTGACTTTGGGGTTGCTCTGAACCCCCAACGGTGGGCTACCTTGGACCAAGAACTGAACCCTGTAAGTGTCTTACTTACCTGGTAAAATTAACAAAAACTTACCTCCCCCAGGAACTGTGAAAATTGCACTAAGTGTCCACTTTTAAAGTAGCTATTTGTGAATAACTTAAAGTATACATGCAATTGAAATGATTCAAAGTTCCTAATGTACTTACCTGCAATACCTTTCAAACAAGATATTACATGTTAAATTTGAACCTGTGGTTCTTAAAATAAACTAAGAAAAGATATTTTTCTATAACAAAACCTATTGGCTGGATTTGTCTGAGTGTGTGTGCCTCATTTATTGTCTATGTGTATGTACAACAAATGCTTAACACTACTCCTTGGATAAGCCTACTGCTCGACCACACTACCAGAAAATAGAGCATTAGTATTATCTATTTTTACCACTATTTTACCTCTAAGGGGAACCCTTGGACTCTGTGCATGCTATTCCTTACTTTGAAATAGCACATACAGAGCCAACTTCCTACAGCATGGTTAAAAGAGATTACATCAGGGACAGAGCGCTTTGTGCTTGACCCTAAAAAATGGACTCGAGATAGTGGACAAGTACTGGTGCACTGGAATACTACCACTCCCCCTCTGGTCAACACACAGGTTAAACTTGCATCAATTAAAGCAAGTGTCAGAGCCAACCACTACATGATAGTGTAACGCACAGCATCTGGAATCTGGTAATGCTGCAAAACCTGCACGGTCTATTGGTCTGGTGCAACTCCTAGACTACTGTACATAACAAAAAAAAAAGAAAATCCAACATTTCAGTATAGATTTAGAGATGTCCCAGACTTGCATGGCACAGATGTCTAGCTTGACCTTACAAAAAAGCCTGACTATACATTTCTGCACTCCAATGTCGTAAAGTACATTGAACAGTTGAAAGTCTTGTATTTGGTACGACATCACAGACAACACTGCGCATGCAAACTATAAAGTCACCCAATCCTTCTCACTTGGCATAGCGTGTGTGGTTATTGAAAAAGGTAAACTTTAAAGCGGTTAGATATGTTTATTTGTTCAATTCTGAATAATGCAGTAGAATTGCATAAAATTCAATGGAACATTGTTGATTTAACAATGAAGCAGGGAACGTTTTGTAACTTTCAGCTTTCTGGTACACTGTCCAAACAGAACAGTAATCTACAGCTTGCATGAATTCCTTGTGGTAAAGTAGAAATCAATAACCTTTATATACATATTGAACCTCTTGCTCTTAACTTTGCTGGAGTAACCACTTAACCCTTTACACACTTGTCCAGACATTGAAACACCTTTAGTGTTCTCAAAATGCACCTTATTATTTAGCCCCAGATCCATGAAAGCACAATCAACTGACATTACAAGGAAAAGTGTACATCATATTTTACTACTTGGTCGCTCCCACTTCTACCACCATAAACATGAACAGTTGACTTAAAGACCAAGCTATTTCCAGATGATGTAGATTAAGGCACTGTTTCCGCTTTAAGCCAAAGCAGGAAAATCCTCTGGGTCATCAGGGTTAGGAGCCAAGCTGAGGACAGGAACTTCCGTCTAAATGGAGGAGAGAGAAAAAAAAAAAAAAAAGTGTTAACCCCTGACTGCATTCAAAGCTCGACTCCGCTCAAACACTCATGTACAAAGAGCTGCATCTAATAAATAAAATTACACTGCAGGGAGGAACAACTCATGCACAGCTAGCCAGCGTGCTGAAACCCATCAGACAGCACAGGTCTGCCTCGAAGAATGGTGTATACACCACTGGAAAATACGCACTTTATGGTCATAAATTACTGTGCTGTGTGAAAAAAGTACCGACTCAAAAAATGTATCATAATTTATGTCCGAGTCATGCTTTGGATTTCTTGGTCAGGGTGCAAATCCGGTCACTTTAATTCAGAAGTTTCACTTCTTTGGGCTTTTTACTGTGACATAGGGTGGATGGGTTCTTAAGTCCTTTCGTCTGAAGCCTTCCCATTAGATCAGGAAGCTGTGCTCTAAACTGTGTATTCTGCTTACAAGTCACATTGCAAGAGAAATGTAAATGCAGGAATTAAAAATGGAGCAATTAGTTTACTTCCACAATTGCTCTCAGACCTCCTTACCAATTAACTCAATTCCACCTGTCAGGATTGAACAGGTTCTAAAGACCTTGTGCAACAATTTTACTATCTAGTACGTAATAGCCTGCTTCAAATCAACCATAACAGTTTCCCAGTAAAAGGGCTGGCAGCGAAAGGAGCTGCAGGCATAGTATTTTAAACATTACCTACCCTTTTTAAATCCCTAGTACAGGGGATGTCATAATTCATATGTGGATATGGATGGTCTCCCGCAGTGGGCTTGCAGTTATTTGGACTAGTAAAGGTCCGCAGAATGTGACAAAAGCAGCCTTGGCTCCACTCAAGTGTGCATAGGTATTTTCAAGATAAAAAAAAAAAAAAAAAAAAATCTTAAGAGTAGCAATACCCATGTACCGCTAAATTATGTCCCTTGTAATGAGACCTGAGAACACCTTGCCTGAATTACTCACTTACTCAAAGTAGGTTGAATAAACGTCCCTGGTCCAAAGTATGCAACAAAAACAAAAAAAAGAAAATTAACAAACGTTACAAAGCAAATCTTTGGCTTGAAAGGGGAGACACTGCAAGAAAACAGGATTTACTCACCAGAACGGAATGGCCTACACGTTCAGGAGGGAGAAAGGGGTATATGGGGGTGGAGGTCTGGTGCACATGTATTTCTTTACAGATCAGATGGACAGGGATTAATCACCTTAAGCAAGGCCAGGGTCTTGTAGAGGTTCTTCCCTTCGATCAAAGTGGGTTCAAGAGAACCAGACCAGCTGTAATCCCAGGTTCCTACACCAGGGGAAGAGGAAACCCATATGTTCAGCCACAGCTCCCATGTTCAGGCCAAACTTGCTCAGTCTGTCATCCACTTACAAGATTCAGTGGTATCAAGATAGTGAGGAGCCCTGGTGGGTAAAAGGATGGGTACATTGAAGATAATGTACTAAACTGAGATCGTTAAGGGATAGTGAAAGGAATTCCTATTCTACTTGTCATAGCACCTGAAAGGGCTTGTTTAGACCTCCCCTCGAAAGATCACCAGTCTGCTGGTTCTGTCCTGACCGTTTTATGCAGATTCCTTGAGATTAATTGCTTCTTTTCACCTACCCAAAGTGGTGATTTTTTAACCTTTATTTTCTCCTTAGTCTTTCTCTCCTGGCTCTGACAGATTCTTCCATCTTGGACGTCTGCATTAAGGGGTGTGATTTTAAGATGTAGACAGTGATGTTTCTGATGAAGAGGAACTGGTCAGCCTTTCAAGACCAAAATCAAGTATTTTAACTAGAAAAGTCCACAATGCAAACTGGCATATCAGGTGTGGCATACCAATGGCAACAGACGGCTCAATCGACTGCAGAGTACTCAAAGGATTAGAGGGGGCTAGGGTTAGGCTCCTGTGTCTGTATTTTTTCAGTAACTTCCCTGTTGAGATTTGGGACATGAATTTGATGAGTGACTTGTTTTACGTCACCTTGGGATATTGCCTAGATTTTAAGACTTCCATTTATATTCAAAACATCACACATAGCCCTCTTTATTTGAACGAGGAAAGCATATTTCATGCAGTGGCATTGGTACAGCACAAATTTTACTAGGAGTCAATCAGCATAGTTAGATGGGCTTTGGAGCCCGCTACGTTGACACTGGGGTAGGTAAACTTTAATCGTGAAGGTTTAGATGCTGGTGCCATGCAGGAGGAATTCTGTGCAGCTAGGCTTCAGATAATACTTACAGAAACGAGAGCAGAGCTGAAATGGGTTTAGTTTGGAGTCAGTCATGAGCTGGAGAAGTGTTGTCTGTATACTGTTGTCATTTATCAAAGAGGGGTCAGGTAGAAATTGCAGATGCAGAAGGGATGAATTTATGTAGTACTCAGCGAAGTGATTGTTTTAGAGAAAGATTCCCGTCTATTTGAGATAATGGCAGTTGGTGAGAAAGAAGAGCCATGGAGGACGGAGCAACCCATGAATGCTTCCAGTGACTAAGCTTAGTAGTCAACTGCGTCAAAGGCAGCAGAGGTCGACCGGTTATCAGCCGGCAGTGGTTTCATGTTGGAGGGTGTCAGCTGAAGGGTGGCAGTCTCCATGCTGCAGGATGACAAGAAGCTAGACTAGTAGCATCATTATTTGTGTTCGGAATCTAATTGAAAAGAGACTGCTTTATCAATGTCCCTTTCCCCAATTAAAGACGGTGACTGGCAAGATCTAGGTAGAGTGCATTGTTTTTCCACAGCAAAACAGACGATCCCCGCTTTGAGTTTGTCTGGAAAGGTCTGACTGAGAAAGGCAATGATGGAGGCAAGATAACAGTTCATGTCTATGGAGAGATTTCACAGGGAATGAAGGCACACACTCTTTTTAGTAGGTGACCTGGACTGTGTCAGATATTAGCATTTACAATGCTTTCAAAGGCTGGCCAATCTAGTCATAATGACTAGGAAGCATAGTGGATGTTTGTTAGGTGCGCATATAGGTTCCGATTTTATGGCATCAGTGAAGTCGTGCATCACTCATCTGAGGGAGTGAGTTGATACAATGCTTAACATCTTTAAGGAATGCCTTGGTTGCGCTAGTTGCTTTGATTGTAGTTAGATATCTAACAGCCTGTGTGCGGAGTGGTTTATTTTGAGCTACAGAAGGTTATTTTGGGACATTGGTATGTCTCCAATTCTTGTCTTCATGTGGAAAAACTCTAGTCATTGGGCTTAGAGATTGAATTACTTTGTGGATCTACATGTGCCACTGAATACAATTCTCCAAACCGTCAAAGTATGTGGTATATGTTAGGGAATACACTGGCATCTGCTGTATGTTGCTCAAGCTGCCCAGCATCACAATAGTACACAGAAAAATATAATTGTCCTCATTGAAAATTATCACAGAAGATTCTTGTTGCAAGGAAACCATTACGGTTTGAAAACCACGACAAATGATAAATTCATACCATTTTCTTGAAACGTCACCATAACAGAACATCCTGGGAGTTGAGGTATAGGTTCTATTGCTGGAATCTATGCTCACGTTTTAGTTCTAATTTAAATAGTTTTCCACAATAAGCTATAAAACTTCTGCTTGAGGGAACTCGGAAAAGAAGGTCTAACCAGAAACAAAATTGTAAGCACACTACAAGTCCAAAAGTAACTATTTAAACCAGTTAT
Source organism: Pleurodeles waltl (assembly GCF_031143425.1). NCBI lineage: Eukaryota > Metazoa > Chordata > Amphibia > Caudata > Salamandridae > Pleurodeles > Pleurodeles waltl. Next base: position 779,314,691 of record NC_090436.1, read on the forward strand.
ACATATGGATTGTTCGCCAGAACATGTGTACAAGGAGGAGAAGACTAAGGAGAAATACACAATTCGTGTTCTAGCTCAAGGACGAAAGGGCTTAACTATACAAGTCTATTGGACACATACTTATGGTAAATATGAGGGTTCACAAAGACATGCTTTAAAATTGAGCCTGTCTTAAAAGGAAGTAACACAGGTTATTGTTCAAGTACCAGCATCTCGGTTTTTAGGAATACGTCCGAACCCGACAGCGGAAAAAAAAATAATCTAAGATGGAGTCGACGCCCATGCGCAATGGAGCCGAAGAGGGAGGAGTCCTTCGGTCCCGTGACCAAAAAAGACTTCTTCGAAGAAAAACAACTTATAATACTCCGAGCCCAACACCAGGCAGCGGACTGTGCCAAACATGTGTATCTGCAGCAACATATGCCATCGAACATATATATATATTTTTTAATTTAAGTGGTATTAAATACAGCTTTAGGACAACTGAAAATTAGAGCGATTTATATCAATGGCTTACTAAAGGTGTGTGCTCTATATTTGGCAGGTTGTTTTACACTTCAAATATTTGAGGACGTAACTCCAGTCTATATATTACATTGTCCTGGATTGAAACTGAAGAACAAAAAGAAAGAAAACAAATAACTTCAGAAAGGAAATTACAAGGAGCTAAATCAGACTCACTGAACTTGAGGCACCCTTCTCTATAGATGTGAAGGGACCGTTGCCTTTTTATAAGATGTGCATTTATAGAACACTAGGTTATGAAAATTATTTTTTTTCTTAACACCCCTGGTGTGCAGTGACCTGCGTGCATTACTGGAATACCATAAAAAATAAAATACAAAAAAATTATGAACTGGTCAATTCCACTGAAAAGTGGAATTATGGGGAAATAGTCAGATTTGTCCTCTCCAAAGCAACACTCTAAATTGGGCAAAGTTGCAAATGAAGAATGCTGGAAAGAGACTGAATTTGCAATATCATTCAAGCCTCACAAGTATATCTGTATGTGTATTTTGATCTTTGTTACTGCTAAGCATTAACATATGCTGCGATGTTGCATCATACGGTGTCCTTCAAACTCAGAGGGATCTTGGTTTCGATAAAGCGCACACTCGCCCAAAAAGTGGATATCTTGGTCCTAGTCTACAGACAGTTGCTAAGACATGAGACCAGAAGTAAGTCAAAAGCAACACAGGAGTTTTGATCAGTTTGCAGGACCTATCCAGCTCAGATGAGGCAAACAGGAAGGAGGAACAGTTCCAGGCTGTGGTTATAGTCAAAGAAAATAGGTAGCCACCTCCTTCGCACGCTCTAGAATCTAGAAGTGACAAGATTACCCAATACAGATTTTAAAGATGGTAGGAAAGAATTTAATTTCTTTATGTGCAAATGAAGATTCGTATACCTCGTCCACACGCAAACAGGACATCTACAGATGGGCATCCAGCATTTTTTTAAGCCAAGATTCGGCAGAAGCGTGGCATTCCTAATGAATGGAATGGTCACAGCAAAGTAACCCACAAAATCATTAAGAACAAGCAGGCGTTAGTCTATAAGCCTTGAAAAAAAAAAAAAAACATTCAAAAGGATGCCAACGTTATATGTTTAAGAGGCTGGAACATGGGCTACAGGTAGATTTTGTCGCCCCCGTCCCCACCCAAAAAAGACCCACCACACCGCAGCTATTATGTTGGCATTTAACTATTAGGAAACTGATTTCATCCAATTATCTAGGACACTCGCACTCCATAATCTGGAGTTGAAAGTAAGAATTTCCCTAAAGGTGCAGCATAAAATGGGTATTGGTCATCATAGGTATAGCCTGAGCATGCCAAGGGTTCAAATTAAGATAACAAAATGTACAATAAAGTAAGATTCTGGTTGGGGGCCCGTGATACCCTGCAAGAAATCTACTTGAAGGTCACACAATATGGATCTGAAACAGTCTGTGCTTGCTAAGATCTGTCTAGATCTTTACGGACAATATTTTCAGTCCAGCACTTTTGAGCGATAACCCAACACTGGTGTTGTGGTTCTGTTTTTCTTTCATTGAACCCATTACACTAACCCTTGAAACAATCTGCTGCCAAAAAACTTCTGAACTGAAGACAGTGCTCATAATGGCTTAGAGTGAGGTATCCACCTTACTGCTCACCTCTATAAAAAGGAAAAAGCAATCTCAAAGGAAGGTAGTTAACCCAATGCTTGCACGACAAACTGCAGAATAGGACTCATCTAATGCCACTGAGATGTCCTACACAATTAAAGCAGCTTCATCACCCGTGTCAAATGACAAACAGTTACAACTATTATTAAAAACAGTTTTGGTGTCAGTGGAAGAAAAAAACCTAGTCTGATACGGGTCGAACATTTTTTGATACCCCTACAAATCTTAAAAACTGAGTTAACGTCTGATTTTGGCTGGTAAGGTTAGTGAGATTGGACTGTAGTTTCGAGATGTTTGGTTCAGCATTGGGGTTTTTCAGTTGGTGAACAAGAGGTTTTTCCCAGAAGAGGAAGCATGAAGAGCTGGAACCAATTTTAGATGGCACACATTCTTTAGAACCTAAAGGGAAAGCGGAAAGTGGAAAGTGAGAGGGCAATTACAACACAGGCATTTTGGCCACTCGAAAGGCTCTTTATGTGCTATTTCAAAGTAAGGAATAGCATGCACAGAGTCCAAGGGTTCCCCTTCTAGGTAAAATAGTGGTAAAAATAGATAATACTAATGCTCTATTTTGTGGTAGTGTGGTCGAGCAGTAGGCTTATCCAAGGAGTAGTGTTAAGCATTTGTTGTACATAGACAATAAATGAGGTACACACACTCGGAGACAAATCCAGCCAATAGGTTTTGAATAGAAAAATCTCTTTTCTTAGTTTATTTTAAGAACCACAGGTTCAAATTTAACATGTAATATCTTGTTTGAAAGGTATTGCAGGTAAGTACATTAGGAACTTTGAATCATTTCAATTGCATGTATACTTTTCAAGTTATTCACAAATAGCTATTTTAAAAGTGGACACAGTGCAATTTTCACAGTTCCTGGGGGAGGTAAGTTTTTGTTAGTTTTACCAGGTAAGTAAGACACTTACAGGGTTCAGTTCTTGGTCCAAGGTAGCCCACCGTTGGGGGTTCAGAGCAACCCCAAAGTTACCACACCAGCAGCTCAGGGCCGGTCAGGTGCAGAGTTCAAAGTGGTGCCCAAAACGCATAGGCTAGAATGGAGAGAAGGGGGTGCCCCGGTTCCGGTCTGCTTGCAGGTAAGTACCCGCGTCTTCGGAGGGCAGACCAGGGGGGTTTTTGTAGGGCACCGGGGGGGGGGGGGGGGGGACACAAGCCCACACAGAAATTTCACCCTCAGCGGCACGGGGCGGCCGGGTGCAGTGTTAGAACAAGCGTCGGGTTCGCAATGTTAGTCAATGAGAGATCAAGGGATCTCTTCAGCGCTGCAGGCAGGCAAGGGGGGGCTTCCTCGGGGAAACCTCCACTTGGGCAAGGGAGAGGGACTCCTGGGGGTCACTTCTGCAGTGAAAGTCCGGTCCTTCAGGTCCTGGGGCTGCGGGTGCAGGGTCTTTTCCAGGCGTCGGGACTTAGGTTTCAGAGAGTCGCGGTCAGGGGAAGCCTCGGGATTCCCTCTGCAGGCGGCGCTGTGGGGGCTCAGGGAGGACAGGTTTTGGTACTCAGTCGTAGAGTAGTCCGGGGGTCCTCCCTGAGGTGTTGGTTCTCCACCAGCCGAGTCGGGGTCGCCGGGTGCAGTGTTGCAAGTCTCACGCTTCTTGCGGGGAGTTGCAGGGTTCTTTAAAGCTGCTTCTTGAAACAAAGTTGCAGTCTTTTTGGAGCAGGTCCGCTGTCCTCGGGAGTTTCTTGTCGTCGTCGAAGCAGGGCAGTCCTCAGAGGTCGCTGGTCCCTTTGGAAGGCGTCGCTGGAGCAGAGTTCTTTGGAAGGCAGGAGACAGGCCGGTGAGTTTCTGGAGCCAAGGCAGTTGTTGTCTTCTGGTCTTCCTCTGCAGGGGTTTTCAGCTGGGCAGTCCTTGTTGTTGCAGGAATCTCATTTTCTAGTGTAAGGAAATGCCTCCTTGGCATGGTTGCCCCCTGACTTTTTGCCTTTGCTGATGCTATGTTTACAATTGAAAGTGTGTTGAGGCCTGCTAACCAGGCCCCAGCACCAGTGTTCTTTCCCTAACCTGTACTTTTGTATCCACAATTGGCAGACCCTGGCACCCAGATAAGTCCCTTGTAACTGGTACTTCTAGTACCAAGGGCCCTGATGCCTGCTAGAGGGGTGACTGACCTATACTTGCATAGGCAGTGAGAGGCTGGCATGGCACCCTGAGGGGAGTGCCATGTCGACTTACTCGTTTTGTTCTCACTAGCACATACAAGCTGGTAAGCAGTGTGTTTGTGCTGAGTGAGAGGTCTCCAGGGTGGCATAAGTCATGCTGCAGCCCTTAGAGACCTTCCTTGGCATCAGGGCCCTTGGTACTAGAAGTACCAGTTACAAGGGACTTATCTGGATGCCAGGGTCTACCAATTGTGGATACAAAAGTACAGGTTAGGGAAAGAACACTGGTGCTGGGGCCTGGTTAGCAGGCCTCAGCACACTTTCAATTGTAAACATAGCATCAGCAAAGGCAAAAAGTCAGGGGGCAACCATGCCAAGGAGGCATTTCCTTACACCAGCTCTAAGGTGAGTGAAATGTTGCGCAAGTTTGGTCTGATTTCTTTCATTCTAAAACTGAAGTCTGAGCAGCCTATATGGGGGGGGGGGGGGGGGGGGGAAGGGGACACAAGCTTCTAAATCTGTAAAGCTACTGAAGGTGGCGAAAAGCTTTGGTAGGCACATGGACAGTTTCTGTCCAGAGTCTGATAACGAGCAATGGCCTGTAAGAGAATTTATAGATGTAAAGATGTAATATAAAAGCATCAGGTTGGGCACAACAGGTAGCAAAGCAATTGTGCTCCAGCTTCTTGAAGCATAGTATTTTATACCAGGATGTTAATCTCGTGTGTTTAGAAGAATGAAAATATTTAAGCAAGCTGATTTAGTTAAGCTGTTCAAATGGGACTACTGAATCAGAAGCCAAATCTATATTGGCATTAGAAATTGGAACTACACAGTCTTCCCTACAAAGCCAAACCTCAATCTAGAGTGAAAAAAAAAAAAAAAGAGATTGTAAAGCTAGGTTCCCAAAAGGAAATAACTGGCGATATGAAAGCCCGTGGAATACTGGCTATATGAAAGGCCTCACTGAATGATATCCAGCCTGCAAGACTAAGTCCCTCAGGGGAAATAGTTTGTTCTCTCGCTCTTTGTAAAGACAAAGCAAAGCTGCAAGTGAATCCCAGGTACACCCCTGCCAAGATTTGAGAGCCATACCTCAAAACAGCCTGATGTGGCTTTGGACTTCGTGGCTGCTTGGTGTCGGACTTTACAGGGAGAAGAAAAAAAAATCCAGTTTGAAGCTCACAAGACCTCACCAACCCACACTTGGGCACATTTGGGATGTCTTCAAACCACAGGGTCAAGGTTACCTTATGAGCCTTTTCGTACTGTAGCCTCATTAAGCCAAAGATTATCCAGATGAGTGAACTGGCTGGTTTTCTAAGACCTTCAATATTTAAATGACGTAATGGGAGTCATTCATGGGTGCCTGCTGTGGAAAAAAGCCTTTTGTGAGCTATACCAGTGACCAAAAGGACTAATGAAGCCATTCCAATGAGTGGTCTTCAGATAATCAAGCCGTCTGATGTTATGGTCTGGTGTTGTTCCACTTGCCAAGTGCCAACAAAGGGTCCAAATCAGGCTCAGATGCTTTTGATTGCTTCATAGATTTCTATCGTAAGGATAGCAAACACGCCAAATGCAAGTCACTGGTCCTTAAAAATTTAGGAAAGGACTGACTCAGCAAGATTTAAATGACACCTGCCTGATCGTGAATCAGTGGGGGTCCGGAGCCTTTGCCAAATGCCTACAGCAAAATCAAGACACTATCTAGGGACTAAGCTCTATTTACCCAGGGGCTAATAAAATAGCACAAATGCTTCTAAAATTGCGCTTTGAGAACAGAAGTGGACAAGGTTGAGACAATCTGCTGTTACACAGCCCATTCAAATCTCAAGCTGCAACGTTTTACTTTTCCACAGAAAACAGGGGCAAGAGAAAATTGATGCAACCGGTATCAAGGAAGTTCCCTCAGAAGATTCCAGACCGAGAAAGTGGCTGCGCTGAAACAAAATTCATCTGCAATCTGTTTGGTACACCAGTAGAGTGAAAGCATTAGAGGTCTTTGACAAAATCTGACCGTTACTCACTCAAGGGGATCCGTCGGACGAGTGCCTAAAATGGGAAATCACTTAGATACACTGAGATGCTGGATTCATTCCAGACAGTACCAAATGCAACACCTAATGCAGAACCTAGAGAGGCAGAGCAGAAAGTGGAGGCGACCTAGACTAAAACACCAAATGCAAAGCCTTTGACGCTAGGTTGCGATCCAATGTCAACTGAATATGCATTAATTGGGAGAGGAAGAACTTCTATGGACCACTACTGCCTTTGTAATAGTCCCCTGTTTGGCGATCAGGCTGCATAGTCATTTGCTTTGCACACGTCAGGTGAGGTGAAGCAAAAGGAAAACAAATGTAAGTGAATGTGCCCCAACAATGTGCCCACCACAACCCTGACTGCTGGGTGCAGACAGTGTTTCATTATGGACTTTAGTAATGAAACAGTCAGATTGAACATTAACTGAAGACACTGTAGAGTTGGGTGTGATTCATCCGCCATTTGAGACTAGTTTCAATTGAGGGAGTCAGCCCAATTGTAGGCTAGCAGGTTTTCCACTATTCAAGAAACTATGTTGATAAGCCTAATGTCAGAACATCTGGGCTTCTGTTGACAAAATACACAATTTTGTCCTTCCCAGTTTATGTAAATCACAAATGATGTATTGTTTGCCTGGTTCCAAAGTGGTGATCCCATGACCCTAGGTAGGAATGATTTCAATCCCTGCATGATGGCTTCAAAATAAACTCCATTTATATGTAGTCTTAACTCTTGTGACCATCTGGAATGTGTGGGCATTCCCAAGGACCCCAGCCTCACAGATTCAGTCAAAACATGCTGTCTTGAAATGAAGACCCATCACTATATTCTCCCTTTGGGTCCACAACGGAATTGCAAAAGCCACATCTCTACTGGACAAACCTGCCCTTTTAAGCTGTGGACGGTACAGTTCCTCTAGAAGTCAGCTCATCCTTCAGTGGAGAAACAAAATGAGGTACAGGAGGACATTATCTCTAGTAAACACGTGCAGGGACAAAATACTGTCACTTGGCCGGTGAGGGAAAGACAGGCACCAAAATGGCACTTAGGAATTGTATACACCTGTGAGGGATAACAGTTTTTTTTCTTCAAAAAGCTAATGTATTAAAGTCGGGAAATACCTGGTAACCGTATCTGAGATAAGCACATGTATGGCTCCATTGGTGGCCTAAAAGTCTAAACTGTGGACTTCGCTTTGGTTATGGCAAATAGCAACTTGAAAGTACTCCACCTTCTTGCAAAGTAATGAAAATGTCACTTACCCAGTGTACATCTGTTCGTGGCATCAGTCGCTGAAGATTCACATGTTGTGCATAGCCCGCCATCTGGTGTTGGGTCGGAGTGTTACAAGTTGTTTTTCTTCGAAGAAGTCTTTCGAGTCACGGGACCGAGGGACTCCTCCTCTTTGTCTCCATTGCACATGGGCGTCGACTCCATCCTCGATTGTTTTCCCCGCAGAGGGTGAGGTAGGAGTTGTTTGTTAGTAATAGTGCCCATGCAATGGAGTGAATAAGTATGTACCTATTTAAGATTTAATATATTTACAAATGTACAAAGTTGAAGCTAACTTCCAAACGGCTACAGGCTCCCGGGGAGGTGGGTGGGCACATGTGAATCTTCAGCGACTGATGCCACGAACCGATGTACACTGGGTAAGTGACATTTTCAGTTCGATGGCATCTGTCGCTGTAGATACACATGTTGTGCATAGACTAGTAAGCAGTTATCTCCCCAAAAGCGGTGGCTCAGCCTGTAGGAGTGGAAGTAGTCTGAAATAAGGTTCTTAGTACGGCTTGACCTACTGTGGCTTGTGCGGATAGCACGTCTACACAGTAGTGCTTGGTAAATGTGTGAGGCGTAGACCATGTGGCTGCCTTACATATTTCGTGCATTGGAATATTCCCTAGGAAGGCCATGGTAGCGCCTTTCTTTCTGGTTGAGTGTGCCCTTGGTGTAATGGGCAGTTGTCTTTTTGCTTTAAGGTAGCAGATTTGGATGCACTTAACTATCCATCTGGCTATACCCTGTTTCGATATTGGGTTTCCTGCGTGAGGTTTTTGAAATGCAATAAACAGTTGTTTAGTTTTTCTGATGTTTTTAGTTCTGTCGATGTAGTACATTAGTGCTCTTTTGACGTCTAATGTATGTAGTGCCCTTTCAGCTATGGAATCTGGCTGTGGGAAGAACACTGGTAGCTCTACTGTTTGATTTAGGTGGAACGGTGAAATAACCTTTGGCAAAAATTTAGGATTGGTCCTTAGGACTACTTTATTTTTGTGTAGTTGGATAAAAGGTTCTTGTATTGTAAACGCCTGAATTTCGCTTACTCTTCTTAGAGATGTGATTGCGAGGAGAAATGCAACTTTCCAGGTTAGGAATTGTATTTCTCAAGAATGCATAGGTTCAAAGGGTGGACCCATGAGTCTTGTTAAGACGATGAAGGAACCGGTGGTGTCCTTGGTGGTATAATTCTTTTGAGGCCTTCCATAAACGCTTTAATGACAGGTATCCTAAATAGTGAAGTTGAATGGGTAATCTGCAGGTATGCAGATATTGCTGCGAGGTGTATTTTAATGGAAGAGAAGGCCAGGTTCGATTTTTGTAAGTGTAGTAAGTAATCCACTACATCCTTTGGAGATGCGTGTAATGGTTGAATTTGATTATGATGGCAGTAGCAAACAAACCTTTTCCATTTGCTTGCATAGCAGTGTCTAGTGGATGGTCTTCTAGCTTGCTTTATGACTTCCATACATTCTTGTGTGAGGTTTAAGTGTCCGAATTCTAGGATTTCAGGAGCCAGATTGCTAGATTCAGCGATGCTGGGTTTGGATGCCTGATCTGTTGTTTGTGTTGCGTTAACAGATCTGGCCTGTTGGGCAACTTGACGTGGGGTACTACTGATAGGTCTAGCAGTGTTGTGTACCATGGTTGCCTTGCCCATGTTGGTGCTATCAGTATGAGTTTGAGTTTGTTTTGACTCAATTTGTTTACTAGATATGGAAGGAGAGGGAGAGGGGGAAAGCGTACGCAAATATCCCTGACCAGTTCATCCATAGGGCATTGCCTTGAGACTGCCTGTGTGGGTATCTGGATGCGAAGTTTTGGCATTTTGCGTTCTCCTTTGTTGCAAATAAGTCTATTTGAGGTGTTCCCCAACGTTTGAAGTAAGTGTTTAGAATTTGGGGGTGAATTTCCCACTCGTGGACCTGTTGGTGATCGAGAGAGATTGTCTGCAAGTTGATTCTGGATCCCAGGAATAAACTGTGCTATTAGGCGAATGTGGTTGTGAATTGCCCATTGCCATATTTTTTGTGCCAGAAGGCACAGCTGTGTCGTGTGTCCCCCCCGTTTGTTTAGATAATACATTGTTGTCATGTTGTCCGTTTTGACAAGAATGTATTTGTGAGTTAGGATTGGTTGAAATGCTTGGTAAACTGCTAGTAGTTAGAGGTGATTTATATGCAGCTTTCTTTGATGTACGTCCCATTGTCCTTGTATGCTGTGTTGATTGAGGTGTGCTCCCCACCCTGTCATGGAAGCATCAGTTATCACGTATTGTGGCACTGGGTCTTGGAAAGGCCACCCTTTGTTTAAATTTATATTGTTCCACCATAGAAGCGAGAGGTATGTTAGGCGGTCTATCAACACCAGATCTAGAAGCTGACCCTGTGCTTGTGACCATTGTGATGCTAGGCACTGTTGTAAGGGCCGCATGTGCAACCTTGCGTTTGGGACAATGGCTATGCATGAGGACATCATGCCTAGGAGTTGTAATATCTTCGCCTGTATTCTTTGTGTTGGCGTTGTATAATCTTTTGGAAATTTTGAACCCTTTGTGGACTTGGAGTGGCTATTCCCCTCGTTGTGTCTATTGTCGCTCCTAGGTATTGTTGTACCTTGCACGGCAGAATGTGTGATTTCGCATAGTTGATGGTGAAACCGAGTTTGTAGAGGGTTTGTATGACCTGATCTGTGTGGTTTGAGCACTTCGTCAGTGAGTCGGTCTTGATTAGCCAGTCGTCTAGATACGGGAATACGTGTATTTGCTGCCTTCTGATGTGTGCAGCCACTACTGCTAGGCATTTTGTGAAGACTCTTGGTGCAGTTGTTAAACCGAACAGCAATACTTTGAATTGGTAATGTATTCCTTTGAATACGAACCTTAGGTATTTTCTGTGCGACGGATGTATTGGTATGTGGAAATACGCGTCTTTGAGATCTAAGGTTGTCATGTAATCTTGTTGCTTTAGCAATGGTAACACTTCCTGTAGCGTGACCATGTGAAAGTGTTCTGAGGTCTAGGATTGGTCTCAGTGTTTTGTCCTTCTTTGGTATTAGAAAGTACAGTGAGTAAACCCCTGTATTTGTTTGTGTATCTGGTACCAGTTCTATTGCGTTCTTTTGCAGTAATGCTTGAACTTCTATTTCTAGGAGGTCCGAATGTTGTTTGGATATATTCTGTGTTTTTGGTGGTATGTTTGGAGGGATTTGTAGAAATTCTATGCAATAACCATGTTGGATAATTGCTAAGACCCAAGTGTCTGTTGTTATTTTCTCCCACGCTTGGTAATACTGACTTATTCTTCCCCCCACTGGTGTTGTGTGGAGGGGATGAGTGACGTGTGAGTCACTGTTTGGTTGTAGGTGTTTTGGGGCCTTGAAATTTTCCCCTGCTTCTAGGGAATCGTCCTCCTCTGTATTGGCCCCGAAAGCCTCCCCTTTGGTACTGTCCCTGGTAGGTGGACGGTGTTGAATGTGAGGTACTGGCTTGTGTGGCTTGACCCCGAAACCCCCCTCTAAAGGTTGTCTTGCGGAAGGTGTTGAAAGGGCCTCTGCGGTGAGCAGAGCGCGCCCATGGCTTTTGCCGTGTCAGTGTCCTTTTTTAGCTTCTCAATTGCCGTGTCCACTTCAGGTCCGAACAATTGTTGCTCATTGAATGGCATATTGAGCACCGCCTGCTGTATCTCTGGTTTAAAACCAGATGTTCGTAGCCACGCGTGCCTTCGTATGGTTACTGCTGTGTTAATTGTTCTTGCTGCTGTGTCCGCTGCGTCCATAGAGGAGCGTATCTGGTTACTGGAGATGTTTTGGCCCTCAACCACGTTTCGCCCTCTTTTGTAGTTCTGTGGGTAGATGCTCAATGAGGTGTTGCATCTCGTCCCAGTGGGCTCTGTCATATCGCGCTAGGAGCGCTTGAGAGTTAGTGATGCGCCACTGGTTTGCAGCCTGTACTGCGACCCTTTTACCGGCTGCATCGAACTTGCGGCTCTCCTTATCTGGGGGTGGTGCATCGCCCGATGTGAGAGTTTGCTCTCTTGAGAGCTGCCCCTACCACAACCGAATCTGGTGGCAGTTGTGAGGTGATGAAAGCTGGGTCTGTGGGAGGTGCTTTATATTTATTTTCCACCCTCGGTGTTATTGCCCTACTCTTGACAGGCTCTTTGAATATGTCCTTTGCGTGCCTTAGCATTCCTGGGAGCATAGGCAGGCTTTGGTAGGTGCTATGTGTGGAAGAGAGGGTGTTGAAGAGGAAGTCATCCGACAGGCTCCGAGTGTAGAGACACGTTGTGGAACTCTGCTGCTCTAGCCACCACTTGTGAATATGCTGTGCTGTCTTCTGGTGGTGAGGGCTTTGTAGGATACGCCTCTGGACTGTTGTCCGACACTGGGGCGTCGTATAAGTCCCAAGCATCTTGGTCCTGGTCACCTTGGCTTAAGGTGGTGTGAGCCGGTGAATGTAACTGAGTCTGTGCCGGTGAATGAAAATGTCACTTACCCAGTGTACATCTGTTCGTGGCATCAGTCGCTGAGATTCACATGGTATGCATGAGCTCGCCATCTGGTGTTGGGTCGGAGTGTTACAAGTTGTTTTTCTTCGAAGAAGTGTTTTCGAGTCACGGGACCGAGTGACTCCACCTTCTGTGCTCATTGCGCATGGGCGTCGACTCCATCTTCGATTGTTTTCCCCGCAGAGGGTGAGGTAGGAGTTGTACTATAGTAATAGTGCCCGCGCAATGAAAAATGTAAGTATGTACCTATTAAAGGATTAGGTAATATATATACAAATGTACAAAATTGAAGGTAACTTCTGAACTGCTACAGGCTTCCGGGGAGGTGGGTGGGTCCATGTGAATCTCAGCGACTGATGCCACGAACAGATGTACACTGGGTAAGTGACATTTTCAGTTCGATGGCATCTGTCGCTGTAGATACACATGGTATGCATAGACTAGTAAGCAGTTAGTTCCCCATAAGCGGTGGTTTAGCCTGTAGGAGTAGAAGTTGTCTGAAATAGAGTTCTTAATACAGCTTGACCTACTGTAGCTTGTTGTGCGGATAGCACATCTATACAGTAGTGTTTGGTGAATGTGTGAGGCGTAGACCAAGTGGCTGCCTTACATATTTCTTGCATTGGGATGTTTCCTAAAAAGGCCATTGAAGCACCTTTTTTCCTTGTTGAATGTGCCCTGGGAGTAATGGGCAGTTGTCTTTTTGCTTTAAGGTAGCAGATTTGGATGCATTTAACTATCCATCTGGCTATACCTTGTTTTGATATTGGGTTACCTGCATGAGGTTTTTGGAATGCAATAAATAGCTGTTTAGTTTTTCTGATGTTCTTCGTTCTGTCAATGTAGTACATTAATGCTCTTTTGACATCTAATGTATGTAGTGCTCTTTCAGCCACAGAATCTGGCTGTGGGAAGAATACTGGTAATTCTACCGTTTGATTTAGATGGAATGGAGAAATAACTTTTGGTAAAAATTTTGGATTAGGTCGTAGGACGACCTTATTTTTATGTATTTGTATAAAAGGCTCTTGTGTTGTGAACGCTTGAATTTCACTTACTCTTCTTAGAGATGTAATGGCGATGAGAAAGGCAACTTTCCAGGTGAGGAATTGTATTCCGCAAGAGTGCATGGGTTCGAAGGGTGGGCCCATGAGTCTTGTTAGAACCACGTTTAGGTTCCATGAAGGAACAGGTGGTGTTCTTGGTGGTATAATTCTTTTAAGCCCTTCTATGAATGCTTTGATAACTGGTATCCTATACAAGGAAGTTGAATATGTAGTTTGCAGGTATGCAGATATTGCTGCAAGGTGTATTTTAATAGAAGAGAAGGCTAGCTTTGCTTTTTGTAAATGGAGCAAGTAATTTACTATATGTTTTGGAGTTGCCTCTAGTGGTTGTATCTGATTATGATGGCAGTACCAAACAAATCTTTTCCACTTACTTGCGTAGCAGTGTCTAGTGGATGGCCTTCTGGCCTGCTTTATGACTTCCATACACTCTTGGCTAAGTTGTAAGTGTCCGAATTCTAGGATTTCAGGAGCCAGATTGCTAGATTCAGCGATGCTGGGTCCGGGTGTCTGATCTGTTGGTTGTGTTGCGTTAACAGATCTGGTTTGTTGGGCAGTTTGATGTGTGGTACTACAGACAGATCTAGCAGTGTTGTGTACCAGGGTTGTCTTGCCCACGTTGGTGCTATTAAAATGAGTTTGAGTTTGTTTTGACTCAATTTGTTTACTAGGTAAGGAAGGAGAGGGAGAGGAGGAAAAGCGTAAGCAAATATTCCTGACCAGTTCATCCATAGGGCATTGCCTTGGGATTGCTTGTGTGGGTATCTGGACGCGAAGTTTTGGCATTTTGCGTTCTCTTTTGTTGCAAATAAGTCTATTTGTGGTGTTCCCCAGAGTGTGAAGTAGGTGTTCAGAATTTGTGGGTGGATTTCCCATTCGTGGACTTGCTGGTGATCTCGAGAGAGATTGTCTGCCAGCTGATTCTGGATCCCCGGAATAAACTGTGCTATTAGACCAATTTGATGGTGGATTGCCCACTTCCATATTTTTTGAGCTAACAAGCTTAACTGCGTTGAATGTGTTCCTCCTTGTTTGTTTAGATAATACATCGTTGTCATGTTGTCTGTTTTGACAAGGATGTATTTGTGGGTTATGATTGGTTGGAAAGCTTTTAGTGCTTGAAAAACTGCTAATAATTCTAGATGATTTATATGCAGTTTTGTTTGATGTATGTTCCATTGTCCTCTTATGTTGTGTTGATTGAGATGTGCTCCCCACCCTGTCATGGAAGCATCTGTTGTTATTACGTACTGTGGCACTGGGTCTTGGAAAGGCCGCCCTATGTTTAAATTTATACTGTTCCACCATAGAAGCGATAGGTAAGTTTGGCGGTCTAGCAACACCAGATCTAGAAGGTGACCCTGTGCTTGAGACCACTGTGAGGCTAGGCACTGTTGTAAGGGCCTCATGTGCAGTCTTGCGTTTGGGACAATGGCTATGCATGAGGACATCATGCCTAGGAGCTGTAGTATTGTTCTTGCTTGTATTGTTTGGTTTGGAGACATGTGTTGAATGACCCTGTTGAAATTGTGGATCCTTTGTGGAGTTGGCGTTGCTACTCCTTTTGTCGTGTCTATTATGGCTCCTAGATATTGCTGTACTTTGCTTGGCAGAATGTTTGATTTTGCAAAGTTGACGGTGAACCCTAAATTGTAGAGGGTTTGTATGACTTGATTTGTGTGGTTTGAGCATTGTGTGAGCGAACTGGTTTTGATTAGCCAGTCGTCTAGATACGGGAACACATGTATTTGCTGCCTTCTGATGTGTGCAGCGACTACTGCTAGGCACTTTGTGAATACTCTTGGAGCGGTTGTTAAACCAAAAGGCAATACTTTGAATTGGTAATGTATTCCTTTGAATACAAACCTTAGATATTTCCTGTGTGATTGATGGATTGGTATATGGAAATATGCGTCCTTGAGGTCTAGGGTTGTCATGTAGTCGTGTTTTCTGAGCAATGGTAACACTTCTTGTAGTGTGACCATGTGAAAGTGGTCTGATTTGATGAATGTGTTTACTACCCTGAGGTCTAGAATTGGTCTCAGTGTTTCGTCCTTTTTTGGTATCAAGAAGTACAGTGAATAAACTCCTGTGTTTATTTGTGTGCTTGGTACTAATTCTATTGCATTTTTTTGCAGTAGTGCTTGAACTTCTATCTCTAGAAGTTGTGAATGGTATTTTGATAAATTTTGTGATTTTGGTGGTATGTCTGGAGGGAATTGCATGAATTCTATGCAATAACCATGTTGGATAATTGCTAGGACCCATGTATCTGTAGTTATTTTGTCCCATGCTTCGTAATATTGATGTATCCTCCCCCCCACTGGTGTTGTGTGGGAGGGGTGAGTGACGTGTGAGTCACTGCTTGTTGGTAGTGGTTTTGGGGCTTTGAAATCTTCCTCTATTCCTAGGAAATTGCCCCCCTCTATACTGGCCCCGAAAACCTCCCCTGTACTGTCCCTGGTAGGTGGGCGGTGCGGACTGTGAGGTGCTAGCTTGTGTGGCCTGACCCCGAAACCCTCCTCTAAAAGGTGTTTTGCGGAAGGTGTTATAAGATCCTCTGCTCTGCGGGGAGTAGAGTGCGCCCATGGCCTTGGCAGTGTCAGTGTCCTTCTTGAGCTTTTCTATAGCTGTGTCGACCTCCGGACCGAACAGAAGTTTCTCGTTTACTGGCATGTTAAGCACTGCCTGCTGAATTTCTGGCTTGAATCCAGACGTTCTGAGCCATGCGTGCCTACGGATGGTAACCGACGTATTAATGGTTCTTGCGGCCGTGTCTGCTGCATCCATGGAGGAGCGTATTTGATTGTTGGAAATGTTTTGACCCTCCTCAACAACCTGTTTTGCTCTTTTTTGCAGATCTTTTGGGAGATGTTCAATGAGATGCTGCATCTCATCCCAGTGGGCTCTGTCGTATCGCGCTAGCAGCGCTTGTGAATTTGCGATGCGCCACTGGTTTGCTGCTTGGACAGCAACCCTCTTCCCGGCTGCATCGAACTTCCTACTTTCTTTATCTGGGGGAGGTGCATCCCCAGAAGTGTGTGAGTTTGCCCGTTTTCTGGCAGCCCCTACCACCACAGAGTCTGGTGGCAGCTGAGAGGTGATGAAGACAGGGTCCGTAGGAGGCGCCTTATACTTTTTGTCCACCCTAGGCGTCACTGCCCTACTTTTAACTGGCTCCTTGAAAATGTCCTTTGCATGGCGTAGCATGCCTGGGAGCATCGGCAGGCTTTGGTAGGAGCTGTGGGTTGAGGAGAGGGTGTTAAATAAAAAATCATCCTCTACTTGTTCCGAGTGTAGTTCCACATTATGGAATAGAGCTGCTCTAGCCACCACTTGTGAGTAGGCTGTGCTGTCTTCCGGTGGTGATGGCCTAGTTGGGTATGTGTCTGGGCTGTTATCAGACACTGGTGCGTCGTACAAGTCCCACGCATCCTGATCTTGGTCGTCGTGGCTCATGGCGGTGTGAGCTGGCGAATGTGACGGGGTGTAAGTTGGCGAAGCCGGAGTTACAGGTGGAGGCGAGGGAGGAGGTGTTACCTTTTGTGTTGTTTCTTGCTGAGGAGTAAACTGAAGCGTTCTCTTTCGTTTGACAGGTGGAAGGGTACTGATCTTCCCAGTCCCCTGCTGAATAAAGATACGCTTTTGCGTGTGATCCACGTCAGTGGATTGCAGTTCTTGTTCAAATCTATGTTTCTTCATTTGAGAAGACATAGAATGCTCTTCGGTATAGGAGCCAGAAACAGGGTCTGATGTCGCTTTTTTCGGCTCCGAAAGCCCTGTCGATTGTTTTTTCGGCTCCGAGGTAACCTTCCTCTTTTTCTGTGCCGAAAATTCTTGGCCTCTATGGTCTTCGGCGCCACTGTCTCGGCGTCGATCGGTGTCGACACCGAACTCTCGGTGTCGATGCTTCTGTTTAGCACTCTCTCGGTCTCGAGGAGGCTGCGTGCCGGTGTCTCGACCGGAGTCGGACGATCTCGACACTGAATGGGCCTTTTTCGGTGCCGATTGTTGGTCACCGAGAATTTGGGTGGAGCCATGGCCGGTTGGCAGTGGCGTCCCCTGGGCCTTCTTTCCTTTTTTAAGGTTTGATCTCGACGTCTTACTCACAGTTCTTGTAGAGTGTAGCTCGTCGGAGTCTGAATCCTGGATGGAAAAGGATTCCTCCTGTTCCTCTTCTGTCTCGAACTGTCGACGCTCTTTTGGCGTGGACGCCATCTGCAGTCTTCTCGCTCGACGGTCGCGCAGAGTTTTTCGGGACCGGAACGCCCGACAGGCCTCACAGGATTCTTCGCTGTGCTCGGGTGACAGGCACAGATTACAGACCGAGTGTAGGTCCGTATAAGGATATTTGTTGTGGCATTCGGGGCAGAATCGAAACGGGGTCCGTTCCATCGGCGTTGTCCTCCACGCGGTCGGGCCGACTAGGCCCCGACGGGGTGCCGAAATCTACCCCGAAGGGCACCGAAGCGCTTCGATGTTCAACGCGTCGTCGTATGTGTCTATCTCTAACCGGATCGCAACGATACCGTCGAAAATCTTCCGTCTTCAGCTATCTTTCCGTTCCGAAACTCGGAGCGACAGGAACACGTCCGAACCCGATGGCGGAAAGAAAACAATCGAAGATGGAGTCGACGCCCATGCGCAATGAGCACAGAAGGTGGAGTCACTCGGTCCCGTGACTCGAAAACACTTCTTCGAAGAAAAACAACTTGTAACACTCCGACCCAACACCAGATGGCGAGCTCATGCATACCATGTGTATCTACAGCGACAGATGCCATCGAACATGTGAGCTACAGGTGGAGGAGAGGGTGGCGGACTTACCTTCACCAGTTTTGTTTGTGGTGCTTGTTCTTGTTTGAATTCAAGTCTCCTCTTCCTCCTAATAGGGGGAAGGGTGCTTATTTTCCCTGTTCCACTCTGTATAAAAATCTGTTTTTGAGTGTGGTCCACCTCGGTGGAT
This sequence comes from Pleurodeles waltl, assembly GCF_031143425.1. Classification (NCBI taxonomy): domain Eukaryota; kingdom Metazoa; phylum Chordata; class Amphibia; order Caudata; family Salamandridae; genus Pleurodeles; species Pleurodeles waltl. The sequence continues at coordinate 779,332,841 of NC_090436.1, forward strand.
TGTAATTCCTCCTCGAATCTATGCTTTCGCATTTGAGAGGACAGTGATTGTTCCTCTGAATAGGAACCGGTAGTTGGCTCGGTTGCGGGTCGTTTTGGCACCGAAACTATGTCCACGCTCTTTTTCGGCTCCGAGGCGACTTCTCTTTTTCGGAGTCGAACCCTCTCGGCGCCGATCCTCCTCGGTGCCGCTGTCTCTGCGTCGAGCAGCTTCGGCTCCGCTATCTCGGCGTCGATCTTTGCCGGCAGCACTCTCGGTCCCGAGATGGCTGGGTGCCTGTGTCTCGACCCGAGTCGGACGATCTCGGCACTATTTCGGCCTTCTTCGGTGCCGATGGACGGTCACCGATTTTATGGGTTGAGCCATGGCCTGATGGCAGTGGCGTCCCCTGGGCCTTGTCAGTTTTCTTATGTGCTATCTTCGACGTCTTACTCACTGTTTCATGGTCGTCGAATTCGTCAGAGTCAGATTCATGGATCGAGAAGGCTTCTACTTCTTGTTCCTCGAATTCTCGGTGTCCTGTCGGCGTGGACGCCATTTGCAGTCTTCTGGCTCGGCGGTCACGGAGCATTTTTCGGGACCGGAACGCACGACAGGCCTCACAAGTTTCTTCCATGTGCTCGGGCGACAGGCACAGGTTACAGACCGAATGTTGGTCTGTATATGGGTATTTGTTGTGGCATTTAGGACAGAATCGGAACGGGGTCCGTTCCATCAGCGTCGATGTCACACGCGGTCGGGCCGACCAGGCCCCGACGGGGGATCGAAAACTACCCCGAAGGGCAACGGAGATGTTATCGTATCGATTCGATGTCAATGCTATCTAATCCGATCCCGAACGCAACAATACCAACGTAATTTTCCGATTTTAAGCTAACTTTCCGTTCCGAAACCCGGAGCGAAAGGAACACGTCCGAACCCGATGGCGGAAAGAAAACAATCGAAGATGGAGTCGACGCCCATGCGCAATGGAGACAAAGAGGAGGAGTCCCTCGGTCCCGTGACTCGAAAGACTTCTTCGAAGAAAAACAACTTGTAACACTCCGACCCAACACCAGATGGCGGGCTATGCACAACATGTGTATCTACAGCGACAGATGCCATCGAACCAGGTAGTTACTAGGTTTGATACACATGTGGCTGTAAGCATCCTGCAGATCCAAATCAATTCCATGAGGAGTTGAAGGTTCCCATGTAGCATACCCATGAGAAACAACTGTTTGAGATATTTGTTCAGGCGACTGTCTAAGTCCAGATGACACTTAATGGAGAATGAAAATGTCACTTACCCAGTGTACATCTGTTCGTGGCATCAGTCGCTGAGATTCACATGGTCTGCATAGCTCGCCATCTGGTGTTGGGTCGGAGTGTTACAAGTTGTTTTTCTTCGAAGAAGTGTTCGAGTCACTGGACCGAGTGGCTCCTCCTTCTGTGCTCATTGCGCATGGGCGTCGACTCCATCTTCGATTGTTTTCCCCGCAGAGGGTGAGGTAGGAGTTGTACTATAGTAATAGTGCCCGCGCAATGAAATGTGTAAGTATGTACCTATTAAAGGTTTAAATAATATATATATACAAATGTACAAAATTGAAGGTAACTTCTGAACTGCTACAGGCTTCCGGGGAAGTGGGTGGGCCCATGTGAATCTCAGCGACTGATGCCACGAACAGATGTACACTGGGTAAGTGACATTTTCAGTTCGATGGCATCTGTCGCTGTAGATACACATGGTCTGCATAGACTAGTAAGCAGTTATTTCCCCATAAGCGGTGGTTTAGCCTGTAGGAGTAGAAGTTGTCTGAAATAGAGTTCTTAATACAGCTTGACCTACTGCAGCTTGTTGTGCGGATAGCACATCTATACAGTAGTGTTTGGTGAATGTGTGAGGCGTAGACCATGTGGCTGCCTTACATATTTCATGCATTGGGATGTTTCCTAAAAAGGCCATTGAAGCACTTTTTCCTTGTTGAATGTGCCCTGGGAGTAATGGGCAGTTGTCTTTTTGCTTTAAGGTAGCAGATTTGGATGCATTTAACAATCCATCTGGCTATACCTTGTTTTGATATTGGGTTACCTGCATGAGGTTTTTGGAATGCAATAAATAGCTGTTTAGTCTTTCTGATGTTCTTTGTTCTGTCAATGTAGTACATTAATGCTCTTTTGACATCTAGTGTATGTAGTGCTCTTTCAGCCACAGAATCTGGCTGTGGGAAAAAAACTGGTAGTTCTACCGTTTGATTTAGATGGAACGGTGAAATAACTTTTGGTAAAAAATTTGGATTAGGTCGTAGGACGACCTTATTTTTATGTATTTGTATAAAAGGTTCCTGTGTTGTGAACGCTTGAATTTCACTTACTCTTCTCAGAGATGTAATGGCGATGAGAAAGGCAACTTTCCAGGTTAGGAATTTTATTCCGCAAGAGTGCATGGGTTCGAAAGGTGGGCCCATGAGTCTTGTTGGGACTACGTTTAGGTTCCATGAAGGAACAGGTGGTGTTCTTGGTGGTATAATTCTTTTAAGACCTTCTATGAATGCTTTGATGACTGGTATCCTATACAAGGAAGTTGAATAGGTAGTCTGCAAGTATGCAGATATTGCTGCAAGGTGTATTTTAATAGAAGAGAAGGCTAGCTTTGCTTTTTGTAAATGGAGCAAGTAATTTACTATATGTTTTGGAGTTGCGTCTAGTGGTTGTATCTGATTATGATGGCAGTAACAAACAAATCTTTTCCACTTACTTGCGTAGCAGTGTCTAGTGGATGGCCTTCTGGCCTGCTTTATGACCTCCATACACTCTTGGCTAAGTTGTAAGTGTCCGAATTCTAGGATTTCAGGAGCCAGATTGCTAGATTCAGCGATGCTGGATCTGGGTGTCTGATCTGTTGGTTGTGTTGCGTTAACAGATCTGGTTTGTTCGGCAGTTTGATGTGGGGTACTACAGAAAGATCTAGCAGTGTTGTGTACCAGGGTTGTCTTGCCCACGTTCGTGCTATTAAAATGAGTTTGAGTTTGTTTTGACTCAATTTGTTTACTAGATAAGGGAGGAGAGGGAGAGGAGGAAAAGCGTAAGCAAATATTCCTGACCAGTTCATCCATAGGGCATTGCCTTGGGATTGCTTGTGAGGGTATCTGGACGCGAAGTTTTGGCATTTTGCGTTCTCTTTTGTTGCAAATAAGTCTATTTGAGGTGTTCCCCAGAGTGTGAAGTAGGTGTTCAGAATTTGTGGGTGGATTTCCCATTCGTGGACTTGCTGGTGATCGAGACAGATTGTCTGCCAGTTGATTCTGGATCCCTGGAATAAACTGTGCTATGAGGCGAATTTGATGGTGGATTGCCCACTTCCATATGTTTTGAGCTAATAAGCTTAACTGCGTTGAATGTGTTCCTCCTTGTTTGTTTAGATAATACATCGTTGTCATGTTGTCTGTTTTGACAAGGATGTATTTGTGGGTTATGATTGGTTGGAAAGCTTTTAGTGCTTGAAAAACTGCTAATAATTCTAGATGATTTATATGCAGTTTTGTTTGATGTATGTTCCATTGTCCTCTTATGTTGTGTTGATTGAGATGTGCTCCCCACCCTGTCATGGAAGCATCTGTTATTACGTACTGATGCACTGGGTCTTGGAAAGGCCGCCCTTTGTTTAAATTTATACTGTTCCACCATAGAAGCGAGAGGTAAGTTTGGCGGTCTATTAACACCAGATCTAGAAGGTGACCCTGTGCTTGAGACCACTGTGAGGCTAGGCACTGTTGTAAGGGCCTCATGTGCAGTCTTGCGTTTGGGACAATGGCTATGCATGAGGACATCATGCCTAGGAGCTGTAGTATTGTTCTTGCTTGTATTGTTTGATTTGGAGACATGTGTTGAATGACTCTGTTGAAATTGTGAATTCTTTGTGGAGTTGGCGTTGCTACTCCTTTTGTCGTGTCTATTATGGCTCCTAGATATTGCTGTACTTTGCTTGGCTGAACGTTGGATTTTGCAAAGTTGACGGTGAACCCTAGTTTGTAGAGGGTTTGTATGACTTGATTTGTGTGGTTTGAGCATTGTGTGAGCGAACTGGTTTTGATTAGCCAGTCGTCTAGATACGGGAATACATGTGTAGGAAGTTGGCTCTGTATGTGCTATTTCAAAGTAAGGAATAGCATGCACAGAGTCCAAGGGTTCCCCTTAGAGGTAAAATAGTGGTAAAAATAGATAATACTAATGCTCTATTTTGTGGTAGTGTGGTCGAGCAGTAGGCTTATCCAAGGAGTAGTGTTAAGCATTTGTTGTACATACACAAGACAATAAATGAGGTACACACACTCAGAGACAAATCCAGCCAATAGGTTTTTGTATAGAAAAATATCTTTTCTTAGTTTATTTTAAGAACCACAGGTTCAAATTCTACATGTAATAGCTCATTCGAAAGGTATTGCAGGTAAGTACTTTAGGAACTTCAAATCATCAAAATTGCATGTATACTTTTCAAGTTATTCACAAATAGCTGTTTTAAAAGTGGACACTTAGTGCAATTTTCACAGTTCCTAGGGGAGGTAAGTATTTGTTAGTTTTACCAGGTAAGTAAGACACTTACAGGGTTCAGTTCTTGGTCCAAGGTAGCCCACCGTTGGGGGTTCAGAGCAACCCCAAAGTCACCACACCAGCAGCTCAGGGCCGGTCAGGTGCAGAGTTCAAAGTGGTGCCCAAAACACATAGGCTAGAATGGAGAGAAGGGGGTGCCCCGGTTCCGGTCGGCTTGCAGGTAAGTACCCGCGTCTTCGGAGGGCAGACCAGGGGGGGTTTTGTAGGGCACCGGGGGGGACACAAGTCCACACAGAAATTTCACCCTCAGCAGCGCGGGGGCAGCCGGGTGCAGTGTAGAAACAAGCGTCGGGTTTGTAATGGAAGTCAATGGGAGATCTAGGGATCTCTTCAGCGCTGCAGGCAGGCAAGGGGGGGGTTCCTCGGGGAAACCTCCACTTGGGCAAGGGAGAGGGACTCCTGGGGGTCACTCCTCCAGTGAAAGTCCGGTCCTTCAGGTCCTGGGGGCTGCGGGTGCAGGGTCTCTCCCAGGCGTCGGGACTTTAGGTTCAAAGAGTCGCGGTCAGGGGAAGCCTCGGGATTCCCTCTGCAGGCGGCGCTGTGGGGGCTCAGGGGGGACAGGTTTTGGTACTCACAGTATCAGAGTAGTCCTGGGGTCCCTCCTGAGGTGTTGGATCGCCACCAGCCGAGTCGGGGTCGCCGGGTGCAGTGTTGCAAGTCTCACGCCTTTTGCGGGGAGCTTGCAGGGTTCTTTAAAGCTGCTGGAAACAAAGTTGCAGCTTTTCTTGGAGCAGGTCCGCTGTCCTCGGGAGTTTCTTGTCTTTTCGAAGCAGGGGCAGTCCTCAGAGGATGTCGAGGTCGCTGGTCCCTTCGGAAGGCGTCGCTGGAGCAGGATCTTTGGAAGGCAGGAGACAGGCCGGTGAGTTTCTGGAGCCAAGGCAGTTGTCGTCTTCTGGTCTTCCGCTGCAGGGGTTTTCAGCTGGGCAGTCCTTCTTCTTGTTGCAGGAATCTAATTTTCTAGGGTTCAGGGTAGCCCTTAAATACTAAATTTAAGGGCGTGTTTAGGTCTGGGGGGTTAGTAGCCAATGGCTACTAGCCCTGAGGGTGGGTACACCCTCTTTGTGCCTCCTCCCAAGGGGAGGGGGTCACAATCCTAACCCTATTGGGGGAATCCTCCATCTGCAAGATGGAGGATTTCTAAAAGTTAGAGTCACCTCAGCTCAGGACACCTTAGGGGCTGTCCTGACTGGCCAGTGACTCCTCCTTGTTATTCTCATTATTTTCTCCGGCCTTGCCGCCAAAAGTGGGGCCTGGCCGGAGGGGGCGGGCAACTCCACTAGCTGGAGTGTCCTGCTGGGCTGGCACAAAGGAGGTGAGCCTTTGAGGCTCACCGCCAGGTGTGACAATTCCTGCCTGGGAGAGGTGTTAGCATCTCCACCCAGTGCAGGCTTTGTTACTGGCCTCAGAGTGACAAAGGCACTCTCCCCATGGGGCCAGCAACATGTCTCGGTTTGTGGCAGGCTGCTAAAACTAGTCAGCCTACACAGATAGTCGGTTAAGTTTCAGGGGGCACCTCTAAGGTGCCCTCTGTGGTGTATTTTACAATAAAATGTACACTGGCATCAGTGTGCATTTATTGTGCTGAGAAGTTTGATACCAAACTTCCCAGTTTTCAGTGTAGCCATTATGGTGCTGTGGAGTTCGTGTTTGACAGGCTCCCAGACCATATACTCTTATGGCCACCCTGCACTTACAATGTCTAAGGTTTTATTTAGACACTGTAGGGGTACCATGCTCATGCACTGGTACCCTCACCTATGGTATAGTGCACCCTGCCTTAGGGCTGTAAGGCCTGCTAGAGGGGTGTCTTACCTATACTGCATAGGCAGTGAGAGGCTGGCATGGCACCCTGAGGGGAGTGCCATGTCGACTTACTCGTTTTGTCCTCACTAGCACACACAAGCTGGCAAGCAGTGTGTCTGTGCAGAGTGAGAGGTCTCCAGGGTGGCATAAGACATGCTGCAGCCCTTAGAGACCTTCCTTGGCATCAGGGCCCTTGGTACTAGAAGTACCAGTTACAAGGGACTTATCTGGATGCCAGGGTCTGCCAATTGTGGATACAAAAGTACAGGTTAGGGAAAGAACACTGGTGCTGGGGCCTGGTTAGCAGGCCTCAGCACACTTTCAATTGTAAACATAGCATCAGCAAAGGCAAAAAGTCAGGGGGCAACCATGCCAAGGAGGCATTTCCTTACACAACCCCCCCCCAAACGAAAGAGGATGAGACTAACCTTTCCCAAGAGAGTCTTCATTTTCTAAGTGGAAGAACCTGGAAAGGCCATCTGCATTGGCATGGGCAGTCCCAGGTCTGTGTTCCACTATAAAGTCCATTCCCTGTAGGGAGATGGACCACCTCAACAGTTTAGGATTTTCACCTTTCATTTGCATCAGCCATTTGAGAGGTCTGTGGTCAGTTTGAACTAGGAAGTGAGTCCCAAAGAGGTATGGTCTCAGCTTCTTCAGGGACCAAACCACAGCAAAGGCCTCCCTCTCAATGGCACTCCAACGCTGCTCCCTGGGGAGTAACCTCCTGCTAATGAAAGCAACAGGCTGGTCAAGGCCATCATCATTTGTTTGGGACAAAACTGCCCCTATCCCATGTTCAGAGGCATCAGTCTGCACAATGAACTGCTTAGAATAATCTGGAGCTTTGAGAACTGGTGCTGAGCACATTGCTTGTTTCAGGGTGTCAAAGGCCTGTTGGCAGTCCACAGTCCAGTTCACTTTCTTGGGCATTTTCTTGGAGGTGAGCTCAGTGAGGGCTGTCACAATGGATCCATATCCCTTCACAAACCTCCTGTAGTACCCAGTCAAGCCAAGGAATGCCCTGACTTGAGTCTGGGTTTTTGGAGCTACCCAGTCCAGAATGGTCTGGATCTTGGGTTGGAGTGGCTGAACTTGGCCTCCACCTACAAGGTGTCCCAAGTAAACCACAGTTCCCTGCCCTATCTGGCATTTGGATGCCTTGATAGAGAGGCCTGCAGATTGCAGAGCCTTCAAAACCTTCCTCAGGTGGACCAGGTGATCCTGCCAGGTGGAGCTAAAGACAGCAATATCATCAAGATAAGCTGTGCTAAAGGACTCCAAGCCAGCAAGGACTTGATTCACCAACCTTTGGAAGGTGGCAGGGGCATTCTTTAAACCAAAGGGCATAACAGTAAACTGATAATGCCCATCAGGTGTGGAGAATGCTGTCTTTTCTTTTGCTCCAGGTGCCATTTTTATTTGCCAGTACCCTGCTGTCAAGTCAAAGGTACTTAGAAATTTGGCAGCACCTAATTTATCAATGAGCTCATCAGCTCTTGGAATTGGATGGGCATCTGTCTTGGTGACAGAGTTGAGCCCTCTGTAGTCCACACAAAACCTCATCTCTTTCTTTCCATCTTTGGTGTGAGGTTTGGGGACTAAGACCACTGGGCTAGCCCAGGGGCTGTCAGAGCGCTCAATCACTCCCAATTCCAGCATCTTGTGGACTTCCATCTTGATGCTTTCCTTAACATGGTCAGACTGTCTGAAGATTTTGTTCTTGACAGGCATGCTGTCTCCTGTGTCCACATCATGGGTACACAGGTGTGTCTGACCAGGGGTTAGGGAGAAAAGCTCAGGAAACTGTTGTAGGACTCTCCTACAATCAGCCTGCTGTTGGCCAGAGAGGGTGTCTGAGTAGATCACTCCATCTACTGTGCCATCTTTTGGGTCTGATGACAGAAGATCAGGGAGAGGTTCACTCTCTGCCTCCTGATCCTCATCTGTTACCATTAACAGATTCACATCAGCCCTGTCATGGAAGAGCTTAAGGCGGTTCACATGGATCACCCTCTTGGGGCTCCTGCTTGTGCCCAGGTCCACCAGGTAGGTGACCTGACTCTTCCTCTCTAGCACTGGGTAAGGGCCACTCCATTTGTCCTGGAGTGCCCTGGGAGCCACAGGCTCCAGAACCCAGACTTTCTGCCCTGGTTGGAACTCAACCAGTGCAGCCTTTTGGTCATACCAAAACTTCTGGAGTTGTTGGCTGGCCTCAAGGTTTTTGGTTGCCTTTTCCATGTACTCTGCCATTCTAGAGCGAAGGCCAAGTACATAGTCCACTATGTCCTGTTTAGGCTCATGGAGAGGTCTCTCCCAGCCTTCTTTAACAAGGGCAAGTGGTCCCCTTACAGGATGACCAAACAGAAGTTCAAAGGGTGAGAACCCTACTCCCTTCTGTGGTACCTCCCTGTAAGCGAAAAGCAGACATGGCAGGAGGACATCCCATCTCCTTTTGAGTTTTTCTGGGAGCCCCATGATCATGCCCTTTAATGTCTTGTTGAATCTCTCAACTAAGCCATTAGTTTGTGGATGGTAAGGTGTAGTGAATTTATAAGTCACTCCACACTCATTCCACATGTGCTTTAGGTATGCTGACATGAAGTTGGTACCTCTGTCAGACACCACCTCCTTAGGGAAACCCACTCTGGTAAAGATACCAATGAGGGCCTTGGCTACTGCAGGGGCAGTAGTCGACCTAAGGGGAATAGCTTCAGGATACCTGGTAGCATGATCCACTACTACCAGGATATACATATTTCCTGAGGCTGTGGGAGGTTCTAGTGGACCAACTATGTCCACACCCACTCTTTCAAAGGGCACCCCCACCACTGGAAGTGGAATGAGGGGGGCCTTTGGATGCCCACCTGTCTTACCACTGGCTTGACAGGTGGGGCAGGAGAGGCAAAACTCCTTAACCATGTTGGACATATTGGGCCAGTAGAAGTGGTTGACTAACCTCTCCCACGTCTTGGTTTGTCCCAAATGTCCAGCAAGGGGAATGTCATGGGCCAATGTTAGGATGAACTCTCTGAACAGCTGAGGCACTACCACTCTCCTAGTGGCACCAGGTTTGGGGTCTCTGGCCTCAGTGTACAGGAGCCCATCTTCCCAATAGACCCTATGTGTTCCATTTTTCTTGCCTTTGGACTCTTCAGCAGCTTGCTGCCTAAGGCCTTCAAGAGAGGGACAGGTTTCTTGTCCCTTACACAGCTCCTCCCTTGAGGGTCCCCCTGGGCCTAAGAGCTCAACCTGATAAGGTTCAAGCTCCAAAGGCTCAGTTCCCTCAGAGGGCAGAACTTCTTCCTGAGAAGAGAGGTTCCCTTTCTTTTGCTGTGTTGCAGTTGGTTTCCCAACTGACTTTCCTGTTCTCTTGGTAGGCTGGGCCATTTTTCCAGACTCCAGCTCTACTTTTTCACCCTGTGCCTTGCATTGTGCTCTTGTTTTCACACACACCAGTTCAGGGATACCCAGCATTGCTGCATGGGTTTTTAGCTCTACCTCAGCCCATGCTGAGGACTCCAGGTCATTTCCAAGCAGACAGTCCACTGGGATATTTGAGGAGACCACCACCTGCTTCAGGCCATTGACCCCTCCCCATTCTAAAGTAACCATTGCCATGGGATGTACTTTTCTCTGATTGTCAGCGTTGGTGACTGTGTAAGTTTTTCCAGTCAGGTATTGGCCAGGGGAAACCAGTTTCTCTGTCACCATGGTGACACTGGCACCTGTATCCCTCAGGCCCTCTACACTTGTCCCATTAATAAAGAGCTGCTGCCTGTATTTTTGCATGTTAGGCGGCCAGGCAGCTAGTGTGGCTAAATCCACCCCACCCTCAGAGACTAGAGTAGCTTCAGTGTGGACCCTGATTTGCTCTGGGCACACTGTTGATCCCACTTGGAGACTAGCCATTCCAGTGTTACCTGGATGGGAGTTTGGAGTGGAACTTTTCTTGGGACAGGCCTTGTCTCCAGTTTGGTGTCCATGCTGTTTACAGCTATGACACCAGGCCTTTTTGGGATCAAAGTTTTTACCCTTGTACCCATTGTTTTGTGAAGAGGCTCTGGGCCCACCCTCCTGTGCAGGTTTTTGGGGGCCTGTAGAAGACTCTTTACTATTTTTAGTTTTGGTTGTCTCATCACCCTTCTGCTGGGGAGTCTTTGTGACCCCTTTCTTTTGGTCACCCCCTGTTGAAGTCTTGGACACCCTTGTCTTGACCCAATGGTCCGCCTTCTTTCCCAATTCTTGGGGAGAAATTGGTCCTAGGTCTACCAGATGCTGATGCAGTTTATCATTGAAACAATTACTTAACAGGTGTTCTTTCACAAATAAATTGTACAGCCCATCATAATTATTTACACCACTGCCTTGAATCCAACCATCTAGTGTTTTCACTGAGTAGTCAACAAAGTCAACCCAGGTCTGGCTCGAGGATTTTTGAGCCCCCCTGAACCTAATCCTGTACTCCTCAGTGGAGAATCCAAAGCCCTCAATCAGGGTACCCTTCATGAGGTCATAAGATTCTGCATCTTTTCCAGAGAGTGTGAGGAGTCTATCCCTACACTTTCCAGTGAACATTTCCCAAAGGAGAGCACCCCAGTGAGATCTGTTCACTTTTCTGGTTACACAAGCCCTCTCAAAAGCTGTGAACCATTTGGTGATGTCATCACCATCTTCATATTTAGTTACAATCCCTTTGGGGATTTTCAACATGTCAGGAGAATCTCTGACCCTATTTATGTTGCTGCCACCATTGATGGGTCCTAGGCCCATCTCTTGTCTTTCCCTCTCTATGGCTAGGATCTGTCTTTCCAAAGCCAATCTTTTGGCCATCCTGGCTAACTGGATGTCCTCTTCACTGGAGTTATCCTCAGTGATTTCAGAGTTGTTGGTCCCTCCTGTGAGGGACCCAGCATCTCTGACTATTATTTGTGGAGTCAGGGCTTGAGAAGCCCTGCTCTCCCTAAGTAGGACTGGAGGGGGGGAATTTCCCTCCAAGTCACTATCTTCATCCTCTGAGTTGCCATCCTCAGAGGGGTTGGCCTTTTCAAACTCTGCCAAAAGCTCCTGGAGCTGTACTTTGGTAGGTTTGGGGCCCATTGCTATTTTCTTTAGTTTACAGAGTGACCTTAGCTCTCTCATCTGTAGATGGAGGTAAGGTGTGGTGTCGAGTTCCACCACATTCACATCTGTGCTAGACATTATGCTTCTAAAAGTTGGAATACTTTTTAAGAAACTAAAACTGGTTCTAGAATCTAATTCAAACTTTTACAAACTTTTAAACTCTAAAAGAAATGCTAAACAGGATCTAACACAAGGCCCTAGCAGGTCTTTTAAGAATTTAGAAAACTTTTCAAATTGCAAAAATCAATTTCTAATGACAATTTTGGAATTTGTCGTGTGATCAGGTATTGGCTGAGTAGTCCAGCAAATGCAAAGTCTTGTACCCCACCGCTGATCCACCAATGTAGGAAGTTGGCTCTGTATGTGCTATTTCAAAGTAAGGAATAGCATGCACAGAGTCCAAGGGTTCCCCTTAGAGGTAAAATAGTGGTAAAAATAGATAATACTAATGCTCTATTTTGTGGTAGTGTGGTCGAGCAGTAGGCTTATCCAAGGAGTAGTGTTAAGCATTTGTTGTACATACACAAGACAATAAATGAGGTACACACACTCAGAGACAAATCCAGCCAATAGGTTTTTGTATAGAAAAATATCTTTTCTTAGTTTATTTTAAGAACCACAGGTTCAAATTCTACATGTAATAGCTCATTCGAAAGGTATTGCAGGTAAGTACTTTAGGAACTTCAAATCATCAAAATTGCATGTATACTTTTCAAGTTATTCACAAATAGCTGTTTTAAAAGTGGACACTTAGTGCAATTTTCACAGTTCCTAGGGGAGGTAAGTATTTGTTAGTTTTACCAGGTAAGTAAGACACTTACAGGGTTCAGTTCTTGGTCCAAGGTAGCCCACCGTTGGGGGTTCAGAGCAACCCCAAAGTCACCACACCAGCAGCTCAGGGCCGGTCAGGTGCAGAGTTCAAAGTGGTGCCCAAAACACATAGGCTAGAATGGAGAGAAGGGGGTGCCCCGGTTCCGGTCGGCTTGCAGGTAAGTACCCGCGTCTTCGGAGGGCAGACCAGGGGGGGTTTTGTAGGGCACCGGGGGGGACACAAGTCCACACAGAAATTTCACCCTCAGCAGCGCGGGGGCGGCCGGGTGCAGTGTAGAAACAAGCGTCGGGTTTGTAATGGAAGTCAATGGGAGATCTAGGGATCTCTTCAGCGCTGCAGGCAGGCAAGGGGGGGGTTCCTCGGGGAAACCTCCACTTGGGCAAGGGAGAGGGACTCCTGGGGGTCACTCCTCCAGTGAAAGTCCGGTCCTTCAGGTCCTGGGGGCTGCGGGTGCAGGGTCTCTCCCAGGCGTCGGGACTTTAGGTTCAAAGAGTCGCGGTCAGGGGAAGCCTCGGGATTCCCTCTGCAGGCGGCGCTGTGGGGGCTCAGGGGGGACAGGTTTTGGTACTCACAGTATCAGAGTAGTCCTGGGGTCCCTCCTGAGGTGTTGGATCGCCACCAGCCGAGTCGGGGTCGCCGGGTGCAGTGTTGCAAGTCTCACGCCTTTTGCGGGGAGCTTGCAGGGTTCTTTAAAGCTGCTGGAAACAAAGTTGCAGCTTTTCTTGGAGCAGGTCCGCTGTCCTCGGGAGTTTCTTGTCTTTTCGAAGCAGGGGCAGTCCTCAGAGGATGTCGAGGTCGCTGGTCCCTTCGGAAGGCGTCGCTGGAGCAGGATCTTTGGAAGGCAGGAGACAGGCCGGTGAGTTTCTGGAGCCAAGGCAGTTGTCGTCTTCTGGTCTTCCGCTGCAGGGGTTTTCAGCTGGGCAGTCCTTCTTCTTGTTGCAGGAATCTAATTTTCTAGGGTTCAGGGTAGCCCTTAAATACTAAATTTAAGGGCGTGTTTAGGTCTGGGGGGTTAGTAGCCAATGGCTACTAGCCCTGAGGGTGGGTACACCCTCTTTGTGCCTCCTCCCAAGGGGAGGGGGTCACAATCCTAACCCTATTGGGGGAATCCTCCATCTGCAAGATGGAGGATTTCTAAAAGTTAGAGTCACCTCAGCTCAGGACACCTTAGGGGCTGTCCTGACTGGCCAGTGACTCCTCCTTGTTATTCTCATTATTTTCTCCGGCCTTGCCGCCAAAAGTGGGGCCTGGCCGGAGGGGGCGGGCAACTCCACTAGCTGGAGTGTCCTGCTGGGCTGGCACAAAGGAGGTGAGCCTTTGAGGCTCACCGCCAGGTGTGACAATTCCTGCCTGGGAGAGGTGTTAGCATCTCCACCCAGTGCAGGCTTTGTTACTGGCCTCAGAGTGACAAAGGCACTCTCCCCATGGGGCCAGCAACATGTCTCGGTTTGTGGCAGGCTGCTAAAACTAGTCAGCCTACACAGATAGTCGGTTAAGTTTCAGGGGGCACCTCTAAGGTGCCCTCTGTGGTGTATTTTACAATAAAATGTACACTGGCATCAGTGTGCATTTATTGTGCTGAGAAGTTTGATACCAAACTTCCCAGTTTTCAGTGTAGCCATTATGGTGCTGTGGAGTTCGTGTTTGACAGGCTCCCAGACCATATACTCTTATGGCCACCCTGCACTTACAATGTCTAAGGTTTTATTTAGACACTGTAGGGGTACCATGCTCATGCACTGGTACCCTCACCTATGGTATAGTGCACCCTGCCTTAGGGCTGTAAGGCCTGCTAGAGGGGTGTCTTACCTATACTGCATAGGCAGTGAGAGGCTGGCATGGCACCCTGAGGGGAGTGCCATGTCGACTTACTCGTTTTGTCCTCACTAGCACACACAAGCTGGCAAGCAGTGTGTCTGTGCAGAGTGAGAGGTCTCCAGGGTGGCATAAGACATGCTGCAGCCCTTAGAGACCTTCCTTGGCATCAGGGCCCTTGGTACTAGAAGTACCAGTTACAAGGGACTTATCTGGATGCCAGGGTCTGCCAATTGTGGATACAAAAGTACAGGTTAGGGAAAGAACACTGGTGCTGGGGCCTGGTTAGCAGGCCTCAGCACACTTTCAATTGTAAACATAGCATCAGCAAAGGCAAAAAGTCAGGGGGCAACCATGCCAAGGAGGCATTTCCTTACAACATGTATATGCTGCCTTCTGATGTGTGCAGCGACTACTGCTAGGCATTTTGTGAATACCCTTGGAGCGGTTGTTAAACCGAAAGGCAATACTTTGAATTGGTAATGTATTCCTTTGAATACAAACCTTAGATATTTTCTGTGTGATTGATGTATTGGTATATGGAAATATGAGTCTTTGAGGTCTAGGGTTGTCATGTAGTTGTGTTTTTTGAGCAATGGTAACACTTCTTGTAGTGTGACCATGTGAAAGTGGTCTGATTTGATGAATGTGTTTACTACTCTGAGGTCTAGAATTGGTCTCAGTGTTTTGTCCTTTTTTGGTATCAAGAAGTACAGTGAATAAACTCCTGTGTTTATTTGTGTGCTTGGTACTAATTCTATTGCATTTTTTTGCAGTAGTGCTTGAACTTCTATCTCTAGAAGCTGTGAATGGTGTTTTGACAAATTTTGCGATTTTGGTGGTATGTCTGGAGGGAATTGCAGGAATTGTATGCAATAACCATGTTGGATAATTGCTAGAACCCATGTGTCTGTAGTTATTTCCTCCCATGCTTCGTAATATTGACTTATCCTTCCCCCCCCCCCCACTGGTGTTGTGTGTGTGTGTGTGTGTGTGTGTGTGAGTGACGTGTGAGTCACTGCTTGTTGGTAGTGGTTTTGGGGCTTTGAAATCTTCCTCTATTCCTAGGGAATTGCCCTCTATACTGGCCCCGAAAACCTCCCCTGTACTGTCCCTGGTAGGTGGACGGTGCGGACTGAGGTACTGGCTTGTGTGGCCTGACCCCGAAACCCTCCTCTAAAAGGTGTTTTGCGGAAGGTGGTATAAGATCCTCTGCTCTGCGGGGAGTAGAGTGCGCCCATGGCCTTGGCAGTGTCAGTGTCCTTTTTGAGCTTTTCTATGGCTGTGTCGACCTCCGGACCGAACAGAAGTTTTTCGTTTACTGGCATGTTAAGTACTGCCTGCTGAATTTCTGGCTTGAATCCAGACGTTCTGAGCCATGCGTGCCTATGGATGGTAACCGACGTATTAATGGTCCTTGCGGCTGTGTCTGCTGCATCCATAGAGGAGCGTATTTGATTGTTGGAAATGTTTTGACCCTCTTCAACAACCTGTTTTGCTCTTTTTTGTAGATCTTTTGGGAGATGTTCAATGAGATGCTGCATCTCATCCCAGTGGGCTCTGTCGTATCGCGCTAGCAGCGCTTGTGAGTTTGCGATGCGCCACTGGTTTGCTGCCTGGACAGCGACCCTCTTCCCGGCTGCATCGAACTTTCTGCTTTCTTTACCCCAGAAGTGTGTGAATTTGCCCGTTTTCTGGCAGCCCTTACCACCTCAGAATCTGGTGGCAGCTGAGAGGTGATGAATACAGGGTCCGTAGGAGGCGCCTTATACTTTTTGTCCACTCTAGACGTTACTGCCCTACTTTTAACTGGCTCCTTGAGGATCTCCTTTGCATGGCGTAGCATGCCTGGGAGCATAGGCAGGCTTTGGTAGGAGCTGTGGGTGGAGGAGAGGGTGTTAAATAAAAAGTCATCCTCTACTTGTTCAGAGTGTAGTTCCACATTATGGAACTGAGCTGCTCTAGCCACCACTTGTGAATAGGCTGTGCTGTCCTCAGGTGGTGATGGCCTAGTTGGGTATGTGTCTGGGCTGTTATCAGACACTGGTGCATCGTACAAGTCCCACGCGTCATGATCTTGGTCGTCGTGGCTCATGGCGGTGTGAGCTGGCGAATGTGACGGGGTGTAAGTTGGCGAAGCCGGAGTTACAGGTGGAGGTGAGGGAGGAGGTGTTACCGTCTTTGCTGTTTGTTGCTGAGGAGCATCTCGTGCTACAAACTGAAGTGTTCTCTTTCTTTTGACAGGTGGAAGGGTACTGATCTTCCCTGTCCCCTGCTGAATAAAGATACGCTTTTGCGTGTGATCCACTTCAGTGGATTGCAGTTCTTGTTCGAATCTGTGTCTTTTCATTTGTGAAGACATAGAAAGTTCTTCAGTATAGGAGCCTGAAACTGGGTCTGTTGGTGCTTTTTTCGGCTCCGAAAACCCTGTTTTGTTTTTTCGGCTCCGAGGTAACCTTCCTCTTCTTTTGTGCCGAAAAATCTTGGCCTCTATGGTCTTCGGCGCCACTGTCTCGGCGTCGATCCGTGTCGACACCGAACTCTCGGTGTCGATGCTTCTGTTTAGCACTCTCTCGGTCCCGAGGAGGCTGCGTGCCGGTGTCTCGACCGGAGTCGGACGATCTCGACACTGAATGGGCCTTTTTCGGTGCCGATTGTTGGTCACCGTGAAGTTGGGTGGAGCCATGGCCGGTTGGCAGTGGCGTCCCCTGGGCCTTATTGCCTTTTTTACATTTCTGACCTCGACGTCTTACTCACAGTTTTTGTATGGTCGAGTTCGTCGGAGTCTGAATTCTGGATGGAAAAGGATTCCTCCTGTTCCTCTTCTGTCTCGAACTGTCGATGCTCCTTTGGCGTGGACGCCATCTGCAGTCTTCTCGCTCGACGGTCGCGCAGAGTTTTTCGGGACCGGAACGCCCGACAGGCCTCACAGGATTCTTCGCTGTGCTCGGGTGACAGGCACAGGTTACAGACTGAGTGTTGGTCCGTATAGGGATATTTGTTGTGGCATTCAGGGCAGAATCGAAATGGGGTCCGTTCCATCGGCGTGGTTCTCCACGCGGTCGGGCCGACTAGGCCCCGACGGTGTGCCGAAATCTACCCCGAAGGGCACCAAAGCGCTTCGATGTTCAATGCGTTGTCGTCTGTGTTTATCTCGAACCGGATCGCAACGATACCGTCGAAAATCTTCCGTTATCAGCTATCTCTCCGTTCCGAAACTCGGAGCGACAGGAACACGTCCGAACCCGATGGCGGAAAGAAAACAATCGAAGATGGAGTCGACGCCCATGCGCAATGAGCACAGAAGGAGGAGCCACTCGGTCCAGTGACTCGAAAACACTTCTTCGAAGAAAAACAACTTGTAACACTCCGACCCAACACCAGATGGCGAGCTATGCAGACCATGTGTATCTACAGCGACAGATGCCATCGAACATATTGATTACATACTCTAGAAATTAAAGCAATACCGATTTAGGACTGATTTTGCATAATGTTAATGCATTGCCCTGCATATGGCTAAACTGCACCAGGGAGAGGACTTATTGATCTGTAGTACTGGAACTTCACACATGAAACAAGGCAAAGATTCCTCTATTCGGGTGGGCAGTAAAAAAAAAAAAAAAAAAAAAAAAAAAAAAAAAGAGTTAGCGGAGTCTTTGTGCAGCAGGCAAGAGTCTACGCTGGGGTACTATTCACAAAAAATATATATTTATTATTAAGGTGCAGTTCCATTGTTGGTGTCTGCACAATTTACATCCACAATAGGAACGACCCTGCACAGCTTGTTTTGGATGTATGAAGTGGTATACAAATAAATATGCCTCCATGCTGGCAACAGGGAATTCAAATGTTCTACTAGGGAGTGGAATCTTGTTAGATTATATAGTAGTGAGATTGCACGTGGCTGAGCTCAAGACATCCGACATCACAACAGTCTCATTCATGACAGACTGCATGCTAAAGAATTGTGGACACTAATCTTTTCTCCCTCATCTGTGTATATCCTTTGTGCAGAGGATCCCCAGGGCATGAGTGGTTGACAAGAGCAACAATGCTATGGAGAAGGTGGTTACTGTGGTGGGAGATTCTGGGGTGTTGGCTGCCCTGAAAATCCGATGTAACGTTCGTTGGAGGTTCTTCACCAAGCTTGGTGCCTGTGGCATGGGTGATCAATGCTATTCCTTCTTATAACCATAGATCAAAACAGTGATGGATGGTGGTATTACAATCCTCACCGCACCCATGTATGGGCTTACACATTTTTTTCAGAAACGACTACTTTGCAAAAATGCTGCAAGCAAAACTTGATTTTATTACTAAGTGTGACTGAGACAAGTAATGATATCCCAACTCACCCATAAAGTATCGAAACACAGCAGTGAATGCTCTTGAATAACTGACTTCTGGTACTCCTGTCTGGGCATCCTTGTCCACAAAAGCAAGTTGCACTTCTGTCTATTTTGCAGCCAAAGACAGAAATTCTGTGCAGGTGGCGAGGTGCAGTCTTTAGTCTGAGGCATGCAGTAGTGTTCAGGTAGTTGAGGATACATGCTGATACCAAGATGTTGCACACCATTCGAGGGCCTGTGTGTCATCCTGTCAAAGACCGCTCAAATATCACAACAGAAGTGCTACTCATACTTCGAAGTACTATATCAGCCCTAGTTTGATAATCATCAAGTAGTGCTATTGTTTAAAGTTTTTCCCTGGAGTCTGGGGCACTACCATGCCATATTCACAAGTGCTGCAATTAATATACGGCCCAAAATGATGCAGACTGTGTCCCGGGGTTAGGATACAGTGATACACGTGTGCCTAAAGATCAGTTCTTTAGAGTATAGCTATGTGTCTTTGAACAGCGTCAAACATAAAACCAGCACTACACGATCATTCCGGGCAGTATACTTGGCATGGGAAATTTAAGATTCCACACAGGTATTTGTTCTGCAGTCGAGCCGTTTGCTACATGAAAGATGTGGCCAGATTTATCAACCTGTCCCCTTCACAGGTCATTGAACACCCGAACAGCAGGAAAAACCTTTCAATATAGGTGCACTAAGATCAGCGAAAGACACGGATCTACAATGCAACATCACTTTACCTGATTGATCATCTTCAAACAGGCTGCTTTGATTTTGAAGCAATTACATTTTCTCCCTGTACGAGTTGTCTGTTCAGCTATAAGTAGAAATCGTGTTAATTCTGATGTCTTCCTATCTCAAATCTATAATTTCTCTATTCACTCTTCCCGCCTCTTTGGTTCTGCTGTTGTCTTACCCACTGCACAGGCAAACAACCAACTGCACAGGCACGCGTCTCCGGCACCAACACATTTTACTGCTCATTCATCGGGACACACCCTGCATACACCCTCCACCCCCCCCCCCCCCCCAAACACAACTGCTCTAACCAGAAACACTTCCTGGATAGATACCCCCACAGCCTCTTGCACAGATACACTGCATGCACATATACTGTATACACCCCATTGCATATACACACTGCCAGCAGACACCCACCTGCCTCCATATACACTCCAAAAGACTAACACCAAACCCTTCTAGACAGAGGGAAACCTCCTCGCAGCAAGATCTACTCAATGCACACTGTTGTCAAGAACAGACTGTTCACATACACCACCTCTATAAACATGCATATCCAGCAGAACAATGTGCAAATTTTTAAGCAGCAAACCAAAGCCTCCAGCAGGCCTAACTTCCAGAAATCAGCCCCCCAGATAATTGAGGTAGTTGCCTTGAGGCAAAATGATGCGGTTCCACAAAGTGCATTTATGAATGTGGACTTGCCTGCCTGAATGTGGATGAAGATATGGGAAAGAGGGGAAGGATCGTTCAGCCCCTCTCTGAAAGGGGTAGACTGACCAACTCAATACAGCAAATGCTGGACGAGCTAGGCAACAACGATTTAGGGTCCCAGCATCTGCCGATTGATGGCAGGCACCTTCCTGGTAGACCGTTTCTGTACGTTTTGTTCTCATTCGTCTTAATCAACATCTTTAAAAAGGTACAACCATTTTTATTAAGATGCACTGAGCTTTAACTCCTCCCTCCCATATACCCTACTGATAAACATCGCTGCCTCACAGATACTTCTACAAATATTTTTCATAGTGTGTACGGATTGGGGGGTGGTTTCTCACCCTGTTCACTCAAAGCACCAGAGCCTGCCACTGCCATTCCATGGTGGGATTTTAAACAGCAGCAGATACAGGTTGTTCAGATTGAGAATCTGAAGATCTGCCAGGCCAGAACTTATGAGCCAAAAAATGGGCAAAATAATTAATGCGTCATTCAGAGCCTAGCACGCATTGACAGTCTGACTCTGAAAGGTCGGCATAACATGTTCCTAATTTGGGAATAACTGGAGCAGAGGCAGCAGCCTGCCAAAAAATCCAGAGAGATTACTAAACAGACAACGACGCATTTTCCAGGCTAAGGAAGGCCATTCAACCAACATAAGAAATCTGCCATCTAAAGAGCTTGCAGAAGTAGAACTGTTGCAAGCTGCTGCAGGAACGTCTAGGACGATTGGTCAGGATCCATACGAGACTCTCAGGATGAACACGGACTATGCAAATGAGTTGTGATTACTTTGCAGGTACATTTATTTTATGTGATGAACACTGAAAATGTGGTACGTAATTGGCCATTCTAGACCTACGTTAGACATACTCGTTAGCTGGGCTGTTTATAGCCCTGTTTTGTAACAGCAATTTTCTACAAATTGTCATTCTTGACTAGTGCAGAGTACTGTTGGAGATGACCGACAACTGTAGCCTTTATACTGCATTTTCAGCACTGTTAAAGATTACCCAAAATGAAGGAAATGAATTGCTACCCATCCCTCCCCCCAAACAAACTTGATTGAGGCCCAAATACATGGACCGTGTAATATTTATCAACCAACCCGAGGATTTTCCAATGTTTTCCCACTAATGGAATAATAGAGGCATAGGTAGTCAGATCTTCTGGGGGTTGCTTCTGGGTCAGTGTGCAGCAGATCTTTATGTAGAGTACTTGCCAATTCAATAGAGTCCTCTTCTACACGGCCTTCCTTTCTTCGCCCCATATAAAGTGGACAGTCAAATCTGTTCTTTGGTACAACCAATGTAAAAGATTAAAGAGCCTTCGGGGTCTAGCCGAGGTAGCTTCTCCCTTTGAGGGAGAAAAGTAAAGAACGAAGGCAGTCACTGATTGCCCAATGCAAGTCACAACTTTTGGCAAGAATGTCATACTCCTGATCACATAAAAAAAAAAACATATATATATATATTTTTTTTATAAATAAACTAAAACAAAAAAGGTGGTGTGACCATTAATGGGGTCACTGCAAGGCCTTGCTGGACACAAAAAATAATAATATCCAACTACTTTGCTTGTAAGGGATCAATCTTGAGCACCACAAACTTGTCCAAGCACGAGAAATAAATTGATTGCATGGAAGGGAGCCTGAAAGAACAGATTGCATTTCACCTGCAGACTGAGTTGGAGGTAGTCAACTGCCATTGCTCAATCTCCATTCGCACAGGTGTAAATGGTGCCAGCTAGGGTAGAGGATCCATATCTATTGCTGCAACAGAAGAGACTACTGAATTGGTAGTCTGATCACAGGACAGATGCTCATGCCAAGCCGTTCCAGGTGACACTCTCCTGAACCAAGGCAGAGCCACTAGGATGACTTGGGAACAGCAGTGTTTTTTAAAAAATCTCTCTCAGAACTATGGCAAGAGGGAGCGGCGTAAGGCATACAAGAGTCCTATGTTCCATTCAAGTTATAATTAATCCAAGTGTTCTTGGGGAACGTCAACTAGCGAAACAGTTAATATTGCATATTAGACTGTGGTGAAAAGATGTAGCTAAGGATACCACTGCTGGAAGCCCTGCAACACCTTTGTATCTAAATTGCACTTGTCTGATCTGGCAGATCCTGCCAGTTCAACTCATCTGTTATGGCATTCTGCCACTGGATCAATTGAGCACTACTTCTGCAGATCGAGAGCAATCTCCTCCTAATTCTGGAGGAGTCATATTTCCTTGGTGCTGGGCTCTGGAACTTAAGATTTAATTGCAAAACTCACTCATGCCACCTGGTATAGCAGACAATGGGAGTGCAGGAGCCTAACAGGATAAGAGGTTCGGGAAGCTCTCGCCATACCCAGGATCTAGGTGGAAATACCTGCATCCTAGTCCAAATTTCCCCAATTACTGTGGTGGACAGAATGTCTGCAACTGCACTGTGTCTAAATACCTCCAATGAAGGAGGTAGGTACAACTGCCTTGTTGATATTGAACCTGAACGATGTCAGGAGGTTTGCAGTCGTCTGTGACGGACTGTGGTAAGCCAGCCTTCAACAAACAGTTGCTGAGGTAAGAGAAGACTGGTATCCTCGACCTCCGAAGACAGCCTGTGGCCACAGTCACCACTTTTGTCAACACCCGAGGGGGACGGATGTCCAAAGAAGGAAGTCCAAACTAAACATGGGGGGAGAATTTGAATGTTCAACAGCAGAAAAAATTAATGTCTCAAAAGGAATGGTTTGACAGCTGTACTGGTGGGGAGCCTGTCTTTTCAGAGGCTTGGTGTAAAAGCACTTATTGAACGGGAGTGTAATATTGCCAGGTGACAGACCCAGGCAGCATGCCATGAGCTCTAGCTTCCTTAAAGCACTCCAAAACAGAATCTGTCTTTTCATCGAAAAGGCAGTCATCCAAAGGGATATTCATGAGAAGCTTGTATTCAGCCAGAAAATCATGTGTACAACATCCAAACATTGGCGAAGTACAACACTGGTGCCAACTGCCCTTCCCAGACAATGTCTAGGGCAGTGCTAATAACATGTTGATACACTGGAATAGAGTGGAAGATTGTACAGTAGTCGGCGTGGGCACTTAAGCAAGTTCCAAGGGGTCAGATGAACCAAGGAAGGATCTGCTTCGGATACCCAGACTGGGGCACTTTCGGTTCCTCGCACTAGAAGGTGCTCCAGAGAGCAAGAAGCACACCAAAAACCTGCAGCATGGCTTCTTTAATGGCATCCGGCTGCTGGAGCATTGCTGATGGCCAAGGGAAGTCTGGGTGTACATTGAGATCAGCTGAGAGACTGCTTCCTGACCAGAGCGGGAGGGTGAACGATACATCAGGACACCCTTGCGCCTTCTCTTGTGTTGGCATGAGTGGCGTACTGGGGTTGAGTTTTGCAATGTTTTGTT
The DNA here is from genome assembly GCF_031143425.1 of Pleurodeles waltl. Lineage (NCBI taxonomy): Eukaryota > Metazoa > Chordata > Amphibia > Caudata > Salamandridae > Pleurodeles > Pleurodeles waltl. Next base: position 779,356,241 of record NC_090436.1, read on the forward strand.
TGCGCTTGGACTTACCAGAAGACTGAAGGTGCAGCTGACTAGATGCAGGAACATCCTCTGGAGTGGTAAAGAGTCCAAGTCCATGGCTTAGAATGGGACTTTCAAAGTTGCAACTTCATGTTTTGTGTCAGTGTTGCCTTCCAGTTCTGGATCGCCTTCAGGTGCATAAGGAGCACATTTAACTGTACGACCGAGTTGTGGCCAAAATCCAGAGCCACTATGTAGATGTTTTTCCAACACTAAGACACCTCTTTTTTTAGATCCGTTTTTGGAGGGCGAGGGGGCTGCTAACACTGAGCTGTAAGGGTCAAGCCATTTTCAAAGCCCAAGAGAAAATTATTTGTGTGTGCTATATTCACGGATCTTGTATAATGCCTGATATGGTGTGTAACGTTTTTGGACAATATGTGCTCTTCATTTAATCCTAAAGCGCAGTGGACCAGCAACAGTTTACAAGAATATTTTGTAGTTTATTCAGGGTTCTTGATCAAGAAACTTACCAGAAGGCATCACAAATATCACATTCTAAGATACTGTGGACCTGCATGGATATGGAATTTCGAGTTTTGTTCTTGGAGCAATCTTTTGCATTTTAAAGAACACTGGAACCATTGCACAGACCTCACCCAAAAAAGGCTCAATGACAACTTTGAGGAGGTATCTGCATACCCTGTTCCCAAATCAAGTTTTGCAAAAGTGGTGCTAATTAAGCACATGAGTGTATTTTGTTTATACTATATTTATCACATACACTACCTTTACTACCCTTTAATGTTAGTACAGGAGACAATGCCTGCAGTCTTATGGGGGGTTGGTGCCTTATTTTCAGGCTTTATAATACAGTACAACATGGCTCTACATAAAAATAAAAATACTTACCTGTAACAATGGTTTTGCAGCTTGGAGCTCTTGATGCACATGACGTGCATATTCCACCATCTGGTGATTGGAGCCAGTCTGTCTCTAGACAAAACACACTTTGCAGTAAAGGGCTTCCGATTGAGGAGTGTAAAACGCTGAAGTAGTGTTCCTGGACTGAGGTGATTTGGCATATTATTTGAAGTCAATGGAAATTTGTTGTCAGAAAGACCTGATATTTTAGTTGCAACAGCTTCCCATAAGGAGTAATCATTACTTTAGAATGTAGATATCGATCATACAACTCATTTATTAAATATTATCTTTGCATAGTGAATGTGTGACCTTGTGCACACAAAACTACTGCCGTTTGGTCTTAGATCAGTAAGAAGATAAGGCAGGGCACTTGCTGGTAGAGTATCTCAGTTAGGCAATAGGGTATGAGTGATTATATGGATTGTTTCCCCTTTGTTACAGTAGAGCGAGTTTGATCTTCTGCACTGGTAAACCTTACTGTCACTACTTTATTTTGTTCATTCCTGTGCGTTTGCAACAGAAAAGCAATACAGTTTTTGGCTTTAATTCTGCTGTTTGATAGACTAAACACTGTATGAAGCGAAGTGATCTTTATGTGGAGTATGGTATATTTGGCGTTTCTGAAGAACTGAAGCTTCCTAATGTTCATATGTATTTTAGTGCATTTGTTGGGGATTTATTTTGTAACTATTTATATTTTTAATGATCCCCCTCTTTCACTGTCCTTCACTGGGGAGGTGAGAGGATCACATGTGAATCTAGAAGAGCTTCAGGCTGCAAAACCATTGGTTACAGGTAACTAACTTGTTTCTTTTGCAAAAAACACTCTTCTAGAGTCACATGCTGTGCATAGACTATGTAGTATTATTTACTCATTGGGGAGGACGGAGTGAAGAATAAATAGGGGCAAATAAGTTTTCCATATTAGAACTGTGCTTGTATGTGTATACAATTGTAATTCTAAGTGTATTTATGTAGTGCTTACGACACCGGACAAGGCATTGAAGAGCTTTTATTGCAAAGTACCACACTACTCCAGAACCCAAAATTAGTAGTTAGTACAACAGTTTATGGAACGTGATCAGCGAGGACTAGTAGCTGCTGTGTCACTGACCTAAAGAGGATGTTTGTATATGTACTTAATTAGCATGAAATAAACTTTATATTTAGTTCCATTTCTGTGCTCTCAATAGGCTTTAACTATTTGTAGAAGGACGATTTCACCGTTACCAACCACGCGTATGTTCTATTCCACTTTGGACTGTTTTAGTAAGTAAGAGTTAAAATGGCATTGTACACCTACATGATTTTGAAAGTTGCGTGCTGTGTGTGCGTGTTGGGACAACTATACATTTTGTTATGACTACTTGACAAAAACTGCAGTCGGTCGATCACCACTTATGGGAGTCTTCTGCTGAAGTGGTTAACCTGCACTGGGTGCCATTCTCCCTTGAATAATCATAAGATGGTGCCTTTATAAAGGCCTTCTTGAAGTTTGTCTTGCTGCCTAAGACAAATTAGATGTGGACTGATTCTCAGTCATTTTGTGTAATGTGTCCCTCCAGCTGGAGGTTGTGATGTGGTTCCTAACATACTTGGTCGTCTGATGAGGACGTCTCATAGATTTCTTTTACACAGACTATCATCCTTGTAAATCGAGCTGTGGGGTACTTTCACCTGACATGTATGGCCGCTTTTAGCCACAGTGTTCATCCATAAAGGAGTATCAGTGCGGAGAGACAGGAAGAAAGAAGAAAATAAAAGTCTTAAGTGTTGGCCCATTTTTGCGTTTTAATGCAACCCAGGAGAGGTTGCATTTTGGCTTCATGGCCTGTTACTCTGTTGCCTTGGTGTAGGACTGCTGTGGAGTATACCTCAGCACAGGACACTCTTTGCTGTAAAGGGTTTATTATCTTTGTGAGATAGCAACATTGTTATTTAAGTAGTGTAGGTAACATTCATTTTTTTTATAACTTTGCTCTGATGAGGCCTGATGATGAGCAATTGGTGTATATTTGAACCTTTGAATGTCTGTTATAAATATCCATGTAGGAATGCAACCCCAAGCACTTTTGGGCTTTGCTCTGTCTGGAAGGTACTCTCATCCCTGCTGCGTACAAGCAGAAGTCAGAAAAACAGTGTTAGTGCTGTGCCCTCCCACAAGAGCATAGGGTTGCGACAACACATCCAGGTATGAAAACAGTGTCCCAAGGTTAAAACCTTCAGCAAAATTGTATGTAAACCCTGGAGACCAAAGTTCTATTTTAAACAAAAATTACCACCCCTTCTGTTCTGTTTAGATATAATGAAAGCAATGTAAAGAGGTATCGTGAATAGGTATCGTGAATAGGTATTTCAAGGGGAATGGCGAATAATGCTAGTGAAATATTCTGAAGACGTTAAAAAAAAAAAAAACCCACACAAAATTAGTCTTAAAATTGTGAAATGATGTAGCTGTACGATTTTTCTAATTAACTGCTACAGAAAGAATTGCACTATTGCAGGTTAATGTTGTCAAGGGTCCATGCTGGCGGAGTTTAAAAAAAAAAATTGAACTGCTTTATGACAATGTAGAGATGTGTATGCAGACCCTCCCATTACCTTTTCTGCATGTATAGCACGTTTTAAGCACGGTTGTGTGCTCAAGATTTGGTTTACTATACGGGCCATAAAATTTATCCCGATGCAAGTGCTTGGAGGTTTTATGTAGTGTGACCTCAGCGTCCCCTGAAGGGAAACTTATCCCAGTCGTTTGAAATAACCTCCTACCTTATATTATTTTTATTTGTTTTAATATAAACATTGCAAAATCTCTTTGTAACTCAAACGTTCTGTAGTAATGCAGAACTTCTGACCCACAATTGTGGTTAGCCTTATTTAAGGTTGTGCAAGTCCTCGTCACCTACTTTGACTTTAAGAACTTGATTATTGCTCAAACTGATATTGCTCATTTATAAACACAATGGAGTTAATATTCTGAAGATTAAAGTAGAACTGAGTTGAGGGCTCAGAATGTTTTGTGGAGACTTACTAATTTCTCCGTTTTGCCACTGCCCAAGAGCCCAGGGTGGTGAGTTTTAAGGGCTTTCCTAGCTGGCTCAGAGGTCCCCTCGTCAGACCCAATTTTCTCTTTTTTTAAAGGAAGAAGCGGTGTAACTTTCAGATAAGGAAATGTCTTTGCAGCTTGGATTTCTGTAACCACAAAAGAAGCCTCGCTTCTCCATCTAAGGGTCTTGGAAGAGAAAGCTTAGCATACCTTACAGTCCTTAGGTTTGTGGTCCAGATGGAGGCAGTATAGGCAGCTTTTATATTGATCAGCCACGTGTAGTCTTCTTCCCACAGGTTTTGCAGGATCTGAAGTTTTTTTTTTTTTTTTTTTTTTTTTAGAGTAATAAGCAACATTGATTTTTTTTTTTTTTAAGCTGAAGTACGGAGAACTGAGCAGAGCTCAGGGAGACTCCGTTCACACGACGTGCGGTCGAAAAATCTGGGACTGGAGTTTCTATGTGGAGGGTTCTAGAGGGTGCCGTTGCCAGATTGGCTGGACTTGGGCCCTTTCTAATGATGCAAATATGCTATAAAAGTGAAGGCACTTTAACAATTTCTATGGAAAGTTTCTTTAAACTGCTATTTTAAGGTTCTGTGGGACTCCCACTTCAGAGATAATTCAAACATGTGAATCTATGAAAAATTCAATACTAGAGAATCTGAAGTTATCTAGGGCTTTCACATATCCTTCGGTATCATACAGTTATCTACACCACAGCATGAGATCAGCTTGAAATCAAGCTAGGTTAATCTTTCATACTGTCTCCTACAGCAGTGGTTCCCAATCTTTTGGCTTCTGTGGATCCCACTTCACTGAATTACTGGAACCTGGGCACGCCACTGAATTACTGGAACCTGGGCACGCCACTGAATTACTGGAACCTGGGCACGCCACTGAATTACTGGAACCTGGGCACGCCACTGAATTACTGGAACCTGGGCACGCCACTGAATTACTGGAACCTGGGCACGCCACTGAATTACTGGAACCTGGGCACGCCACTGAATTACTGGAACCTGGGGAATCCCCCACCGAGTCATTACAGGCAGCCAAGGACCCAGGCCTAAACTCGGTTGATGACTTGAACCACAAAACAATACACAAAAAAAATAGACAAACATTCCATCAAACACATACACCTACAAAAACACATTGTTTTGCAAAGAAATGAAAAACAAATTGTAATAGGAAGGATGGAGCTTTCCTAAGTTCAACTGAAGCCACACATTCTATATTCTGTCTGATGTACCTACACTGCTCCCACAATTCAGAGCATACCAATCTAATTTTTTGCGGCCAATTTGGAAATCCTTGACATTCAGTACATTTTAAAAATTTTAACTGTTCATTTGGCCACTTTGCTTAGAAAATTGATATTAACAGATAGTGTATTTAAATAGTCACGGAACCCGAGGAGGCTTAGCCGACCCCAGGTGTCCCTGGATGTAGGAAGTTGGCTCTGTATGTGCTATTTCAAAGTAAGGAATAGCATGCACAGAGTCCAAGGGTTCCCCTTAGAGGTAAAATAGTGGTAAAAATAGATAATACTAATGCTCTATTTTGTGGTAGTGTGGTCGAGCAGTAGGCTTATCCAAGGAGTAGTGTTAAGCATTTGTTGTACATACACATAGACAATAAATGAGGTACACACACTCAGAGACAAATCCAGCCAATAGGTTTTTATATAGAAAAATATCTTTTCTTAGTTTATTTTAAGAACCACAGGTTCAAATTCTACATGTAATATCTCATTCGAAAGGTATTGCAGGTAAGTACTTTAGGAACTTCAAATCATCAAAATTGCATGTATACTTTTCAAGTTATTGACAAATAGCTGTTTTAAAAGTGGACACTTAGTGCAATTTTCACAGTTCCTAGGGGAGGTAAGTTTTGATTAGTTTTACCAGGTAAGTAAGACACTTACAGGGTTCAGTTCTTGGTCCAAGGTAGCCCACCGTTGGGGGTTCAGAGCAACCCCAAAGTCACCACACCAGCAGCTCAGGGCCGGTCAGGTGCAGAGTTCAAAGTGGTGCCCAAAACACATAGGCTAGAATGGAGAGAAGGGGGTGCCCCGGTTCCGGTCTGCTTGCAGGTAAGTACCCGCGTCTTCGGAGGGCAGACCAGGGGGGTTTTGTAGGGCACCGGGGGGGACACGAGTCCACACAGAAATTTCACCCTCAGCGGCGCGGGGGCGGCCGGGTGCAGTGTAGAAACAAGCGTCGGGTTCGCAATGTTAGTCTACGAGAGATCTCGGGATCTCTTCAGCGCTGCAGGCAGGCAAGGGGGGGTTCCTCGGGGAAACCTCCACTTGGGCAAGGGAGAGGGACTCCTGGGGGTCACTTCTCCAGTGAAAGTCCGGTCCTTCAGGTCCTGGGGGCTGCGGGTGCAGGGTCTCTCCCAGGCGTCGGGACTTTAGGTTCAAAGAGTCGCGGTCAGGGGAAGCCTCGGGATTCCCTCTGCAGGCGGCGCTGTGGGGGCTCAGGGGGGACAGGTTTTGGTACTCACAGAATCAGAGTAGTCCTGGGGTCCCTCCTGAGGTGTCGGATCGCCACCAGCCGAGTCGGGGTCGCCGGGTGCAGTGTTGCAAGTCTCACGCTTCTTGCGGGGAGCTTGCAGGGTTCTTTAAAGTTGCTGGAAACAAAGTTGCAGCTTTTCTTGGAGCAGGTCCGCTGTCCTCGGGAGTTTCTTGTCTTTTCGAAGCAGGGGCAGTCCTCAGAGGATGTCGAGGTCGCTGGTCCCTTCGGAAGGCGTCGCTGGAGCAGGATCTTTGGAAGGCAGGAGACAGGCCGGTGAGTTTCTGGAGCCAAGGCAGTTGTCGTCTTCTGGTCTTCCGCTGCAGGGGTTTTCAGCTGGGCAGTCCTTCTTGTTGCAGGAATCTAATCTTCTAGGGTTCAGGGTAGCCCTTAAATACTAAATTTAAGGGCGTGTTTAGGTCTGGGGGGTTAGTAGCCAATGGCTACTAGCCCTGAGGGTGGGTACACCCTCTTTGTGCCTCCTCCCAAGGGGAGGGGGTCACAATCCTAACCCTATTGGGGGAATCCTCCATCTGCAAGATGGAGGATTTCTAAAAGTTAGAGTCACCTCAGCTCAGGACACCTTAGGGGCTGTCCTGACTGGCCAGTGACTCCTTGTTATTCTCATTATTTTCTCCGGCCTTGCCGCCAAAAGTGGGGCCTGGCCGGAGGGGGCGGGCAACTCCACTAGCTGGAGTGTCCTGCTGGGTTGGCACAAAGGAGGTGAGCCTTTGAGGCTCACCGCCAGGTGTGACAATTCCTGCCTGGGAGAGGTGTTAGCATCTCCACCCAGTGCAGGCTTTGTTACTGGCCTCAGAGTGACAAAGGCACTCTCCCCATGGGGCCAGCAACATGTCTCGGTTTGTGGCAGGCTGCTAGAACTAGTCAGCCTACACAGATAGTCGGTTAAGTTTCAGGGGGCACCTCTAAGGTGCCCTCTGTGGTGTATTTTACAATAAAATGTACACTGGCATCAGTGTGCATTTATTGTGCTGAGAAGTTTGATACCAAACTTCCCAGTTTTCAGTGTAGCCATTATGGTGCTGTGGAGTTCGTGTTTGACAGACTCCCAGACCATATACTCTTATGGCTACCCTGCACTTACAATGTCTAAGGTTTTGTTTAGACACTGTAGGGGTACCATGCTCATGCACTGGTACCCTCACCTATGGTATAGTGCACCCTGCCTTAGGGCTGTAAGGCCTGCTAGAGGGGTGTCTTACCTATACTGCATAGGCAGTGAGAGGCTGGCATGGCACCCTGAGGGGAGTGCCATGTCGACTTACTCGTTTTGTCCTCACTAGCACACACAAGCTGGCAAGCAGTGTGTCTGTGCTGAGTGAGAGGTCTCCAGGGTGGCATAAGACATGCTGCATCCCTTAGAGACCTTCCTTGGCATCAGGGCCCTTGGTACTAGAAGTACCAGTTACAAGGGACTTATCTGGATGCCAGGGTCTGCCAATTGTGGATACAAAAGTACAGGTTAGGGAAAGAACACTGGTGCTGGGGCCTGGTTAGCAGGCCTCAGCACACTTTCAATTGTAAACATAGCATCAGCAAAGGCAAAAAGTCAGGGGGCAACCATGCCAAGGAGGCATTTCCTTACACAACCCCCCCCCAAACGAAAGAGGATGAGACTAACCTTTCCCAAGAGAGTCTTCATTTTCTAAGTGGAAGAACCTGGAAAGGCCATCTGCATTGGCATGGGCAGTCCCAGGTCTGTGTTCCACTATAAAGTCCATTCCCTGTAGGGAGATGGACCACCTCAACAGTTTTGGATTTTCACCTTTCATTTGCATCAGCCATTTGAGAGGTCTGTGGTCGGTTTGAACTAGGAAGTGAGTCCCAAAGAGGTATGGTCTCAGCTTCTTCAGGGACCAAACCACAGCAAAGGCCTCCCTCTCAATGGCACTCCAACGCTGCTCCCTGGGGAGTAACCTCCTGCTAATGAAAGCAACAGGCTGGTCAAGGCCATCATCATTTGTTTGGGACAAAACTGCCCCTATCCCATGTTCAGAGGCATCAGTCTGCACAATGAACTGCTTAGAATAATCTGGAGCTTTGAGAACTGGTGCTGAGCACATTGCCTGTTTCAGGGTGTCAAAGGCCTGTTGGCAGTCCACAGTCCAGTTCACTTTCTTGGGCATTTTCTTGGAGGTGAGCTCAGTGAGGGCTGTCACAATGGATCCATATCCCTTCACAAACCTCCTGTAGTACCCAGTCAAGCCAAGGAATGCCCTGACTTGAGTCTGGGTTTTTGGAGCTACCCAGTCCAGAATAGTCTGGATCTTGGGTTGGAGTGGCTGAACTTGGCCTCCACCTACAAGGTGTCCCAAGTAAACCACAGTTCCCTGCCCTATCTGGCATTTGGATGCTTTGATAGAGAGGCCTGCAGATTGCAGAGCCTTCAAAACCTTCCTCAGGTGGACCAGGTGATCCTGCCAGGTGGAGCTAAAGACAGCAATATCATCAAGATAAGCTGTGCTAAAGGACTCCAAGCCAGCAAGGACTTGATTCACCAACCTTTGGAAGGTGGCAGGGGCATTCTTTAAACCAAAGGGCATAACAGTAAACTGATAATGCCCATCAGGTGTGGAGAATGCTGTCTTTTCTTTTGCTCCAGGTGCCATTTTTATTTGCCAGTACCCTGCTGTCAAGTCAAAGGTACTTAGAAATTTGGCAGCACCTAATTTATCAATGAGCTCATCAGCTCTTGGAATTGGATGAGCATCTGTCTTGGTGACAGAATTGAGCCCTCTGTAGTCCACACAAAACCTCATCTCTTTCTTTCCATCTGTGGTGTGAGGTTTGGGGACTAAGACCACTGGGCTAGCCCAGGGGCTGTCAGAGCGCTCAATGACTCCCAATTCCAGCATCTTGTGGACTTCCACCTTGATGCTTTCCTTAACATGGTCAGACTGTCTAAAGATTTTGTTCTTGACAGGCATGCTGTCTCCTGTGTCCACATCATGGGTACACAGGTGTCTGACCAGGGGTTAAGGAGAAGAGTTCAGGAAACTGTTGTAGGACTCTCCTACAATCAGCTTGCTGTTGGCCAGAGAGGGTGTCTGAGTAGATCACTCCATCTACTGTACCATCTTTTGGGTCTGATGACAGAAGATCAGGGAGAGGTTCACTCTCTGCCTCCTGATCCTCATCTGTTACCATCAACAGATTGACATCAGCCCTGTCGTGGAAGAGCTTAAGGCGGTTTACATGGATCACCCTTTTGGGGCTCCTGCTTGTGCCCAGGTCCACCAAGTAGGTGACCTGACTCTTCCTCTCTAGTACTGGGTAAGGGCCACTCCATTTGTCCTGGAGTGCCCTGGGAGCCACAGGCTCCAGAACCCAGACTTTCTGCCCTGGTTGGAACTCAACCAGTGCAGCCTTTTGGTCATACCAAAACTTCTGGAGCTGTTGGCTGGCCTCAAGGTTTTTGGTTGCCTTTTCCATGTACTCTGCCATTCTAGAGCGAAGGCCAAGTACATAGTCCACTATGTCCTGTTTAGGCTCATGGAGAGGTCTCTCCCAGCCTTCTTTAACAAGGGCAAGTGGTCCCCTTACAGGATGACCAAACAGAAGTTCAAAGGGTGAGAACCCTACTCCCTTCTGTGGTACCTCCCTGTAAGCGAAAAGCAGACATGGCAGGAGGACATCCCATCTCCTTTTGAGTTTTTCTGGGAGCCCCATGATCATGCCTTTTAATGTCTTGTTGAATCTCTCAACTAAGCCATTAGTTTGTGGATGGTATGGTGTAGTGAATTTATAAGTCACTCCACACTCATTCCACATGTGCTTTAGGTATGCTGACATGAAGTTGGTACCTCTGTCAGACACCACCTCCTTAGGGAAACCCACTCTGGTAAAGATACCAATGAGGGCCTTGGCTACTGCAGGGGCAGTAGTCGACCTAAGGGGAATAGCTTCAGGATACCTGGTAGCATGATCCACTACTACCAGGATATACATATTTCCTGAGGCTGTGGGAGGTTCCAGTGGACCAACTATGTCCACACCCACTCTTTCAAAGGGCACCCCCACCACTGGAAGTGGAATGAGGGGGGCCTTTGGATGCCCACCTGTCTTACCACTGGCTTGACAGGTGGGGCAGGAGAGGCAAAACTCCTTAACCATGTTGGACATATTGGGCCAGTAGAAGTGGTTGACTAACCTCTCCCACGTCTTGGTTTGTCCCAAATGTCCAGCAAGGGGAATGTCATGGGCCAATGTTAGGATGAACTCTCTGAACAGCTGAGGCACTACCACTCTCCTAGTGGCACCAGGTTTGGGGTCTCTGGCCTCAGTGTACAGGAGCCCATCTTCCCAATAGACCCTATGGGTTCCATTTTTCTTGCCTTTGGACTCTTCAGCAGCTTGCTGCCTAAGGCCTTCAAGAGAGGGACAGGTTTCTTGTCCCTTACACAGCTCTTCCCTTGAGGGTCCCCCTGGGCCTAAGAGCTCAACCTGATAAGGTTCAAGCTCCAAAGGCTCAGTTCCCTCAGAGGGCAGAACTTCTTCCTGAGAAGAGAGGTTCCCTTTCTTTTGCTGTGTTGCAGTTGGTTTCCCAACTGACTTTCCTGTTCTCTTGGTAGGCTGGGCCATTTTTCCAGACTCCAGCTCTACTTTTTCACCCTGTGCCTTGCATTGTGCTCTTGTTTTCACACACACCAGTTCAGGGATACCCAGCATTGCTGCATGGGTTTTTAGCTCTACCTCAGCCCATGCTGAGGACTCCAGGTCATTTCCAAGCAGACAGTCCACTGGGATATTTGAGGAGACCACCACCTGTTTCAGGCCATTGACCCCTCCCCATTCTAAAGTAACCATTGCCATGGGATGTACTTTTCTCTGATTGTCAGCGTTGGTGACTGTGTAAGTTTTTCCAGTCAGGTATTGGCCAGGGGAAACCAGTTTCTCTGTCACCATGGTGACACTGGCACCTGTATCCCTCAGGCCCTCTATTCTAGTCCCATTAATTAAGAGTTGCTGTCTGTATTTTTGCATGTTAGGCGGCCAGACAGCTAGTGTGGCTAAATCCACCCCACCCTCAGAAACTAGAGTAGCTTCAGTGTGGACCCTGATTTGCTCTGGGCACACTGTTGATCCCACTTGGAGACTAGCCATACCAGTGTTACCTGGATGGGAGTTTGGAGTGGAACCTTTCTTGGGACAGGCCTTGTCTCCAGTTTGGTGTCCATGCTGTTTACAGCTATGACACCAGGCCTTTTTGGGATCAAAGTTTTTACCCTTGTACCCATTGTTTTGTGAAGAGGCTCTGGGCCCACCCTCCTGTGCAGGTTTTTGGGGGCCTGTAGAAGACTCTTTACTATTTTTAGTTTTGGTTGTCTCATCACCCTTCTGCTGGGGAGTCTTTGTGACCCCTTTCTTTTGGTCACCCCCTGTTGAAGTCTTGGACACCCTTGTCTTGACCCAATGGTCCGCCTTCTTTCCCAATTCTTGGGGAGAAATTGGTCCTAGGTCTACCAGATGCTGATGCAGTTTATCATTGAAACAATTACTTAACAGGTGTTCTTTCACAAATAAATTGTACAGCCCATCATAATTACTTACACCACTGCCTTGAATCCAACCATCTAGTGTTTTCACTGAGTAGTCAACAAAGTCAACCCAGGTCTGGCTCGAGGATTTTTGAGCCCCCCTGAACCTAATCCTGTACTCCTCAGTGGAGAATCCAAAGCCCTCAATCAGGGTACCCTTCATGAGGTCATAAGATTCTGCGTCTTGTCCAGAGAGTGTGAGGAGTCTATCCCTACACTTTCCTGTGAACATTTCCCAAAGGAGAGCACCCCAGTGAGATCTGTTCACTTTTCTGGTTACACAAGCCCTCTCAAAAGCTGTGAACCATTTGGTGATGTCATCACCATCTTCATATTTAGTTACAATCCCTTTAGGGATTTTCAACATGTCAGGAGAATCTCTGACCCTATTTATGTTGCTGCCACCATTGATGGGTCCTAGGCCCATCTCTTGTCTTTCCCTCTCTATGGCTAGGATCTGTCTTTCCAAAGCCAATCTTTTGGCCATCCTGGCTAACTGGATGTCCTCTTCACTGGAGTTATCCTCAGTGATTTCAGAGTTGTTGGTCCCTCCTGTGAGGGAACCAGCATCTCTGACTATTATTTGTGGAGTCAGGGCTTGAGAAGCCCTGCTCTCCCTAAGTAGGACTGGAGGGGGGGAATTTCCCTCCAAGTCACTATCTTCATCCTCTGAGTTGCCATCCTCAGAGGGGTTGGCCTTTTCAAACTCTGCCAAAAGCTCCTGGAGCTGTACTTTGGTAGGTTTGGGGCCCATTGCTATTTTCTTTAGTTTACAGAGTGACCTTAGCTCTCTCATCTGTAGATGGAGGTAAGGTGTGGTGTCGAGTTCCACCACATTCACATCTGTGCTAGACATTATGCTTCTAAAAGTTGGAATACTTTTTAAGAAACTAAAACTGGTTCTAGAATCTAATTCAAACTTTTACAAACTTTTAAACTCTAAAAGAAATGCTAAACAGGATCTAACACAAGGCCCTAGCAGGTCTTTTAAGAATTTAGAAAACTTTTCAAATTGCAAAAATCAATTTCTAATGACAATTTTGGAATTTGTCGTGTGATCAGGTATTGGCTGAGTAGTCCAGCAAATGCAAAGTCTTGTACCCCACCGCTGATCCACCAATGTAGGAAGTTGGCTCTGTATGTGCTATTTCAAAGTAAGGAATAGCATGCACAGAGTCCAAGGGTTCCCCTTAGAGGTAAAATAGTGGTAAAAATAGATAATACTAATGCTCTATTTTGTGGTAGTGTGGTCGAGCAGTAGGCTTATCCAAGGAGTAGTGTTAAGCATTTGTTGTACATACACATAGACAATAAATGAGGTACACACACTCAGAGACAAATCCAGCCAATAGGTTTTTATATAGAAAAATATCTTTTCTTAGTTTATTTTAAGAACCACAGGTTCAAATTCTACATGTAATATCTCATTCGAAAGGTATTGCAGGTAAGTACTTTAGGAACTTCAAATCATCAAAATTGCATGTATACTTTTCAAGTTATTGACAAATAGCTATTTTAAAAGTGGACACTTAGTGCAATTTTCACAGTTCCTAGGGGAGGTAAGTTTTGATTAGTTTTACCAGGTAAGTAAGACACTTACAGGGTTCAGTTCTTGGTCCAAGGTAGCCCACCGTTGGGGGTTCAGAGCAACCCCAAAGTCACCACACCAGCAGCTCAGGGCCGGTCAGGTGCAGAGTTCAAAGTGGTGCCCAAAACACATAGGCTAGAATGGAGAGAAGGGGGTGCCCCGGTTCCGGTCTGCTTGCAGGTAAGTACCCGCGTCTTCGGAGGGCAGACCAGGGGGGTTTTGTAGGGCACCGGGGGGGACACGAGTCCACACAGAAATTTCACCCTCAGCGGCGCGGGGGCGGCCGGGTGCAGTGTAGAAACAAGCGTCGGGTTCGCAATGTTAGTCTACGAGAGATCTCGGGATCTCTTCAGCGCTGCAGGCAGGCAAGGGGGGGGTTCCTCGGGGAAACCTCCACTTGGGCAAGGGAGAGGGACTCCTGGGGGTCACTTCTCCAGTGAAAGTCCGGTCCTTCAGGTCCTGGGGGCTGCGGGTGCAGGGTCTCTCCCAGGCGTCGGGACTTTAGGTTCAAAGAGTCGCGGTCAGGGGAAGCCTCGGGATTCCCTCTGCAGGCGGCGCTGTGGGGCCTCAGGGGGGACAGGTTTTGGTACTCACAGAATCAGAGTAGTCCTGGGGTCCCTCCTGAGGTGTCGGATCGCCACCAGCCGAGTCGGGGTCGCCGGGTGCAGTGTTGCAAGTCTCACGCTTCTTGCGGGGAGCTTGCAGGGTTCTTTAAAGTTGCTGGAAACAAAGTTGCAGCTTTTCTTGGAGCAGGTCCGCTGTCCTCGGGAGTTTCTTGTCTTTTCGAAGCAGGGGCAGTCCTCAGAGGATGTCGAGGTCGCTGGTCCCTTCGGAAGGCGTCGCTGGAGCAGGATCTTTGGAAGGCAGGAGACAGGCCGGTGAGTTTCTGGAGCCAAGGCAGTTGTCGTCTTCTGGTCTTCCGCTGCAGGGGTTTTCAGCTGGGCAGTCCTTCTTCTTGTTGCAGGAATCTAATCTTCTAGGGTTCAGGGTAGCCCTTAAATACTAAATTTAAGGGCGTGTTTAGGTCTGGGGGGTTAGTAGCCAATGGCTACTAGCCCTGAGGGTGGGTACACCCTCTTTGTGCCTCCTCCCAAGGGGAGGGGGTCACAATCCTAACCCTATTGGGGGAATCCTCCATCTGCAAGATGGAGGATTTCTAAAAGTTAGAGTCACCTCAGCTCAGGACACCTTAGGGGCTGTCCTGACTGGCCAGTGACTCCTTGTTATTCTCATTATTTTCTCCGGCCTTGCCGCCAAAAGTGGGGCCTGGCCGGAGGGGGCGGGCAACTCCACTAGCTGGAGTGTCCTGCTGGGTTGGCACAAAGGAGGTGAGCCTTTGAGGCTCACCGCCAGGTGTGACAATTCCTGCCTGGGAGAGGTGTTAGCATCTCCACCCAGTGCAGGCTTTGTTACTGGCCTCAGAGTGACAAAGGCACTCTCCCCATGGGGCCAGCAACATGTCTCGGTTTGTGGCAGGCTGCTAGAACTAGTCAGCCTACACAGATAGTCGGTTAAGTTTCAGGGGGCACCTCTAAGGTGCCCTCTGTGGTGTATTTTACAATAAAATGTACACTGGCATCAGTGTGCATTTATTGTGCTGAGAAGTTTGATACCAAACTTCCCAGTTTTCAGTGTAGCCATTATGGTGCTGTGGAGTTCGTGTTTGACAGACTCCCAGACCATATACTCTTATGGCTACCCTGCACTTACAATGTCTAAGGTTTTGTTTAGACACTGTAGGGGTACCATGCTCATGCACTGGTACCCTCACCTATGGTATAGTGCACCCTGCCTTAGGGCTGTAAGGCCTGCTAGAGGGGTGTCTTACCTATACTGCATAGGCAGTGAGAGGCTGGCATGGCACCCTGAGGGGAGTGCCATGTCGACTTACTCGTTTTGTCCTCACTAGCACACACAAGCTGGCAAGCAGTGTGTCTGTGCTGAGTGAGAGGTCTCCAGGGTGGCATAAGACATGCTGCATCCCTTAGAGACCTTCCTTGGCATCAGGGCCCTTGGTACTAGAAGTACCAGTTACAAGGGACTTATCTGGATGCCAGGGTCTGCCAATTGTGGATACAAAAGTACAGGTTAGGGAAAGAACACTGGTGCTGGGGCCTGGTTAGCAGGCCTCAGCACACTTTCAATTGTAAACATAGCATCAGCAAAGGCAAAAAGTCAGGGGGCAACCATGCCAAGGAGGCATTTCCTTACACTGGACCACAGGTTGAGAATCACTGTCCTACAGGAACTTAAAACAAAAAATATTATGAAAAACATCTCATTCAAATGGTGGCATGCTGTATCTGGTTGATGGTTAACCCAAATAGCTTATGCATAATGGGGATGCAGGAACCATTTTATTCCAGCTAGGCATCCAATACTTAACTTTTACTGGTGGTGAAAGTTCCCATTGAATAAAGTAGTCGGGTTAACCCTAAACCATCTTTACTCCAATTGGACCTTCAGACTTGTCCAGAAGAACTGGATATGTAAGAGCTCCCAGACACTGTTGAGCACTCCCTTGTGGTACTATCCTACCAAGGAGAGAGACAAAATGCAGATGAATAACATGCCACCATTTGGTTGGTGAGCTGTTTTTATTTATACTACTGTAGGAGACAGTACAAAAGATTACCAGAGCAGGATTTCGGGCTGTTCACATTCAATGGGGTAGAAGAAATAAATTGGGTTATTTTAAGTTGTGAGGGAGGAAAGAGTAAAAGACTGAATGAATTCCCTGCTGAAATGTGTAGGTGGTTTTAGTAAAAGACCAGCAGTACGCTGTATGTATGAGGAGACTAGCCTGATGGGGTGCCGCCTAAGCTATGTATGCTCACGTATGGGCGCAATAATACTGACCTATTAAGAAAGGAAAGCACCGGAGGAACATTCCTTGTATAGGTCATACCCCCCCCAACTAAATACAGAGCTTAACATTTAGGCTAAGGTACCAGCCAACCAGTAAAGTGGACTACTATATCAAGATCAGTCTGAAATTATGCTGCATTAGTCAAAGACACTGCCTGTGTAGATTGCAGTGTTGTCTGGAACGTGCTAAATGAGTCCGGGAACAGTTCTTTTATCGCAGGATGTAAAAAAGGCTGTTGATTCTGTATATGGTACTATGCTCAAAGTTTCTATTGTGGGTGAGACTCCTGTACACTACCTCAAAGGCAAGAATGAAGGTAAACCTACTGTTACTGTCCCCCTTTCCTCTTGTTGTGCAAGATATGACAAGGCTGCCACTTGTCCCAACTGCTACTCGTCAGTTTCAACCACTGCTGTGCTAGGTGAGCAAAGTTCTGCCACTTAGTGGCCTTAGGCAGGCTAGGGATAACAGGATCTGCCTATTTGGGGTTGATTTATAATCATTAGTTGCAGAATCAAATTCATGGATTTGGAGGTTATTTATGCAGTGTTTGGTGGATTCTCAAGGTATAAAAAAAAAAAAAAAAAAAAAAGTTTAAAAGTGGGACCCCTCCCCCATACCAGAGACATGCACGCTCCACATAACCTGGAATGGCGTTGTATAGTAGGGCAACCAGATTACTAATGATGCCATGACCATGTGCTGCAAATAAATTGGTGATCATACAGAGCCGATTTCAGGTGAAAGTGGTCTACTAAAGATTACAGTTCTCGCTTATTATGCACGCTGCTTTGCCTAAAATCATTTCTATACCAATATTTATGGACTGTTCAAAATACCTCAAACTTTGTGGTTGAGTTTTAGACGGTGGGCACACTGCACGTTCTTCACTGCTCTGTGAGAGGCCTGGCTAAAACTTAATGGACCACACTATAAAGGAGCGACACAATGGGGGCACTGCATTTAAAGTAGTTAGAAAATATTACTGGGTATCGCAACTGGTAACAAAGTGGGCATTCCCTCCAAAGTAAGAGGCACCTATGCATTGCTAGACATGAGATGGGTGTTCTAGAGTACAGTGGGAGACCGCCCAATATCCACAGTAGAGGTTCTGTAGGTGCAAAGGAAGGCATGGAAATGCACTGTTTCAGAAGGGGTAATTACTACAGAGGACCCCTCCTGCGATAGTGCTGTGCTTCAGGAGGCAGGGCATTTGTCTTCTTTTCTAAATTTGACCACTATAAATATAGAGGGGATATAGGGGGACAGATGAAATCCTTAGAAACCATGAAAGTGAAGCAGCTTTCTCTACAGAATCCCAACTATACACGTGTGTAATTATATATCTTACCCAGTGTACATCTGTTCGTGGCATGTTCTGCTGCAGATTCACATGCTATGCATATTCTGCCATCTAGTGTTGGGCTCCGAGGGTTACAAGTTGTTTTTCTTCGAAGAAGTAGTCGAGTCACAGGATCAAGTGACTCCTCCTAGGCTCCACTGCGCATGGGCATCGACTCCATTGTTAGATTGTTTGCCCGCAGAGGATAAGATAGGGGGTGATAGAGTATAAAGAAAATAGATGTCCATGCAAATGGAAAATAAATTATATGGAAAATGTCACTTACCCAGTGTACATCTGTTCGTGGCATGAGACGCTGCAGATTCACATGCTGTGCATTATCCTGCCATCTAGTGTTGGGCTCCGAGGGTTACAAGTTGTTTTTCTTCGAAGAAGTCCTTTCGAGTCATGCGATCGAGGGACTCCTCCCCTTTCGGCTCCATTGCGCATGGGCGTCGATTCCATCTTCGATTGTTTTCCCCGCAGAGGGTGAGGTAGGAGTTGTGTATATAGTAATAGTGCCCATGCAATGGAGTAAGTATGTATGTAAATAATGTGTTTAAAAGTGATATATATTTACTAGTTTATTTCTATCAACTTATATTGGCTACAGGCTCCCGGGGAGGTGGGAGGGCACATGTGAATCTGCAGCGTCTCATGTCACGAGCAGATTTACATTGGGTAAGTGACATTTTCTGTTCGATGGCATGTGTAGCTGCAGATACACATGCTGTGCATAGACTACTAAGCAGTTATCTCCCCAAAAGCGGTGGTTTAGCCTGTAGGTGTTGGTTGATTGAAACAATGTCCGTAATACTGCCTGTCCTACTGTGAAATGTTTCGTGAATGTATGAGGCGTAGACCATGTGGCTGCCTTACAGATTTCGGTCATGGGTATATTTCCTAGAAAGGCCATTGTGGTGCCTTTCTTTCTAGTGGAGTGTGCCTTTGGTGTAATAGGCAGGTCTCTTAGCTTTTACATAGCAGGTTTGAATACACTTAACTATCCATCTGGCAATGCCTTGTTTGGATATTGGATTTCCTGCATGAGGTTTTTGAAAAGCTACAAACAATTGTTTTGCGAAATTGTTTGGTTCTTTCAATGTAATACATTAGTGCCCTTTTGATGTCTAATGTATGTAATGCTCTTTCAGCTACAGAGTGATTGTGGAAAAAAAATACTGGGAGTTCCACAATTTGATTTAAGTGGAACAGTGATATAACTTTTGGTAAAAAAATTGCATTTGTGCATAGAACCACTATGTTTGTGTATTTGTATAAAGGGTTTGTAGGAAGTTGGCTCTGTATGTGCTATTTCAAAGTAAGGAATAGCATGCACAGAGTCCAAGGGTTCCCCTTAGAGGTAAAATAGTGGTGAAAAGAGATAATACTAATGCTCTATTTTGTGGTAGTGTGGTCGAGCAGTAGGCTTATCCAAGGAGTAGTGTTAAGCATTTGTTGTACATACACAGACAATAAATGAGGTACACACACTCAGAGACAAATCCAGCCAATAGGTTTTGTTATAGAAAAATCTCTTTTCTTAGTTTATTTTAAGAACCACAGGTTCAAATTTAACATGTAATATCTTGTTTGAAAGGTATTGCAGGTAAGTACATTAGGAACTTTGAATCATTTCAATTGCATGTATACTTTTCAAGTTATTCACAAATAGCCATTTTAAAAGTGGACACTTAGTGCAATTTTCACAGTTCCTGGGGGAGGTAAGTTTTTGTTAGTTTTACCAGGTAAGTAAGACACTTACAGGGTTCAGTTCTTGGTCCAAGGTAGCCCACCGTTGGGGGTTCAGAGCAACCCCAAAGTTACCACACCAGCAGCTCAGGGCCGGTCAGGTGCAGAGTTCAAAGTGGTGCCCAAAACGCATAGGCGCCAATGGAGAGAAGGGGGTGCCCCGGTTCCAGTCTGCCAGCAGGTAAGTACCCGCGTCTTCGGTGGGGCAGACCAGGGGGGGTTTTGTAGGGCACCGGGGGGGGACACAAGCCCACACAGAAATTTCACCCTCAGCGGCGCGGGGGCGGCCGGGTGCAGTGTTAGAACAAGCGCCGGGTTCGCAATGGAAGTCAATGAGAGATCAAGGGATCTCTTCAGCGCTGCAGGCAGGCAAGGGGGGGGTTCCTCGGGGAAACCTCCACTTGGGCAAGGGAGAGGGACTCCTGGGGGTCACTTCTGCAGTGAAAGTCCGGTCCTTCAGGTCCTGGGGGCTGCGGGTGCAGGGTCTTTTCCAGGCGTCGGGACTTAGGTTTCAGAGAGTCGCGGTCAGGGGAAGCCTCGGGATTCCCTCTGCAGGCGGCGCTGTGGGAGCTCAGGGGGGACAGGTTTTGGTACTCACAGTCGTAGAGTAGTCTGGGGGTCCTCCCTGAGGTGTTGGTTCTCCACCAGCCGAGTCGGGGTCGCCGGGTGCAGTGTTGCAAGTCTCACGCTTCTTGCGGGGAGATTGCAGGGTTCTTTAAAGCTGCTCCTTTGGATAAAGTTGCAGTCTTTTTGGAGCAGGTCCGCTGTCCTCGGGAGTTTCTTGTCGTCGTCGAAGCAGGGCAGTCCTCAGAGGAGTCCGAGGTCGCTGGTCCCTTTGGAAGGTGTCGCTGGAGCAGAGTTCTTTGGAAGGCAGGAGACAGGCCGGTGAGTTTCTGGAGCCAAGGCAGTTGTTGTCTTCTGGTCTTCCTCTGCAGGGGTTTTCAGCTAGGCAGTCCTTCTTGTAGTTGCAGGAATCCAGTTTCTAGGTTCAGGGAGAGCCCTTAAATACTAAATTTAAGGGCATGTTTAGGTCTGGGGGGTTAGTAGCCAATGGCTACTAGCCCTGAGGGCGAGTACACCCTCTTTGTGCCTCCTCCCAAGGGGAGGGGGTCACATCCCTAATCCTATTGGGGGAATCCTCCATCTGCAAGATGGAGGATGTAGGAAGTTAGCTCTGTATGTGCTATTTCAAAGTAAGGAATAGCATGCACAGAGTCCAAGGGTTCCCCCTAGAGGTAAAATAGTGGTAAAAATAGATAATACTAATGCTCTATTTTGTGGTAGTGTGGTCGAGCAGTAGGCTTATCCAAGGAGTAGTGTTAAGCATTTGTTGTACATACACATAGACAATAAATGAGGTACACACACTCAGAGACAAATCCAGCCAATAGGTTTTTGTATAGAAAAATATCTTTTCTTAGTTTATTTTAAGAACCACAGGTTCAAATTCTACATGTAATATCTCATTCGAAAGGTATTGCAGGTAAGTACTTTAGGAACTTTAAATCATAAAAATTGCATGTATACTTCAAGTTATTGACAAATAGCGGTTTTAAAAGTGGACACTGAAAATTGCACTCAGTTCCTAGGGGAGGTAAGTATTTGTTAGGTTAACCAGGTAAGTAGGACACTTACAGGGCTTAGTTCTTGGTCCAAAGTAGCCCACCGTTGGGGGTTCAGAGCAACCCCAAAGTTACCACACCAGCAGCTCAGGGCCGGTCAGGTGCAGAGTTCAAAGTGTTGCCCAAAACACATAGGCTAGAATGGAGAGAAGGGGGTGCCCCGGTTCCGGTCTGCTTGCAGGTAAGTACCCACGTCTTCGGAGGGCAGACCAGGGGGGTTTTGTAGGGCACCGGGGGGGGACAAGCCCACACAGAAATTTCACCCTCAGCAGCGCGGGGGCGGCCGGGTGCAGGGTAGAAACAGGCGTCGGGTTCGCAATGTTAGTCTATGAGAGATCTCGGGATCTCTTCAGCGCTGCAGGCAGGCAAGGGGGGGGATTCCTCGGGGAAACCTCCACTTGGGCAAGGGAGAGGGACTCCTGGGGGTCACTTCTCCAGTGAAAGTCCGGTCCTTCAGGTCCTGGGGGCTGCGGGTGCAGGGTCTCTCCCAGGCGTCGGGACTTTGGATTCAAAGAGTCGCGGTCAGGGGGAAGCCTCGGGATTCCCTCTGCAGGCGGCGCTGTGGGGGCTCAGGGGGGACAGGTTTTGGTACTCACAGTATCAGAGTAGTCCTGGGGTCCCTCCTGAGGTGTTGGATCTCCACCAGCCGAGTCGGGGTCGCCGGGTGCAGTGTTGCAAGTCTCACGCTTCTTGCGGGGAGCTTGCAGGGTTCTTTCAAGGCTGCTGGAAACAAAGTTGCAGCCTTTCTTGGAGCAGGTCCGCTGTCCTCGGGAGTTTCTTGTCTTTTCGAAGCAGGGGCAGTCCTCAGAGGATGTCGAGGTCGCTGGTCCCTTTGGAAGGCGTCGCTGGAGCAGGATCTTTGGAAGGCAGGAGACAGGCCGGTGAGTTTCTGGAGCCAAGGCAGTTGTCGTCTTCTGGTCTTCCTCTGCAGGGGTTTTCAGCTAGGCAGTCCTTCTTGTAGTTTGCAGGAATCTAATTTTCTAGGGTTCAGGGTAGCCCTTAAATACTAAATTTAAGGGCGTGTTTAGGTCTGGGGGGTTAGTAGCCAATGGCTACTAGCCCTGAGGGTGGGTACACCCTCTTTGTGCCTCCTCCCAAGGGGAGGGGGTCACAATCCTAACCCTATTGGGGGAATCCTCCATCTGCAAGATGGAGGATTTCTAAAAGTTAGAGTCACCTCAGCTCAGGACACCTTAGGGGCTGTCCTGACTGGCCAGTGACTCCTCCTTGTTGCTTTCTTTGTTCCCTCCAGCCTTGCCGCCAAAAGTGGGGGCCGTGGCCGGAGGGGGCGGGCAACTCCACTAAGCTGGAGTGCCCTGCTGGGCTGTGACAAAGGGGTGAGCCTTTGAGGCTCACCGCCAGGTGTCATAGCTCCTGTCTGGGGGAGGTGTTAGCATCTCCACCCAGTGCAGGCTTTGTTACTGGCCTCAGAGTGACAAAGGCACTCTCCCCATGGGGCCAGCAACATGTCTCTAGTGTGGCAGGCTGCTGGAACCAGTCAGCCTACACAGATAGTTGGTTAAGTTTCAGGGGGCACCTCTAAGGTGCCCTCTGTGGTGTATTTTACAATAAAATGTACACTGGCATCAGTGTGCATTTATTGTGCTGAGAAGTTTGATACCAAACTTCCCAGTTTTCAGTGTAGCCATTATGGTGCTGTGGAGTTCGTGTTTGACAGACTCCCAGACCATATACTCTTATGGCTACCCTGCACTTACAATGTCTAAGGTTTTGCTTAGACACTGTAGGGGCACAGTGCTCATGCACTGGTACCCTCACCTATGGTATAGTGCACCCTGCCTTAGGGCTGTAAGGCCTGCTAGAGGGGTGTCTTACCTATACTGCATAGGCAGTGAGAGGCTGGCATGGCACCCTGAGGGGAGTGCCATGTCGACTTACTCATTTTGTTCTCACTAGCACACACAGGCTTGTAAGCAGTGTGTCTGTGCTGAGTGAGGGGTCTCTAGGGTGGCATAAGACATGCTGCAGCCCTTAGAGACCTTCCTTGGCATCAGGGCCCTTGGTACTAGAAGTACCAGTTACAAGGGACTTATCTGAATGCCAGGGTGTGCCAATTGTGGATACAATGGTACATTTTAGGTGAAGGAACACTGGTGCTGGGGCCTGGTTAGCAGGGTCCCAGCACTCTTCTCAGTCAAGTCAGCATCAGTATCAGGCAAAAAGTGGGGGGTAACTGCAACAGGGAGCCATTTCTTTACAGAGGATTTCTAAAAGTTAGAGTCAACTCAGCTCAGAACACCTTAGGGGCTGTCCTGACTGGCCAGTGACTCCTCCTTGTTGCTTTCTTTGTTCTCTCCAGCCTTGCCGCCAAAAGTGGGGGCCGTGGCCGGAGGGTGCGGGCAACTCCACTAAGCTGGAGTGCCCTGCTGGGCTGTGACAAAGGGGTGAGCCTTTGAGGCTCACCGCCAGGTGTTACAGCTCCTGCCTGGGGGAGGTGTTCGCATCTCCACCCAGTGCAGGCTTTGTTACTGGCCTCAGAGTGACAAAGGCACTCTCCCCATGGGGCCAGCAACATGTCTCTAGTGTGGCAGGCTGCTGGAACCAGTCAGCCTACACAGATAGTCGGTTAGGTTTCAGGGGGCACCTCTAACGTGCCCTCTGAGGTGTATTTTACAATAAAATGTACACTGGCATCAGTGTGCATTTATTGTGCTGAGAAGTTTGATACCAAACTTCCCAGTTTTCAGTGTAGCCATTATGGTGCTGTGGAGTTCGTGTTTGACAGACTCCCAGACCATATACTCTTATGGCTACCCTGCACTTACAAGGTCTAAGGTTTTGCTTAGACACTGTAGGGGCACAGTGCTCATGCACTGGTACCCTCACCTATGGTATAGTGCACCCTGCCTTAGGGCTGTAAGGCCTGCTAGAGGGGTGTCTTACCTATACTGCATAGGCAGTGAGAGGCTGGCATGGAACCCTGAGGGGAGTGCCAATGTCGACTTACTCATTTTGTCCTCACTAGCACACACAAGCTGGTATTAGGGTGTCTGTGCTGAGTGAGGGGTCTCTAGGGTGGCATAATACATGCTGCAGCCCTTAGAGACCTTCCCTGGCATCCGGGCCCTTGGTACCAGAGGTACCAGTTACAAGGGACTTATCTGGATGCCAGGGTGTGCCAATTGTGGAATCAAAAGTACAGGTTAGGGAAAGAACACTGGTGCTGGGGCCTGGTTAGCAGGCCTCAGCACACTTTCAATTCAAAACATAGCATCAGCAAAGGCAAAAAGTCAGGGGGTAACCATGCCAAGGAGGCATTTCCTTACACAACCCCCCCCAAACGAAAGAGGATGAGACTAACCTTTCCCAAGAGAGTCTTCATTTTCTAAGTGGAAGAACCTGGAAAGGCCATCTGCATTGGCATGGGCAGTCCCAGGTCTGTGTTCCACTATAAAGTCCATTCCCTGTAGGGAGATGGACCACCTCAACAGTTTTGGATTTTCACCTTTCATTTGCATCAGCCATCTGAGAGGTCTGTGGTCAGTCTGAACTAGGAAGTGAGTACCAAAGAGGTATGGTCTCAGCTTCTTCAGGGACCAAACCACAGCAAAGGCCTCCCTCTCAATGGCACTCCAACGCTGCTCCCTGGGGAGTAACCTCCTGCTAATGAAAGCAACAGGCTGGTCAAGGCCATCATCATTTGTTTGGGACAAAACTGCCCCTATCCCATGTTCAGAGGCATCTGTTTGCACAATGAACTGCTTGGAGTAATCTGGAGCTTTTAGAACTGGTGCTGTGCACATAGCTTGTTTCAGGGTGTCAAAGGCCTGTTTGCATTCTACAGTCCAGTTTACTTTCTTGGGCATTTTCTTGGAGGTGAGTTCTGTGTGGGCTGTCACAATGGATCCATATCCCTTCACAAACCTCCGGTAGTACCCAGTCAAGCCAAGGAATGCCCTGACTTGAGTCTGGGTTTTTGGAGCTGCCCAGTCCAGAATAGTCTGGATCTTAGGCTGGAGTGGCTGAACTTGGCCTCCACCTACAAGGTGTCCCAAGTAAACCACAGTTCCCTGTCCTATCTGGCATTTGGATGCCTTGATAGAGAGGCCTGCAAATTGCAGAGCCTTCAAAACCTTCTTCAGGTGGACCAGGTGATCCTGCCAGGTGGAGCTGAAGACAGCAATATCATCAAGATAAGCTGCACTAAAGGATTCCAGCCCAGCAAGGACTTGATTCACCAACCTTTGGAAGGAGGCAGGGGCATTCTTTAAACCAAAGGGCATAACAGTGAACTGATAATGCCCATCAGGTGTGGAGAATGCGGTCTTTTCTTTTGCTCCAGGGGCCATTTTGATTTGCCAGTACCCTGCTGTTAAGTCAAAGGTACTTAAGAATTTGGCAGCCCCTAATTTGTCTATTAGCTCATCAGCTCTAGGAATGGGATGAGCATCTGTCTTGGTGACAGAGTTGAGACCTCTGCAGTCCACACAAAACCTCATCTCTCTTTCCTTCTTTGGTGTGAGGTTTGGGGACTAAGACCACTGGGCTAGCCCAGGGGCTGTCAGAGTACTCAATTACTCCCAATTCCAGCATCTTGCGGACTTCCACCTTGATGCTTTCCTTAACTTGGTCAGACTGTCTAAATATTTTGTTTTTGACAGGCATGCTGTCTCCTGTGTCCACATCATGGGTACACAGGTGTGTCTGACCAGGGGTTAGGGAAAAGAGTTCAGCAAACTGCTGCAGGACCTTCCTACAGTCAGACTGCTGTTGGCTAGAGAGGGTGTCTGAGTAGATCACTCCATCTACAGAGCCATCTTTAGGGTCTGATGAGAGGAGATCAGGGAGAGGTTCACTCTCAGCTTCCTGGTCCTCATCTGTCACCATCAACAGATTTACATCAGCCCTGTCATGGAAGAGCTTAAGGCGGTTCACATGGATCACCCTCTTGGGGCTCCTGCTTGTGCCCAGGTCCACCAGGTAGGTGACCCGACTCTTCCTCTCTAGTACTGGGTAAGGGCCACTCCATTTGTCCTGAAGTGCCCTGGGAGCCACAGGCTCCAGAACCCAGACTTTCTGCCCTGGTTGAAATTCAACCAGTGCAGCCTTTTGGTCATACCACAACTTCTGGAGTTGTTGGCTGGCCTCAGGGTTTTTACTTGCCTTTTCCATGTACTCTGCCATTCTTGAGCGAAGGCCAAGTACATAGTCCACTATGTACTGTTTAGGCTCATGAAGAGGTCTCTCACAGCCTTCTTTAACAAGAGCAAGTGGTCCCCTTACAGGGTGGCCAAACAGAAGTTCAAAGGGTGAGAACCCTACTCCCTTCTGAGGCACCTCTCTGTAAGCGAAAAGCAGACATGGCAGGAGGACATCCCATCTCCTTTTGAGTTTTTCTGGGAGCCCCATGATCATGCCCTTTAATGTCTTGTTGAATCTCTCAACAAGGCCATTAGTTTGTGGATGATATGGTGTAGTGAATTTATAAGTCACTCCACACTCATTCCACATGTGTTTTAGGTAAGCTGACATGAAGTTGGTACCTCTGTCAGAAACCACCTCCTTAGGGAAACCCACTCTGGTAAAGATACCAATGAGGGCCTTGGCTACTGCAGGGGCAGTAGTCGACCTAAGGGGAATAGCTTCAGGATACCTAGTAGCATGATCCACTACTACTAGGATGTTCATATTTCCTGAGGCTGTGGGAGGTTCTAGTGGACCAACTATGTCCACACCCACTCTATCAAAGGGGACCCCCACCACTGGAAGTGGAATGAGGGGGGCCTTTGGATGCCCACCTGTCTTACCACTGGCTTGACAGGTGGGGCAGGAGAGGCAAAACGCCTTAACCTTCTGGGCCATATTGGGCCAGTAGAAGTGGTTGACTAACCTCTCCCATGTCTTGGTTTGTCCCAAATGCCCAGCAAGGGGAATATCATGGGCTAAGGTCAGAATAAACTCTCTGAAACCCTGAGGCACTACCACTCTCCTAGTGGCACCAGGTTTGGGATCTCTTGCCTCAGTGTACAGGAGTCCATCTTCCCAATAGACCCTATGTGTTCAATTTTTCTTGCCTTTGGACTCTTCAGCAGCTTGCTGCCTAAGGCCTTCAAGAGAGGGACAGGTTTCTTGTCCCTTACACAACTCTTCCCTTGAGGGTCCCCCTGGGCCCAAGAGCTCAACCTGATAAGGTTCCAGCTCCATAGGCTCAGTTCCCTCAGAGGGCAGAACTTCTTCCTGAGAAGAGAGGTTCTCTTTTTGGTGTTGTGTTGCAGCTGGTTTCCCAGCTGACTTTCCTTGTCTCTTGGTAGGCTGGGCCATTTTTCCAGACTCCAGCTCTACTTTTTCACCCTGTGCCTTGCACTGTGCCCTAGTCTTGACGCACACCAGTTCAGGGATACCCAGCATGGCTGCATGGGTTTTCAGTTCTACCTCAGCCCATGCTGAGGACTCCAGGTCATTTCCAAGCAAACAGTCTACTGGGATATTTGAGGAGACCACCACCTGTTTCAGGCCATTGACCCCTCCCCACTCTAAAGTTACCATAGCCATGGGATGTACTTTAGTTTGATTGTCAGCGTTGGTGACTGGATAAGTTTGTCCAGTCAGGTATTGGCCAGGGGAAACCAGTTTCTCTGTCACCATAGTGACACTGGCACCTGTATCCCTCAGGCCCTCTACACTTGTCCCATTAATTAAGAGCTGCTGCCTGTATTTTTGCATGTTAGGGGGGCCAGGCAGCCAGTGTGGCTAAATCCACCCCACCCTCAGAGACTAATGTAGCTTCAGTGTGACACCCGATTTGCTCTGGGCACACTGTTGATCCCACTTGGAGACTGGCCATTCCAGTTTTAGCTGGATGGGAGTTAGAAGTGGTATCTTTCTTGGGACAGGCCTTGTCTCCAGTTTGGTGTCCAGACTGACTACAGTTTCGACACCAGGCCTTTTTGGGATCAAAGTTTTTACCCTTGTACCCAGGATTGTTTTGTGAAGAGGCTCTGGGCCCACCCTCCTGTGCAGGTTTTTGGGGGCCAGTAGAAGACTCTTTACTATTTTTATTTTTGGCTGTCTCACCACCTTTCCACTGGGGAGGTTTTGTGACCCCTTTCTTTTGGTCACCCCCTGTGGAAGTTTTGGACACCCTAGTCTTGACCCAATGGTCCGCCTTCTCTCCCAATTCTTGGGGAGAAATTGGTCCTAGGTCCACCAGATGCTGATGCAGTTTATCATTGAAACAATTACTTAATAGGTGTTCTTTCACAAATACATTGTACAGCCCATCATAATAATTTACACCATTTCCTTGAATCCAACCATCTAGTGTTTTTACTGAGTAGTCTACTGTAAAGAAATGGCTCCCTGTTGCAGTTACCCCCCCACTTTTTGCCTGATACTGATGCTGACTTGACTGAGAAGTGTGCTGGGACCCTGCTAACCAGGCCCCAGCACCAGTGTTCTTTCACCTAAAATGTACCATTGAGCCCACAATTGGCACACCCTGGCATCCAGATAAGTCCCTTGTAACTGGTACCTCTGGTACCAAGGGCCCTGATGCCAGGGAAGGTCTCTAAGGGCTGCAGCATGTATTATGCCACCCTAGAGACCCCTCACTCAGCACAGACCCACTGCTTACCAGCTTGTGTGTGCTAGTGAGAACAAAACGAGTAAGTCGACATGGCACTCCCCTCAGGGTGCCATGCCAGCCTCTCACTGCCTATGCAAGTATAGGTCAGTCACCCCTCTAGCAGGCCTTACAGCCCTAAGGCAGGGTGCACTATACCATAGGTGAGGGTACCAGTGCATGAGCACTGTGCCCCTACAGTGTCTAAGCAAAACCTTAGACATTGTAAGTGCAGGGTAGCCATAAGAGTATATGGTCTGGGAGTCTGTCAAACACGAACTCCACAGCACCATAATGGCTACACTGAAAACTGAGAAGTTTGGTATCAAACTTCTCAGCACAATAAATGCACACTGATGCCAGTGTACATTTTATTGCAAAATACACCCCAGAGGGCACCTTAGAGGTGCCCCCTGAAACTTAACCGACTATCTGTGTAGGCTGACTAGTTCCAGCAGCCTGCCACACTAGAGACATGTTGCTGGCCCCATGGGGAGAGTGCCTTTGTAACTCTGAGGCCAGTAACAAAGCCTGCACTGGGTGGAGATGCTAACACCTCCCCCAGGCAGGAACTCTAACACCTGGCGGTGAGCCTCAAAGGCTCACCCCTTTGTCACAGCCCAGCAGGGCACTCCAGCTTAGTGGAGTTGCCCGCCCCCTCCGGCCACAGCCCCCACTTTTGGCGGCAAGGCTGGAGGGAACAAAGAAAATAACTAGGAGGAGTCACTGGCCAGTCAGGACAGCCCCTAAGGTGTCCTGAGCTGAGGTGACTAACTTTTAGAAATCCTCCATCTTGCAGATGGAGGATTCCCCCAATAGGATTAGGGATGTGACCCCCTCCCCTTGGGAGGAGGCACAAAGAGGGTGTACTCACCCTCAGGGCTAGTAGCCATTGGCTACTAACCCCCCAGACCTAAACACGCCCTTAAATTTAGTATTTAAGGGCTCTCCCTGAACCTAGAAACTAGATTCCTGCAACAACAAGAAGAAGGACTGCCTAGCTGAAAACCCCTGCAGAGGAAGACCAGAAGACAACAACTGCCTTGGCTCCAGAAACTCACCGGCCTGTCTCCTGCCTTCCAAAGAACTCTGCTCCAGCGACGCCTTCCAAAGGGACCAGCGACCTCTGAATCCTCTGAGGACTGCCCTGCTTCGACGACAAGAAACTCCCGAGGACAGCGGACCTGCTCCAAAAAGACTGCAACTTTATCCAAAGAAGCAGCTTTAAAGAACCCTGCAATCTCCCCGCAAGAAGCGTGAGACTTGCAACACTGCACCCGGCGACCCCGACTCGGCTGGTGGAGAACCAACACCTCAGGGAGGACCCCCGGACTACTCTACGACTGAGTACCAAAACCTGTCCCCCCTGAGCCCCCACAGCGCCGCCTGCAGAGGGAATCCCGAGGCTTCCCCTGACCGCGACTCTCTGAAACCTAAGTCCCGACGCCTGGAAAAGACCTTGCACCCGCAGCCCCCAGGACCTGAAGGACCGGACTTTCACTGCAGAAGTGACCCCCAGGAGTCCCTCTCCCTTGCCCAAGTGGAGGTTTCCCCGAGGAAGCCCCCCCTTGCCTGCAGCGCTGAAGAGATCCCTTGATCTCTCATTGACTTCCATTGCGAACCCGACGCTTGTTCTAACACTGCACCCGGCCGCCCCCGCGCCGCTGAGGGTGAAATTTCTGTGTGGGCTTGTGTCCCCCCTGGTGCCCTACAAAACCCCCCTGGTCTGCCCTCCGAAGACGCGGGTACTTACCTGCAAGCAGACCGGAACCGGGGCACCCCCTTCTCTCCATTGAAGCCTATGCGTTTTGGGCACCACTTTGAACTCTGCACCTGACCGGCCCTGAGCTGCTGGTGTGGTAACTTTGGGGTTGCTCTGAACCCCCAACGGTGGGCTACCTTGGACCAAGAACTGAACCCTGTAAGTGTCGTACTTACCTGGTAAAACTAACAAAAACTTACCTCCCCCAGGAACTGTGAAAATTGCACTAAGTGTCCACTTTTAAAATAGCTATTTGTGAATAACTTGAAGTATACATGCAATTGAAATGATTCAAAGTTCCTAATGTACTTACCTGCAATACCTTTCAAACAAGATATTACATGTTAAATTTGAACCTGTGGTTCTTAAAATAAACTAAGAAAAGATATTTTTCTATAACAAAACCTATTGGCTGGATTTGTCTCCGAGTGTGTGTACCTCATTTATTGTCTATGTGTATGTACAACAAATGCTTAACACTACTCCTCTCCACTGAGGAGTATAGGATTAGATTCAGGGGGGCTCAAAAATCCTCGAGCCAGACCTGGGTTGACTTTGAAATAGCACATACAGAGCCAACTTCTTACATCTACAAAGTAAGGAATAGCATGCACAGAGTCCAAGGGTTCCCCTTAGAGGTAAAATAGTGGTAAAAATAGATAATACTAATGCTCTATTTTGTGGTAGTGTGGTCGAGCAGTAGGCTTATCCAAGGAGTAGTGTTAAGCATTTGTTGTACATACACATAGACAATAAATGAGGTACACACACTCGGAGACAAATCCAGCCAATAGGTTTTGTTATAGAAAAATATCTTTTCTTAGTTTATTTTAAGAACCACAGGTTCAAATTTAACATGTAATATCTTGTTTGAAAGGTATTGCAGGTAAGTACATTAGGAACTTTGAATCATTTCAATTGCATGTATACTTCAAGTTATTCACAAATAGCTATTTTAAAAGTGGACACTTAGTGCAATTTTCACAGTTCCTGGGGGAGGTAAGTTTTTGTTAGTTTTACCAGGTAAGGAAGACACTTACAGGGTTCAGTTCTTGGTCCAAGGTAGCCCACCGTTGGGGGTTCAGAGCAACCCCAAAGTTACCACACCAGCAGCTCAGGGCCGGTCAGGTGCAGAGTTCAAAGTGGTGCCCAAAACGCATAGGCTCCAATGGAGAGAAGGGGGTGCCCCGGTTCCAGTCTGCCAGCAGGTAAGTACCCGCGTCTTCGGGGGGCAGACCAGGGGGGTTTTGTAGGGCAGCGGGGGGGGGGGGGGGGGGGGGACACAAGCCCACACAGAAATTTCACCCACAGCGGCGCGGGGGCGGCCGGATGCAGTGTTAGAACAAGCGTCTGGTTCGCAATGGAAGTCAATGAGAGATCAAGGCATCTCTTCAGCGCTGCAGGCAGGCAAGGGGGGGCTTCCTCGGGGAAACCTCCACTTGGGCAAGGGAGAGGGACTCCTGGGGGTCACTTCTGCAGTGAAAGTCCGGTCCTT
Organism: Pleurodeles waltl; assembly: GCF_031143425.1. Classification (NCBI taxonomy): domain Eukaryota; kingdom Metazoa; phylum Chordata; class Amphibia; order Caudata; family Salamandridae; genus Pleurodeles; species Pleurodeles waltl. The sequence goes on from NC_090436.1 coordinate 779,388,267, forward strand.
CAGGTCCTGGGGGCTGCGGGTGCAGGGTCTTTTCCAGGTGTCGGGACTTAGGTTTCAGAGAGTTGCGGTCAGGGGAAGCCTCGGGATTCCCTCTGCAGGCGGCGCTGTGGGGGCTCAGGGGGGACGGGTTTTGGTACTCACAGTCGTAGAGTAGTCCGGGGGTCCTCCCTGAGGTGTTGGTTCTCCACCAGCCGAGTCGGGGTCGCCGGGTGCAGTGTTGCAAGTCTCACGCTTCTTGCGGGGAGATTGCAGGGTTCTTTAAAGCTGCTCCTTTGGATAAAGTTGCAGTCTTTTTGGAGCAGGTCCGCTGTCCTCGGGAGTTTCTTGTCGTCGTCGAAGCAGGGCAGTCCTCAGAGGAGTCAGAGGTCGCTGGTCCCTTTGGAAGGCGTCGCTGGAGCAGAGTTCTTTGGAAGGCAGGAGACAGGCCGGTGAGTTTCTGGAGCCAAGGCAGTTGTTGTCTTCTGGTCTTCCTCTGCAGGGGTTTTCAGCTAGGCAGTCCTTCTTGTTGCAGGAATCCAGTTTCTAGGTTCAGGGAGAGCCCTTAAATACTAAATTTAAGGGCGTGTTTAGGTCTGGGGGGTTAGTAGCCAATGGCTACTAGCCCTGAGGGTGAGTACACCCTCTTTGTGCCTCCTCCCAAGGGGAGGGGGGTCACATCCCTAATCCTATTGGGGGAATCCTCCATCTGCAAGATGGAGGATTTCTAAAAGTTAGAGTCACCTCAGCTCAGGACACCTTCGGGGCTGTCCTGACTGGCCAGTGACTCCTCCTTGTTGCTTTCTTTGTTCCCTCCAGCCTTGCCGCCAAAAGTGGGGGCCGTGGCCGGAGGGGGCGGGCAACTCCACTAAGCTGGAGTGCCCTGCTGGGCTGTGACAAAGGGGTGAGCCTTTGAGGCTCACCGCCAGGTGTTACAGCTCCTGCCTGGGGGAGGTGTTAGCATCTCCACCCAGTGCAGGCTTTGTTACTGGCCTCAGAGTGACAAAGGCACTCTCCCCATGGGGCCAGCAACATGTCTCTAGTGTGGCAGGCTGCTGGAACCAGTCAGCCTACACAGATAGTCGGTTAAGTTTCAGGGGGCACCTCTAAGGTGCCCTCTGTGGTGTATTTTACAATAAAATGTACACTGGCATCAGTGTGCATTTATTGTGCTGAGAAGTTTGATACCAAACTTCCCAGTTTTCAGTGCAGCCATTATGGTGCTGTGGAGTTCGTGTAAAACAGACTCCCAGACCATATACTCTTATGGCTACCCTGCACTTACAATGTCTAAGGTTTTGCTTAGACACTGTAGGGGCACAGTGCTCATGCACTGGTACCCTCACCTATGGTATAGTGCACCCTGCCTTAGGGCTGTAAGGCCTGCTAGAGGGGTGTCTTACCTATACTGCATAGGCAGTGAGAGGCTGGCATGGCACCCTGAGGGGAGTGCCATGTCGACTTACTCATTTTGTCCTCACTAGCACACACAAGCTGGTAAGCAGGGTGTCTGTGCTGAGTGAGGGGTCTCTAGGGTGGCATAATACATGCTGCAGCCCTTAGACCTTCCCTGGCATCCGGGCCCTTGGTACCAGAGGTACCAGTTACAAGGGACTTATCTGGATGCCAGGGTGTGCCAATTGTGGAATCAAAAGTACAGGTTAGGGAAAGAACACTGGTGCTGGGGCCTGGTTAGCAGGCCTCAGCACACTTTCAATTCAAAACATAGCATCAGCAAAGGCAAAAAGTCAGGGGGTAACCATGCCAAGGAGGCATTTCCTTACAGGGTTCCTGTATGGTAAATGCTTGTATTTCACTTACTCTTATAAGAGATGTGATAGCTATTAGGAAGGCCACTTTCCATGTTAAGTATTGCATCCCACAAGAGTGCATGGGTTCAAATGGTGGACCCATGAGTCGTGTTAATACAATATTGAGATTCCATGAAGGAACTGGTGGTGTTCTTGGAGGAATGATTCTTTTTAGACCCTCCATAAATGCTTTTATGACTGGGATTCATAAGAGTGATGTTGGATGTGTAATCTGCAGATAGGCAGAAATTGCTGAGAGATTTATTTCAATGGATGAAAAAGCTAGCTTGGATTTTTGTAAGTGTAATAAATAGCTTACAATATTTTTTGTTGATGCATGCAGTGGTTGAATTTGATTAGGACAGTAATAAACAAATCTTTTCCATTTATTTGCGTAGCAATGTCTTGTAGTAGGTTTCCTAGCTTGTTTAATGACCTCCATACATTCTTGTGTAAGGTCTAGATGTCCAAATTCTAAGACTTCAGGAGCCAGATTGCTAGATTGAGCGATGCTGGATTCGGGTGTCTGATCTGTTGAGTTAACAGATCTGGTCTGTTTGGTAGCTTGATATGAGGTACTACTGACAGGTCTAGTAGCGTTGTGTACCATGGTTGGCGAGCCCAAGTTGGTGCTACTAGTATTAGTTTGAGTTTGAGTTTTTTTGACTCAATTTGTTTACTAGATACGGAAGGAGTGGTAGAGGCGGAAAAGCGTAAGCAAATATCCCTGACCAACTCATCCATAACGCATTGCCCTTTGAGTGAGGGTGTGGGTACCTGGATGCTAAGTTTTGGCATTTTGTGTTTTCTTTTGTTGCAAATAGGTCTATTTGCAGTGTTCCCCAGTTTTGAAAGTAGGTTTGCAGTATCTGGGGATGAAGTTCCCATTTGTGTATCTGTTGGTGATCGACAGATTTGGATCCAACTGGTTTTGAATTCCTGGGATGTATTGTGCTATTAGGTGAATGTGATTGTGAGTCACCCAATGCCAAATCTTCTGTGCTAAGAGACAGCTCTGATGAGTGTGTCCCTCCCTGTTTGTTTAGTTAATACATTGTCTGTTTTGACAAGAATGTGTTTGTGGGCTATTAACGGTTGAAATGCTTTCAATGCTAGAACTGCTAGTCGTTCTAGTTGATTTATATGAAGTTGTCTTTGTTGAGTGTCCCATTGTCCCTGGATGCTGTGTTGGTTGAGGTGTGCTCCCCACCATACCATGGAAGCATCTGTTGTGATCACGTATTGAGGCACTGGGTCCTGGAAAGGCCGCCCTTGGTTTAAATTTATAGGATTCCACCATTGAAGCGAGGAGTGTGTTTGGCGGTCTATCAACACTAGATCTTTAAGTTGACCCTGTGCTTGTGTCCATTGTGTCGCTTGACACTGTTGTAAGGGCCGCATGTGTAACCTTGCGTTTGGGACAATGGCTATGCATGAAGACATCATGCCTAGAAGTTTCATCACAAACCTTACTTGATACTGTTGATTTGGGTGCATGCTTTGTACTACGTTTTGGAATGCTTGTACCCTTTGTGGACTTTGAGTGGCAATCCCTTTTTTTGTGTTGATTGTCACTCCTAAGTATTGTTGTATTTGACACGGTTGGAAGTGTGATTTTAGGTAGTTTATTGAGAACCCTAGCGTGAAGGGTTTCTATGACGTATTTGGTGTGTTGAAGACACTGTTTGCGAGTGCTGGTTTTGATTAACCAATCGTCTAGGTACGGGAATACGTGTATGTGCTGTTTACGGATATGTGCAGCTACTACGGCAAGGCATTTTGTAAATACCCTTGGTGCTGTTATCCCGAATGGTAACACTTTGAATTGGTAGTGTACTCCTTGGATTACAAACCGTAAGTATTTCCTGTGGGAAGGATGTATGGGTATATGGAAGTAAGCATCCTTGAGGTCTAATGTGGACATGTAGTCGTTGTTGTTTGAGCAAGGGAATCACGTCTTGAAGTGTTACCATGTGAAAATGATCTGATTTGATGTAAAGGTTTAGTGTTCTGAGATCTAAGATGGGTCTCAGTGTTTTGTCCTTTTTTGGTATTAGAAAATACAGGGAATAAACACCTGTTCCTTTCTGATGGTTGGGCACTAGTTCGGTTGCCTCTTTTTGCAATAACGCTTGGACTTCTAGTTGTAATAGATCCAAGTGCTGTTTGGACATGTGTGCTTTTAGAGGCACATTTGGTGGTAATTGTAGGAATTCTATGCAATAACCATGGTGGATAATGGCTAGGACCTACGAGTCTGTAGTTAGGTCTTCCCAATTTTTGTAATAATTTGAGTCTCCCCCCCACTGGTGTTGTGTTGGGGATTTGTGACATTGGAGTCACTGTTTTGTTTGTGGGGTTTTTGGACTTTGGAATTTCCCTCTTGTTTTAGGAAACTGTCCACCCCTATATTGACCCCAAAAACCTCCTCTTTGGTATTGGCCCTGGTATGTGGGTCTGTGAGGTTGAAGGTTGTGCTTTGGGCTTGAAAACCCCCCTCTAAAGGTGTGGCTTCCTAAAGGTGCCTCTGCTCTGTGGGGAGTAAAGCACGCCCATGGCTTTGGCCGTGTCCGTGTCTCTTTAGCTTTTCTATAGCTATATCCACCTCCGGACCAAACAACTGTTGTCCATTAAAAGGCATATTAAGCACAGCCTGCTGTATCTCTTGGCTTAAATCCAGAGTTGCGTAGCCACGCGTGTCTCCGAATAGTGACCGCCGTGTTCACTGTTCTGGTGGCTGTGTCCATAGCCGATCGTATCTGGTTGTTGGAGATACTTTGGCCCTCCTCCACCACTTGTTGTGCACGCTTTTGAAACTCTTTGGGAAGATGTTCAATGAAATGCAGCATTTCGTCCCAATGAGCCCGGTCATATTTTGCCAGTAGAGTTTGGGAATTGGCAATACGCCATTGATTGGCTGCAACCCTTTTTCCTGCTGCATCAAACTTTCGACTTTGTCGGGTGGTGGTGCATCCCCAGAAGAAGTCTGTAAGGAAATGCCTCCTTGCTATGATTACCCCCTGACTTTTTGCCTTTGCTGATGCTAAGTTTTGATTTGAAAGTGTGCTGAGGCCTGCTAACCAGGCCCCAGCACCACTGTTCTTTCCCTAACCTGTACTTTTGTTTCCACAATTGGCACACCCTGGCATCCAAGGGTACCAAGGGCCCTGATGCCAGGGAAGGTCTCTAAGGGCTGCAGCATATCTTATGCCACCCTGGGGACCCCTCACTCAGTACAGACACACTGCTTGTCAGCTTGTGTGTGCTGGTGGGGATAAAAAGACTAAGTCGACATGGCACTCTCCTCAGGGTGCCATGCCAACCTCACACTGCCTACAGGTATAGATAAGTCACCCCTCTAGCAGGCCTTACAGCCCTAAGGCAGGGTGCACTATACCATAGGTGAGGGCATAAGTGCATGAGCACTATGCCCCTATAGTGTCCAAGCCAAACCTTAGACATTGTAAGTGCAGGGTAGCCATAAGAGTATATGGTCTGGGAGTCTGTCAAACACGAACTCCACAGCACCATAATGGCTACACTGAAAACTGGGAAGTTTGGTATCAAACTTCTCAGCACAATAAATGCACACTGATGCCAGTGTACATTTTATTGTAACATACACCCCAGAGGGCACCTTAGAAGTGCCCCCTGAAACCTTAACCGACTACCCGTGTACGCTGACTAGTTTTAGCAGCCTGCCACACTCCAGACATGTTGCTGGCCACATGGCAAGAGTGCCTTTGTCACTGGGTGGAGATGCTTATCACCTCCCCCTACAGGAACTGTAACACCTGGCGGTGAGCCTCAAAGGCTCACCCCCTTTGTTACAGCACCCTCGGGCATTCCAGCTAGTGGAGTTGCCCGCCCCCTCCGGCCACGGCCCCACTTTTGGCGGCAAGGCCGGAGGAGATAATGAGAAAAACAAGGAGAAGTTACTGGCCAGTCAGGACAGCTCCTAAGGCAACCTGAGCTGAGGTGACTGACTTTTCTTGCAGATGGAGGATTCCCCCCCCCAATAGGGATAGGAATGTGCCCCCCTCCCCTCAGGAGGAGGCACAAAAAGGGTGTAGCCACCCTCAGGGCTTGTAGCCATTGGCTACCAGCCCCCAGATCTAAACACCCCTATATTTAGTATTTAGGGGCTCCCCAGAACCTAGGAACTCAGATTCCTGCAACCTAAGAAGAGGACTGCTAAGCTGAAAAACCCTGCAGAGAAGACGGAGACACCAACTGCTTTGGCCCCAGCTCTACCGCCCTGTCTCCCCACTTCTAAAGACACTGCTCCAGTGACGCTTTCCACAGGGACCAGCGACCTCTGAAGCCTCAGAGGACTGCCCTGCATCTAGAAGGACCAAGAACTCCAGAGGACAGCGGCTCTGTTCACCAAAGACTGCAACTTTGAAACAAAGAAGCAACTTTGCAACAACTTGCGTTTCCCGACGGAAGCGTGAGACTTGACACTCTGCACCCGACACCCCCGGCTCGACTTGGAGAACAATCACTTCAGGGAGGACTCCCCAGCGACTGAGAGACCGTGATTAGCCAGAGTTGCCCCCCCCAGGAACACCTGCAGAGGGAATCCCAAGGCTCCCCCTGACCGTGACTGCCTGCTTCTCAGATCCCGACGCCTGGTAAAGACTCTGCACCAGCAGCCCCCAGGACCTGAAGGATCCGAACTCCAGTGCAGGAGTGACCCCCAGGAGGCCCTTTCCCTTGCCCAGGTGGTGGCTACCCCGAGGAGCCCCCCCTCCTTGCATGCATCGCTGAAGAGACCCCTTGGTCTCCCATTGAAACCTATTGAAAACCCGACGCGTCTTTGCACACTGCCGCCCCGCGCTGCTGAGGGTGTACTTTGTGTGGACTTGTGTGTGCCCTACAAAACCCCCCTGGTCTGCCCTCCAAAGACACGGGTACTTACCTGCTGGCAGACTGGAACCGGGGCACCCCCTTCTCCATTGAAGCCTATGCGTTTTGGGCACCACTTTGACCTCTGCACCTGACCGGTCCTGAGCTGCTGGTGTGGTAACTTTGGGGTTGCTCTGAACCCCCAACGGTGGGCTACCTTGGACCAAAACTTGAACCCCGTAGGTGGTTTACTTACCTGCAAAAACAAACTCTTACTCCCCCAGGAACTGTTGAAAATTGCACTAAGTGTCTAGATTTAAAATAGCTATATGTGATTTATGTGAAAAGTATGTATGCTATTTTGATTATTCAAAGTTCCTAAAGTACCTACCTGCAACACCTTTCATTTGAAGTATTACATGTAAAATTTGAACCTGTGGTTCTTAAAATAAACTAAGAAAATATATTTTTCTATACAAAAACCTATTGGCCTGGAATTGTCTAGGAGTGTGTGTTCCTCACTTATTGCTTGTGTATGTACAACAAATGCTTAACACTACTCCTTTGATAAGCCTACTGCTCGACCACACTACCACAAACTAGAGCATTAGTATTATCTCTTTTTGCCACTATCCCACCTCTAAGGGGAACCCTTGGACTCTGTGCATACTATTCCTTACTTTGAAATAGTGCATACAGAGCCAACTTCCTACACACAATCTCTTCTGTAACTACTGACTAACAATATAAAAAACAAATTTTATTCTATAAGTACCACAGATCTTTTAGGACGCCTGAAAAACAGATGGGAAAACGATGCTGGTGCACTGAAAGCTGTGGAATGGGAAGAAGCATGTAAATACCCCCAGAGGTGTTTGGACTGGTCCAATTACAAATCCTGCATCATTTCCAATTTACACATCAAGTACATTCTGCTAGGGTCACACAAGATAAGTGTCTATGGAGCTACAGGTGTGAATGAACCTTCCTACATGCAATATAGGAACAACCTCAGGTGAAGGCATTTCGGAGAAGAGTTGGGGGAATACCCATCTAAGGCGACTGAGAATTCAGTGACCTGAAGGCACAACTGGCATTGGAGGGATCTGGGGTGATAACATTCCACCAAAATATGGAGTAGAAATCCATCAAACATTAAGAAGCAACATTGAGGCTGCAGGGTGCACAGGTAGCACTAGAATTGGATTGTTGTAGTGAAAATATGGGCTGGTCAATGAGGGCCAAAACAGTAGTTTAGGAAAGCAGAGATGCACAAATTTGGGAATGACAGGAAGAAAGCCAGTGACGATAGACAAATGAATAATAAAGCTCACCTTAAGAATAGGTGCACCTGAAATTGTTAGGGCTGACTGAGGAAGTACAGGAAGCAATTAGATGGGAGGCCCCTCAGCATAAGTGACAATGGGATTGATTAAGCTGATAGCAATTTGGTTTCGGATATGTCTGAAATTATAGCTCATGGAAAGCCCTTCAACCCAATGGGCATTGCATGTCAGGCTTCAAGGATCCCCTTTATGAAAGGAAATTTGAAACCTGTGTACACCGAGCAGTTCTACATAGAGGCAGATACAATGACAATAAGGATTGAGACATTCTCAAAGTGCAAGGCAGATGGAATTTCAGAAGGATTTTGACTTTATAGCTCCTGGGCCTCATCCCAGCAAAGACCATTACCAATTTTCCCATAGGAAGGCAGGTCAAGTAATGGCTGACACTGCAAGACTGCTCAAAGAAAGAAACCAGAGAGAAGCAAAGTCAGAGTCCCTCTTCATATCAGACATAAAAGCAGGGTTTGCATTGACCCAGAGAAAGTCACACTGAATTCAAACCACCATTTGAAGGAACACTATCCCACTACTTAGTTACAAAACACTAAAAAAAACAACTGTATATGTAGGGCATTTATAAGGTGAGCACCTTGGTGCAAGGGAATGGAGCGTTGTATGATGGACTCTGGTGAAAGTAGGAAAGGACAGGAAATGGGGCTAGAGTAGATTTATGGTAGAACAGTATTGTAAAGAAATGGCTCCCTGTTGCAGTTACCCCCCACTTTTTGCCTGATACTGATGCTGACTTGACTGAGAAGTGTGCTGGGACCCTGCTAACCAGGCCCCAGCACCAGTGTTCCTTCACCTAAAATGTACCATTGTATCCACAATTGGCACACCCTGGCATTCAGATAAGTCCCTTGTAACTGGTACTTCTAGTACCAAGGGCCCTGATACCAAGGAAGGTCTCTAAGGGCTGCAGCATGTCTTATGCCACCCTAGAGACCCCTCACTCAGCACAGACACACTGCTTACAAGCCTGTGTGTGCTAGTGAGAACAAAATGAGTAAGTCGACATGGCACTCCCCTCAGGGTGCCGTGCCAGCCTCTCACTGCCTATGCAGTATAGGTAAGACACCCCTCTAGCAGGCCTTACAGCCCTAAGGCAGGGTGCACTATACCATAGGTGAGGGTACCAGTGCATGAGCACTGTGCCCCTACAGTGTCTAAACAAAACCTTAGACATTGTAAGTGCAGGGTAGCCATAAGAGTATATGGTCTGGGAGTTTGTCAAACACGAACTCCACAGCACCATAATGGCTACACTGAAAACTGGGAAGTTTGGTATCAAACTTCTCAGCACAATAAATGCACACTGATGCCAGTGTACATTTTATTGTAAAACACACCACAGAGGGCACCTTAGAGGTGCCCCCTGAAACCTAACCGACTATCTGTGTAGGCTGACTAGTTTTAGCAGCCTGCCACAAACCGAGACATGTTGCTGGCCCCATGGGGAGAGTGCCTTTGTCACTCTGAGGCCAGTAACAAAGCCTGCACTGGGTGGAGATGCTAACACCTCTCCCAGGCAGGAATTGTCACACCTGGCGGTGAGCCTCAAAGGCTCACCTCCTTTGTGCCAACCCAGCAGGACACTCCAGCTAGTGGAGTTGCCCGCCCCCTCCGGCCAGGCCCCACTTTTGGCGGCAAGGCCGGAGAAAATAATGAGAATAACAAGGAGGAGTCACTGGCCAGTCAGGACAGCCCCTAAGGTGTCCTGAGCTGAGGTGACTCTAACTTTTAGAAATCCTCCATCTTGCAGATGGAGGATTCCCCCAATAGGGTTAGGATTGTGACCCCCTCCCCTTGGGAGGAGGCACAAAGAGGGTGTACCCACCCTCAGGGCTAGTAGCCATTGGCTACTAACCCCCCAGACCTAAACACGCCCTTAAATTTAGTATTTAAGGGCTACCCTGAACCCTAGAAAATTAGATTCCTGCAACAAGAAGAAGGACTGCCCAGCTGAAAACCCCTGCAGCGGAAGACCAGAAGACGACAACTGCCTTGGCTCCAGAAACTCACCGGCCTGTCTCCTGCCTTCCAAAGATCCTGCTCCAGCGACGCCTTCCAAAGGGACCAGCGACCTCGACATCCTCTGAGGACTGCCCCTGCTTCGAAAAGACAAGAAACTCCCGAGGACAGCGGACCTGCTCCAAGAAAAGCTGCAACTTTGTTTCCAGCAGCTTTAAAGAACCCTGCAAGCTCCCCGCAAGAAGCGTGAGACTTGCAACACTGCACCCGGCGACCCCGACTCGGCTGGTGGAGATCCGACGCCTCAGGAGGGACCCCAGGACTACTCTGATACTGTGAGTACCAAAACCTGTCCCCCCTGAGCCCCCACAGCGCCGCCTGCAGAGGGAATCCCGAGGCTTCCCCTGACCGCGACTCTTTGAACCTAAAGTCCCGACGCCTGGGAGAGACCCTGCACCCGCAGCCCCCAGGACCTGAAGGACCGGACTTTCACTGGAGAAGTGACCCCCAGGAGTCCCTCTCCCTTGCCCAAGTGGAGGTTTCCCCGAGGAACCCCCCCCCTTGCCTGCCGGCAGCGCTGAAGAGATCCCGAGATCTCTCATAGACTAACATTGCGAACCCGACGCTTGTTTCTACACTGCACCCGGCCGCCCCCGCGCCGCTGAGGGTGAAATTTCTGTGTGGACTTGTGTCCCCCCCGGTGCCCTACAAAACCCCCCTGGTCTGCCCTCCGAAGACGCGGGTACTTACCTGCAAGCAGACCGGAACCGGGGCACCCCCTTCTCTCCATTCTAGCCTATGTGTTTTGGGCACCACTTTGAACTCTGCACCTGACCGGCCCTGAGCTGCTGGTGTGGTGACTTTGGGGTTGCTCTGAACCCCCAACGGTGGGCTACCTTGGACCAAGAACTGAACCCTGTAAGTGTCTTACTTACCTGGTAAAACTAATCAAAACTTACCTCCCCTAGGAACTGTCAAAATTGCACTGTGTCCACTTTTAAAACAGCTATTTGTGAATAACTTGAAAAGTATACATGCAATTTTGATGATTTGAAGTTCCTAAAGTACTTACCTGCAATATCTTTCGAATGAGATATTACATGTAGAATTTGAACCTGTGGTTCTTAAAATAAACTAAGAAAAGATATTTTTCTATATAAAAACCTATTGGCTGGATTTGTCTCTGAGTGTGTGTACCTCATTTATTGTCTAGGTGTATGTACAACGAATGCTTAACACTACTCCTTGGATAAGCCTACTGCTCGACCACACTACCACAAAATAGAGCATTAGTATTATCTATTTTTACCACTATTTTACCTCTAAGGGGAACCCTTGGACTCTGTGCATGCTATTCCTTACTTTGAAATAGCACATACAGAGCCAACTTCCTACAAGTATCAAATAAAGGGACTAACATTTCAGAAGCAATATGGATTAAAAAACAAAATGGATTCATAAAAATATGAGAAACAGATGGAAGAGCTGAGCCCTGTGTTTAGGGGATCGCCTAGAGTTTAAAGAACTGAGTTATTGACTTACTTGGCGGCACACGGACTGTCAAATTGCCTGGCTACCTTAAAGCAAGATAGTAGCATTACCCCAGTGATGTAGTAGGTTTTTTAAAAACATTTGTTTTGCCTCAAGCTAAAAGGCAGGGAAAAAGGATGGGAAGCAATACTGCTGTATGCATTTTTAAACCAAGGTTAGCCGAGAATATAGCTAGATTAAGGAACAAATAAATGAGTCTCTTATAGCCATTTATTTTAAACTGACACCTTTACTCTTACAAAATATAACTACTCTGTTAATTAATGAAGTTCATAATGGATTAGGTGAATCTGCCACTTCTGAGCATAGTTTAATAGGTGAGGAGATTACATCCATGCCAATGTAAACTTACATGTATGACTTCAGGTATAAATGCTTCTGGCTTTTTGATACGGCCTCTGCCTCCTCCCCTTGCACCACCTCTATTGCCACGACCAGGACGAGAGAGACTTCCAAAATTTATATCAAGCTGAGAGGTAATGTCGTTAGTAGGCCTACGAAAATAGTGATGTTCGTCATCTTCATCTTCCTTTAGACCCTAAGAAAAAAATATACATACATACCACATTAAAAAGCTTCAAAGGAGCCTTCTTCAAATTTAAAAAAACAACTTAATCTTTGGAACTACACAGTGAACAGGTCATACGTGCAATGTACAGTTTAGTCCAATCGTGAAAAAAATTATTCTGCTCAGCAAGGCACATAATTACCTAGTGTTACTTTCATCCTTTTGCTCATAATCTTGAGGGAAGTGACTTAAATTGAGGCGATTAACCACTTTGCCACTAACATGTTTCCCTCTTGGTGTAGATCCCATTTTTTTAATTTGTGGCAGTTTGTTCTTCAAGCTTCATAACTATCCCAGACATGATAAAATCCAAACATAGCCTCCCTCCTCCAAATACCAATATTTGAGATGATCACGGTACTCAGCAGTTTGATTTTAGAAACATGGAATGAATGTGCTGTGCAAGAACAAGCCACTTTTAGAAAAAAGTGGCAACAAAAAGGTTTGCTGTACCAAGATAATCTTTTTGCCAGCTTTTGAAACCAGCAAAGTAGGACGAAAACCCTCCTTTTACTACACGGTTTCCAATTTTCTAAGTATGTGTCACATGGGGTCAGAAACTCATCTCTCAGCAGCAGGCTGAGACAGACCAGTCAGTCCTGCACTGAACAATTGGGTAAAATACAGGGGCATCTCTAAGATGCCATCTGTGTGCATTTTTTTAATAAATCCAACACTGGCATCAGTGTGGGTTTAATATTCTGAGAAGTTTGATACCAAACTTCCCAGTATTCAGTGTAGCCATTATGGTGCTGTGGAGTTCGTTTTTGACAGACTCCCAGACCATATACTCTTATGGCTACCCTGCACTTACAATGTCTAAGGTTTTGCTTAGACACTTTAGGGGCATAGTGCTCATGCACCTATGCCCTCACCTGTGGTATAGTGCATCCTGCCTTAGGGCTGTAAGGCCTGTTAGAGGGGAGACTTACCTATGACATAGGCAGTGTGAGGCTGGCATGGCACCCTGAGGGGAGTGCCATGTCGACTTAGTCATTTTCTCCCCACCAGCACACACAAGCTGGCCAGCAGTGTCTGTGCTGAGTGAGGGGTCCCTAGGGTGGCATAAGACATGCTGCAGCCCTTAGAGACCTTCCCTGGCATCAGGGCCCTTGGTACCAGGGGTACCAGTTACAAGGGACTTACCTGGGTGCCAGGGTTGTGCCAATTGTGGAAACAATGGTACATTTTAGGTGAAAGAACACTGGTGCTGGGGCCTGGTTAGCAGGGTCCCAGCACACTTCTCAGTCAAGTCAGCATCAGTATCAGGTAAAAAGTGGGGGGTAACTGCAACAGGGAGCCATTTCTTTACACTACCCAAATGCAATTAGTGAGAAAAGGATAAAACCCAGGCGTGAACCCAGAAATGTATAAACGTCGCTAAATTCAGAATATTTCGTTTTCAAAGGGGGCATTTGTATAGATTATGCAAGCTTTTACCCACACAAAAACTGCTCTTAGATATACAAATGTGAAGTTTAGAAAGGGGGGAGAAGAAGTGAGGTGGGAGAAAGGGAAGGTCTGAAACAGTTTTATGTTAATTTTTGCACTGAAGGCAGGCCTATTGCTCACAATGGTTTAGTTTATCACCTTTTCTATACTTCATAATGAACACGTGTGAAGGAAAACTATGCATTTTTTAAATGTACTAAAAAAAATCAGAGCTTAGAAATCTGGGCTATTTACATCATTCTAAATTTTGGATTACATAGTGCCAGAATATTCGGACGGTGTTTTCAAATTTTGTGCACAGTAATTTACGATTGTAAACCACAAATAGAGAAATTCAATATAGAACAAATGTCCCATAATTTGTGAGTGCGCCTGTCTGCCTGGAAAGATCCAGAAAAATAAAAATAAACATTTTTAAAAAAATCTGCTTTGCAGTAACATTTAGTCTTGGATTGTGAGTAGTTACTATTTGGACCTGGAGTTAACTGGTACATCGTGAAGCCTACCAATTTCAGAAATGTCTGAAAACTAGACATGTAGGGAGTCTAGATCCGACTACATTTGCACCCAGAATGTTTACAAATGTTAAACAGTCTAAACACAGAATTCAAATTTGTTAGAAAATTCTGGACCAACAAGTGTCCTACCACTCAGCGTTCCTAATTTTTGTTATGGAAAAACAGTACACTACTTGCGTGGGAGGACCCATCACCCAGGACAAGTAAGGGTCAGAAACAAAATGTGGAAACTTTACTTATTCAATGCTGTTACGTTGATTCATGAGAAGTGGTTAGTTTCAATATTTAAGCTGGTGGTTCGCCAGCATGCATGAATCTGTCACCCCAGACATTTCTGAAAACCCAGACATCTAGGAGACCACAGCAGTGTACCCTGCATGAATCTAAACATGCTTTCTTACTCAGAAAGTCATGCAAAAGTCTATTCAATGCCCCAAAACCCCCACTTTCTTCAGTTTCCACAGGGGACTGCAGCAGTATTTGGGAATGGCCAACTAGTCAGCAACCTACAAACACACCAATCATCGGCTTTACTGAAAAGCAGCAAGGCATGCTCGCCCAAAGTGCTGTGGCTCTCTGGATGTTGTCCTACAACCATATGCCGAATAAATCCCAAATTTGCTCTCACTTTCCAAGGAGGATTGTCAATATTTAGGCATGGTGTCAGCCATCACTCAGGGAAACCTACCGTCCCTCGGCGTTCAGAAATCCAAGTAAACCCAGTTGCCCAAGTGGATCCCACTAGGTTTCCCTACCCAGGAAGGACTTCAAATAGCAACATGTAGCTGGTGGGCTGGGAATAGAAAGAACTAAACTCCCATGACAGAAAACTCCATCACTTCCAGACACCACTAAAAGTCGTACCATCCAGCATTCATTCTGATGAATACCCCACATGTGGGTGATCCGGTTACACCAGAAAGTTTGGGTAAAACTTCACTGTGTAGTGTCAGTGTTGCATTGTGTTGTCATGCACGAAAAATAAAAGAAATAAACAAAAGTTGGTTTTCCCCCCTCCAGAGGTGGGGTATGAAGAAATCCCTCAGAGCACCAGATGAACTACCAGCACCTGGTAGTAGGATGTGCTGGACATGTCCTCTGCACAGAGGTAGTGCGTAGGACAGGCCTAGCACATCCTTGTACCTAAGAGGTTAATAAGTAAGCTTCTTTAGCCAGGTACAAAGAGTATTTGTAGGACCAGTTCAGACCATGTCCAAAATGTAAAAGCACAAATCAAATTATAGCCTTCATGGTCTCTGGTCAATATACATGCTTTTGTCAAAGTCAAAACATAGTGGAGGACCACCTATATCATTAGTAGCAATCAGTCTTATTTAAATCCATTTACACAGTTAATTGAAAGATTAAAGCATGATTAACTGTCTTCAACTTAGTGGAGTCAATTATTAAAATGTGACCTTTAGAAAGGAAGGAAAGGAACAGGTTACTTACCCTGTAAGCATGTTTGTGGCATGTAGTGCAGTAGATTCACAAGCTTTGCATACTCCTACCATCTATAGTGGAGTCCGGATTTGTACAGGTTGTTTTTCTGCGAAGAAAGTCTTTAGAGTCATGAGGTAGTGTGACAGCGCTTTCTTGGTGATACTGTGCATTGGCATAGACCACTGTTAAAACTGTTTTCCAGTAGAAGGGTGTGAACAGTGTTGTGTAAATGAGAAGTCTTTAAGAAAGTACAGTAAACTGCAATGGCCACAGGTGTCCAGGGAGGAGGGTGGCCGCATGTGAATCTACAGCACCACATGCCATAAAGATACTTGCAGGCTAAGCTGTGGGTAACTGGCCATCTATGTAGTGTACCAATGTAAGGTGACACTATGCAGATAGTCCAGGCAACCCTTATTGGTTTACAGGGATTAAATGTAATCACAAATGCTCTCTTGTGGTAGGGTGGGTGAGCAGTTTAGGCTCACAGAATAGTGCATTTGTTGAACACCGTAAATGAGACTCAAGAAGAAACTCAAAACCAATGTTTAGAAAAAATTAATAGAATGTTTCAACACCAGAAACATTTCAAAGCTAAGTACTGTTGCATTGTATAAATTTTTGCATTTAACAAGTTCACTCAAACGCGCTTTTACGGGCAATTACTTTCTATGGACTAATTACTTTTACTGCAAATGGGTCCTTTCAGTCAGTTCTCAGGGGTCCCCTTTAGGTTGCAAGGTGCTAGAGGGGCAAAAATCACTAGTAAACCCAGCAATACAGTTTTACCTGCCCTGGAGCATCCAGGTGCTGAGTTTCTGCATAGGTCCGGTGGCTTGCACGCTGCAAGGTGTGTGGGGTACCCGGAAAAGTCTATAAAGGGCTTGGGGACAAGCCTGGGCACTCTGAATGGGTGTGGGGGCTCCTAAATACTAAATTTAGGGGAGTGTAGAGTAGTAGCCAATGGGCTACTTGCCATACAGGGGTAAGTGGGAGTGGGTATAACCCTGTCCCAGAATTCCTAGCTGCGCTATAACAAGATGGTGGAATCCTTCCCAAGTATCCACTTCAGGTAGCCCACCTTCAGGGTGTGACTAGCCCAAAGGTGGGACACGCCTACTGAATAATCTACCAGTCCTGGAGCCAAATGGGCCTCACAGCAGACAGTAGAAACTCCAAGATCTGGGGAAATCACATGTCAAAGGTGGCAGGGCCTTTTAAATCCCTGGCATGCAGATTCACTAGCCATCCTGCTGGAGTAAGTGATAAAACCTCTCACTGGAGCAGACATTGTTTAACCTCAGAGCGCATGCGCTCACCTCGGAGTCAGAATCGTCTGGTGGCAGGCTGGCCAATAGTTAGCCAGCACACTAAAGGACATGTAGGTTTTAGAGGACACCTCTAATATGCTCTGGGTGCATGTCATAAATCCAAGACTGGCATCAGTCTGGATTTATTATGCTTAAGTGTTTGATACCAAACATTCTCTAGGTTTCAGTAAAGCCATTATGTAGCTGGGTAACTCGCAATGAGTCTCCAGTACATACCATAAGATGGCTTCCCAGTGCACTTGCAAAATTTAAGTAATCAAACTAGACATTACAGGGTCATATCATTACAGGGTATCTGCGTGTACAGAGATATGTCTACACATCAAAAATAATAGCCCCTACCTTAAGGCACCAAGGCCTGCTGTAGGGGTGACTTGTATACTTTAATGCAGTGAGTGGGGCAAGGCACGCAATGTGTGTCTTGTTGTGTTCTCTCATGGCTTACACCATGACAACCATTCCGCAGTGGCAGGCTGTATACGGTTTTAGGGGGTGGGGAGGTGGGTGGTACCTTAGGGTAGCACAATACATGCTGCAGCTCTTAAGGACCCTCTGTAATACCCAGGCCCTAGTGGTACTAGAATGGGTGCCAATTGTACACCATTTTACTTCGTTTTAGGGAAAGAGCACTGGGACTAGGGACTGGTTTAGCAGGAAGCTAGTCCACCTCAATAGAAAAATCCTCAGTAGCAGTGAGCAAAAGTGGGGTGCCCATGATTAAAAAGGGGCACTTTCCTCCCCCCACAAAAAGGGAACAAGACTAACTTTTCCCAAGAGAGTCTTCACTGTAAGTGGAAAAGAAAACGGAAAAGACCATCTGCACTGGCATAGTCAGTCTCATGTCTGTGTTCTACTGTGAAGTCCATAACCTGTAGGGAGATGGACCACCGCAAAAGTTTAGGATTTCCCACCCTTCATTTGCATCAACCATCAAAGGCATGTGGTCAGTTTGAACAATGAAGCGAGTATGAAACAAGTAGGGTCTCAACTGCTTCCAGGACCAGACCACAGCAAAGGCTTCCCTCTCAGTGTAACTCCAACACTGTTCCCTGGGAAGTACACTCCTGCTAATAAGAGCAACAGGTTGGTCCTGGCCATCATGGGTGGTCTGGGATAGGGCTGCTCCTGTCCCATGCTCAGAGGCATATTTCTGCACAATGAACTGCTCTGCATAATCTGGAGCTTTGATAATGGGTGCTGAACACAGTGCATCTTTCAGTGTCAAAAGGCTTTTGGAAACTCACTGTCCAGTTTACATTTTCAGGTTGTTTATTGGAGGAGAGTTCTGCGAGGGGTGCCACAATAGTGCCATACGTCTTCACAAACCTCCTGTAGTACCTAGTCAAGCCAAGGAATGCCCCGACTTAAGTCGGAGTTGTTGGCTCCCAGTCCAAAAGTGTCTGGATCTTGGGTTTTAAGGGTTGCACCTGGCCTCCACCTAGAAGGTGGTGTAAGTACACAACAGTGCCCTGCCCTGTCTGGCACTTGCTTGTCTGGAAAGGGAGGCCTGCCTGCTGCAGAGCATCCAATACCTTTCCAAGGTGGATCAGGTGATCCTGTGAAGTTATAAAGTGCAATAGGCTGCACTAAGACTCCAGCCCAGCAAGGACTTTATCCCTCAACTGTTGGAAGGTGGCAGGAGCATTCTTTAATCCAAATGGCATTACAGTTAATTGGTTATGTCCATCTGAGGTAGAGCATGCATTTTCTTTGGCTCCTGGGGGTCAAAACCAACCAGTACGGAAGGAAAAAGGAAAAAGTACTGAGAAATTTGGCTGCATCCATCCACTGAAACAAGTTAATGAGCCCTTGGAATGAGATGTGCATTTGACTTCGTGACCGCAATGAGCCCCCAAACTCATTCCATGGGAGGTAAACCTTAGCTCTGGTTTACCTTCCATGGAATGAGGTTTGGGGACCAAGACCAATGGGCTAGCCCAGGGACAGAGGGCTGAGTCACCCAAAATTCCAGCAACTTGATGACCTTAACTCTGAAGCTTTCTCTGACTTGAGACCGTAGATTTTGCTTTTGACAGGCACACTGTTTTCAGTGTCCACATCTTGGGTACACCAGGCACCGTGACAAGGGGGTCAAAGAAGAGCTCAGCATACTACCCTAGGACTTGCCAGCAAACTGTTTGCTTTTGGGCAGTGAGGGTGTCTGCAAAGACAACTCCCTCAGACCCATCTGCAGGGTTGTGGGAGAGAAGGTCAGGGAGAGGTTCACTCTTCTTCCTGAACATCAATGACCATCAGCATAGCCACATCAGCCCTGCCACAGTAGGGTTTAAGGTGGTTCACATGGATGACCCTATAAGGCCTCCTGAAGTGCCAAGGTCCACCAGGCAGGTGACCTCCCCTTTTCGTTCAAAGGTAGGGTAGGGTCCCCTCCATTTGTCCTGGATGGCCCTAGGAGCCACAGGCTCCAACAATCATACCTTCTGTCCTGGCTAGTACTCCACCAGTGCAGCCTTCTGGTCAACCCACTGTTTCTGGAGCTCTTGGCTTGCCTCAAGGTTTTTGTTGGCTTTTTCCACGTACTCAGCCATGCACATAGTCCACTAGGTCTTGTTTGGTTTCTTTGAGAGGCATCTCCCAACATTCCCTCACTTGACTCAGTGGTCCCTTAACAGGATGGGGAAACAAAAGTTCAAAAGGACTAAAGCCCACTCCATTTTGGCACCTCCGTAGGCAAAAAGTAGGTATGGCAAAAGGACATCCATACCCTAAGTTTCAAGGAGCCCCATGATCATACCTTTGGTGGTCTTGTTGAGTCTGTTTCAGACCATTTATTTGAGGGTGGTATCTGGTAGTGAACTTCTAAGTCGTAGCACATTCCTTTCCCATGGCTTTTAGGTAAGCAGACATTAAGTCTGTACTTCTGTCTGAAACCACCTACTTAGGTAAGCCCACTCAAGTAAAAATACTGAGGAGTGCCCTGGCAATTGCAGGGGCAGTGGCAGCCCTACAGAGAATTGCCTCAGGGTACCTGGTGGCATGATCCATGGCAATAGTATAAATCTGTTCCCTGATGGGGTCTGAGGGTGAAGGGGACCAACAATGTCAATCCCTACCCTTTCAAAGGGAAACCAGAGTGGAATTAAGGAGGCCTCTGGTTTGCTACCCGTCATGCCACTGGCTGGACGTGTGACACTGAAGCTGCAAAACTCCCTTACCTTCTGGGACATGCCTGGCCAGTAGACGTTGTTGACCAACCTACTTCAGGTTTGTGACTGACCGAGATACCCACCTGGGGGATGTTATGGGCAATGAGAGAAAGAAGTCCCTGTACTGCTGAGGCACTACTACTCTGACCAGGTTTGAGGAATCTGGTCTCAGTGTAAAGGACTCCATTGTTCCAATAGGTCCTGCGGGAACCACCCTTCAGCAAATGCAAAGTCTCCTATCCCACCACTGTAGGAAGCTGGCTACCTATGTAGTGTACTGAATGCAAGGAGACACTATGCAAATAGTGCAGACAACCCTTTAGTTTACAAAGGTAAAGAGTAATAATCCCAAATGCTTCTTGCAATAGTGTGAGCAAGCAGTTCAGGCTTATCAGAGGGTAGTGCTAAACATTTGTTCAACAGAGTCAGTAAATGAGATACACTCTCAGGAAGAAACTTGAAACCGATGTTTAGAAAAATCCCCCTTTTCTTTTACAGAATGGTTTAACACCAGAAAAACTTCAAAGATAAGTCATTTTGCAATATATCCATTTTTGCAAGTAAGAACTTCACTCTAACACGCTTTTACCCATTAAAGGACTTTCTTTGGACAAAGTACTTACTGCAAAGGGGTCCTTGGGAGTCCATTTTGGATTATAGGGTGCTAGAGGAGCAAGATCACTAGAAACACAAGCAATAATTTTTTTGCCTGCCCTGAAGCATAAGAGTGCAGAGGTGCTAGATGAGTCAGGAGCTTTCCGCACTGGACTGTTTGTATATGGGACACGGGGGGTGAACAATACAAAGGGGGATTTTGGGGGCAAATCCGGGGTGCTGCCAACACCATGTGGCGGAATATATGCCTTCAGACGCATGAGCCTTTATTAAAAAAATAAATTAATAAAAAAATTAAAAAAATGTGAGAAGTCCGATCCCTGGCTGCATGACCCATTGGGAATTATCAACTGATACACTCAAAGGAAGAGATGGTTTGTGTTGTGTAAAAGTACTTCATAGTAAGTCAAGGATCAAAAAAGGATTCTCAAACGTGGAATATTTAAAGGATTGATTACCTAGTCAAAACTGGTCTAGGAAAGGGCTATCCCTTAGGTAAGGGACAAACTGCATTGTAAACATTCATTGAAATTAAAGTGATACAATATCCTAGGTAATTCCGCCTTAGTTTAATAAAAAAAATATATATTTTTTTTTTAAAGCGACTTACATTTTTGCTGGTCTAGAAGGATCCGAAGAATTATGTTGAGGGCAAATAGTTTAACATTACATGTTGCACTGGGAGGCGAATAGCAACAGAAATGCAACTTTTATAAGGACAGTGTGCATGATCTCAATCATGTATTTACTTGTACAGGCCTAATCACAGTGTTGTAGGTACCTGTACCCTCCGTTTATGAACTGGACTGTAAAGTTTGAAACTGATGACTACTTTTGTCCTACTGAATTAACATTTTATTGCATTTTCAAATGGCGATTAATGTATGATGACCTATTCTGTATTTGAATTCTTACATAATTGTTTTGCATGCAGATTAAGTTATCAATGAAGTGACTACTAATAAAAAAAAAATTGCATACATGCTGTGTCCTTAAAATTAATTTAAAAAAAAGTGGCAAGGGAGAACACTGTTCAGGTTATTATGTATACTGAATTTGCCATGTTGGGAAAATGAAATATATAGCTTGTTCAAAACTTTTAGGTCTCGCCTACCAGACAGCACAAACAGTCTGGTAGCAAAAGACCCATTGTGGACTTACCAAAAACGTAGTGAGCTTAGAGCCCACACACTGCTTACCAGCAGTTGGCTTTGTCACTCATTTTCTTGTCTTATTTGTTGGCTTGTTTTCCTCTTTCAGTGTACGTCCCCTCCCCAGAAGCATACCTTTTGATTGTCTAAATTGTATCCTTCCACTGTTCACGTTTGGGGAACTAACTTTGTTTAGTTAACTACTCCAGAAGAGTGCATGTGTTTTCAGCTCCCTGTAGTTCCCGCCTGTCCCCCCCCCCCCCCCTCACACTATTGCTCTCTGGTGTGCGGTTTGCTTTTATGCTTCACTCCTGCATGGTGTTGCTCTCAAAATCATGTGCTTCGCCACTTGACCCTGCATTGCTCAAGTGTACGCGTTCCACTTCCTACTCCACCATCCGCTACCCAACCCAGTTTTACTTCTGGCCATTTGCTCCCTCAACCCTGCAGTCATTTCACACTACTTTAATTTCTTTTATTCATCAATCCAACTCTGAGTGTTAAAAAATAAAACAAGCATTTCCAATGCAACAGGTCTCGCGTTTGCTCATGTTAGAGCTGATCGCGTTGTAAACTCCTAACCCGACTTTTCACCTATCGGGCAAAAGTGCATTTATGTACATAACCCGAAAAAGTGAAATTAACTATGTAAAGCGCTAGACTTCTGCCAAGCAAGATCGCGCTCGTAAATTAGAGAAAAAGAAGTCCACGAGCCCGATGGAAAACAGCGAGCCTCGCATGTTTTCTGTACTTGGTTGCTGCGCTCGAGGAGGGCTAGCCACCAGAAAAGGCACTGACGTATGCGTGCCTTCGACTAATGAAAGCAAGCAGATTTTATTAGGCAAGCCCACGAACCAATAAAAAACACTGACGTGAAGTTGACAGGGCTCTGAGCCCTTTTCTAAATACTAAGCGTCTTGCTGCGATACGCATGCAATGCAGGCTCTACCCTAAAAAGGCACTTGCAGTGACTTATCCTCGCATAGGTCATCATGCATGGTGTGCTTACAAAATGACAGCTGTGATTTCGCCCCTTTCTTCTTTTGCCAATGCTGCACAACATCGAAAGGCACTGGCCAAGCCAAAAGTCCCTAAAGCCAAGACTTACTGCCTTTACTGAAGTTTGTTTAAAATTTCTATTTTACATATATGCCAGGACATTCCCAAAGGAATAAAGAGTCACGGCATCCATAAGAATCATGAAACTGTGCAGCATCTTCTCAAAGGGTCACTCTATAAACCTAAGAAGCAATCCAATAACACTAATGCAAAAACAAGGATCCCTACAAGTACAATACAAATACATACAAATAGGGTTGTGCACTCCATACATCTGTATGAGGCTAATAAAGAACTGGATCCTACAAAGTAGGCGTGATCCACATTCTTATTCCACACTTTTTACATTTCTAAGTTTGAATCAGTCTCATTGATCAGCATTAAATAGGCTATATTGCATTAGAATGGTTGCTAATGTGTTACAAATGTGGGTCTTTCGTAGGGAGTTCCTTCTGCCAATTCTAGCATGACTTTACCCCTTCCCACTTTTTGCCAATCACTGCTCTGCTCCCATCCCTCTGGGAAAGGGTCCGAACTGTGTTTTCCACCTCAGATCATTTATTAGTGTTAGCAAGACAACGTCTGTCAGTCCATAACTGACAGCTAAAGGATGGCTGACCACATAAAAGCAGTAATGTAGGACCAATAACTGCAAATACATCAATGGCTTAACAAAACAAATAGAGTCTTACTTACATCCTCTTTGTATTTTGACTTATGAATTACCACAGCTTTGGAAGGAACGGAGGAATCTGGCTTTCGGATGTTGAATTCTGGTTTTGGTCGAACCTGCTCCTGGAGAGATTTCCACTCATCCAATGTCATTTCAGGAGCCGAAACTTCTATAGTTCCTTCAATTACCCTATAGATAGACACACACATTTTACAAACCTAAATTATACAGTAACCAAAATAAAGTGTACAAATTAGGACATTACCTGGCCTCTGTATCACCTTCAACTCCTTCTTGATGCTCTTCAGTCTCTGGGGTTTCTTCCATGGGTGTAGGCTGTTCCATGTCACTACAAACAGAAAAGGTAAACGGCGATCCTAAGTAATATATTGGTTTTGGACCCGGGGGGGGGGGGGGTGTGGGGGGGGGGGGGGGCTGTGTTCAGGAGAAGGAAGAATAATATTAGCCCAACAATGTTGTATGATAGATGTATCTTATCCTTTTCCCAAAATAGTCCACTACAAACCTTCCTGTCAGAGGGTGCCCTGCAGAGCAGAGATGGATTACTAAGTGGTGCCTAGCAGCTTGCATCACAACCAAATTGTAGTTTAGGATGACCGATGAGGCATCAGTTGTCAGGTTCTATATTTTCTGTTCAATCTAGGAACCAGAGCTGAAGCCAATTTCTGCATATTTCCCCACCCTCTTTCCAGGTGCTAATAATCTGGATCGTCTTCACCAAGTCAAGTACTTTTCATGACTTTTGCACTAGTGTGTGCAAACTAACAATATCATCTGGATGCAAGCTGATTTGTAGAAAGATAGGGCCATTTGTTGGGGCGACTCCATCGCACTCAAAAATGGTACCTCGGGGTATTTGAAGATTCCCTCCTTCCTGAACGTCCGCATATGAAGAATCTGTTTTCACAAGCTAAACTGGCTCAGTAGATACGAAATTTGAGGTGGAGGAACTGGTGCTAGAGAACCAAGTTACTGAGAAGCGTGCACAGGGGTGGCTACGCATTAAGGTAGTAAACACAAAGTGTATCATCAACAAGAGTTGTGCCACATGCCCTTAAAAATGTGCCCCAGTGTCAAATGTAGGCATAAATCTACCAAAATAAGGTCCTAAAAGTCTGAGCTTTGCAGTTAATTTAATTGCACTGAATGTTTCATGCAATTTGCAAACTTTAATTAGAACTGGCATGAGGTATATATCTTTATGCAAATTCACACATTTATTCCAGGCTTCCGAGTGCTCAGTGTTAGGAGTCCTGGCCTTTCTGGAAAAACCAGTTAGGCTGCTGCAGCTTCTGACAAAGGAGTGGCTGTTTAGCATCTTTCTCTATCAGGTCAGTCCAGTACAACCAAAGCTCTTCCGGATTCTCAGAGTTTCTCAGCAAATGATTGCTCAAAGAGCTAATACCTTTTACCTCCATGTCATCGCACCACCCATACCCCAGCTTGTTGGTACCACAAAACAGCCAGCCTGAAGCGTTGCAGAAAAAACAAAAAACAAAAACACAAAAAAAACCCTCACCTATGGCAGTCGCTCTGAGAAGATATTAAGCACGAACCTCAAAGACAGAATTCCTCTTTTCCTCCAACTGCTCTACACAACAATTTGTTTCAAACATGGATGACATGAAAGGATTCAACACCTGATGGAAGCGAATAACCCCACTTGTTCGCAAGCTAGACAGAAATCTCTCCTTTAAAGGGCACATATCTTAGAACACACAGCATGGTACCAATGCACCACAGTTAACTTAGTGAAATTCCGCAAATGGTTTTCAGATCAGTCGAAGCACTTACCCATCCCCACAAGTGGATTGTAAATAAACTACTAAAGGTCCTACCATAATCTAAACATGGCTCCTCAAAGGCATTCTTAAACATTGCAGCTCCTCAAGGGACGCAAGATTTTGGCCACATCACTCAAGCACTGGAGGAACTTCACTAATTAGCACTCCACCTTCAAGACCAGTTGCATCACCTACCAGGCCCTCAAACAAAACCCCTGCATACATTGCAGAGAAACTAGCTACCTCAGTCAGACAACTCTCCAAAAGGAGAAGGGCAGCACAAAACTGGAATGAAGAATATGAAAGACCAGAAGATACAAACTTTGAAAGTCTGTGCACCAAAGATTCGGAATAAAACCGCCACAGACATCAGAACTCCTCAAATTGCAACCTGGGAAAAAACATTAAGAATTGTTTACAGAACATTACCACTTCGCCCTTTGGGAACACCAATAAACGTACCTTGGTCGGTCAACTTTCCATTTGGTGCAGTTTCCTAGCTAGGATTCTGCTATAACCACTCCTACACACAGGGCCCATCAATTAATCGTGTGGCTGTATTGAGCTGTATGCAACCCAAACTTCCTGATCACAGCCTCTGTGTCCTCATACATAAATGCCATTTAATGATACTGCAGCATAGATCCCACTGGAGGAAATGAGACCCAACAGTCCATATTTAAGTCACTTACCAGAGTACTGATACACCACAAGCAAGTGAGGTTTCCAGCCAAACTAGAACATCTTCACCAATGATGAATTCAGATAGTAGCTCAGGAACAGACTCTAGGATGGAACTAGTTCAGTAATGGGAACTAAAAGGCTACCTTGGCTCTACAGGTGTAGAACACTCCAACACTCATCTTGGAGGTCAGAATCAAACATTTTCTTTTCCACTGCCGAGTACATATTCATCCCCATACTGTAACCCCTTTCTTTTTTTCTTCCTCCTACCAGGCTCATTCATGATCTGGCTCCAGTCTTCCAGTCTAGGTCTTCAATACTTATCCTGAAATACTTGCCTCATTTTGTATAGCTCAAATAGTCTAGCATTTTGTATAGCTCTAGGGTACCCTAGCACTTTCCTCCAACGCTTTTCTTTAGAACCAGAGCTTAAGAAGGGCTAGATAGTCCTGTACTAGAGGGTCCTGGTGATAGAGGAGATGAGGGGGGTCTCTACTAGGGAGCCACATCTGGTTGAAATGCCAGGATTGTGGCCATTAGCCGAGCTTGAAGAGCTATTTTGTGTTAAGGGGCTCTGCCTACTGGAGAGAATGAGGTTCGGCTAATGCCATATTTCTCAGCTCATAGTCCACCAACTTATGTGCATGTTTAGTCAAGCCTGCCTACATATGTTTTTAGTTCAGCTTATCTAAAAAGACTGGAAACGTTAGCTAACAGTGTCTACTTGGAATGGAAGTCTAGTAATCCCAAAGTTCTGACCAATGTGCAGCCTATTGTTGCTATTACAGGACAGTAAGCTTACTGAGCCACTGAGCTATCTGGCCGAGACCATGGCTGGAAAGGGTCCAAGTTCACCAGATATGTACCTTTAGGTAGATTTAAGGGTAAGGAAAGGGGGAACCCTATTCCAGTCACAGATAGTGAGCAATTCAGCCCTGGGGACACCCAAATTGAAAACTGTACACAAAAGAGTATCTGACCATTATAAGTGACTATCAGTCTTGTCTGACCCTCTTCAGAGATGCAGTTCCACAGTTCATTATCCGCAAAATCCCCTTCACATTACAGAAATCAAAGCCACAACTGAGCTAAATAAAAAGACGTGCATTTAGATCCCCATCAATGGGAAACAAAACCTTCCCATGAGGGACAATGTAGTCGCCCTTCACAAACTCTCGAAAGGCAAGAAGGCTTGAAATCCTCCGTCAAGAAGTTGGCTTCAACCTGTAAGCCCACAAGTAGCATGGGAAAGAGACTGGAAGCATGATGTTTTATTGGCAACTTATCACAGGTAGAGGGAACTGAGCTGCAGAATGAGTTTCCCTTAGAAAGACACTTGAAGGAGCAAGATACAGTTTTTCAAGCAAACACATGATGTGAAGAAAAATGAGATATTAAAGGCAAACCGTTACGTCACCATGCAATTTCAGAAGGTAAGTCAAGCTGCTTGCTTAATCTCTAAGCATAGACCGTGGAGATTTGGTACAAGACCCTCTCTTGGTGCAGAGAAAAGTGGTCCTATCAAAGAGGCATACTGTTTGGGATGATCATCCAAGGAAGCATTGCTTTGGTAATTTCATAGCACAACGTAGGTCTAGACCAGGCAGACGGTGGCTTAGAGTTCTAGATCAGTATCAGGACCAGGTCTGAACAGCCACCAGTGGAGTTTGGGTCATTATTCATTCAGTCTGGACCAGAGAAGCGTCAGATGCTGGAATGGAAGTGTAGGCCTGTGCTGGCAATGAACAAGGAGGAGGCCTAGCAGAGTCAGTCGGTGCTGGGGAAAGACCAGCTGGCTGAAGTGTAAATGGTTGCTTCTGGAGTTCAGAAGGTGCTCCAGAGAGCCAGCATGGACATGAAGCTCTGCAGTAAGATTGACAACGGACCAGGGAACTCTGGGAATTATGTGGCCAGCCTCAAAACAGGTTTGAAGTTTAGACCTCCAATGAGTATAGCCACTGGAATGCAGAATATGTTGCATCTCTTATTCTGGGGTGGTGATGAATCTCAATTGGTTACCTTGCACTTAGAGAAACTTAGACATACCTGAAGACCTGGATAGAGATTGGGACTTGGA
Source organism: Pleurodeles waltl (assembly GCF_031143425.1). Lineage (NCBI taxonomy): Eukaryota > Metazoa > Chordata > Amphibia > Caudata > Salamandridae > Pleurodeles > Pleurodeles waltl. The sequence continues at coordinate 779,416,316 of NC_090436.1, forward strand.
GGGGATTGCCATGAGTACCACCTCTTCCCTTGTTATGCAATAGTGTCACTGGCTCACTGATCACCTTCAAAGTAGTGCAACAAATTAACCCTGACGCACCTGAAGTGTCACTGGGACATATGCATCACAAACAGTGGCCATAGATCTGCAAAACATGTTTTCTGCAACACAGTTTAAAAGCCACTATTTGTTTTTTAAGAAGACACTAGCTGATATTTAGCATCACATCATTGACAAAGTTGAGAGCGGAGCACAGAATCTGCAAAGCAATCTGAAAGAAATCAGCTGATTCAACCGCATATGGGTGGTGCCTGTATGCAGCTCAGCACCATGATATCTGGGGCTATGCAAGGCCACTGGACAGCACCATCTGCTGGTGCACTGGGAGTAGTTCCTGTTGGAAATTCAGATAATCTGGCACCTGGGTTTAGTTCAAAGGAGATGAATCCGTCAAAAATGGGGTTAAGGAACAAAGTGGGAGGAAACGCAGAGTAGGGATACACAAGACAAGTGTCAAATCATTATGGGTAAGTAATCTCATACTGCTGTAGTTAAAGGATAGATTCGACCAACAGAAACTAAGAATGCTGCTTTTAAGGAGTTTCAGATGCTGGTATGGGTATTGAAGTTAGGGACCCAATTTATATATGCTGCGCCTAAACAAAAACCTGGAAACCGGTGTAGCAATGAAGGACATTTTAGGATGTTCTATCCCAGTTCTTCTCTCCCCATTCTGTGACTCAGGCAAAAAAGAAACTCAATGAAGGGTTGAAAATGTTTTTCAACTTTGAGGCATCAAAAAGAGCAATGTCTAGTCAATAGAAACCAACATAGCTTCCAGCACTGCCAGTATGGTAAGGGAAACATGGGAACAATGACCATGGTAGACTTTGAAACACCTGGTGGAGATGGCTTTAGTACAAAACCAAGTAAGGTTATTTACTTAACAGAATAAATCACTAGATAGACATAGGAGAGGCAATGATTTCTCTATCTCCAACTGTTAGAGAATAAGAGTTGTCATTAAGTTGGAGGTTCTTCATATTATTGGAAGGGGCTGCATGAACATATAATGCAGGTTACTGTGCTGCGGTTAAAAAAAGGCCAGTATTGGAACACTGGAATAAAACAAGTCCATAAATCTCAGGATGTGCGGTTTCTAGCAACTACGCACATTTATCTACAGACAAGCTTATATTGTACCTCATGTCATCTTTCACTGTGCCCCAGTTGTGAGCTCCACTTCCACCCTTTTTGTCTTCAGCTCTGATCCCTCTAAGGACAGAAAGAACAATTTAGAATCAAAAAGTGTTTTAGTACCCTTGTATAAAACAAATAATTTCAGTAAATGATTCACTATCAACAGAAAATAAAATTCAAGTCCTGCTCAACCTCTAAAATTGCTTACGTTCGGTCACTTCCACTGTGCCTTTCAAATTCTCGTTTTCCTCTTTGGTCCACACCACCATCCCACGTTTTCACAAATCCACCTCTTCCTCTGCCTCGCATTCCTCCCCTTACTCCTCCACGACCTCGCATGGATCTTTCACGGTCTGAACGATCAAATGGTCTAAAGAATGCAAGAAACAAAAAAAAAAAAAAAAAACACAAAACGAAATGAATTGCTTAAAATTATATATATATATATATATATATATATATATATATATATATATATATATATATATATATATATATATATTTTAAAAGCCATTGCCATATACTTACTAAAGAACAAGTGAACACAGTAATATGTTATATGAAAATTCAACAGGCCATCACAGAAATAGCAGGACATGGTTAGAGTACAGCTTTAAGGCACATGTGAAAAGGATTGTGCTTGCATTCATTCAGAAATGCCGGCTGGTTTTGTCCTCACCCTACCCCGTACTACAAAATGATCCATTAGACCCAAGTGGTGGAGCTGGAACAGTACATACCACTACATATCTAGTACAAACTGACTAAGAAGGTTAAAGCTCAGAAAGCCAAGAAAATGTTGCAAATCTCAAAAGAAAATCTGGAAAGTTCCAAAACATTCAGATCTCACTTCTTCAATGTGAGTGTAGTCCATCATTTTCGGAGACTGATCTGTGGGTATGTATGGGCTCTGGACCAACATCACATACTATCAAAGACCATCTCATTTCAAAAGAGGACTAGGTTGTTTTTGATTGCCATACATTAGTCCTCCCAAGGCAACATATACCATACGTTCCACTCCGGGGATCACTGCAAGACACTTCCACCAACAAGTAACGTACTACTATTACTAGGGAAACAAAAAAACAAGTGTTTCTATAGGTGAAGACTATAGTAAACCAAGAACTTTAGGACCAGTACCACGAAAAGCCATGTAGCAAATACATAAGAACTTCAAATAGGATCTATTCTTCACTAGCAAAACGTGACTGGCCAAGACATGCACACATTGATTCCTGGATATATTTACAGTATAAACAATTTTTCTTTTGGATTTATTCTGGTAAACCTTTAGATACTTTTTAGGATACTATTTCCAGTGGTCCTCATTTCGTAATCACTGAAAATGAATTCAAACACAAGCCATTTGTGAGTTCTTAAAAAGGAAATTATATATAGTTTCACATTTATCCAGCTTGCCTGCCTTTACCTTTGAAGACCCTGATAGGCGGTTCCAGATCAGGAAGGTAGCGGACAATCCAGCCAACACAAGAAACGCAACGTCTTAACATATGATCCATTGATGCACTACCATTTAACGGTGATGTTTATGAAGACATGTACCAGCCTCAAATGGATGGCAAGAAGGGCTTAAGCCAGGAAAATGGCTCAAAACTCCAAAAGACTGGTGTGGAGTCTAGATTCTGCTGGCGACCACAAAACTCTGACCACCTCTCCCCGATGACTCAACCCAGCAGAGATGCATCAGTCACCACTGTTGGCGCTGCACAGTGCTTTTTGTTTATTATTTTTGCAAGTTTTCCAGAGAAAAATGTCTTCCCTGTGGACATTATTGAATGTTACTGAAAATTACTAGTTCATTCTCAGTGCAGGTTGGTATATATTGTTTCTTACAAAGAAGGTCACAAGGCCAGGTTCTTCATTAATCTGCTCCTTATTTAATAAGTGCCCTTAAATTAAAAGGCCATGCTAGGACCAAAGGCTAGAATTATTCTTCAGCTCATTTACTGCTACAGACAGGATTCAAAACCAACAATTTCCTCACCACCTAGACTACATGTCCCATGATTTCACACAAAAGGCCGAAGTGCAATTAACACATGTGACCTTCAACGCCATTCAGCGGTCCACTCTAGTACTTCCAGTTCAAGCCTTATCAAACCCTGTGTTTTTGGTAATGTACAGTTAAGTACTTTTTTGGTTTACATTGTGGCTTTTCAATTTACTGAATAAGTGACTGTAAGGTAAAGGAATCGGCCTGGATCTTCCTGTGGAAAATATTTCTGGGTTCAAACACTATCTCCATTGGTTACAAATTCTTAAACATTTCTACACAGCAAAGTTTGTTATTTTTTTTCTTAATGATAGGTGTGGCATCTTGTATCCCGATAGGGAAGAAGCATTGTAGACCCTGTGCAATCCTCAAATCCTTCACAAGTGACATTAACTTCCTGTGCAGAACACCCCCACCCCTCCCCAATTTACATCTGTATTAAACTTGCCTAACCTTAGTCCACAGATGTATTGGCAATTTATGTGCCTGTTGCAGAATTTCCATCCTTCAGTAAAGCCTCTTGAAAAATCTGTTTCACTTGCCAGTGGCCATCACAATTTTGGGGATTTTTTTTGTTTTTTGTTTTTTAATTACTGTAAAAAAAAAAAAAAAAAAAAAAAAAAAAAAAGAAAATAAAGGTACATTCTGCTCGAAGGTACTAATTTAAGAGTACCAACCATGGAAGATGCTCATTAACGAGCTGCTGCCAAATAAGGACTTAACTTTTACAAAACCTGTGTGATACAGTTTTGTAGAGCAATGTAGTTTTGTGAATACTTTCAGTAGTTTCTTCTTTCCTGCGAAAGTTTGAGCTCTCATTCGGGCCTTGTATTTGTTTTTCTAATTCTAATGTGCTATACTGAACTATAAGTCCCAGAAAAACCTTGATTGGAAGAGTTATTCAAACTTGGAACTGTGAAACTTCAGAGCTTTGAAGTATCTTTATCACTTCGTCATGTATGGGATGCACTTACATGTGTTGGAGGGTATACCTAGGGCTACAATTTTAACATTTTAAAAATATTTTGCTGCCAGATGTACCTATCTATGTAATAATAAATGTGTTACACCAGCCATTACAAGCTTTTACTGAATAGCATATTGTATTCTGCGCTTTGTAGTTTTGCTGTGCACAAGGCTTTTATCACTACAAGCATGTACTCAACAATTCTAGTATTCACAGTTCTGCTGGATAAGAAACCAGGACCAACTGCAGTTGTCACACGACATAACCGGTTAAAAAGGCTTTAGCCGGAAAAGTCTGTTGGCTAATTATAATGTCCATAAGCAGTGGGTTTACCTCGACATCCTAATGATTCTACACAGTTTGTTAGCAAGCGTTTAGTAAAACCGGGTGGGATAAGGTGCCAACTACATAAAGTGAAAGCTCATCATATGAACGCACTGCTCTCTCCAAACTATCAGCAGATCAGATTAAATCCACCTTTAACCACCTTAGATGGTTGACTCAAGGACCAACTCCTCTTTAAGCCCGGCACTTTAATATGCAGTTAGCTCTTGTGAATTTAAGTGTGCAGGACTTTGGCTTCTGAATAGCGTAATATGCAGATCCTGACATTTGGCATTAGCAGATCATACAGCCGTATTTTCAACACGTTTAAAGATGGTCTATATGTTGTGGCCAACTGGATGCACCAAAGTGGTCTTAAAAAAAAATAATAATAATAACACACACAAGTTTCACTCTTCCTTTTTTGACAGCAAACCCATAAAATCTATGCAATTCAACAAGTGTTTGGTATCCCTGTCCATCTTTGTGAAAGGACGGAAAACAGCTGTTTGATCTGGACTCATCTTTCCTTTGGATTTGCAGGGTGTTTTAGCACCAGGACACTCGGGACTATGTAGCTGTTTGACCTTTAAGAAAGTTCTTTCGTGGGTTATGCATACTGTACCCCTCAGAATCTCAGTGCTTCACATGGAGGATCTTTTGAGCAGGCTGTGGTGGTTTGGCTGTCCAACTATTTGTAATTCCAAACACTTTGACCCTCTTTCAGAGCCGTTCAGTAGACACTTAAGTACAATCTAGATTTGGGAAGACATGTGAGATGCCTCTGAAGTGGTTAAAGCCTCACAGGTTAGTGCGTCCACGTGTGGAGAATCCCCCTCACCCCCCAATTTGCATGCACAACTAAAGACAGATGAAAGTGCGAAAAAAAGAAGGTTAAGAAACTAGTGAGCTTTATATATGCATACCATATACCGTCTGTGTGTACAAAAAAAGATAGACTCCGTTTTAGTGCAAGCTACGTGTCTTGGAAAGGTTATGCTTATTTTGGTGATTGAGAAGCACACTTGGTTGCGAAAATTCTGCATACTCAATACTAGACCTATTGCTATTCAGTGGCCAAGGACAACACAGTTCCTTCTCGTGCAGTACAACAAAATTGTCTAAAAGTAATTGTCCAGTCATTGGACCAGGTCTTCAGGTAGGTCTATATATTCATCACCACTATTTTAGGGCACCAACATGTTGCTTGATATGGGTTTTCTTCTAGCCTGCATGCCTTAGATAGAAGCCCCTAGGAATTTGGTGGGCTAGAACAATTGCTTGTCACCAATGAGAAAAAGAGCAATTGATTCTTGTCTTTAGGTACACATGCAACTTGTCTTTTTGTATTTACCCTGCGATTACTTTGTCTAGCAAGAGTTACAACTGAACCAGCAGCAGTGAAGGGGACCGAGGACCCACACTGTCTCAGCAACCTTGCAGAGAGAAGAATGTGCTCCAACACATTCACCTTGACAAAACAGGAGGTGGAATGATGGTAGGTTATCTGGTGATATGCACGCAAGTCAACGGTCAATAGCCAAACTACGTATCCCACGGTTCTCATCTTACTGGCCTTATGTAGTACATATTTATCCACAAAGATATTTGTTACACAAATCCACGCATGCATATCTTTCCAAAAGCCTGTGTGCCACCATCTTGGGCGCAAGCCATTTAGAAGCCCAAATCCCTTCATTTGTCAAACTGTTGCTTCAACGCTGACTTTTCACTTGCAGCTACTAGCACTGTGCACAGACTAGTAAAATAGTCAATGCAAATTCCTTTAATAGTACTTTATGGCAGCCCCTTCAGCTGCCCCAATTTCTTACTACTTTCAGTATGTTATCAGTTTCCATATACCACTCCACATCTCTTAAGTTGTACGTCATTTCAGAACTCAGGCCTACAAATTGTCATAATTAAATATTCCTGGCACATTTAAACCTAATGCCCCATAAACAGGCATGTAAAGTTTTCCATGTTACTAGTTTATTTGGAGCACTCTTCCAGTCCTTGTAAACCTTTGATAGTGTCTGTAGGAAGTTGGCTCTGTATGTGCTATTTCAAAGTAAGGAATAGCATGCACAGAGTCCAAGGGTTCCCCTTAGAGGTAAAATAGTGGTAAAAATAGATAATACTAATGCTCTATTTTGTGGTAGTGTGGTCGAGCAGTAGGCTTATCCAAGGAGTAGTGTTAAGCATTTGTTGTACATACACAGACAATAAATGAGGTACACACACTCAGACAAATCCAGCCAATAGGTTTTGTATAGAAAAATCTCTTTTCTTAGTTTATTTTAAGAACCACAGGTTCAAATTCTACATGTAATATCTCATTCGAAAGGTATTGCAGGTAAGTACTTTAGGAACTTTAAATCCTAAAAATTGCATGTATACTTTTCAAGTTATTGACAAATAGCTGTTTTAAAAGTGGACACTTAGTGCAATTTTCACAGTTCCTGGGGGAGGTAAGTTTTTGTTAGTTTTACCAGGTAAGTAAGTCACTTACAGGGTTCAGTTCTTGGTCCAAGGTAGCCCACCGTTGGGGGTTCAGAGCAACCCCAAAGTCACCACACCAGCGGCTCAGGGCCGGTCAGGTGCAGAGTTCAAAGTGGTGCCCAAAACGCATAGGCTAGAATGGAGAGAAGGGGGTGCCCCGGTTCCGGTCTGCTTGCAGGTAAGTACCCGCGTCTTCGGAGGGCAGACCAGGGGGGTTTTGTAGGGCACCGGGGGGGACACAGGCCCACACAGAAATTTCACCCTCAGCAGCGCGGGGGCGGCCGGGTGCAGTGTAGAAACAGGCGTCGGGTTCGCAATGTTAGTCTATGAGAGATCTCGGGATCTCTTCAGCGCTGCAGGCAGGCAAGGGGGGGGGATTCCTCAGGGAAACCTCCACTTGGGTAAGGGAGAGGGACTCCTGGGGGTCACTTCTCCAGTGAAAGTCCGGTCCTTCAGGTCCTGGGGGCTGCGGGTGCAGGGTCTCTCCCAGGCGTCGGGACTTTGGATTCAAAGAGTCGCGGTCAGGGGAAGCCTCGGGATTCCCTCTGCAGGCGGCGCTGTGGGGGCTCAGGGGGGACAGGTTTTGGTACTCACAGTATCAGAGTAGTCCTGGGGTCCCTCCTGAGGTGTTGGATCGCCACCAGCCGAGTCGGGGTCGCCGGGTGCAGTGTTGCAAGTCTCACGCTTCTTGCGGGGAGCTTGCAGGGTTCTTTCAAAGCTGCTGGAAACAAAGTTGCAGCCTTTCTTGGAGCAGGTCCGCGGGAGTTGTCTTTTCGAAGCAGGGGCAGTCCTCAGAGGATGTCGAGGTCGCTGGTCCCTTTGGAAGGCGTCGCTGGAGCAGGATCTTTGGAAGGCAGGAGACAGGCCGGTGAGTTTCTGGAGCCAAGGCAGTTGTCGTCTTCTGGTCTTCCTCTGCAGGGGTTTTCAGCTAGGCAGTCCTTCTTGTAGTTGCAGGAATCTAATTTTCTAGGGTTCAGGGTAGCCCTTAAATACTAAATTTAAGGGCGTGTTTAGGTCTGGGGGGTTAGTAGCCAATGGCTACTAGCCCTGAGGGTGGGTACACCCTCTTTGTGCCTCCTCCCAAGGGGAGGGGGTCACAATCCTAACCCTATTGGGGGAATCCTCCATCTGCAAGATGGAGGATTTCTAAAAGTTAGAGTCACTTCAGCTCAGGACACCTTAGGGGCTGTCCTGACTGGCCAGTGACTCCTCCTTGTTGCTTTCTTTGTACCCTCCAGCCTTGCCGCCAAAAGTGGGGGCCGTGGCCGGAGGGGGCGGGCAACTCCACTAAGCTGGAGTGCCCTGCTGGGCTGTGACAAAGGGGTGAGCCTTTGAGGCTCACCGCCAGGTGTCACAGCTCCTGCCTGGGGGAGGTGTTAGCATCTCCACCCAGTGCAGGCTTTGTTACTGGCCTCAGAGTGACAAAGGCACTCTCCCCATGGGGCCAGCAACATGTCTCTGGTGTGGCAGGCTGCTGGAACTAGTCAGCCTACACAGACAGTCGGTTAAGTTTCAGGGGGCACCTCTAAGGTGCCCTCTGGGGTGTATTTTGCAATAAAATGTACACTGGCATCAGTGTGCATTTATTGTGCTGAGAAGTTTGATACCAAACTTCCCAGTTTTCAGTGTAGCCATTATGGTGCTGTGGAGTTCGTGTTTGACAAACTCCCAGACCATATACTCTTATGGCTACCCTGCACTTACAATGTCTAAGGTTTTGTTTAGACACTGTAGGGGTACCATGCTCATGCACTGGTACCCTCACCTATGGTATAGTGCACCCTGCCTTAGGGCTGTAAGGCCTGCTAGAGGGGTGACTGACCTATACTTGCATAGGCAGTGAGAGGCTGGCATGGCACCCTGAGGGGAGTGCCATGTCGACTTACTCGTTTTGTTCTCACTAGCACACACAAGCTGGCAAGCAGTGTGTCTGTGCTGAGTGAGAGGTCTCCAGGGTGGCATAAGACATGCTGCAGCCCTTAGAGACCTTCCTTGGCATCAGGGCCCTTGGTACTAGAAGTACCAGTTGCAAGGGACTTATCTGGATGCCAGGGTCTGCCAATTGTGGATACAAAAGTACAGGTTAGGGAAAGAACACTGGTGCTGGGGCCTGGTTAGCAGGCCTCAGCACACTTTCAATTGTAAACATAGCATCAGCAAAGGAAAAAAAGTCAGGGGGCAACCATGCCAAGGAGGCATTTCCTTACAGTGTCCCATTCTTTTTTTTCCTGGTAAAGGAAGTGAACATTACCCAATTTGAGGAAATCCAGATTGCCGATTTTTTCATCCCATTAACGCCAGGTTTTCTATGGACCTTAAGTCCTCCCGCACCACACCACTGGTATGTTTAAGCATCAACTAAAGACTTATTTATTCATCATACACACCAATACGTTTATACACCAATTCTTAAAAGCTGAAACGTTTGTCGCTCAGCTCATGTTTGCACTCTGACAATTCATGGCTCAAACAGCATTTACTTTCACCTCAAAATGTTACCAATTTCAGTACAGCTGTCTTGAACTCACCAGGGTTGCCCTATAGCCCCCGCCATTACCCAGAACCTGTACCTAGAAACATTAATGACCCACTCAACAACTGTTCACATTATAAGTCAAATCCACATGAAAGGCTTCCTTCCTATGATCCCCGCTCACAACAGCATTACCCCCCACAACACATTTCTACTCACATGCATTGTTACTGTACGCAGGTCTTCTCCCCTTCCACCACCAAGCCTTCACAGGGTGTGGCTTTTTTTTTTTTTTTTTTTTAAATCGATTGTCCATGGGACAAGTTGCTACTTAAAGCTACTTGTCCTGCAAATAAATCTACTTGTCCCTTTGGTGGCATGTAGTGTGGTGACAAATTATGGCAAAAATCTCAGTATGTAAGAGCTTAGACAATATAGCCTCTCGGTTTAGGCCAGGGATAACTATATAGTAGGGCTTGAAACTGCTGGTGTTAAACACTTGATTACTAGCAATGTCAAGCCCAACTATTGCAATTTCTTTATTTTGCCACCATTCCACAGATCAAAATACTGAGGCTGGAGGATGCCGTAAGCAGTACCTACAGGGCTGAAATGCGTTCAAGTCTGTGCAAACCTACTAACTTGCATGTTAAGGATTTTCACCAGCTCTTCTCTAATATTTTCCCATACTGAGAAAGGTTGGAAATGTACTCCCGACAAGGGCAAAGGTAGAAGTTCTTCCAGGGTTAGGGAAAAAGTGGACGGAGGGAAAGTGAACTTGCAAACACTCAATAGATTTTCACATGAGCAAAACACCACATGTATAGTGGATTGTGCTTAAAAAAAAAAAAAAAAAAAAAAAAAAAAAAATACAAATAAAATATATAGCTCACTAATATTTTCTAGAAGTAAGATTTCCTGGTCTACTTCTGCAAATTCATAAAAGCCACTAAAGCAATGACATACCATGGGTGCCCTTTTGTGACTTTCTTTAAGATTTTGGCCCCTAATTAGGGCTGGTGTTAACCAAGAACATTATTAAAATTCTATTTCTCTATCCATCTATCCTCTGGCTCTGTTAGCGATAGCATTCTGCTCTTCCACAAGGAGCATATTGGCACAATGTTTTTTTCAATACTAGGAACTACTGTGTCAATGTGAGCTATCTGAACCCAAACAAACACTTTTTGCAATGTTTGTTACAATTGGTGCGGGCCTGGCAGCTCCCTCAAAAATAAAGTGTTACAAAAGGAATGTCAAAATAAGACATGCATTGACCAAACTGAAATACTGACAATGTCAGATCGGTTGGCTTTGTCAGTGCTTGTTTACTTTCACATTTCCCTTTATCTTGTTGAAAATGGTTGCACTGATTTTCCATTATGGATATTTTTTTGGAAATACTAGCATGAACACGTTTTAGTAAGTGATGCTTTTTTCTAAACATTATTTTCAAAGCAAAGAATCAAATTTGCTTACAAGCTTCTGCAAACATTTCATCTAATCAAAGAGCACTCTGGGAGCATTATACATAGCCTCATTGTTAAGGTTTTCAAACATGCATACGCTTTTTATTTTACTGGAACCACTGACAGTAGTTCAGTGTGATCTTGCGTTTATTTAGAGCACTCACCCTAATAAAGGCTTAGCATTATTGAACCATAAAAAGTTCAAACAACATTAACATATGGATACAACTATTACCTGAACTGCAGACCGTTCCCTTCCCTGCAAAACTGACAGCCAAGGAGTTTGTGCTGCAGGGTGTTGAGCCTACTTGTCCAAAAGGACAAAATAAACAATATTTGTTGTCCTGGGCATCGGGATACAGGAATTCTGTACCCCTGCCTTCCATTAATTACCACACTACACAATAGTTTAATTAAAATTTAACAATAAGTGTGCCCTCTAATTAGCTAGTTCTACAGCAAGTCTTTTTGGTTACAACACTGAAAACCGCAGATAAGATTCATCTGACTCTCAGATGAAGTGTTAATCACACATGCATTCACATGGCTACTGCTGTGATGTTTGTCAAAAGCGTCACTTTGATTCGATTCCACTGCTTACTGGTGCAGTTTGTTGTAATGAGTAGTATCCCTTCCATTCCTGCTCAGGGCAGCTGCAGCCATGCCCCTGCCTTTTACTTGGCTATACTTCTCTGCTGGCACCATGGACATCTGCCATCAATCTTGATGAGATACTTGCTCTCAGGGTCCTACACAAGCAGGTGAAACGTGGGCACAAACTTGCCAGCACCAAAAGATATTAGCTCTACGTGTGCACACGTACTCTTACTACAACACAGACCTTCCACCACAAGCTAAGGGTTATACATGCACTACTCCAGTCTTGTGCATGCTATTTTTCTGGCCATTATATATACAGACACATCTGCCTCAAGTCCTTGCTTCACTGGGTAGGTGAACATGCCACCGTTTTACTTTCTAAACCACTCTATACACCAGATTGTTCATACCCCTGACACTTCTCGCACCACCAATGTTCCTCGAGCAAACATTTAAATCCATGCAACTTCGCAAGTGCTCCTCCAAATCCAGATAAAAGCATTGGGTTGGTCACTGAAAATCAGAGTACATCAATACTGCCTGACCAACTTGAGGTTACACCTGGTCTATTATAGAAACTGGATTAGGGTCAGCCTTTTAAACCTACACGCCTGTAAAAATAAAATAAAAATTCAGCCTTGGAGTGAACTATATAGCCTGATTCTGTAATAACTGCAAACCAAGACCTGTTTGTGCAGACAATTCAGCTATCAGACTGAGTAAAATGGACCAAAACAAATGAGCTATTAAGTTTGCATTGAGTGAAAAGAAAAAGAAGCTGGTCTGTTGCATACAAAAGAGTCCAACCACAACAAGCATTGGCAAAGCCAATCGGTCTGGCCTTTCACACAGCTACAGTAACACGCAATTAGATATCCTTTGAGTCAGAAGAAACAATGTGAAATCTTTAACAAGACTTCAGTATATTAGACCATAACTAGATGTTCCTCTCAAGTCAGGAGCAAAAGCTTAACAACTGTCATAAAAGATACAATAACCAATGTTACTAAATATCCCTCGAGTAAGATGCAAATGCTTCATATGTCCTCCACAAAGGAGAGGGGGTTTGGATTCAGCATAAAAACAGACATGTTGACTTTAGCTATTCTAATAAGTTGTGCTCGATTTATGAATAGGATACGTAAATATGCTAATGCAAGTGTCTTGATTACTATGGAAGACTTGCAAAAACATAGTATAAATAGGTACTACCAATCAAGTTAAGTCAAGTGCTACCTCCTGAATTGTTGTAAAACAATCTGAGTGGCACTATAGGTCCCAGTAAAATGCCCACTATCTTATGTTGTGGGCAGTGGTAGGAAGAACAAAATGCAAGTCAGTAGATAGAGTCACCTGCTGTTTGGGAAAGAAAGAAAGAAAAAAAACAAAGAAAAAAAAAAACACCTACTAGAGCTAGCTAGTTAGGCCTCACTTTTCCCATAGAAGAAGCATGTTTGGTATTGCTAATAATTTTGGCACAGTTTGATGAATCTTCACAAAATGTTCAAAACTGGTACATGTTAGTTCAGCTGCTGTCTGGAAAGTTCCAGGGTAATCCGTCAAGTGGTGGCCAAAACCCCTTTTGCCTATTCTTGACCATTGGGACTTTGCTATTTTTAGAAAACTGTCACAGCCAGAACGGACTTACACCAGATTTAGCCAAAAAGTGGATCCCTGGTGTAGAAAGAGCACTTTTTAGGTCCGGCCTAAGCAGCAGGTATGTGCTGTCGCTCAACATGCTGTAATCTACTTCTGTGGACTTCATTGGCTATGCAAACGCTTGTTGTAATTGTGTGGATGTGGCTCTTGGCATCAGAGCAAAAACCAAGGCCCTGATGGGTTTCCAGAAAGGAAAGTTGCGCCTGCCGTTTTGTTTGTTGGCTGTGCCACCAGAGAGGAAAATAAAAATCCTATAAGGGGTCAGGATAGAGGTAACCCGACCCCTTATGAAACATGGAGGGGTCTCATTGACAAACAAAATTGCCCAATTTTACTTTTTTGGTCAACCCGCAGATCCCCATGGCACACAGCACAACCCCCAGTGTAAGTCCACAATGGATCGTTGGGTGCAAGTAAGGGGACTGGAGGCAGGGCCTGGCATGCCCAGTCTTGTATGATATTTTTATATTACTTTAAAAAAAAAAAAAGAGAAGGTTACAGGAATTTTATATTGGGGCTCATATTTTAAATGTACAAAACCATATATAAATTCAACAGTTAGAGTTACCTCAAGTAATTGTAACAAGTGCTCTAAGGTAACCTGCGCCGTACACTGCTAATTACTCCACAAATTGTGGCACTTATGACATCTTTGATAACATCATTAATAATATCAACGTAATGTTTGCAGTGCAATTTGACAGTTGGGGCGGGAAACTGTATGGTGGGGCCCAAGTTATAGTTATCTTAGGTCCGAATTATAGTTACTTGAAATAGCCAACTTTAACAGGTGAATTTCTATGGTTTTGTATGTTTATCAATGTGAGCCTATCTATAACATCCCTCTAACCTTTGGTTTTTTCCCCAGTGTATTTCTAGGTTTCTCTTTCAAAAAAAAATTCATGTGCATTACTATAAATTAATCCAGCCACTGCTGTACACAGCCTTCGGCCGTGCGCGGCAGCGGTTGGCTGCAGGGCCTGGCCTCTGGCCCTGCTACAAGGTCCTATAACCACCCAACCCAGTGCTGTACACAGCCCTCAGCTGTGCACAGCAGGGTTTGGCTGCAGGACTGAATCTGCAGCCAGATGAAGATGTCAACTACACTCCCTCCCTCCCTCCCTCCCCCCCCCCCCCCCATCACCCCCACCACCCCCACCACCCCCCCCCCTTTCCACCATCACTAACCACTCAACCCCAGGCTGCACACAGCCTTTGTCTGTGCGTGGCAGGATTTGGCCACAGTCTGAATGGGTGCATGAGGGTTTCAGTGATTCTGAGCAGGTACGTGAGGGTCTGATTGGGTGTGTATGAGAGAAAAGATAGTAATAGGGAGAGATAGTTTTTGATTTTTGGGGGAAATAGACTTTGATGAATGATTTTTAGAACGAAATATTTCTGGACAAACTAAAGAAAAGTATGTCAATTTAAAAAAGTGAGATCACCTTTCAGCTTGAACCTTAATCTTTTGAAGTTTAAAAGAAATTAAAGATGTAAAATGACCACAAGCACACCTGAGTATAACCCTCAACTTTCAGTGTGACAGTCTGACTTTAACCTTTAATTCATAGGTGACTCCTTACCGTGAGTTTCCAAACATATCTAGGACAGTCAACCCACTTATGTGATTGTAAACAAATGTGAATGCTCCATCACTAGGAAGGGACAGTTTGTTTACTGGTGTTTTGACTGCTAACACTGCCAAATGATACTAGGATTTGAACCTTCAGCCTATTAAGGGATAGCACAAAAACCTTGACCATTAGGCCAGAAGTGACCATGTTCTTCTCTGCATCCAAAGGTAACCAACATTCATACTAAGCATTTTGCTAGTCCACCTCTGAAGTCATTGCATGGAGAGACTATTGCAATGACAATCTCTCTCTCGTCCCATTATGGGGCGGAAGTGAGAGTGATAAGACTGCGGGGAACCTTAAAGCCCCTGCGGTCCTACCCAGCTCCCCACATCCTGTGGGAGCCGGCATTCCTCCCGCAAGCAGGGAGGTGCTTTTAATAGCAGCTCCCTGCTTGTGGGATCAATGTTTTCATCTGTCTTTCCTGCTCACATTTGCATGCAGTTAAACAGATAGGAACTCCCCTTTCTGCACTTGCAGAAAGCAGAGGTTGTTTCCTTTTACTTGGTGGGAGCGGTCAGCTTCCACCAAGCAAAAACGAACAGCTATGTCCCGGGGTAGTGGTCCCTAGGGCCATCACTGGCTCCTCAAGGGGGGAAACGCGCCACCTCCCCCTCCAACTGTGAATTTAGCCCCAGGGAGGTGGCGGTCGTCCCCAGGGCTGTGGTCACCTTCCAGCAACTGTGGTGGGGCCAACTCCCTGCAGCGCAAATCCTTTGGCTGTCAGTTTACAGGGAAGGGAAACTGTCTGCAGTAGTTAACATTTGTGTCTATATGATAATACTATCCAAAGTTGTTTTTATAGTTCATTAATGCAAAGCCTTGAATATTAGGGTAAACACTTTAAATGTTTTAAGGTCACAGGGGACAACTGACAATGGCTCCAGAAAAAGAAATGTACACAAACATTTGAAAAGTTGAATAATGAGGCTATGTATAATGCTCCCTGATTAGATGCAAATGTTTGCAGCAGAAGCTTGTAAGCAAGTTTGTTTATTTTCATTCTTTGAAAGCAAAGAATCAAACATTGGCAAGCCAATAGGTCTGACATTGGTGGTCACTTCAGGTCTTTTTACATTACTATTGTTGTGGGATATCCAGGCCTTCATCACGGTAACCAACATGGGCAAAACGCAAAAATGTTTTAGTCTTAAAAAAAATATATAATGTTTCTGGCACTGAACAAAATTACTTTGTGTTGATCTGCTCCTTGTGAAAGAGCAATGGTTATCACTCACAACGAAGGCAGCCAATGGATGGCTAGATAGAGAGATACAAGATGAATAAAAACTAAAAAGTTCCTGGTTAACACCAGACCCAATTAGGGGACAAATTATTAAAGTCATACTGTTCACCCAATTTTATGTATTACACATTTCATGAATTCAGAAGAACTGACTTAAGTAGACCAGGAAATTTTACTCCTAGATAATATTTGTGAACTGTATTTTAGCACAAGCAAATATGCATGTGCAGATTTGCCCATTCCAAAGTATCTTGCGTGTTTACAAGCTCTCTCCCTCCAACCCCCCCCCCCCCCAAACCTTGGAAGAAAGTTTACTTCTGCCCTTGCCAGGAGTAAATATCCAACCTTTCCCAGTATTTGAAAAAAGGATTAGGGAAGAGCCTGTGAAAACCCCAAAAACCATACAAGTTAGTAGGTTTGCACAGACTCAAAAGGTATTTCAACCCTGGAACTTTTGTTTACCGTTACCGCGAGCCCAAGTACTTAGATCTGCAGTAGGGTGGCAGAATTAGGAAATTGCTCAGATTAAAGCCTTTCTACAATATTCGCCCTGACAGATTTATGAAGGAACATGTCATATGGACAAGTAGTTATTTTATTAAAATCCACACCCCTGCCACTCCCAATTGAACCCCCCCCCCCCCCCATCAACTGATAGGCAATATACAAGCTAAGCCAGGTCAAAGCAGACAGGATCTATGGGAACATACCCATAATTTTTGATTTTATACAAACAGTTCCCACTCAAAACGAGCGCTTGAGCAGTAAATGCCAATCTATAGGTTCCTTAGGCTGAAAGTGAAAGAGGGGAGGATGGGGAGCTCCTGTACTGTGAAACAGAGGAGCAGAGACTTAAGGGGGAGATGGTCGTCCTTTTCACCATGCTGCCTGCTATCTGAAGCAAAACTGAGTGTGCAAACCGCTTAATCACCAAATGTAAAGGCTGCTTTGAATCCAGTGTAGGTTTGAACTGACTGAGTCACTTGAAGCTTCATAGTAACAATCATTTTGTCTTTTGGTAAATTAAAGGGTGTTAGCAGCAGAGTTTTGAGTGCAACCTTTTCATGCACATGTCTAAAAATGTTTGCACTTGGCACAGTCAAATTACACATTAAGATATATATTCTGAAAGCACTTGTTTTATCTTAAGGATTAAATCGTTTTGTTGACGACTATTTTATACTGCGATAACTACTTGCATACTATAAAAACTCAAGTCACTCTTCCCCACCACTCCAGTCAAGATTCAATTGTGACTTTCTAGTCATACATCTGCCATGACCTCATGAGGTTTCATAACTTAAGAGTGGATTTCCCACCTATCAGTTTAACTTGCATTTATAGTGTGTTATCTTATATGCAGTTACCTGGAGGTGAAAAGCAAAATTAAGACTATTTTGTTTTTTGGAGCAACTGACCCTGCCCCCACATTCAGACCCTGATCTCCCAATAAACAAGCCTACAATTCCAGACCAGCTTTCTTTACAAGTGCTTGCTAAGACATTTGCACCCTCACACCTTGCAAATACAGCCAGTGACCATCACAGGGTCACACCCAGCAGATTTAAGACCTGTTCTATCTGTAATCTTCCTAGGCAAAGGGTAAAGGCCAACTAAGAATACAAGATGTACCAGTTGCTCAAGAGAATTCGGTTGGGAAACAGTGAAACCCTGTGTAAAGAAATGGCTCCCTGTTGCAGTTACCCCCCACTTTTTGCCTGATGCTGACTTGACTGAGAAGTGTGCTGGGACCCTGCTAACCAGGCCCCAGCACCAGTGATCTTTCACCTAAAATGTACCATTGTATCCACAATTGGCAGACCCTGGCATCCAGATAAGTCCCTTGTAACTGATACTTCTAGTACCAAGGGCCCTGATGCCAAGGAAGGTCTCTAAGGGCTGCAGCATGTCTTATGCCACCCTGGAGACCTCTCACTCAGCACAGACACACTGCTTGCCAGCTTGTGTGTGCTAGTGAGGACAAAACGAGTAAGTCGACATGGCACTCCCCTCAGGGTGCCATGCCAGCCTCTCACTGCCTATGCAGTATAGGTAAGACACCCCTCTAGCAGGCCTTACAGCCCTAAGGCAGGGTGCACTATACCATAGGTGAGGGTACCAGTGCATGAGCATGGTACCCCTACAGTGTCTAAACAAAACCTTAGACATTGTAAGTGCAGGGTAGCCATAAGAGTATATGGTCTGGGAGTCTGTCAAACACTAACTCCACAGCACCATAATGGCTACACTGAAAACTGGGAAGTTTGGTATCAAACTTCTCAGCACAATAAATGCACACTGATGGCAGTGTACATTTTATTGTAAAATACACCACAGAGGGCACCTTAGAGGTGCCCCCTGAAACTTAACCGACTGTCTGTGTAGGCTGACTAGTTCCAGCAGCCTGCCACACCAGAGACATGTTGCTGGCCCCATGGGGAGAGTGCCTTTGTCACTCTGAGGCCAGTAACAAAGCCTGCACTGGGTGGAGATGCTAACACCTCCCCCAGGCAGGAGCTGTGACACCTGGCGGTGAGCCTCAAAGGCTCACCCCTTTGTCACAGCCCAGCAGGGCACTCCAGCTTAGTGGAGTTGCCCGCCCCCTCCGGCCACGGCCCCCACTTTTGGCGGCAAGGCTGGAGGGAACAAAGAAAGCAACAAGGAGGAGTCACTGGCCAGTCAGGACAGCCCCTAAGGTGTCCTGAGCTGAGGTGACTGACTTTTAGAAATCCTCCATCTTGCAGATGGAGGATTCCCCCAATAGGGTTAGGATTGTGACCCCCTCCCCTTGGGAGGAGGCACAAAGAGGGTGTACCCACCCTCAGGGCTAGTAGCCATTGGCTACTAACCCCCCAGACCTAAACACGCCCTTAAATTTAGTATTTAAGGGCTACCCTGAACCCTAGAAAATTAGATTCCTGCAACTACAAGAAGAAGGACTGCCTAGCTGAAAACCCCTGCAGAGGAAGACCAGAAGACGACAACTGCCTTGGCTCCAGAAACTCACCGGCCTGTCTCCTGCCTTCCAAAGATCCTGCTCCAGCGACGCCTTCCAAAGGGACCAGCGACCTCGACATCCTCTGAGGACTGCCCCTGCTTCGAAAAGACAAGAAACTCCCGAGGACAGCGGACCTGCTCCAAGAAAGGCTGCAACTTTGTTTCCAGCAGCCTTGAAAGAACCCTGCAAGCTCCCCGCAAGAAGCGTGAGACTTGCAACACTGCACCCGGCGACCCCGACTCGGCTGGTGGAGATCCAACACCTCAGGAGGGACCCCAGGACTACTCTGATACTGTGAGTACCAAAACCTGTCCCCCCTGAGCCCCGCCTGCAGAGGGAATCCCGAGGCTTCCCCTGACCGCGACTCTTTGAATCCTAAGTCCCGACGCCTGGGAGAGACCCTGCACCCGCAGCCCCCAGGACCGGACTTTCACTGGAGAAGTGACCCCCAGGAGTCCCTCTCCCTTGCCCAAGTGGAGGTTTCCCCGAGGAACCCCCCCCTTGCCTGCCTGCAGCGCTGAAGAGATCCCGAGATCTCTCATAGACTAACATTGCGAACCCGACGCTTGTTTCTACACTGCACCCGGCCGCCCCCGTGCTGCTGAGGGTGAAATTTCTGTGTGGGCTTGTGTCCCCCCCGGTGCCCTACAAAACCCCCCCTGGTCTGCCCTCCGAAGACGCGGGTACTTACCTGCAAGCAGACCGGAACCGGGGCACCCCCTTCTCTCCATTCTAGCCTATGTGTTTTGGGCACCACTTTGAACTCTGCACCTGACCGGCCCTGAGCTGCTGGTGTGGTGTCTTTGGGGTTGCTCTGAACCCCCCAACGGTGGGCTACCTTGGACCAAGAACTAAGCCCTGTAAGTGTCTTACTTACCTGGTTAACCTAACAAATACTTACCTCCCCTAGGAACTGTGAAAAGTGCCCACTTTTAAAACAGCTATTTGTGAATAACTTGAAAAGTATACATGCAATTTTGATGATTTGAAGTTCCTAAAGTACTTACCTGCAATACCTTTCGAATGAGATTACATGTAGAATTTGAACCTGTGGTTCTTAAAATAAACTAAGAAAAGATATTTTTCTATACAAAAACCTATTGGCTGGATTTGTCTCTGAGTGTGTGTACCTCATTTATTGTCTATGGGTATGTACAACAAATGCTTAACACTACTCCTTGGATAAGCCTACTGCTCGACCACACTACCACAAAATAGAGCATTAGTATTATCTATTTTTACCACTATTTTACCTCTAAGGGGAACCCTTGGACTCTGTGCATGCTATTCCTTACTTTGAAATAGCACATACAGAGCCAACTTCCTACACCCGTCTAAAAACAAAAAAAGCCAACGACTGGCAGAGTACTTACTTTTCGACTGCAAATTCCACCGGTCCTTCCATTTCATTGGGTCTGAATTCTCTGAAGGCAGTTCTCCGTTCAGTCCTTTCAACTTTTATCTCGGTTCCCCAGTTTTCATTTTGTCCATCCCAGTCTCCTCTTTTAGGAAAAGGCTTCTGACCTACTGAGAAAAGGGAGGCAATCATATTTTAAACAGTACTTTGATGCTTTCATATCTGAAACATACATCACATTTTTACAACCCATAATTTTTTTTTTTTAAAACAGCATATTATATAAAAGTAGTAAACTAGAAGGCATCCAACACATTACCCAGTTGCAGAGCTACAAAGTAAACATAAAAAGTACAGCAGTGATACTGATTAACAGAAGGGTCCTCACTGCTTAAGCAAATCAAGAATGCTGTCTAGTCCGCAGAGAAGTTGACTGGGCTGCTACTGCTAATCAGAATGGCTATTCTCAGGGATCCTGCAATTATTTCAGATCCATCCACAAAGGCTCCCATAACCTAGAGCAGGTTCTTTCCTATGTTTGACCCCAAGAACTCTATTCAAGAAGGAGATACTAACTAGGCCACTCTCAATGCACCTTGAGATATCCTATCCAGCACCCACAACCCTCCTCAGTATTACACCCTCTTATATAACAACCAGTGCTGGACATAAGACCCAGGACAGGCTGGGCTAAACGACTTATCACAGGGCCCTTTCTTTTTTCCAGATCACCGACTGAGGCTCTCTGGTTCTACAAAATGTGGCAAGTGTGTGCCATGGCAAAGGTAATCTACACATTCAATCAAACATTTGTAAAGCAAGGGGGGGGGGGGGGCTACTACTGCTCGAATAACCAGGTCTTGAGGTGTTCCCTGAAGGTCAGGAGGTCCTGGGGTCTGTCGTAGGTTGGCAGGGACACACTATCATTCAGACTGGCAATTTCATGGGGGGGGGGGGTTTGGTGGAAGAGGGTCAACTAAAGGACTAATGGCCCCACAGCAGTAGGATAACTGATGTCGAGCTCCCAGCCCTACACCCCCGAAATGTTCGGCACACAAATAAGTAAATACACATGCACACACCTACATGTATGCAAATTAATGGGTAAATTCATAATTATACAGCCCCACAAGTATATAGATATGAGTGCACACGTATATCTAAACACGTAAGCAACTGTGCCTCAAACATGAGGAATCTAGAGTGCTGACCCACAATGGTATCAAAGTGCAAATATAGTGCCAGTATTACGAATCTTATAATATGGACCAGATAATATAACAGTGTGGGGAGTACTTAGATATGCCATTAGATTCTGGTATGGTTGAGCATCAATCGTTTTCATGCGTGTTCTGCTATCAGGAGTTATGTTGATGTTCAGAAACAGTGTGTGCCAGGGAGCGGAGTCTAAACAGCTGCGTTGAGAAGCGGGGACAGGTGAGAATACATATGCCCTGCATTCAGTGTGAGAAGAACAAGAATCCTTTCTAGAACAGCAGGACCATCTGCATTTCATCTATGAGTGTTAGGAGTCCTCCATTTCTTTTAATGCACCTAGATTTTTCTTTTTAAAGACACCTTTCTATGCTTATAAGAAACTGGATAAGCTGGAACAAACCACAGCACTTTAAGGGATGAGGTGGGGTGGTGAAGGCAGTGAACAAACAGAGACAAGATTGTGTACATCACTTTGTGGAGCTACACATCTGAATTACAACTTATTTCACATATTAACATGGTCTCATGTCTCAATTTTAGTCCCCCCCCCCCCTTTTCTGTGAGTGTCGACAGCCCCTTTACACTTAGCCCTGTATGCACTAGGGGCTACAGCATAAACCCATCAGTTGAACGCTACAAGTGGACCAATTATATAAATATATACTTTATAGTGACCGATGTTTTCAGACCAAATTCCTGTTCCCGATTTCTGGCTTCAGCATATAACAGAATGCCTATTATAAATCGTATGCTAAAGTAACTTTAGTATACAGTGTCTCTGCTAATGATAATGGCCAATATCAGTGCGCAGCAGGGACTGGATTGTTTCTTAGCACTTAGCTGGACATGAGATCTGTAACTAAAAACCAAAAACATGCGAATGTTACCAATCGCAAACTGACGACGAAAGACTCATGCCACACTGGGAGATTTGAACCAGCAAGTAAACATATACATGGTTGCAGTTCACATACAACCCAATGAGCTGTATTCATCTTCAAAACATTCAATTATGAAGAAAGATTGCAACTGAGCATACATTTCCCTTTGCTCATATTTGAGAATCAGATTTTTTTCAGAAATGAACCACTGTTTATTATGCCTCGTTTCTAGTGGCAATATAGTTTCCATTCAAGAAACTCCTCTTTTCAGTGGCACTGAAAGATCCATGCTGCAAAGCCGACTTCACCAGGTAGAAACTTGGGAGGCAGTTTATGTACCAAAACCCTAGACAGTATGGGGATGGTAGCAGGGCCCTTAGGAACATGTGCATCATTACAAATTGTAATTAAATGGATTCCCCGAGCAATAGTAATGATACTTTAATGAAGTCTTCTACAAGAGCAATCTGTATGAAAGGCAGGCTGCAGATAAAGAATAAAATTATAACATTTGGGATTTGCAGTGTTTAGACCCTGTTTGTGGCACACTGAAGAATGGCTTCCACAGGCAGTCAGTGCTGCCCCTCAGCTAGGATTTACTGTGGCCATAACAGAAGATTACAGTGCTGGCATCACATATTTGTTGCGGTGCATGTTGAAGAGTCTGGCTTTTTTGATTGATAAACAGGGTTAAGATATGTAGTGGGCGTATGTCAAAACTATTCTATTGACACTGCAGTTCCAATTCAGTCAAATGAAATACCAAAAGCATAAAGAGACACACGCCATTCAGTCTTCTACCGCCGGATGGGGTCGGAGCAGGACAGTCAATATTACAAAACGCCTTCCAAAATGTATTGAAGAAAGGAAAGCTGGCACTCTACACTGTTTCAATCCTCAAAATTGTTTATATCCTATTCAGTATCAGCTATTTCATTTCAATTATCAGCTGACATGCTTTAACGTTGCAGCCTTCCTTTTAGCCCAAAAATCAGTAACAATGCCCACCACCCTTAGAAACTATATTTTGCTGTTCTACATAAAAAAATAATAAAAATTAAAAAAAAGTCCAGTATTGAACCAAACACATCATCCATTATTTCAAAATGAAAATAAATTGTTCATACATATGTTTAGATTAAATTAGATTTTGCCCAGTGGCAATTATCTCATCAGGTGGTAGAAGTCATGTGAATTGCAAGAATTCTCGAGTATTCTTTTACCAGATTCCCGCTGCCCCTTGGATTTGGAGCCTTGCTGACTAGACATGGTGAGTGGATTTCACCTGGCATCTTAGGAAACATTGAGTGCGATCAAGTGGATAACAGATGCTGCACTTCAGAAGACCATTTTCAGAAACGAAGGGGCAGGGATTCAGCCTACTTGAAGGTAATTTGTTGGCAGCAGACAATTGATTAATTTTTTTCAGTAGCTGGAGAGCGAAAAGACCCAGATGCACGTTACTCAAATATACGTAATACTATAATTTGAGAAATCAGTGACACGGAATACTGGTTGTGTTTAATGTGAAATACAAGTAACAGCGTTCAGGACTATTTATGCACGAGTTATATTTACAGCACTTGGAGACTGTCAGATATTATAAACATGTGTGAAGTAATCCGTTTGAGATTGGAGGCAGCTCGCAACCTCTGATAAGAACGAGACTGGTTTATCCGTTGCGGTGAATAAGAAGAATGTGGCTACAAACGGAGCTACGAATTTAAAACCGTGGCATCTTGAAAGAATACATTGAGATGTGTTACCACCTATAATTCAGATGACGTGATAAGGACTATAAAAAACAGTAATGGCATTTGATAAGAGAAGACAGAGTGATAGGTCAGTTGGTGAGCTTCTTTCCTAAAAATTACATACAAGAAAAGTAGTTCATTGCAGGACATGCGGGTACACAGCTATACAACTAAAAAGGAGGGTACATTATCTGGAGGTCAGCAGGTATTTTATAGGTGTACCAAGTGCAAGGCCTGTGCATATAGTACCAATCGTGAGACATGACTTCCCCACAGGCAAAGTAGTGAATAATAAAAAATAAAATTATTAATTGTAACTCTGACTTTGTTGCTTATGTTATATCCTGTGCGTGTGGACTCCTGTGGGTAGCAGAATTTTCCCCGTTAAAAAAAAAAACAAAAAAAAAAAACGACATCTTAGAACATATGCGTGCCATCAGAAATTTATTTTAGGCCATTTCTGCCCCCCCCCCCGGGGGCAGATCGGCCCATTAGGCCGATCTAGGCACCAGGGGAAATTTTTTTTGTGTGTTTTTTTTTTTTTTTAGAGATGGGGAGCGTCCCATCAGGCAAGGGTCGCTCCCCTGGGGGGGGCAAATTGTATTTAGGCCATTTCTGCCCCCCTTGGGGGCAGATTGGCCGATTTTAGGTCAATCTGCCCCAAGGGGGCAGAAACCACTAGGCACCTGGGATTTGTTTTTTGGCCCCAATGTCACGCAGGGGGAGCAACCCCGTAGGCAAGGGTCGCTCCCGGGCAGGGGGAGGGGGTCAAATTCGTTTTAGGGCATTTCTGCCCCCCCGCCTCTCCTCCGGGGCCGGCTGAGCTAGAGGCCAAACTCCACAGGTAGGCACTTTGCAAAAAACACCTCTGTTTTCTGTGAGAAAATATGTTGTGTTCACGTTGTGTTTTGGGCCATTTCCTTCCGTGGGCGCTAGGCCTACCCACAGAAGTGAGGTACCATTTTTATCGAGAGACTTAGGAAACGCTGGGTGGAAGGAAATTTGTGGCTCCTCTCAGATTCCAGAACTTTCTGCCACAGAAGTGTGAGGAACATGTGTGTTTTTAACCAAATTGTGAGGTTTGCAAGGGATTCTGGGTAACAGAACATGGTCCGAGTCCCACAAGTCACCCCATCTTGGATTCCCCTAGGTCTCTAGCTTTCAGAAATGCACAGGTTTGGTAGGTTTCCCTAGGTGCTGGCTGAGCTAGAGGCCAGAATCTACAGGTAGGCACTTTGCAAAAAACACCTGTTTTCTGTCAAAAATGGGATGTGTCCACGTTGCGCTTTGGGGCGTTTCCTGTCGCGGGCGCTAGGCCTACCCACACAAGTGAGGTATCATTTTTATCGGGAGACTTGGGGGAACATAGATTAGCAAAACAAGTGTTATTGCCCCTTGTCTTTCTCTACATTTTTTCCTTCCAAATATAGGAGAGTGTGTAAAAAAAGACATCTATTTGAGAAATGCCCTGTAATTCACATGCTAGTATGGTCACCCCGAAATTCAGAGATGTGCAAATAACCACTGCTCCTCAACACCTTATCTTGTGCCCTTTTTGGAAATACAAAGGTTTTCTTGATAGCTATGTTTTACTCTTTATATTTCAGCAAATGAATTGCTGTATACCCGGTATAGAATGAAAACGCACTGCAGGATGCAGCTCATTTATTGGCTCTGGGTTCTTGATGAACCTACAAGTCCTGCAACCAGAGGAGTCCAGCAGACGTAACGGTATATTGCTTTCGATAATCTGACATTGCAGGGAAAAGTTACAGAGTAAAACGTAGAGAAACATTTATGTTTTTTTCACCTCAATTTCAATATTTTTCTTTTTCAGTTATTTTCTGTAGGAATCCCTTGTAGGATCTACACAAATGACCCCCTGCTGAATTCAGAATTTTGTCTACTTTTCAGAAATGTTTAGGTTTCTGGGATCCAGCATTGGTTTCATGCCCATTTCTGTCACTGACTGGAAGGAGGCTGAAAGCACAAAAAATTTGCAAAAATGGGGTATGTCCCAGTAAAATGCCAAAATTGTGTTTTCTGATTCAAGTCTGCCTGTTCCTGAAAGCTGGGAAGCTGCTGAGTTTAGCACCGCAAACCCTTTGATGATGCCACTTTCAGGGGGAAACCACAAGCTTTCTTCTGCAGCCACTTTTTCCAATTTTTTTGAAAAAAACGAAATTCTCCCTGTATTTTGGCCAATTTCTTGGCCTCCTTCAGGGGAACCCACAAAGTCTGGGTACCATTAGAATCCCTAGGATGTTGGGGAAAAAAAGGATGCAAATTTGGCACGGATAGCTTATGTGGACAAAAAGTTATAAAGGCCTAAGCACGAACTACCTCAAATAGCCAAAAAATGGCTCAGCACTGGAGGGGGGGCAGCAGTTAAGAGGTTAAGGGTGGTGGGGCATTGTTATTGAATTTTGAGCTAAGAGGAAGACTGCAACGGTTGAAACGCGTCAGCAACTACTTGAAATGAAATAGCCAGTACTGAATATGAAAAACTATTGAGGTTTGAAATAGTTTGGAGTGAGATAGATCTATATAGTTTGACTTTTCATCCTTGGTGTGGTCTCCCTTAACGTTTTGCCTCTGTTTCCCAGGTTGATGTGTGCTGGACTGTTTTTGAAGCTCTGGGCACTTTACCACTGCTAACCAGTGCTAAAGTGCAAGTGCTCGTATACAAAATATGTATGTAATTGTGTTATCCATGATTGGCATATCTAATTTACTAGTAAGTACCTAGTAAAGTGAACTAGAGGTGCCCAGGGCCTGTAATTCAAATGCTACTAGCGGGCCTGCATCACTGGTTGTGTCACCCACATTAGTAGCTCTGTAAACATGGCTCAGACCTGCCAATGCAGTGTGTGTATGTGCAGTTTTAAACTGTAAATTCGACTTGGCAAGTGTACCCACTTGTTAAGTGTAGACCTTCCCTTTTCTTACATGCAAGACACCCCTAAGGTAGGCCCTAGGTAGCCCCAAGGGCAGGGTGCAGTGTATGGTTAGGGTAGGACATATAAGACACATTACTATATGTCCGGACAGTGAAATATTGTCAAATTAGTTTCACTGTTGCAAGGCCTGTCCCCCTCATAGGTTAACATGGGGACTACCTTTAAATATTAAAGAGTAGATTACCTTTGGGAGGGGATCGAGGTGGAGTTTGGGGTCTCTAAGCTCACAATTTAAAAATACATCTTTTAGTAAAGTTGATTTTAAGATTATGTTTGAAAATGCCACTTTTAGAAAGTGAGCATTTTCTTGCTTAAACCATTCTGCGACTGCCTGTTCGTGGATTCTCTGTCTGGGTCAGTTTGAGAGTTGGGCTGGTTGCACCTCTCATTAGACAGAGACACAAAGGGAGCTAGGGTGTAGTCTCCAATTCCTGATGAACCATCTGTACTAGGGGGGAGGGGCAGAGTGGTCACTCACCTGAAAGGGCGTGCCTGCCCTCACACAATACAGTCTCCAACCCTCTGGTGTGTGTCTGGGGCCTGGCCAAGGCAGGATTTCACAAACATGAGACTTTTCTTTGAAGTAGGCCTACTTCAAAGGGCAAAATGGGTATAAGAAGGGCACTTAAAACCACAGACTTTAGAACACTTCTGGAAACCAAGAGGAACCTCTGCCTGGATAAGAGCTGAGGAAGGCGAGCTGCCCTGCCTGTTCTTTGTGGAGCTAACCTGCAGTTGCTGCTTCTGCCTGTGCTAGAGGACAGAGACTGGACTTTGTGTGCCTTCCTTCTTGTGAAGAAATCTCCGAGGGCTTGAATTAGAGCTTGCCTCCTGTTTGAAGTCTCAGGGACAGAGAAGACTTCTCTGCCAGCACCTGGAGCCTCTGAAGACTCCTACTCTGCCAAGTGGTGCCCATCAGTTCCTGTGGTGCTGAAAGGAGATACTGGCAGGACAAGAGTGAGAAATCCACGCACAGTCTGCTGTGTGGGGAAAAGATCGACAACTCCGCGACATGGCTGAAAAATCAACGCACCGCCGGCTTCATGGCTGAATTAGATGCTCGCCTGTTGTGCGGCTAGAAGATAGACACACGTGGCTGGAGAAACAACGTGCTGTAATCGCTGATGGAGGCTGGTGAGATCGCAACCCATGCGGTGTGGTTTTTCAATGCAAACATTCCTGGGCGTGTAAAAACGACAAGGCCTGCCCGGACCAGAGAGCACTGTTTGGATTGACGCATTGCTCTCCTGCAGAGAGAAAAAAATGACGAACGCTGACCCAACTGAAGGAGAAACTACACAAGGTCTCACTTGTGAGTGAAAAATGCATCGCAAGCCCTTTGAAGCATACTCACCCGTGTCGGGTTATTTTTGACACAGGTATATTTTCACACTAACAGCGTTAGGCTACATGAAGACTCTTTTCTGTTTTTAAATTGATAAATTGACTTGTGGATTTGTTGTTTTGGTTTTGTTTAGATAAATATTTCCTATTTTTCTAAACTTGCGTTGTGTCATTTTGTAGTGTTTTCATTAAGTTACTGTGTGCGTTGGTACAAATACTTTATACCTAGTACTCTGAAGTTACACTTTAATATTTGAAGGCAGCCCCCATGTTAACCCTTGAGAGAGACAGGCCTTGCAACAGTGAGAATTGCATTTGGCAGTATTTCAGTCAGGACATAAAACACGTTAGTATATGTCCTACCTTAAACATACACTGCAGCCTGCCCATGTTGCTACCTAGGTCCTACCTTAGGAGTGTCTTACATGTACAAAAAGGGAAGGTTTAGGCCTGGCAAGTGGGTACACTTGCCAAGTCAAATTGGCAAAACTGCACTCAGACACTGCAGTGGCAGGTCTGAGCCCTGTACTTGGACCTTGCTAATAAATCAAATATGGCAATCATGGGAAGCAAAGTACACATACATTTTACATAGGAGCACTTGCACTTTAGCACTGGATAGCAGTGGTTAAGTGCCCAGAGTAAAAAAAACCAGAGTCCAGCACACATCAACAACCTGGGAAACAGAGGAAAAATGTTAGGAGACCACGCCAAGTCTAACACCCCCCTTTTTCTCAGCCTCCGCTTCACAGATCACCCAAAAAATTAACAGCAGCTGAACTGACCAAAGAAGCATTCAAAATTCTGTGAAGGTTCATCAGG
This sequence comes from Pleurodeles waltl, assembly GCF_031143425.1. Lineage (NCBI taxonomy): Eukaryota > Metazoa > Chordata > Amphibia > Caudata > Salamandridae > Pleurodeles > Pleurodeles waltl. The sequence goes on from NC_090436.1 coordinate 779,445,741, forward strand.
TGGCGCCAAAGTTATTGGCAAACCAAAAAAAATAAAATACTCTTCCTGTAGAAACTAGGACAACTAGAACTACCTGCTGGTTACTGCCATTAGGATAGATCTATTCCAAATGTGTGTTTTTTCCCCATGGGTGGAAAATTGTGACCCAAACACAAATACATATCTACACACACATTAAGGCATAAGTTATAGTTACCGGAAATAACCAACTATAATTGCTGAATTTCTACGGTTTTGTGCCTCTGAAGGTTGAGCCCAACTATAACACCTCTGTAACCTTTGGTTCGTTTTTAGTGAATTTCTAGGGGTTGGTTTTTTAACGTAATTACTTTACGTTAATCCAACCAACTGCAGCCAAACCCCTATAACCACCCAACCCCACGTTACGCGAAGCGCTTCTTTGTTTGGAGGAGATGTGATCATATTCCTGTGCATCAAGAAGTCTCTAAATATCAACGAGTAACATGCTGGGAGGATGGGGGGAGCCTTAAGGCCCCTGTGGTCCCAGCTGTCTCGCCGCCTCCAGCAGAAGCAGACATTGCTCCCACACCGCACAAAGGGAGATGCTGGAAATGCAGCTCCCCAAGCGCTGGAGCAATTCTTTCATCTGTTTCCCTGCCAGCAGACGATGAAAATTCCACTTCTAGCAAGCGGTAGCATTTTGACAGCTCCCGCTTGCTGGAAGCAGTTAGTGCGTGGACCCCAACCTTTATGTTCATTTTAGGCCCAGCGAAGTGACAGTTCCGAGGGCTTCTGAAACACCTAGGAGAGGGGTAGGGGCGTCCCTCTTTCTTTGAAGCTCCGTTGAGGTTGTGGTCCCTAGTCTTAGGATGGGGCAAAAATAAATAGATACACCCCCACCCCCCCTCCAAACCTATATTTTTTTTCCCTGAAACTTTCAAGACAACAACTTAAACGACTGCTGTATTAGTTTGGAAAATTTGTGAAGATTCATTCATTTACCCTAGGTACCTCTAGTGCATTTTACTAGGGACTTACTATGTAAATCAAATATGCCAATCATGGATAAACCAATTACTAATAAATTGTACACGAGAGCACTTGCACTTGAGCACTATATAGCAGTGGTCAAGTGCCCAGGGTATCAAAATCAGCAAGAACAAAAACTACAGCACAGGACCCAAAAACAGGAGGTCACAAGCAAAGGTACAGGGGGAAACCACACCAAGAATTGCCAGGTCTAACAAGTGTATAAGAAAGCTAACATTTTGGAGAACACCCTCTAAATCACACGCTAGTATGGGAACCCACAAATTCAAAGATGTACAAATAACCACTGCTCCTAAACTCCATATCTTGTGCCCAATTCAGAAATACATAGGTTTCCTTGATACCTTTTTTCCCAATCTACCCATTTCACTATATGAACTGCTGTATACAGATGAAAAATCATTGTACGATGCTGCTCAGTAGTTGGCACTGGGTTCTTGAACCTACAAACCCTATATGTCCCCACAACAAGGATCTAGCAGACATATTGGTATATTGCTTTTGTAAGTCAGCCATCAGTACAAAAAAGTTAAATAAAATGTTGTCAAAAATAGTATTTTCCTACTCATTTTGAGTATTTCTTTATTTCTACAGGTATTTTCCTTGGGAAAACCTTGAGGGATCTACACCCAAGATCCCTTGCTGAATTCTGAACACTTTTCAGAAATCTATAGCTTTCCCGGATCACCCATGGTGATCATACTGGTTTCCACCACAAACAGGTATTCGGTTGAGAGCCCTCCCCGCCGCCAGGAATAGAGAGGACCCTGCAATTAAGCTCGAGTTGCTCTGCAGTGAGTAGTAAGCACTAGAGCATATGTATGCTAACAGTCTCAGAGTACTTGCCACTGGTTTCGAGGATGATCTTGAGTGTTTGTTTACGGCACTTAAATAGACTGCATAACTGAGAAGAGAAAAGAAAAAAAAAAGAAAAAAAAAAACACCACTTTGGGGCCAGCACCTGGATACGCAGAGATTCAATTGGAATGGTACGTGGCATGGGAAAGGATCAAGATGTCTACACTGGGAAACATGGATTAGTCATACATTAAATCACATTGATCTTGGTGCAAAACTTAAATTACAAAAATTACAGTTCTTCCACGCATTTGAGAAGTACAAGGAGGCCCTAAACCCTATCACCAACTTTAACCCAGAGAAGCCAAAACAGTCCTTCACATGGCAGGAAAAAAAAAATACATTCTCAATATTGTACAATGCATGGGTGGTCAATTAACAGGCACACTTATTAACATAGGTGTGTTTTAGCAGTCCATCTGTCACCTAAGTTTATTTGCTGGGTGCACTAAGGAGGAGGACTGGATTGAACCCAAAATGGTCGCCAGAGTCTGGCCGTTTAAGCTCGACTAAAACTCAACCAGTTAAAATACTTTCACACAGTCTATTACAGTGATTCCCAAACCTAAGAACCATGACCCAATTTGTTTTTTTGGAACGACGAATGTTTGCGACCCTCACAGCTTTATTAGGCGTGCGGCGAGTGATTTTCTTAGTACGACTAAAGCACTGTATGGGAGTACACTGTCGTTTACACACACACTTTCCATTGAAATCGCCATTTAATTTGTACAGTTCATTTACAATAAGTAGGATTTTATTGTGTTACGAAAATCATTACATCTTACAGTCTTTCCTTTAATACTCCCTTGTCAGAAAACTAGTTTTTCTTAATTGACTGCAAAGTGAAAAGAGCTTGTAAACATCTATCCCTACCTTAAAGTAAACGAAGCAACAATTGTTAGAAGACAGTTATTTGACTACTAGCTTATGTTTCTAGATAATTTAATAACTTAAAGGCATCTTTATGTAGTGCTTGGATTTTTGCATACCACCAAAAATCGGCTCATGCCCCACAGTTGGGGAAACACTGGCCTATTTTCCTGGATATAACAAACAAATGGGATGGGTACAGAATACCTAGCGGCCAAAAACTGTATCGCCAGGCGCTGGCGGACATATATTATTAGCCCCTGAGGTGTCAGAGTGGCTCCATGGCATGGATTATTGTATTGTGCTCTTGCTAAAAGAGAGTCTATAAGAACATGGGTCCCCCCCAAAAAAATATTTTTTGGGGCAATTTAAGGAGAGTGGTTAGACCGCGTCCATGACTCGTTGCCCATAGTAAAACTGTGAATGGTATGATGTGGGGGATTACAATAGGCTGAAAATGATTATCTGACAGAACTTGTAAAACTCCGATTACCCATGTGACAACAAATTGGGTCGATTGGTCTAGTGCCTGTTTTGAAGACAATGAGAAAAAAAAACTAGCAACTCAAGGTTTCACACAGCCCACGCTGAAAGGTCTCCAAACACTGGTTTGCTAAATATATATTATAAAAAATATATAGAAGTACTACAGCGCGATACTTAATACTCAAAGGCATACAGCCGTCACATCGCATTGAACCGTAAAGTGCGGGTCCGGGCGGCATGACATCTAACAGGTGGAGCGCGCACACGTGCTTAAGGCCGCAGGCCTCATCCACATGCGGCAGATCCAGGCACACCGCACACTCAAACAAGAAATGCCTGCAAACTTTACCCCCTTCTAGGTGCTAAACCCCAACCACGGATTCACCGCAAACGGGGAAGCATACCGGGCTGTTGAGGAGCAGCGGGTCCCGGCAGCCTTCGGTCCTTCTGAGTCTCCTTCTTGGGCGGCTGAGGCTGCCGGGCGCCAGGGAGCCCAGGCTTCTTGGCCTCCTCCTTGCGCTTGCGACTGGAGCGCTCTTCCTCTGCTTGCCGCAAGATGTCCAGCGGGTCCGACTCATCGTCCAGCAGCTGCTGGAAGCGATTGGCGACAGCGCAGCCGAAGCCCTCCTGCAGCGCAGCGGAGACCGGGCTGCTCAGAGCGCCCTTCATGGCAGCGGCCGGAGTGCGGAGTGTTGGCGAACCGAACGGCACGCGCTGTTCCAACGGCGGCTGCCGACTGATGCGCGCGGAGAGCAAGGGGCTAAAGGAACACAGCTCCCTGAGAGAAGGGAAGGAACCCAGCCACCCCCCTCGACCCAGATTTTAACACCGCCTCATCCTCTGGAGCCCCGCCCACTTGCTGGATCTGTCATTCTCAACAGCCCGCGCGGCCTCTCTTTGGCCCTCCTCTCAGTGTGTCCTGCCACCAGTGACGGCGTTGTCAATCACGGCTGGCCACGTCCTACCCTACCACTGCGGGTAGTCCAGGCCCCTCCTCGTCTGTGGCGTCACGAATTTCCTCCTACTTTTGGGAGGGCGTGCATCAAGGTCTCACGTGGTATAGACATAAAAGAGAAACATAAGTGTCAAAGCCCGAACATGCACGTGCTTGATAGTCCCTCCCACTCCAACTCCAATACCAATATATGTGTGGCCGTCTGTGAAATAGATCACCACATGTACACATTGTCTCGGCGAGATTTCTGAAACAAGCAATCCTTGTTTTTTATGGTTTTGTGTTTTTTGGCAGCACATTAGGTTGGATCGCGTATTTATTTTATAGTTATAATGCTTCATTTTTCTTGAATACCTTTTGTAATACCAAAATGATTTCACAAAATTGACAAATGTTCAAATAACTTTTAGCATATTAAAGATATTAAAAACTAGTGTCTGTTAAAAAAAGTGGATTTCGAGTGTGTGTCTCACAAATTCGCTGACACAAATAACTAATGGCCGCCGCATTTCATTGCAAGGTTATTAGCGCGAAGGTATTTTTTATGTTGCCGAATTTTAACAAACTTGAAAAAGCCATCACAAAAGAGCATGAATAATGAATGTACAATCGAATCATTAAAGAAAGATTCAAGTTTGCAGCAAGTCAGAAACTCGTTTCAGGATTATCAGAGCGAAGATGATTTTTATGTTGCAGACTTTTAACAAATGTAAAAACCCATCACAAAACAAAGCATAGATAATGTAAACAAGGATAATTAAAAAAACATACAAACTAAAAATAACACTTTGGATTCAAGTTTGCAGAAAGTAAAATCAGAAACTGTTAACAGTCACTGGCTTTGTAATAAGCTCCTTGTAGCACTATTGCCAGAGCTTCTAGGTTTCCAAGGTCCTCGCGTGAATGGCTCAGCCAGTCTTTTTTCTTTGCATTCCCCGATTTGTAGTCCCGATTCAATCGTTGTATAATTAAGACTTCGAATCCCAGAAAGCATTGGAAAAAAAATAACTATATCAGCTAAAAACGAATAGACATGCACTCCCATTACACCTGGGTTATTTGCTGTAGCTTTTGATTGCAAGCTGCAGGTTCTCAGCTAGAAATGGTTTGTAACTTGAGAGCTTTTAATTAAAGTTGTGAAAGTCACATTGTTCACATTCTTTTAGGCTTGAGACCGAAGAGTCAGTTGTCTCACCATGTTTATGCATTGTTGAGTGGAAAAGCTATTAGTCATAGTCGATGTCCCTGTTTTGCAGAAAATACGTCATAACACTGTGTCCGTCAGGCCATTATATGAAGATTTTTCAGCTTTTTCAAATTAGTAGATGATATCATGGGTGTCAGATACTATGAAGTGCATCACCAGGCAAGTAAGGCGCTTTTCATTTTCATACATAGGGGCAGATCGGCCTATTTTTTTTAAGGCCCATCTGCCCTTAATGGGGGCAGAATCCGCTTAGGCACCAGGGATCTTGTGTGTGTGAATGTTTTGTGTGGGGTGCGGCCTCTTTGGCAAGGGTCGCTCCACCAGAGGGGGCACATTACCAATGGCCATTTCTGCCCCCCTTGGGGGTAGATCGGCCTATTTTTTTTGGGATGCCGGTTTTCTTTTTTTCCTTTGTTTTTTTTTTTTTTATTGGGGGGGGGGTCCCATTTGGCAAGGGTCGCCCACCAGAGGGGGCACATTACTGATGGTCATTTCTGTCCCCCTTGGCGGCAGATTGGACTATTTTTTGTAGGCCCATATGTCCCCAAGGGGGGCAGAATCCACTTAGGCACCAGGGAAAATTTCTAAATGCTTGGTGGCGGGTGTTTGTCAACTGGCGAAGTATTTGCATTTGTGATTATAACACTTTTTTCTCCTTTTTGTTCTAGTTCAAAGTTTCTGCTTCCTTTGCTGTGGCTCCTTGCAGTTTTGGCAGTGGTTGACCTGCGGTTTGCATAGTTGCATGTTTTAGGTAAGTAAAACAATTTACTCCAAAGGAGTATTGTTGCCATGCATGAATGACATGTTTGTAGGTGGTGTACTAAATGCAGGTTTGTGTGTGAAATTATCCATAGATTTGTGCACAATGACAATTGTGTTGTCTTATGTCTAATTTGCTGTTCTTTTTTCTTTTTATTGGGGCATCATTGGTGATTGCTGTGTCTGTACAGAGTAGTTGCTGGTGAGTCTAGCTTTTTCAGGCAGATGAGTGGTTTTGTTTTTCAGTACATAGCTCTTCGTGATAAAGCCACACTTTGTTTATTACTTATTTTAGACTTTGCTGGTTGTTGTTGGTACATTTGTCAAGGTACCCTTTTTAGAAAGGATCATGGCTAGCCACAGAGTGACCGCTCAGCAGGTTGTTAGCATGCTTTTTGAGTCGTCTTCTGACCATGATTATGAGACTGACTCTACATTTGAGGCAGAGGAGGAAGTGAGAGATTCTGGCAGTGAGTTTTCTGTCCAAGAGAAATCTTCTGATGAGGAAGCCACTCTGAGTGCAGATGAAGGGCCTGTTTTATAGGAAGACACTGATGTGCCAATAGTGCAGCAGCCTGGGGCTGAAAGGTTTCCCATTGGATGACCTGACACCTGGGTTGCCCCAAACATGGAGCAGCCACAGTTGCCTGCCTTTACTGGTCTCGCAGAGTATAGAGTAAATACGGAAAACGTTTTGCCTGTCAATTTCTTTTAGTTGTTGTAAGGAAATGCCTCCTTGGCATGGTTGCCCCCTGACTTTTTGCCTTTGCTGATGCTATGTTTACAATTGAAAGTGTGCTGAGGCCTGCTAACCAGGCCCCAGCACCAGTGTTCTTTCCCTAACCTGTACTTTTGTATCCACAATTGGCAGACCCTGGCATCCAGATAAGTCCCTTGTAACTGGTACTTCTAGTACCAAGGGCCCTGATGCCAAGGAAGGTCTCTAAGGGCTGCAGCATGTCTTATGCCACCCTGGAGACCTCTCACTCAGCACAGACACACTGCTTGCCAGCTTGTGTGTGCTAGTGAGGACAAAACGAGTAAGTCGACTTGGCACTCCCCTCAGGGTGCCATGCCAGCCTCTCACTGCCTATGCAGTATAGGTAAGCCACCCCTCTAGCAGGCCTTACAGCCCTAAGGCAGGGTGCACTATACCATAGGTGAGGGTACCAGTGCATGAGCATGGTACCCCTACAGTGTCTAAACAAAACCTTAGACATTGTAAGTGCAGGGTAGCCATAAGAGTATATGGTCTGGGAGTCTGTCAAACACGAACTCCACAGCACCATAATGGCTACACTGAAAACTGGGAAGTTTGGTATCAAACTTCTCAGCACAATAAATGCACACTGATGCCAGTGTACATTTTATTGTAAAATACACCCCAGAGGGCACCTTAGAGGTGCCCCCTGAAACTTAACCGACTATCTGTGTAGGCTGACTAGTTTTAGCAGCCTGCCACAAACCGAGACATGTTGCTGGCCCCATGGGGAGAGTGCCTTTGTCACTCTGAGGCCAGTAACAAAGCCTGCACTGGGTGGAGATGCTAACACCTCCCCCAGGCAGGAATTGTCACACCTGGCGGTGAGCCTCAAAGGCTCACCTCCTTTGTGCCAACCCAGCAGGACACTCCAGCTAGTGGAGTTGCCCGCCCCCTCCGGCCAGGCCCCACTTTTGGCGGCAAGGCCGGAGAAAATAATGAGAATAACAAGGAGGAGTCACTGGCCAGTCAGGACAGCCCCTAAGGTGTCCTGAGCTGAGGTGACTCTAACTTTTAGAAATCCTCCATCTTGCAGATGGAGGATTCCCCCAATAGGGTTAGGATTGTGACCCCCTCCCCTTGGGAGGAGGCACAAAGAGGGTGTACCCACCCTCAGGGCTAGTAGCCATTGGCTACTAACCCCCCAGACCTAAACACGCCCTTAAATTTAGTATTTAAGGGCTACCCTGAACCCTAGAAAATTAGATTCCTGCAACTACAAGAAGAAGGACTGCCCAGCTGAAAACCCCTGCAGCGGAAGACCAGAAGACGACAACTGCCTTGGCTCCAGAAACTCACCGGCCTGTCTCCTGCCTTCCAAAGATCCTGCTCCAGCGACGCCTTCCAAAGGGACCAGCGACCTCGACATCCTCTGAGGACTGCCCCTGCTTCGAAAAGACAAGAAACTCCCGAGGACAGCGGACCTGCTCCAAGAAAAGCTGCAACTTTGTTTCCAGCAACTTTAAAGAACCCTGCAAGCTCCCCGCAAGAAGCGTGAGACTTGCAACACTGCACCCGGCGACCCCGACTCGGCTGGTGGCGATCCAACACCTCAGGAGGGACCCCAGGACTACTCTGACACTGTGAGTACCAAAACCTGTCCCCCCTGAGCCCCCACAGCGCCGCCTGCAGAGGGAATCCCGAGGCTTCCCCTGACCGCGACTCTTTGAACCTAAAGTCCCGACGCCTGGGAGAGACCCTGCACCCGCAGCCCCCAGGACCTGAAGGACCGGACTTTCACTGGAGAAGTGACCCCCAGGAGTCCCTCTCCCTTGCCCAAGTGGAGGTTTCCCCGAGGAATCCCCCCCTTGCCTGCCTGCAGCGCTGAAGAGATCCCGAGATCTCTCATAGACTAACATTGAAAACCCGACGCTTGTTTCTACACTGCACCCGGCCGCCCCCGCGCTGCTGAGGGTGAAATTTCTGTGTGGGCTTGTGTCCCCCCCGGTGCCCTACAAAACCCCCCTGGTCTGCCCTCCGAAGACGCGGGTACTTACCTGCAAGCAGACCGGAACCGGGGCACCCCCTTCTCTCCATTCTAGTCTATGTGTTCTGGGCACCACTTTGAACTCTGCACCTGAGCGGCCCTGAGCTGCTGGTGTGGTGACTTTGGGGTTGCTCTGAACCCCCAACGGTGGGCTACCTTGGACCAAGAACTAAGCCCTGTAAGTGTCTTACTTACCTGGTTAACCTAACAAATACTTACCTCCCCTAGGAACTGTGAAAATTGCACTGTGTCCACTTTTAAAACAGCTATTTGTGAATAACTTGAAAAGTATACATGCAATTTTGATGATTTGAAGTTCCTAAAGTACTTACCTGCAATACCTTTCGAATGAGATATTACATGTAGAATTTGAACCTGTGGTTCTTAAAATAAACTAAGAAAAGATATTTTTCTATAACAAAACCTATTGGCTGGATTTGTCTCTGAGTGTGTGTACCTCATTTATTGTCTATGTGTATGTACAACAAATGCTTAACACTACTCCTTGGATAAGCCTATTGCTCGACCACACTACCACAAAATAGAGCATTAGTATTATCTATTTTTACCACTATTTTACCTCTAAGGGGAACCCTTGGACTCTGTGCATGCTATTCCTTACTTTGAAATAGCACATACAGAGCCAACTTCCTACATTGGTGGATCAGCGGTGGGGTACAAGACTTTGCATTTGCTGGACTACTCAGCCAATACCTGATCACACGACAAATTCCAAAATTGTCATTAGAAACTCATTTTTGCAATTTGAAAGTTTTCTAAATTCTTAAAAGTCCTGCTAGGGCCTTGTGTGTTAAGTCCCTGTTTAGCATTGTCTTTTAGAGTTTAAAAGTTTGTTAAAAGTTTGAAATTAGATTCTAGAAACAGTTTTAGATTCTTTAAAAAGTATTCCAACTCTTAGCAGAATAATGTCTGATACAGAGATGCAGGTGGTGGAACTCGACACCACACCTTACCTCCATCTTAAGATGAGGGAGCTAAGGTCTCTCTGTAATATAAAGAAAATAACCATTGGCTCCAGACCTACCAAAATTCAGCTCCAGGAGCTGTTGGCAGAGTTTGAAAAAGCCAACCCCTCTGATGATGACCTCACAGAGGAAGAAATTAGTGACTTGGAGGCCAATGTCCCTCCTCCAGTCCTAAATAGGGAGAACAGGACCCCTCAAGTCCTGTCTCCAACTGTGTTAGTCAGAAATAGTGAGTCCCTCACAGGAGGGTCCCACATTTCTGAAATCACTGAGGATGCTCTCAGTGAAGATGACCTCCTGTTAGCCAGGATGGCCAAAAGATTGGCTTTAGAGAGACAGCTCCTAGCCATAGAAAGGGAAAGACAAGAGATGGGCCTAGGACCCATCAATGGTGGCAGCAATATAAATAGGGTCAGAGATTCTCCTGACATGTTAAAAATCCCCAAAGGGATTGTGACAAAATATGAAGATGGTGATGACATCACCAAATGGTTCACAGCTTTTGAGAGGGCTTGTGTAACCAGAAAAGTGAACAGATCTCACTGGGGTGCTCTCCTTTGGGAAATGTTCACTGGAAAGTGTAGGGATAGACTCCTCACACTCTCTGGAAAAGATGCAGAATCTTATGACCTCATGAAGGGTACCCTGATTGAGGGCTTTGGATTCTCCACTGAGGAGTACAGGATTAGGTTCAGGGGGGCTCAAAAATCCTCGAGCCAGACCTGGGTTGACTTTGTTGACTACTCAGTGAAAACACTAGATGGTTGGATTCAAGGCAGTGGTGTAAGTAATTATGATGGGCTGTACAATTTATTTGTGAAAGAACACCTATTGAGTAATTGTTTCAATGATAAACTGCATCAGCATCTGGTAGACCTAGGACCAATTTCTCCCCAAGAATTGGGAAAGAAGGCGGACCATTGGGTCAAGACAAGGGTGTCCAAGACTTCAACAGGGGGTGACCAAAAGAAAGGGGTCACAAAGACTCCCCAGGGGAAGGGTGATGAGACAGCCAAAACTAAAAATAGTAAAGAGTCTTCTACAGGCCCCCAAAAACCTGCACAGGAGGGTGGGCCCAGAGCCTCTTCACAAAACAATGGGTACAAGGGTAAAAACTTTGATCCCAAAAAGGCCTGGTGTCATAGCTGTAAACAGCATGGACACCAAACTGGAGACAAGGCCTGTCCCAAGAAAGGTTCCACTCCAAACTCCCATCCAGGTAACACTGGTATGGCTAGTCTCCAAGTGGGATCAACAGTGTGCCCAGAGCAAATCAGGGTCCACACTGAAGCTATTCTAGTTTCTGAGGGTGGGGTGGATTTAGCCACACTAGCTGTCTGGCCGCCTAACATGCAAAAATACAGACAGCAACTCTTAATTAATGGGACTAGAATAGAGGGCCTGAGGGATACAGGTGCCAGTGTCACCATGGTGACAGAGAAACTGGTTTCCCCTGGCCAATACCTGACTGGAAAAACTTACACAGTCACCAACGCTGACAATCAGAGAAAAGTACATCCCATGGCAATGGTTACTTTAGAATGGGGAGGGGTCAATGGCCTGAAACAGGTGGTGGTCTCCTCAAATATCCCAGTGGACTGTCTGCTTGGAAATGACCTGGAGTCCTCAGCATGGGCTGAGGTAGAACTAAAAACCCATGCAGCAATGCTGGGTATCCCTGAACTGGTGTGTGTGAAAACAAGAGCACAATGCAAGGCACAGGGTGAACAAGTAGAGCTGGAGTCTGGAAGAATGGCCCAGCCTACCAAGAGAACAGGAAAGTCAGTTGGGAAACCAACTACAACACAGCAAAAGAAAGGGAACCTCTCTTCTCAGGAAGAAGTTCTGCCCTCTGAGGGAACTGAGCCTTTGGAGCTTGAACCTTATCAGGTTGAGCTCTTAGGCCCAGGGGGACCCTCAAGGGAGGAGCTGTGTAAGGGACAAGAAACCTGTCCCTCTCTTGAAGGCCTTAGGCAGCAAGCTGCTGAAGAGTCCAAAGGCAAGAAAAATGGAACGCATAGGGTCTATTGGGAAGATGGACTCCTGTACACTGAGGCCAGAGACCCCAAACCTGGTGCCACTAGGAGAGTGGTAGTGCCTCAGCTGTTCAGGAAGTTCATCCTAACATTGGCCCATGACATTCCCCTTGCTGGACATTTGGGACAAACCAAGACGTGGGAGAGGTTAGTCAACCACTTCTACTGGCCCAATATGTCCAACATGGTTAAGGAGTTTTGCCTCTCCTGCCCCACCTGTCAAGCCAGTGGTAAGACAGGTGGACATCCAAAGACCCCCCTCATTCCACTTCCAGTGGTGGGGGTTCCCTTTGAAAGAGTGGGTGTGGACATAGTTGGTCCACTGGAACCTCCCACAGGCTCAGGAAATATGTATATCCTGGTAGTAGTGGATCATGCTACCAGGTATCCTGAAGCTATTCCCCTTAGGTCGACTACTGCCCCTGCAGTAGCCAAGGCCCTCATTGGTATCTTTACCAGAGTGGGTTTCCCTAAGGAGGTGGTGTCTGACAGAGGTACCAACTTCATGTCAGCATACCTAAAGCACATGTGGAATGAGTGTGGAGTGACTTATAAATTCACTACACCATACCATCCACAAACTAATGGCTTGGTTGAGAGATTCAACAAGACATTAAAAGGCATGATCATGGGGCTCCCAGAAAAACTCAAAAGGAGATGGGATGTCCTCTTGCCATGCCTGCTTTTCGCTTACAGAGAGGTGCCACAGAAGGGAGTAGGATTCTCACCCTTTGAACTTCTGTTTGGTCATCCTGTAAGGGGACCACTTGCCCTTGTTAAAGAAGGCTGGGAGAGACCTCTCCATGAGCCTAAACAGGACATAGTGGACTATGTACTTGGCCTTCGCTCTAGAATGGCAGAGTACATGGAAAAGGCAACCAAAAACCTTGAGGCCAGCCAACAGCTCCAGAAGTTTTGGTATGACCAAAAGGCTGCACTGGTTGAGTTCCAACCAGGGCAGAAAGTCTGGGTTCTGGAGCCTGTGGCTCCCAGGGCACTCCAGGACAAATGGAGTGGCCCTTACCCAGTACTAGAAAGGAAGAGTCAGGTCACCTACCTGGTGGACCTGGGCACAAGCAGGAGCCCCAAGAGGGTGATCCATGTGAACCGCCTTAAGCTCTTCCATGACAGGGCTGATGTGAATCTGTTGATGGTAACAGATGAGGATCAGGAGGCAGAGAGTGAACCTCTCCCTGATCTTCTGTCATCAGACCCAAAAGATGGCACAGTAGATGGAGTGATCTACTCAGACACCCTCTCTGGCCAACAGCAAGCTGATTGTAGGAGAGTCCTACAACAGTTTCCTGAACTCTTCTCCTTAACCCCTGGTCAGACACACCTGTGTACCCATGATGTGGACACAGGAGACAGCATGCCTGTCAAGAACAAAATCTTTAGACAATCTGACCATGTTAAGGAAAGCATCAAGGTGGAAGTCCACAAGATGCTGGAATTGGGAGTAATTGAGCGCTCTGACAGCCCCTGGGCTAGCCCAGTGGTCTTAGTCCCCAAACCTCACACCAAAGATGGCAAGAAAGAGATGAGGTTTTGTGTGGACTACAGAGGGCTCAATTCTGTCACCAAGACAGATGCTCATCCAATTCCAAGAGCTGATGAGCTCATAGATAAATTAGGTGCTGCCAAATTCCTCAGTACCTTTGACTTGACAGCAGGGTACTGGCAAATAAAAATGGCACCTGGAGCAAAAGAGAAAACAGCATTCTCCACACCTGATGGGCATTATCAGTTTACTGTTATGCCCTTTGGTTTAAAGAATGCCCCTGCCACCTTCCAAAGGTTGGTGAATCAAGTCCTTGCTGGCTTGGAGTCCTTTAGCACAGCTTATCTTGATGATATTGCTGTCTTTAGCTCCACCTGGCAGGATCACCTGGTCCACCTGAAGAAGGTTTTGAAGGCTCTGCAATCTGCAGGCCTCTCTATCAAGGCATCCAAATGCCAGATAGGGCAGGGAACTGTGGTTTACTTGGGACACCTTGTAGGTGGAGGCCAAGTTCAGCCACTCCAACCCAAGATCCAGACTATTCTGGACTGGGTAGCTCCAAAAACCCAGACTCAAGTCAGGGCATTCCTTGGCTTGACTGGGTATTACAGGAGGTTTGTGAAGGGATATGGATCCATTGTGACAGCCCTCACTGAACTCACCTCCAAGAAAATGCCCAAGAAAGTGAACTGGACTGTGGAATGCCAACAGGCCTTTGACACCCTGAAACAAGCAATGTGCTCAGCACCAGTTCTAAAAGCTCCGGATTATTCTAAGCAGTTCATTGTGCAGACTGATGCCTCTGAACATGGGATAGGGGCAGTTTTGTCCCAAACAAATGATGATGGCCTTGACCAGCCTGTTGCTTTCATTAGCAGGAGGTTACTCCCCAGGGAGCAGCGTTGGAGTGCCATTGAGAGGGAGGCCTTTGCTGTGGTTTGGTCCCTGAAGAAGCTGAGACCATACCTCTTTGGGACTCACTTCCTAGTTCAAACTGACCACAGACCTCTCAAATGGCTGATGCAAATGAAAGGTGAAAATCCTAAACTGTTGAGGTGGTCCATCTCCCTACAGGGAATGGACTTTATAGTGGAACACAGACCTGGGACTGCCCATGCCAATGCAGATGGCCTTTCCAGGTTCTTCCACTTAGAAAATGAAGACTCTCTTGGGAAAGGTTAGTCTCATCCTCTTTCGTTTGGGGGGGGGTTGTGTAAGGAAATGCCTCCTTGGCATGGTTGCCCCCTGACTTTTTGCCTTTGCTGATGCTATGTTTACAATTGAAAGTGTGCTGAGGCCTGCTAACCAGGCCCCAGCACCAGTGTTCTTTCCCTAACCTGTACTTTTGTATCCACAATTGGCAGACCCTGGCATCCAGATAAGTCCCTTGTAACTGGTACTTCTAGTACCAAGGGCCCTGATGCCAAGGAAGGTCTCTAAGGGCTGCAGCATGTCTTATGCCACCCTGGAGACCTCTCACTCAGCACAGACACACTGCTTGCCAGCTTGTGTGTGCTAGTGAGGACAAAACGAGTAAGTCGACTTGGCACTCCCCTCAGGGTGCCATGCCAGCCTCTCACTGCCTATGCAGTATAGGTAAGCCACCCCTCTAGCAGGCCTTACAGCCCTAAGGCAGGGTGCACTATACCATAGGTGAGGGTACCAGTGCATGAGCATGGTACCCCTACAGTGTCTAAACAAAACCTTAGACATTGTAAGTGCAGGGTAGCCATAAGAGTATATGGTCTGGGAGTCTGTCAAACACGAACTCCACAGCACCATAATGGCTACACTGAAAACTGGGAAGTTTGGTATCAAACTTCTCAGCACAATAAATGCACACTGATGCCAGTGTACATTTTATTGTAAAATACACCCCAGAGGGCACCTTAGAGGTGCCCCCTGAAACTTAACCGACTATCTGTGTAGGCTGACTAGTTTTAGCAGCCTGCCACAAACCGAGACATGTTGCTGGCCCCATGGGGAGAGTGCCTTTGTCACTCTGAGGCCAGTAACAAAGCCTGCACTGGGTGGAGATGCTAACACCTCCCCCAGGCAGGAATTGTCACACCTGGCGGTGAGCCTCAAAGGCTCACCTCCTTTGTGCCAACCCAGCAGGACACTCCAGCTAGTGGAGTTGCCCGCCCCCTCCGGCCAGGCCCCACTTTTGGCGGCAAGGCCGGAGAAAATAATGAGAATAACAAGGAGGAGTCACTGGCCAGTCAGGACAGCCCCTAAGGTGTCCTGAGCTGAGGTGACTCTAACTTTTAGAAATCCTCCATCTTGCAGATGGAGGATTCCCCCAATAGGGTTAGGATTGTGACCCCCTCCCCTTGGGAGGAGGCACAAAGAGGGTGTACCCACCCTCAGGGCTAGTAGCCATTGGCTACTAACCTCCCAGACCTAAACACGCCCTTAAATTTAGTATTTAAGGGCTACCCTGAACCCTAGAAAATTAGATTCCTGCAACTACAAGAAGAAGGACTGCCCAGCTGAAAACCCCTGCAGCGGAAGACCAGAAGACGACAACTGCCTTGGCTCCAGAAACTCACCGGCCTGTCTCCTGCCTTCCAAAGATCCTGCTCCAGCGACGCCTTCCAAAGGGACCAGCGACCTCGACATCCTCTGAGGACTGCCCCTGCTTCGAAAAGACAAGAAACTCCCGAGGACAGCGGACCTGCTCCAAGAAAAGCTGCAACTTTGTTTCCAGCAACTTTAAAGAACCCTGCAAGCTCCCCGCAAGAAGCGTGAGACTTGCAACACTGCACCCGGCGACCCCGACTCGGCTGGTGGCGATCCAACACCTCAGGAGGGACCCCAGGACTACTCTGACACTGTGAGTACCAAAACCTGTCCCCCCTGAGCCCCCACAGCGCCGCCTGCAGAGGGAATCCCGAGGCTTCCCCTGACCGCGACTCTTTGAACCTAAAGTCCCGACGCCTGGGAGAGACCCTGCACCCGCAGCCCCCAGGACCTGAAGGACCGGACTTTCACTGGAGAAGTGACCCCCAGGAGTCCCTCTCCCTTGCCCAAGTGGAGGTTTCCCCGAGGAATCCCCCCCTTGCCTGCCTGCAGCGCTGAAGAGATCCCGAGATCTCTCATAGACTAACATTGAAAACCCGACGCTTGTTTCTACACTGCACCCGGCCGCCCCCGCGCTGCTGAGGGTGAAATTTCTGTGTGGGCTTGTGTCCCCCCCGGTGCCCTACAAAACCCCCCTGGTCTGCCCTCCGAAGACGCGGGTACTTACCTGCAAGCAGACCGGAACCGGGGCACCCCCTTCTCTCCATTCTAGCCTATGTGTTTTGGGCACCACTTTGAACTCTGCACCTGACCGGCCCTGAGCTGCTGGTGTGGTGACTTTGGGGTTGCTCTGAACCCCCAACGGTGGGCTACCTTGGACCAAGAACTAAGCCCTGTAAGTGTCTTACTTACCTGGTTAACCTAACAAATACTTACCTCCCCTAGGAACTGTGAAAATTGCACTGTGTCCACTTTTAAAACAGCTATTTGTGAATAACTTGAAAAGTATACATGCAATTTTGATGATTTGAAGTTCCTAAAGTACTTACCTGCAATACCTTTCGAATGAGATATTACATGTAGAATTTGAACCTGTGGTTCTTAAAATAAACTAAGAAAAGATATTTTTCTATAACAAAACCTATTGGCTGGATTTGTCTCTGAGTGTGTGTACCTCATTTATTGTCTATGTGTATGTACAACAAATGCTTAACACTACTCCTTGGATAAGCCTATTGCTCGACCACACTACCACAAAATAGAGCATTAGTATTATCTATTTTTACCACTATTTTACCTCTAAGGGGAACCCTTGGACTCTGTGCATGCTATTCCTTACTTTGAAATAGCACATACAGAGCCAACTTCCTACAGTTGTTTATGGACAATTTATTTTTGGAAGAGATTGTTGAGCAGACTGATTTGTATGCGGAGCAGTATTTGAGGGTCAACGCTGCCAGACTTAGGCCTCAGTCTAGAGCTACGCAGTGGATTCCCACAAATCTGGGAGAGATGAAAAAGTTCTTGGGTTTGACTTTTTTGATGGGGTTGATAAGGATGCCGTCAGTGGCTTCTTATTGGTCTTCTAGTCCCTTGATGGCAATGGCTATGTTTCCTGCACCCATGACTCGTAATCAGTATTTGCTTCTTCTTCGGTTGCTGCATTCTGTTGACAATGCTTTTGCCTTGCCACACGATCACCCTGATTGTGACCGTCTTTTTAAGATTAGGCCTGTCCTTGATCATTTTGTAGATCGGTTTTTAGAGGTGTATGTTCCAGGCAAATAAATAAGTGTGGACGAGTCTTTGGTCCTGTTCAAGGGGTGTTTGGTTTTTAAGCAGTACATTCCTAGCAAGAGGGCACGATATGGAATTAAGATGTATATGCTGTCTGAAAGTAGTACAGGATACGTGTATTATTTCCGGGTCTATACTGGTAGGGATTCCAGTATTGACCCCCCTAGTTGTCCGCCCACTTTTGGAGTTAGTGAGAAAATTGTGTGGTAACTTGGTAGACGACTGTTTAACAAAGGTCACCATTTGTAAGTAGATAACATCTACACTGGAGTGCAGTTCAAGGAATTGTTCAGAGTGGACACTGTTGCTTGTGGTAGAATCTGTTTTAACCGGAAAGGCTATCCAAGGGAGCTTGTCTGTAAAAAACTTGAGACGGGTCAGTGCAGTGCCTTGCGGAATGATGAGCTGCTAGCTCTGAAATTTTCAGACAGCATGTGTACATGCTAACTACCATCCATGATGAGAGTACTTCCCCTGTGACTGTGTGGGGTCAGGATGCAGAAGTGCGCAAACCTGCGTGCATTTTGGACTACAATAAGCACATGATTGGTGTTGATGGAGTAGATCAGCGGTTGGAACCTTACACTGCTCTTCATAAGTCTTACGTGTGGTATAAAACATTGGCCATCCATTTGTTTCTTTTGGCAACTTTTAATGCGTTTATTGTGTTCAAGGATTGTTCCCGTGGGTCAAGGATGAAATTTGTTAAATTTCAGGAGTCAGTGATAGAGAGCCTTATTGTGGTGGAACAGGCAAGAGTTCCTAGAGTAGCAGTGGTGAAGATGTGGCTAGATTGAAAGATCGCCACTTTCCTGAACTCATTCCTCACACTCCCAAAAAAGACTTGCCCACTAAGAAATGTAGAGTCTGTGCCTGAAGAGGTATCCAGGGGGAGAGCCATATGTACTGCCCAGGCTGTCCTTAAAAGCCTGGACTGTGTGTAGCTGGCTGTTTCAGGAGTTACCACACCCTTTGAATTACTGAGAACTACCGTGAGCATAAACTGCCTGTTTTATATTTTCATATGTTCAGTTTCACGGTTGGCATTTGTGTCATGTATTTAGTTAGAGCTTTTGTGTTTGTAGTTTTGTACTTGTTTCTAATTAGTTAGTGGTTTCTTTGTTGTTTAAAAAATAAAAGTCATGGCGGTGTGCGTGGAGTGGCGCTTGGCTGGCGGTGTGCGTGGAGTGGTGCTTAGCTGGCGGTGTAAATAGTGACTTGCTGTTGGCCTCTGCAACACACTGCCAGCCAATCGCCAGTCCACACACCCCCATCAGCTGGTGAGATTGCTGTATCAGGCATGTGGGCGTATGAAAGTGATGGGCCTTTGAATGGCACTCTCTGTTGATGAGAAAGTTGTAACGTGCTGGGCGTGAATGGTCTTGTGCATGTCATATATGAAAGGTGTGTGAATGGACTGTAAAGCAGTTGGTGCCTTGACGCAGGTTTACAGCTCACAAGCTGTGAGTCATTGGTTCAGTTTTTTGGCCTTTCAGTTATTAACAGTGCATTTCATTTTTGTGAAATCTCTTGTTAATAAAATTTGATCTACTGAACCATCACTCACCCTCGTGCCAAATCCAACAAGTATGTGTGTTAAAAATGACAAAATCTGCTCCGCTGTAATCAGGCGTCACAGCACACCCATGACATGCTAGGTGTCTTGGGTGGGACCCCGATGATGAAGCATGCCACCAACTTGGTTGGTGGGTGAGGGGTCTTTTTAACATAACCTAAGTGCGTTTGTGGGTTGCTTTTCACAATTTTAGTGTTTAGAACATCATAGAAGGATATGGATACATCCAAATGATCTATTACAAAACAACCTCTTTTTCTGGGGGAGGGTGTGGGGGCCTTTTTTGGTCCCCGGTGCGGCGGTCATCTAGGGAAACAAATCAAACCTAGACATTTAAAAAAAAAACAAAGGAGAACTCTGGGAAGTTCCCAATTTTCGGTGGAGAGCCGCTCTAGTAAGGAGCACCCTACAACACCAGCGACATTCTAGATTTGCTCACCTCAAATGTCTGCTTATCTAGCAAAGTTTATAAGCATAGGATTAGTACAGTGCTATCCTCGCCGAGCTAGATAGTGACAAAGGGGGTCATTCCAACCCTGGCGGTCGGTGTTAAAGCGGCGGCCAACCCGCCAACAGGCAGGCGGTAAAAAAAATGGAATTCTGACCCTGGCGGAAACCGCCAACAGAGACCGCCACTTTAACACTCCGACCGCCACGGCGGGACAAACAAACAGCGCGGCAGTCACCGCCAACAGACAGGCGGGAGACAATGTACCGCCCACCCTATCACAACCCACCAATCCGCCACCTTTTCCGGGGCGGTAGCCCCGCCGATAAAAACACGGCGGAAACAGACATTACGAACGGAAAACGCTCACCTCTACACACTCCACGAGGAATCTGGACAGCATGGAACCCGAACTACACATCCTACCAGCTATTGTCTTCCTGCTCCTCTACCAGGAGCACGAACGCCGGCGCAGAAGACAACGGTGAGTACTGCACCTACGACACAGGGGAGGGGGGAGGCAAAAAATTACGGGGACACACATACGCGACACACCCACCCTCACCCTCACCCACAACTACATACACATCAATGCAGATCAACAACTCAGAGTGACACCCCCAAACCCCCCGGAAGAATGCAAAGACAAAAAAAAATGATCATGAAATTTGAAGTATATTGTACGGCTAAGTAAAACAAAATATCAAACATCTATAACTATATATACATATGTAAATTGTCCAGTCCAAATTGGGTATCAGCCATTGTTCGTGGGCCAATGGGCCTAAACACATGGGCAAAGCCCACACAGGATACCCGGCTCCAATGGAGAGAACACTGCAGGGGCATCAGATAGCAAAACTACAGGCACCTCAGGGGGAAGGGAAGGGGGGGCACCTCAGCCAGATGAGTCCACGACACCAGATCCACGAGGGACCTCCATGGCCACTGTTCAATCCTGGGGAGTGCAAAGCCACAGTCTCACAAGTCTCTACAGTGGGTGGATTGCCCACTGTGCCATCCTGGGGAGTGCAAAGCCACAGTCTCACAAGTCTCTACAGTGGGTGGATTGCCCACTGTGCCATCCTGGGGAGTGCAAAGCCACAGTCTCACAAGTGGATTACTGACTCCACTGGTTCTGGAGGAGGCATGGTGCCCAGAATGCTTCGTGCAGCCCTGCCCGACACAGATGCGGGCCTGCCCCTTCTGCCAATGGGCCAGCGGTGCAGAGATGGCGGTGCCCAGCGGAGCGGTGCTTGAGTTGAAGGGCCCAGCGGAGCGGTGCAGCGACGGCGGTGCCCAGCAGAGCGGTGCTTGAGATGAAGGGCCCAGCGGAGCGGTGCAGAGACGGCGGTGCCCAGCGGAGCGGTGCTTGAGATGAAGGGCCCAGCGGAGCGGTGCTTGAGATGAAGGGCCCAGCGGAGCGGTGACTGAGATGAAGGGCCCAGCGAAGCGGTGCTTGAGATGAAGGGCCCAGCGGAGCGGTGACTGAGAGGAAGGGCCCAGCGGAGCGGTGCTTGAGATGAAGGCCCCAGCAGAGCGGTGCAGAGACAGCCGTGCCCAGCGGAGCAGTGCTTGAGTTGAAGGGCCCTGTTCAGCGGTTCTTGAGATGGCGGTGCCCTGTTCAGCGGTTCTTGAGATGGCGGTGCCCTGTTCAGCGGTTCTTGAGATGGCGGTGCCCTGTTCAGCGGTTCTTGAGATGGCGGTGCCCTGTTCAGCGGTTCTTGAGATGGCGGTGCCCGGTTCAGCGGTTCTTGAGGTGGCGGTGCCCTGTTCAGCGGTTCTTGAGATGGCGGTGCCCTGTTCAGCGGTTCTTGAGATGGCGGTGCCCTGTTCAGCGGTTCTTGAGGTGGCGGTGCCCTGTTCAGCGGTTCTTGTCTTGAAGGGCCCTGTTCAGCGGTGCTTGCCTTGGCAGTCCTTGCCATGTTCAGCTTTGCTTGAGTGGGCGCTCCTTCATTGCCCAGCTGGGCTGTGGCTGGCGCTCCTTCATTGCCCAGCTGGGCTGTAGCTGGCGGGGCCCTCCTGTGCAGCTGGGCTGTGGCTGGCGGGGCCCTCCTGTGCAGCTGGGCTGTGGCTGGCGGGGCCCTCCTGGGCAGCTGGGCTGTGGCTGGCGGGGCCCTCCTGGGCAGCTGGGCTGTGGCTGGCGGGGCCCTCCTGGGCAGCTGGGCTGTGGCTGGTGGGGCCCTCCTGGGCAGCTCGCCTGCTGCCGGACTTGTCGGGCGTGCTGCCCTTGCCACCCTTCCCTGCTCGTCTGTGGCCCTTTCCTCCCTTTGCTGGTGTGCCAGGTGGCACCCCACTCCCAGACGGTGCCAGGGTAGTGCTTTTGGAGCCTGCTGTCTTTGGCCTCTCGCGCAGGGCACTGGCTTTCTTGGCTTTTTTTGCAGGGGGTGGGCTGGCCGTCTCTTTACTCCTAGCCGAAGTAGCTGGGCTTGAAGGTGGTGGACTCCAAAATCCTTGGACTATTGTCTTTGTAGGTCCAGGTTTTGTGGTGGCTGAGGTGCTGATTGGAGCCTTATGAGATGGAGGGGGTGGGTCAGTTGATGGAAAGAGGTCAAGGTTGGAAAGGAAAAGCAATTTAGTAAGACAGGGACGGGTAGTTGTAGTGGGTATGGGAGTGGAGGAAGAGAATGTGGTTGTAGGAGAGTGAAGTCTGGTGTCTTTGGGTGCAGGTGCTTGTGCTGGAGGCTGTCGTGAGGTGGATGGCTGTTGGGTGGGTGGCTGCTTGCGTTTGTGTGGTTTGGAAGAGGGGGTGACAGACACACTGGGAGAGGACACAGGGGACGTGTAAATGGTAGTGGGGGTGGTGACTGCATGTGTGCGGAGTGTTCTGGTGGGTGTGCTGGTGATGGACGTAGTGGCTGAAGATGTTGTCAATGCAAGTGTGAGTGGAGACGTCACAGGGAGGGAGGAGGGAGACGAGGAGGAGGGGGACACAGAGGAGGCAGTGGCTGTTGGCATGTCTGCATGTGGATGTTGCTTGTGTGAATGCTTGTGTGATGTGTGGTGCTTATGTCTGGATGAGCTTCCCTTGGGTGTTGAGGTGTGTGCAGGCTGGTCTGATGGTGTGTCTGGGATAGGCTGAGGTACAGGGGAGTGCGACTGGGTTGAGGAAGTTGGAGGAGGGAGGCAGGAGACAGGGACAATGGCTGCCGTCAGTGCTGAGGCCAGAGCGTTGAACGATCGCTGATGGGCAGCCTGACCCGAATGAATGCCCTCCAGGTATGCATTACTCCGGTGCACCTCCCTTTCTACACCCTGGATGGCATTCAAAAGGGTAGACTGCCCAACAATGAGCGTCCTCAGGAGGTCAATGACCTCCTCACTGAGGGCAGCAGGGGTAACTGGGGCAGGGCCTGAGGTGCCTGGGGCGAAGGAGATGCCCACCTTCCTGGGTGAGCGGGCACGGGGCGAAGGCTGAGGGGCTACTGGGAGGGCGGAGCTGGTGCGCTGGGTGGCGGCTGTACCTGTTGTTGCGGTGGGCACGGATGTTGCCGCCACCACAAGGGAGCTCCCTTCCGAGGACGTGTCTGTGTCGCTGGTGCCACCACGTGTCCCCGCTGTGGAGCTCCCCTCGCCCTCCGTCTCACTGGTGAAATCAGAGTCAGTTGCATGGCCCTCCATGGCCATGTGAGATGCAGCTCCCTCGTGCTCCGATGCCACTTCTCCTCCGCCTGATGATGCTAATGCACACATGAACAGGAAGACCACAAAAAAAGGGGGGGGGGGTGGAGAAACAAAGCCATGTTGAGTGCATGCATTGACGACACCGTTGGCGGAGAGGACAGACACAGAAGCCCCCTGCACTACGCCGCGCACTTGGGGTACACTACTCAATCCGTGGGACATGGCTTACAAGCCTATGGACGACAACTCCACACATAGGTGACACAGGGCCATGATTAGCTGTACTAGGCAACCTACAGAGGTGGGGGGCGGGGGTACAGGGCCATGCCTAACGGAGGGGCCTAGCCTACATAAAACACCCTGGCCTAGGGATACCCACAGCCCTCCTCCCCCACCCAGACACCTCCAATGTGCGCAAAATCAGCAGAATGTGCTTGTACTCACCCCCTTGTGTCTGCTGTGATGTCCTCACGCGCCCATCCAAATTGGGGTAGGCCACCGCCAGGATCCGGGACATCAGGGGGGTCAAAGTACGACTGGCACCCCTCCTACGTTGGGAGGCCATCCCCAGCAGAGCCTCCGCGGTCTTCCTGCTCCCGCGGCGGATGTCCTCCCACCTCTTCCGGCAGTGGGTGCCCCGTCTGTTGTGGACCCCGAGGGGCCGGACGTCCTTGGCGATGGCACGCCAAATGTCGATTTTCTGATGGGCGCGGACCTATGTGACATGTGCAGGGGGAGAAAAAAAAAAAACATCACCTTCTGCATGCTCGATGTGAGTGGCCCCCCATCCCCACCCTTGCCATGTGGCACATGCTCTCATCTTTCGTTTGATGCATGCCTCATTCGCTCCCCTCCCCACCATCTTTCATTCACCCCACTCAACCCAGGCATTGGCCACAAAGCATGGTCTCAGTGTACTTACCTGTTGGTCTGGAGGACCGTAGAGTAGCGCATACTGGGGGAGGACCCAATCCACGAGTTTCTCCAATTCTTCAGAAGTGAAGGCAGGGGCCCTTTCCCCGTCGCAGCAGCCATTGTCTCTTCCAGACCGAGGTCACAGCAGCACTTGCAGTATAGGTCGTCTCCTGTGGATGATCAGGTATCGAGTGATTAAGCAGATAGAAAATGGCGGTCACGCCCGCGGCGGTGCGTACTGCGGCGGTGCGTACCGCGGCGGTGCGTACCGCGACCGCCAGCGCACATCCTCATTGGCTCCTGAAACCCATAGGGTTCAATGTTAACCAATGCGGCTTCGCGCCGCGGTCTTCGACCGCCTACCGCCACGGTGTGCCACGCCAGCGCATTGACCTCACGTCCCACTGTCGCACTTCACAGGTCAGGCAGCCGCCATTTCAAGGGCCCCCATATCTTAATTTCTACTGCGTCACACATACCTAGGCCTTGCATCAACACTCATACAAGCCATTCAATGCATTGAGAATCGTGTACTGTGCAAGCTGTGGGAACGTACCTGTGGGTTGATTGACTCTGTGCTCCATGTTGTCCTTCCTAGGCACCGTCCGCTGGGACTTGCGAGGAGATGGAGGAATCTTCCCGTGTACAGACCGCTGGTGGACCTGTCGACAATGGAAGAAAGACATGTCATACTGACATACAGGCTTGACAGAGCCACTATACAGGAACTGTGTGCCCAGCTGGAGCCAGACCTGATGTCACCCATCCGCCAACCCACAGGGATCCCCCTAGTGCAGGTGCTGTCAGTACTCCATTTTTTGGCAAGTGGGTCATTTCAAACAACAGTGGCCATTTCATCAGGGATGTCTCAGCCTATGTTTTCCAAGGTGTTGTCCAGAGTGTTGTCTGCCCTGCTGAAATACATGCGGAGCTACATTGTTTTCCCTGAGGTGGGCGATTTGCCTACAGTGAAGGGTGATTTCTATGCGCTTGGACATATTCCCAACATCATTGGTGCAATTGATGGGACACATGTTGCTTTGGTCCCCCCCAGCACGAGTGAACAGGTGTACAGGAACAGAAAAAGTTATCATTTCATGAATGTCCAGGTGGTCTGTTTGGCTGACCAGTACATCTCCCATGTAAATGCCAAGTTCCCTGGGTCAATGCATGACGCGTACATCATGCGAAATAGCAGCATCCCTTACGTGATGGAACTACTTCAGAGACACCGTGTTTGGCTAATTGGTGACTCTGGTTACCCCAACCTGTCCTGGCTACTGACCCCAGTGAGAAATTCCAGGACAAGGGCAGAGGAACGGTACAATGAGGCCCATGGGCGTACTAGGAGGGTGATCGAGCGGACCTTCAGCCTCCTGAAGGCCAGGTTTAGGTGCCTCCATATGACAGGTGGATCCCTAATGTACTCACCAAAGAAGGTGTGCCATATCATCGTGGCCTGCTGTATGCTTCACAACCTGGCTTTGCGACGCCAGGTGCCTTTCCTGCAGGAGGATGGTCCAGATGGTGGTGTTGTGGCAGCTGTGGAGCCTGCGGAGAGTGAAGAGGAGGAAGACGAAGAGGACGACACAGACAACAGTGACACAGTAATACAGCAGTATTTTCAATGACATACTGTTAGGGTTTGTGCACAGCAAAGAGCATGTCCCCTCTCACTGCACTAGTGGGTTCTGTAATAGCTCCCTTTTAAACTAACTATTGAAAGCCTTTCTTGTTATCTCACTTTCCCCCCCCCCCCCCCCAGGCTTCTGTGTATGTTGTTTAATGTGCTGTTTGGTTTACACATTGGGCCTTGCTTTTACCAAGGCTTCTTTAAAACACTCCTCTCTAGGCCATGTGTTAATTTAACTCATTTGCATAATAACTGAAACTCTGCACACCTTTCAAGAACATGTGCAGCATGTGAGGACCACACCCAGCTCTTCAAACCACACCCAGCTCTGCACACCTTTCAAAAACATGTGCAGCATGTGAGGACCACACCCAGCCCTGTCTATAAAAGGCAGCCCTCGAGCCTCGCCCAGTGCTTGTGCTCGTCTACCTCCCGCTTACCTGAGGACAGATCCCTCGGCGCTGGCACTCCTGCTCTCTACAGACTTTCATTGGCTCCAATGAGCGCAGCTGCTGGCTCTTCCTTCTTCCGGTTTCCGGTTCCTCCTTGCCTCAGCCTCTCTCCTACAAGCAACCTGCAAAAGAGAAAGAAGACAAGGTTAAACTGATCAGTATCTCTTGCCAGCAACAAGTAAGTGCAAAACTTTTATTACCTGAAAGAACTTTGACAACAATTTCTGGATTCGTGTATAGACAATTTGAAACAAGATACCTTCCACGAACATTGTGATTCAAACTCTTTGTTACAACAATACTTTGCGGAACTTTGTGAAGCAAACATTTTTTTATGGAACTTTTAAGAATCGAACCGTGGAAACCATTAACAGCAAGGCAAACAGTAAATCAAGGACTTGCACAAATTACATGCTGTATTTTGACGTAAAAGTACAGTATTTGTTTTATAAAAGATTCTGGAAATATGGGAAAAGTGAGTCTGCTATTGGCAATTTAGGCTTTAGTTATATTAAGATGAATGTTTGATATTGATAATTCTGATAACGGTATTTGTTTAATGTTTTAGAAGCTTTAGAGTAATAGAAAGCACATCCCAGAGCAGTAACACATTCCAAACCTGGAAACTAGAGACCAGGATCCAAGAGGTACTTTTAGAAGAAAATTTCTAATAAATAAAGGGATAGTCAGGAACCCAGTTAGGAATAGGATGTACTTATCTGTTCTTTGTTTATGTTTCATTAGGCACCAGTTTCTACCGAAGTCAGAGAGGGACGCAGATTTGTGCAGCACTTCAACAGTGGAAACGCAAGAACGCTGTTGTCTCTTTATTTTATTTTATCCACTTCCCCCCTTCCCTTGAGCTTCTGTTCTTAGTGCACTGTTTTAAAAACTAGTGTGCTGGAACAAGCAGTTTCAGGGTGGGGTCGGATTGTCTTCAACCTCCATCAGAACTGAACAAGGACTCAGGTGAGCTGGGCTTTGACACATACAGGTAAGAATCAACACCGGCATTTTACATTTACTTAAAGTCTCCTGCCTCTCTACTGTCTGAGTTTCCCCCCAGTGTATGTTGACTGAGTTGTGACTTTCCCTTCCAATTTCAGAGATGTGGGCCCCACTCTGTGACCTCTGCTTTGTATCCCCATGGACTACAGCTGTGTGACAATGGTATGTTGTCATCACAATGTAACTGGACATTTAGGCACGGTTCTGTGTAATACATTTGTTCAAAAATACAGGTAGACTCCAGATTATTTTTGTGCAATAAGTGTGTTTATTAAAGTGCTCAATTTTGGGTAATGGTTGCAATTCGGTGATGGGTGATGGTGGAGGAATGTCCATGGCAGAGTCCAGATTTTCAGTCTCACAGGTGCATTGTCCATATGCCTGTGGAAGGTGGAGCAGGGGCAGTTTAAGGTTGGACAGGGTGACAATGTGGGACAGTGGGATGACAATCAGGGGGTATCCTTTCCTGGCGGGGGTCTTGGCATCCTACTCTGTCTTCTTCCTAGATCTCAGGGCCCGCTTGCGGGGTGGTTCTGCTTCTGCAGGGGGTGGGGTTCTGGTGGCCTGTTGTTCTTGTGTCGGGCCTCCTGTCCACTAGCGCCGGCGGAGGTGGTAGCCTGTTCTTGGTCCATGCTAGTGACAGGGGCCCTTTGTGGTGCCACATAGTCCAGCAATGTGCTGACAATCTGATTGAGAGCCACAACGATGGTGCCCATTGCGGAACTGATGTTTCTGAGTTCTTCCCTGAACCCCATAAACTGTTCCTCCTGCAGTACCTGGATCTCCTGGAACCTGGCCAGGACCGTCGCCATCATCTCCTGGGAGTGGTGGTATGCTCCCATGATGGAGGATAGGGCCTCGTGGAGAGTGGGTTCCCTGGGCCTGTCCCCCCCCTGTCGCACAGTAGCCCTCCCAGTTCCCCTGTTTCCCTGGGCCTCTGTCCCCTGGACCGTGTGCCCACTACCACTGCTCCCAGGTCCCTGTTGTTGTTGGGGTAGTGGGTTAACCTGGGTGCCCTATAGTGGTGGACACACCGCTGCTTGACGTGTCCTGGAGACAGAGGCATGGGCCCGCTGGGTGGGTGCTGTGCTGGTGTTCCCAGAGGGGGGTAGGTCTGCTGTGGCCTGTGGCTGTCTGAGGGGAACCGACTGTCCCGAGGTCCCCGATGGGCCGGGCTGGTCATCTGGGTCCAGGGAGACAGAGCTGCTGTCATCACTGTGGGCCTCTTCTTTTGGCGGGTGGAATGGACATTTCTGGACCCCCCTGGGCGGTGTTGTGGCGTTCGGGTCCTGCAGGGGTATAAGAGTATGGTTATTGCTTCTGTGTGTGCCATAGCGTGCAATGGGTGGGTGCCCGTGTACCCCAGTGCTGGCATTCCCTTGTGGGGGCTGTTGTGACGGTGGTTTGGGGGGGGATGGGTATGTGCAGTGGGCATGCTTAGGTGATGGGTGTCCATGGTTTGTGGTCGCATGCAGGGCTTGGTGTTGGGATGGGTGGGTTGTGATGGTGAGACATTAGCAAGGAGGATGTGTGATGGGGGTGGGGGGTATGATTTGGCATGCCGGTGGGTGGGGGGGCATGAAGTAGTTGAGATTCGACTTACCAGAGTCCATTCCTCCGCCTACTCCTGCGAGGCCCTCAGGATGCAGGATCGCCAAGACCTGTTCCTCCCATGTTGTAAATTCTGGGGGTTGAGGTGGGGGTCCGCCGCCAGTCTTCTGCACTGCGATGTTGTGTCTGGATACCATGGAACGCACCTTCCCCCGTAGGTCGTTCCACCGCTTCCTGATGTCGTCCCGATTTCGTGGATGCTGACCCACAGCGTTGACCCTGTCCACTATTCTTTGCCATAGCCCCATCTTCCTGGCAATGGTGGTGTGCTGCACCTGTGCCCCGAAGAGCTGGGGCTCTACCCGAACTATTTCCTCCACCATGACCCTGAGTTCAGCGTCTGAAAATCTGGGGTGTCTTTGGGGTGCCATGGGGTGGTGTGGATGAGGTGTGGGATGGTGTTTGTGGTGATGAGTGTGGTGAGTGTGGTGGTGTGTGGTGTTTTGTGCGTGGATGTTGTGTGAGTGATGGTGTAATGTGCTTGTGAATGCTCTGTACTAGCTGGTGGTGTCTCTCTCTGGCCTTAGTCAATAAATGGTGGTCGTAGGGGTTTGTGGGTGATGTGGGTGTGTGTTTTATATTGTGTTGGGTGTGTGGGAGTGGTGTTTGTATGTGTATCAGGTGTGTGTGTGTTTCAAAATGACCAATGTGGCAGTGTTTTGGAGCTGTGTGTGTATTTTGACCGCGGTGGTGTGTACCGCCAATGGAATACCGCGGTTGAAAGACCGCCGCGTGGATTCGTGGGTCGGAATGGAATGGGCGTATTTCTGTTGGCGTGACGGTGGAGGTTTGGTCATCGCCAGTTTTTCGCTGGCCGTTGGTGTGGCGGACTTTTGTGGATGTCGGGTTTTTGGCGGTTTGCCTGTTGCGGGTCAGAATGACCGTGGCGGTTTCCCGCGGCTGTGGCGGTGTTATGGCGGTCTTCTGACCGGCGGTAAGCGCCTTTTACCGCCGAGGTCAGAATGACCCCCAAAGTCTTTTGCCATTTGTACAGCAAAGGAGAACTTCCCGGAGTTCTCCTTTGTTTTTTGCATAACTTATGCGTCACTCTAACCCTGAAAGGGCCTTGGTTTGACATTTTTTTAAACTAGACACCTGGAGGAGTCCAGGGAGGTGTGGCTTGTGTGGATCCCCCAACATTTTCTTACCACACTCCTCTGCAAACTTCAAAATTTGTTTAAAAAAACATATTTTCCTCACTTTTCTTTGTAGGATCACCGCGCCGGCACACATTTTCTACCACCCAGCATTCCCTTGAGTCTCCCAAGTAAAATGATATTTCACTAGTGTGGGCCCCCATCAGGGTCAGCCTAAAAATGTATAAAAGACAAAATTGTGATTATCAACTCGCTGTGCTATCCCCTCAATCGCTACACGTTTTTGGCCTTTTCCCGTTGCAGGCACCTTGGCCACCCACACAAGTGAGGTATAATGTTTATCGGCACACTGAGGGGAACAATGGGTGGTAGGAAATTTGTACAGGGACAGTGTTCCTACAAAGAAAAGTGTGGAAAATTTGATTTTTTTTTTGCTATATTTGAGGTTTGCAGAGGAGTCTGGGTAAGAAAATGTTGGGGCATCAACGCAAGCCACACCTTTCTGGACTCCACTGAGTGTCTAGTTTTGAAAGATGTCTGGGTTTGGTAGGTTTCCCTAGATGACCACCGCACCCTGGACCAAAAACTCAGGTACCCCCGTGCAAAGACAGGTAGTTTTGTAATAGATCATTTTGATGTGTCCATGTTGTGTTTTGGGGGTGTTTCCTGTCACAAGCACTAGGCCTACCCACACAAGTGAGGTACCATTTTTATCAGGAGACTTGGGGGAATGCTGGATGGAAGGAAATTTGTGGCTCCTCTTAGACTCCAGAACTTTCCATCACCATAATATGAAGAAAAAGTGTTTTTTTTGTTTGTCAATTTTTGAAGTTGGCAAAGGATTCTGGGTAATAGAGCCTGGTGAGAGCCCCACAAGTCACTCCATTTTGGATTCCCCTAGGTGTCTAGTTTTCAGAAATGTCCAGGTGTGCTAGGTTTTCCTAGGTTCCGGCTGAGCTAGAGGCCAAAATCCACAGCTAGCCACTTAGCAAAAAACAGGTCATTTTTCTTTAGGAAAATGTGATGTGTCCACGTTGACTTTAAGGGCATTTCCTGTTGCGGCACTAGGCCTACCCACACAAGTGGGGTACCATTTATATCAGGAGACTTGAAAGAATGCTGGACTTTCCATCACCAAAATGTGAAGAAAAAGTGGGTTTTTTTTCACATTTTTGAGGTTCGTAAAGGATTCTGGGTAATAAAACCTGGTGAGAGCCCCACAAGTCACCCCATTCTGAATACTCCTAGGAGTCTAGTTTTCAGAAATGTCAAGGTTTGCTAGGTTTTCCTAGGTGCCGGCTGAGCTAGAGGCCAAAATCCAGGGCTAAGTACTTTGCAAAAAACAGGTCAGTTTTCTTTGGGAAAATATGGTGTGTCCATGTTGTGTTTTGGGGCATTTCCTGTCGCGGGCACTAGGCCTAATCACACAAGTGAGGTACTATTTTTATCGGGAGACTTTGGGGAATGCTGGGTAGAAGGAAGTTTGTGGCTCCCCTCAGATCCCAGAACTTTACATCACCGAAATACGAGGAAAAAGTGTTTTGTTTGCCAAATTGTGAGGTTTGCAAAGGATTCTGGGTAATAGAGCCTGGTGAGAGACCCACAAGACACCCCATCCTAGATTCCCCTAGGTGTATATTTTTAAAAAAATAACAGGTTTGGTAGGTTTCCCTAGGTGCCGGCAGAGCCTAAGGCCAAAATCCACAGCTAGGCACTTTGCAAAAAACAGGTTTGTTTTCTTTGAGAAAATGTGATGTGTCCATGTTGTGTTTTGGGACATTTCCTGTCATGGGCACTAGGCTTACCCACACAAGTGAGGTACCATTTTTATCGGGAGACTTGGGGGAACACTGGATAAAAGGAAGTTTGTGGTTCCCCTCAGATTCCAGAGCTTTCCATCACCAAAATGTGAGGAAAAAATGTTTTTTTTGCCAAAGTGTGAGGTTTGCATAGGATTCTGGGTAATAGAACCTGGTGGAAGCCCCACAAGTCACCCCATCCTAGATTCCCCAAGGTACGTAGTTTTAAAAAATGTATAGGTTTGGTAGGTTTCCCTAGGTACCGGCTGAGCTACAGGTCACAATCCACAGCTAGGCACTTTGCAAAAAACAGGTCAGTTTTCTTCAGGAAAATGTGATGTGTCCACTTTCTGTTTTGGGGCATTTCATGTTGCGGGCACTAGGCCTACCCACACAAGCGAGGTACCATTTGTATCAGGAGACTTGGGGGAACACTGGATAGAAGGAAGTTTGTGGTTCCCCTCAAATTCCAGAGCTTTCCATCACCGGAAATGTGAGGAAAAAGTGTTTTTTTTGCCAAATTTTGAGGTTTGCATAGGATTCTGGGTAATAGAACCTGGTGAGGGCCCCACAAGTCACCCCATCCTGGATTTCCTTAGGTGTCTAGTTATCAGAAATGCACAGGTTTTGTAGGTTTCCTTAGGTGCCGGATGAGCTAGCGGCCAAAATCCACAGCTAGGCACTTTGCAAAAAACAGGTTTGTTTTCTTTGAGAAAATGTGATGTGTCCATGTTGTGTTTTGGGGCATTTCCTGTGACGGGCACTAGACCTATCCACACAAGTGAGGTACTACTTTTATCGGGAGACTTGGGGGAATGCTGGGTGGAAGAAAATTTGTGGCTCCTCTTAGATTCCAGAACTTTCCATCACCAAAATGTGAAGAAAAAGTGGGGTTTATTTTGCCTATTTTTGAGGTTCGCAAAGGATTCTGGGTAATAAAACTTGGTGAGAGCCCCACAAGTGACCCCATTCTGAATTTTTCCAGGTGTCTAGTTTTCAGAAATGACAAGATTTGCTAGCTTTTTCCTAGGTGCCAGCTGAGCTAGAGGCCAAAATCCACAGCTAGGCACTTTGCAAAAAACAGGTTTGTTTTCTTTGAGAAAATGTGATGTGTCCATGTTGTGTTATGAGGCATTTCCTGTCACGGGCACCAGACCTACCCACACAAGTGATGTACTATTTTTATAAGGAGACTTGGGGGAACGCTGGGTAGAAGGAAGTTTGTGGCTACCCTCAGATTCCAGAACTTTCCATCACTGAAATGTGAGGAAAATATTTGTTCTGCCAAATTTTGAGGTTTGTAAAGGATCCTGGGTAATAGAACCTGGTGAGAGCCCCACAAGGCACCCCATCTTGGATTCCCTTAGGTGTCTAGTTTAAAAAAATGTATAGGTTTGTAGATTTCCCTAGGTGCCGGCTGAGCTAGAGGCCAAAATCAACAGCTAGGCACTTTGCAAGAAACAGGTCAGTTTTCTTCAGGAAAATGTGATGTGTCCACATTGTGTTTTGGGGCATTTCCTGTCACTGGCACTAGGCCTACCCACACAAGTGAGGCATTATTTCTATCAGGAGACTTGGGGGAGAGCTGGATATAAGGCGGTTTGTGGCTCCCCTCAGATTCCATAACTTTATGGGGAAAAAGTGTTTTTGTTTGCCAAATTCTGAGGTTTGCAAAGGATTCTGGGTAACAGGACCTGGTGAGAGCCATAGAATGGCCCTGGGGACCCCATCCCCCGGGACCAGCTCAGTGATGGTGGAACCCACAGAACACAGTCTGTTCTCTCATCGGGCGGGAGCACAGAAGCTGCTCCTACCCGGTGAGAGAACAAAAAATGTCCCTGCCTGCACTCAGGTTTCCTTAACCCTGCGTGAGCCAAAGAAAACTGCTCCCATGGGTGGGAGCAATGCTGGTGCCCTCTGCACCTGTGATGTGTGCAAGCAGGGGACATTTGGGCTGCAGGGGCCCAGAGCCTCCCCTTGCAGCCCCCAGCAAAGGACTGCAGTGGGGTGCCCCGATTGGATAACAGGGCATTCCAGGAAAAAAAAAAAAAAAAAGAATTGTGGCAAGCCCCGGGTGGGCACTGGGGCACAAATGTAGTTAAAAAATGGAAAGGCTGCTGGGGCTGTAGGGTCCCTGAGAAAAATTTGTAATGGTCTGAGTGGCCCAGGGTAGGCACCACGGCACCCCATAAAAAAAAAAAACAGTGCACAAGTTGTGGCATGCTCCAGGCCAATCAATCAGTAGACTTGTAGAGCTCTACTTGTCACCGGTGAGAGTATCCAGGCACTGGCAGTGTCCAGTTGATTAACTGAATAGCCAGGTTTCCAGGGACGTTCAGAACTCTGGAAGAGATGAAGAGATCAGGAGATGAATGGAGAGCTCATTCCATGTCTTTGCTGCTAGGTAGGAGAAGGAGCAACCTCCGCCTCTGCTACATCGGATGCAGGGGGTTAGGTTTAGAGAAAGGAAAGTGGAGTGGAGGTGTTCAGTGGGCTGATGGAAGTTCAGGAGGTGGTTCAAGTAGTCCGAAGTTGTCTAGGGCATTGTATGTATGGGTCAGTAGCTTGAACTGGATTCTTTTCTGTACAGGGAGCAAGTGGAGTTCCATGAGGAAGGGGTTGATGTGGGATTGTCTAGACAGACTAAGGACAAGTCTGGCTGCAGCATTCTTTATGGTCTGTTGTCATTTAAGGAGGTGAACTGCGATCCCTGCGTAGAGAACATTGCTGTAGTCTAGTCGGCTGGAGATAGTGGCTTGAGTGATGGTGGGTCTGGAGCTTTGGGTTAGGCATTTGAAAATCTTATGAAGCATGGAGAGGATGAAGATGCAGGAGGAGGAGACAGAGTTGACCCGAGTCATCATAGTTAGCTAGTTGTCCAGAATGATTCCTAGGTTTCTAGCATGGCCAGTGGGGGATAGGTGTATGTCTGAGTTCTGAAGGCCACCAGGATAAATCCCATGGGGAGCTTTTGTTTCTGAAAATCAGTACCTCTGCCTTGTCTATGTTGAGCTTCAGGCAGTTGTCCTTCATCTAGTTAGCAACGTCTGTCATGCAGTTGTGGAAGTTGGTGTTAATGGTGTCTTCGGACAAGGAGAGGATGAGTTGTGTATCGCCAGCATAGGATATGATGTTGAGTCCGCGGGCTTTGGCAGTGCTGGCCAAAAGTGTGATATAAAAGCTGAGCAAGTATCCATGGGGTACTCCACACATGATTTCCTTGGGTTCAGCGATAAAGGCGGGAAAGGACTCTTTTGGCACCTTTGCGTTCTTCCAGTGAGGAAAGAGGTGATGCATCTGAGGCTGGCTCCTTCGATGTCTATATCGGCAGCCTTGTGATGAATGTGTGGTGGGAGACCGTATCGAAGAGTGCAGAGAAGTCTAGGAGGATCACATCCGCAGTCTCTCCTCAGTCAAGTAGGGCTTGGATGTCATCAGTAGCTGTAAAGAGGGGTGTCTCGGTGCTGTGGTTGCTGCAGAATCTGGATTGGGAGGAGTCTAGTAGGAGGTTCCATTCCAGATGTGAGGAAAGTTGTTGGTTGATGGCTTTTTCTAATACTTTGGCCGGGAATGGGAGCTGGGAGATCGTCAATAGTTGTTGAGTGTCCTGGGGTCTGCTGATGGTTTCTTTAGTAGGGTGTTGACCTGCATGTTTACAGTCCTCGTGGAAGGTGGCCATGAGAACTGAGGTATTGAACAAGTTGGTGAGTATTTAGCTGAATTTGGTTTTACCTTGGTTGAAGATGTGGTGAGGATATGGGCTAGTTGGGGCCCCTGGACGGACCGAGTTCAAGTTGGAGGCGGTGTCCTGTGGGCAAGCTGGCTCCATTTGGTTAGTCTGATATCTGTGGTGGTAGCAGGGTTGTGTTGCCTGAAGAAGTCGGTGGCCTAGGGCTGGGGTTTGACATTTCTGTAGATGTTGGTGATCTTGTTGTGAAAGAAGTTTGCAAGGTTGTTGCAGAGTTCCTGTGGGGGAGTAATGTTGCTTGTTGCAGCTGAGAGGTTGGAGAATACTTTGACAATGTTGAAGAGTTCTTTGCTGTTACTGAAGCTTTATTCGATGTGTGAGGCTAAGGCCTTTTTCTTCAATCCTCTCAACTGCCTGTGATAAAGATGGAGGGCTATCTTGAAGGCATTCTTGTTGATCGTGTCCTTGCTGATGCGCCATATGCTTTCCAGTTGCTTACAATGTCGTTTAGCGGTTCTGAGGTATTCAGTGTACCACGTAGCCTGCTTGGTGGACCCTCTGTGGTTGTTGTTGCCAATAGGACCCATGCTTTCTGTGAAGTTGGTGATCAAAGTGTTGAAGTTTCTGAAGTTCTGGTCTAGGTTGTTGGAGGAGATAGAGTGGGTGGTGCTGAGGGCCTTGATCCATGTGTCCTTTGAGACTCTGCTTCAGCTGGGATAAGGGTCAGTGGTCAGACTGGGGGCAGAAGTCCATGAGCTGGTGACCTTGAAGTGGACGATGGAGTGGTCACTTCCGGTGAGATCTGTGGTGTGGCTGTACCTGATGCGGTCGCTGGAGGTGAAGATGGGATCTAGCATGTGGCACGAGTGTGCGTGGAGTCGTGGATGAGTTGGGTGAGTTCAATGTTGTTCATGCTGCAGAGGATATTGGTCCTGTTGATGTCATTGTGGTCGTCA
The DNA here is from genome assembly GCF_031143425.1 of Pleurodeles waltl. NCBI lineage: Eukaryota > Metazoa > Chordata > Amphibia > Caudata > Salamandridae > Pleurodeles > Pleurodeles waltl. The sequence goes on from NC_090436.1 coordinate 779,482,287, forward strand.
AGATGGAAATTGAGGCCAATGTGGAAAATGTAGTTGTTTGAATGTATGTGGAGGGGGTGAAGTTAGTGATGGAGTTGTAAAAGGCTGGACAGGGTCCTGGAGGATGGTAGGCAAGGGTACCCTTGATGGTGGTTTTGCGGTCTGTTTAGAGTAGGAAGTTAAGGTATTCCATGGCTGGGGTGATGTCGTCATTTGTTGTGGTGCATTGGATGGATTCCTTGTGTATGAATGCAATTCTTCCACCAGGCTTGTTGATGCGGTCACCATGGGTGATCTTATATCTTTCGGGTATTGCACTGGCGATGTCGGGCACTTTAGTGGGGTTGAGCGCGGTCTCAGTGAGGAAGAGGACGTTGGGTGTGAGAGTGCAGATGAGGTCCCAAAACTCAGTGGCGTGTTTGCATAGTGATTGTGTGTTGAGTTGGTGTTTTTGTTCAGGTGGTGTGTGCGCTGTGTTTGGGATGTGGCTGGTCGTTAGGCTGGTGTGTGTGCTGTGACAAGTGAAGTGGCAGTGAGTGCAGGTGCAAGGTCCTACCATGGACTGTGGATTGGCACAGTGGCAGTGTTTTCAATGGCGTCCAGGGTCAAGGGTGTAGAGCTCATGCATCTTCGGGGGCGGGAGAGCCAGAGGTCATGGTACTGGGCATGGTCCAGGCACTGACGGGTGCAGACGGGCTTGCCTTTGGCACGCCTCCAACATGACTGCACCACTGCTGCTGCACACCCAGGGGTGGGCATCGGGGCACACCACTATTTAAAAAAAAAATTACAAAAAGAAAGAATATGCTGCTGGGGCTCTCCCTGTGGCCCCTTCTAAAAAAAAAGAAGAGAGTGGGTATCCCGGGTGGCCCCTTCTAAAAAAAAGAAGCGAGTGGTTATCCCAGGTGGGACTAGGATACCATTAAGAAAATAAATACATATAAAAAAGTGAATAATGAATGAGCAGCTGGACCCGCTCATTTATTATTCACTACTCCCTCATGGAGCCCATGATAATGCCCTGTGAGGGCTACGTACCTATATTTTGTTTTGGGGACATCCCTAACATTTTCTTAAATGTTGCGGGGGCTGTAGGGATTTCTGCAGCCTCCCAGTAACACAAAAAAAAAACACATCTGTCTATTGGCTCATTCAAAGCAACACCCCAGGAGAACATATCATACTTTTTAAAAAACATATCCCAGCTCAGGCATTTGCTCTACAGCAGGGATTGAAGTGCCACCTAGTGGTTGGTTGTATGTTAAGTGATACAGTATCTCCCATAAAACACAAGGCCTGTAAACGGTTGTTTTTATTTGTAACATTTTTGAACTTGTAAAATGTTAAGAAGTAAAAGAAAGATTTTTTTAGGGGGCGAAATAATGTATTTAAGACTATTTATTTTCACATTTTCCACCCCAAAAATATAATAGAAAATGTGTAAAGAGAAGTAATCATAGACATACAGTTGAATAAAACTTTATTAAATAATTTTTAAGTAATCAGTACTGACAAACACTGTACTGTGTATACTTTTGAAATATGAATTTGATCAAAGTGATTCCTAATTTTTAGAGAAGGATGGTAGATCTACTTTAAATATAAAAAGTAACATAATGGGGGTCATTACAACATTGGCGGTAAAAGCTGCTTACCGCCGTGCAGAAGACCGCCAATACACCGCAGCGGCGGCGGGAGACCGCCACAGCTATTATGACACACATTACGGAATCCGCCGAAATTCAGACACCCACACAAGTCCGCCACACCAAAGATCAGCGATAAATATGCGGAAACAAATCCTCCACGCCAACAGAAACACGCCCATGCTATTACGACCCACGAATCCACGCAGCGGTCTTTCAACCGCGGTATTCCATTGGCGGTACACACCGCCGCGCTCAAAATACACACACCTCTCCAAAACACCGCCACATAGGACAATTCAAAATACACACACCTGATACACATACAAACACCACTCCCACACATCCAATACAATATAAAACACACACTCACATCACCCACAAACCCCTACGACCACAAATTAGAGAAGAAGGCCAGAGAGAGACAGCACAGAATAGATAACACCATCACACAGAGGCACACTACACCATCACCCACACAACATCCACGCACAAAACACCACATACCACTACACCCACCACACTCATCAACACATACACCACCCCACACATCACACACACCACCCCATGTCACGCCAAAGACACCCCCGCTTCTCCGAGGAGGAGCTCAGGGTCATGGTGGAGGAAATCATCAGGGTAGAGCCACAGCTATTTGGCGCACAGGTACAGTACACATCCATAGCCAGGAAGATGGAGCTATGGCAAAGAATAGTCGACAGGGTCAACGCTGTGGGACAGCACCCAAGAAATAGGGAGGACATCAGGAAAAGGTGGAACGACCTACGGGGGAAGGTGCGTTCAACGGTATCCAGGCACCACGTCGCCTTACAGCGGACTTGCGGCGGACCCCCACCTCCTCCCTCACAACTAACAACATGGGAGGAGCAAGTCTTGTCCATCTTGCATCCTGAGGGCCTCAGAGGAGTCGTCGGAGGAACGGACACTGGTAAGTCTAATCTTCACTATCATATCCCCCACCCTACCTGCATGCTATCACACACCCCCACCCTCACACCCTCCCCTATCACCCTAACTCCTCACTAATCTACCCATAACACCAACCACCCATCCCAACCCCAAGACCTGCATGACACAACTAAGCATGGACACCCATCACTAAAGCATACCCACTGCACAGACCCACAGCACCCCCCAACCATCACCACACAAGCCCCCACACAGGAATGCCTGCATTGGAGTTCACGCACACCCATCCATAGCACACCATGAAACACACACATGCAATAATCATGTTCTCATACCCCTGCAGGAACCCGAAGGACCGTCACCACACCAGAGGGTCCAGACAACACCACTCCACCCCCAGAAGAGGCCCACAGTGACGACAGCAGCTCTGCCCTACTGGATCTTGATGACCAGCCCGGACCATCGTGGGCCTCAGGACAGTCGGTTCCCCTTGCCCAGCCATAGCCCAACACCGAACTGCCACCCTCTGGGAACACCAACACAGCACCCACCCAGCCGACCCATACCTCCCTACCCAGGACAGGTCAATCAGCGGTGTGTCCACCACTACAGGGCACCCAGGCTAACCCACCACCCCAACAACAACAGGGACCTGGGGGCAGTGGTAGTGGGCACACGGTCCAGGGGACGGAGGCACAGGAACACAGGGGAACTGGGAGGGATGATGTGCGACAGAGGGAGGACAGGCCAAGGGAACCCACTCTCCACGAGTCCCTATCCTCCATCATGGGAGCATACCACCACTCCCAGGAGATGATGGCAACGGTCCTGGACAAGTTGCAGGAGACCCTGCGCCTGCAGGAGGAGCAGTATTTGGGGTTCAGGGAGGAGCTCAGGACCATCGGCTCCGCCCTGGGCACCATCGTAGGGGTGCTGACGGACATTCAAAAGACTTTGAGGGACACCGTGGCACTCCAAGGGGCCCCTGACACTAGCCAGGACGACGAACTGTCCACCACTTCCGCCGGCGCTAGTGGACAGGACGCCCTGCCACAGGACCACCACACCAGCACCCCACCCCCTGCAGACGGACAACCACCACGCAAGCGGGCCCTGAGATCCAGGAACAGTACACAGCAAGATGGCAAGACCCCCGCCAGGAAATAAGACTACCTTGATTGTCCCCCCACTGTCCCACTTTGTTACCCTGTCCAGATTGGAACTGCCCCAGCTCCACTTCCAATGGCCAGATGTGCAATGTACCTGTGAGACTAATAGACTGGACTCTGCCATGGACATTATTCCACCATGACCTCTCCCCATTTCACAACCCCCCTACATTTTTATGCACTTCAATAAACACCCTTGAAACCTCAATAATATTGGAGTCAGTCAATGATTGTGAACTTTGTATTGTCAATTACAGTGTTAAAAAAGGTTAGCCATTGGAAGGTCAACATACCAATGTCACACATCACAAGCCTTTCAAGGGTGCAAGCTGTTGATACGTAGGTCAACACATTAGTGAAACTGAAATGGAAGGGGACAACTCAGTTAACAAATAGGGAGTGAAATGTAGGTACAGGATAGAGGTAGACGTGTGAAATGTAATATAATGTGAAACATGAAATTGTACTCACCTGTGTCTCATTGAAAATATTGCTGTATGACTGACTCCCTGTTGTCGTTTTCATCTTCATCAGCTTCCTCCTCATCACTGTCCACAGGCTCCCCAGGCTCCCCCGCTGCAACAACACCGTCATCTGGATCATACTCCTGCAGAAAAGGCACCTGGCGTCGCAATGCCAAGTTATGGAGCATGGAGCAGGCGATGATGATGTCGCACACCTTCTTCGGTGAGTAGAATAGGGACCCACCTGTCATATGGAGGCACCTGAACCTGGCCTTCAGGAGGCTGAAGGTCTGCTCGATTACCCTCCTAGTCCGCCCATGGGCCTCATTGTAGCGTTCCTCTGCCCTGGTCCTGGGATTCCTCACTGGGGTCAGTTGCCAGGACAGGTTGGGGTAACCAGAGTCCCCCAATAGCCATACACTGTGCCTCTGGAGTTTACCCATCATGTCAGGGATGCTGCTATTCCGCAGGATGTAGGCGTCATGCACTGAGCCAGGGAACATAGCATTTACCTGTGAGATGTACTGGTCTGCCAAACAGACCATCTGGACATTCATCGAATGATACCTCTTCCGGTTCCTGTACACCTGTTCATTCCTGTGGGGGGGGGGGGGACCAGAGCTACATGGGTCCCATCAATGGCACCTATGACGTCGGGGATATGTCCGAGGGCATAGAAGTCACCTGTCACTGTAGGCAAATCCGCCACCTCAGGGAAAATGATGTCTCTCCTTACGTGTTTCAGCAGGGCAGCCAACACTGTGGACAAGACGTTGGAAAACATAGGCTGGGACATCCCTGATGCCATGGCCACTGTTGTCTGAAAAGACCCACTTGCTAAGAAATGGAGCACTGACAGCACCTGCACGTCAGGGGGGATTCCAGTCGGATGGCGGATTGGTGACATCAGGTCAGACTCCAACTGGGTACATAGTTCCCGGATTGTGGCACGGTCAAACCGGTAGGTCACGATGACATGTCGCTCTTCCATTGTCAACAGGTCCACCAGCGGTCGGTACACCGGCGGATTCCGCCATCTTCCAATATGTCCCAACTGACGGTGCCTAAGAAGGACAACAGCGAAAAAACTGTCAGCATTCCTCCAGGTATGTACCCACAGTCATACACAAGACTACACCAGACAATTAACCCATCCGGGAAAGGTTTTGAGTGTAGGCCTCGGTATGTGTGACGCAGTAGTAAATGAAGCCATGTGGGCCCCTGAAATGGCGGCTGCCTGACCTCTAAAATGGGACAATGGAATTGTGGGGTAACTGCGCTGGCGTTGCACACCGTCGCGGTAGGCGGTCGTAGAGCGCGGCGCAATGCTGCATTGGTTAACATTGGACCCTATGGGTCCCAGGAGCCAAATGAACAGGTGCGCTGGCGGTGATGATGCGCACCGCCACGGACGTCACCGCCGCGGTCGTCACCACCATTTTCTATCTGTTCAATCACTAGATACCTGACCTTCGACAGGAGAGGACCTACACTGCTAGTGCTGCTGTGACCTCGGTCTGGAAGCGACGATGGCTGCTGCGTCTGGGGAAAGGGCCCCTGCCTTCACTGCACAGGAGTTGGAGAAACTTGTGGATGGGGTCCTCCCCCAGTATACGCTACTCTACGGTCCTCCAGACCAACAGGTTAGTACACAGGGAGCACGTTGTATGGGCTAGGCCTGGGTGGAGAGGGCTGGGTGGATGAGGGAAGGGGGCAGAGTACATAGAACAGTCATGCATGGGGATGAATGGGCCACAGGGATAGAGTTGGGAGGGGGCCAATTACAACGACGGTGCAGTAGGTAATGACTGTTCCTCTTTCCTTGTGCATGTCATGTAGGTCAGCGCCCACCAGAAGAGGGACATTTGGCATGCCATCGCCAAGGAGGTCTGGACCCTGGGGACCCACCAGAGACTGGGCACCCACTGCCGGAAGAGATGGGAGGACATTCGCCGCTGCAGCAAGAAGACGGCGGAGGCTCAGCTGGGGATGGCCTCCCAACGTGGGAGGGGTGCCCGTCGCACCATGACCCCCCTGATGTTCCGGATCCTGGCGGTGGCCTACCCGGAGTTGGATGGGCGCTTAAGGACATCACAGCAGACACAAGGGGGGTGAGTTCAACCTCATGCAATGGACTTTGCGTGCTGTGGAGCTGTCTGGGTGGGGGTGGTGGGCTGTGGGTGTCCCTAGGCGAGAGCGAGTTAGGTAGGCAAGGTCCCTCCGTTACGTAGGCCATGTGGCACTCTACCCCAGCTAACAAAAAAGGCAAATTGATGTATAGTTGCCCCTTTGCCATCCATGTGGGCAGATGTCTACCATTGCCATGTAGGCCATTTCCCAGGAATTGCATGTGCAGAGGGCAGGAGCACGGCGTAAAGCAGGGGGCTGCTGCGTTTGTCTTGTCCGCCAACGGTAGCGGTATGCCATGCACTAAAACTCTCTTTCTTCTGTCTCCACCGTTTTTCTGCTATCCCTGTCCTTCTGTACATCAGCATCATCAGGCGGAGGTACAGTGGCACCGGAGCACGAGGGAGCTGCATCCCACGTGGCCATGGAGGGCCACACCACAGACTCTGATTTCACCAGTGGGACGGAAGGCGAGGGGAGCTTCACGTCGGCCACAGGATCACCAAACAGCGACACGGACTCGTCCGCCGATGGGAGCTCCCCTGTGGTGGCGGCACCATCTGTGCGCCCCACTTCTACAGGTACAGCCGCCACCTCCCCTACCAGCACCGCCCTCCCAGGAGCCCCTCAGCGTTCGCCCCGTGCCCGCTCACCCAGGAGGGTGGGCATCACCTTCGCTCCAGGCACCTCAGGCCCTGCCCCTGTCATCCCTGCTGCCCTCAGTGAGGAGGCCATTGACCTCCTCAGGTCACTCACTGTTGGGCAGTCTACCATTGTGAATGCCATCCAGGGTGTAGAACGAGAGTTGAAACACGGTAATGCATTCCTGGAAGGCATTCATTCTGGTCAGGCTGTCCTTCAGCGAACCCTGCAATCTCTGGCCTCAGCACTGATGGCAGCCATTGTCCCTGTGTCCAGCCTCCCCCTCCCAACTTCCTCCACCCAGACCCAATCCCCTGTACACCAGCCCATCCCAAGCACACCTACAGACCAGCATGCACACAAGTCAACACCCAAAAGTAGCTCAAGCAAACATAGGCACCACACTCACCACAAGCACTCACACAAGCATCAGACCCATACAGACACAGCAACATCCACTGTCTCCACTGTGTCCCCCTCCTCCTCTTCTCCCTCCTCCCTCCCAGTCTCGTCTACACACACACCTGCATGCACCACATCTACAGGCACTAGGACTCGCACCAGGACACCCAGCACCACAAGCCACTCACCTGCACTCACCACCTCCACTGCCATATACACGTCCCCTGTGTCCTCTCCCAGTGTGTCTGTGACGCCCCCTCCCACAGTACACAAACGCCGGCAATCACTCACCCAACATTCATCCACCTCACGACAGCCTCCAGTACCTGCACCTGCACCCAAAACACCTAAAGTGACACCTGCTACAACCACCTCCTCTTCCTCCACTCCCAGAGCCCCTCCAACTATCCACCCCAGTGTACGTCAGAAACTGTCCCTATGTCAAATTGACCTTTTTGCCCCAAACCCCCCCTCCAATTCATCAGTCCCATCGTAGCACCTCAGCCAAAATGCCTCCAGTACCAGTGGTGCGTGTTCCAGGTTTTTGGAGTGCCCCGTCCACCAGGGCAGGCAGTAGGACCCGGAGCCAAGGCACTGTCAGCCCACCCCCTGTGAAGACTCCGAAATTGGAGATTGGACGACGGGACAGTGTCAAGACTCCTGGTGGTACAAACAGTGAAATGGGATCCAAGGCGATTGGTGAGTCATCTGTAACTCAAAAGAAGGTGGGGAAGGTCCTGAGGAAGTCTCCCCAACCTGTTGTGAGTGTCACGGCAGAAAAGTGCGCCATCATTTCCGGCGGTCCAGACACAACCGCCAGCACCCTCGTTACTGGTCTGGAGACCACCGCCAGAGTCATAGCCCAGCAGGGCTCAAGTATCGTTACTGGTCAGGAGACCACCGCAACCGCCAGAGTCATAGCCCAGGAGGGCTCAAGTATCGTCACTGGTCCAGAGACCACCGCCAGAGTCATAGCCCAGGAGGGCTCAAGTATCGTTACTGGTCAGGAGACCACCGCAACCGCCAGAGTCATAGTCCAGGAGGGCTCAAGTATCGTCACTGGTCCAGAGATCACCGCCAAAGTCATAGCCCAGGAGGGCTCAAGTATCGTCACTGGTCCAGAGACCACCGCCAGAGTCATAGCCCAGGAGGGCTCAAGTATCGTTACTGGTCAGGAGACCACCGCCAGAGTCATAGCCCAGGAGGGCTCAAGTATCGTCACTGGTCCAGAGACCACCACCAGAGTCATAGCCCAGGAGGGCTCAAGTATCGTTACTGGTCAGGAGACCACCGCCAGAGTCATAGCCCAGGAGCGCTCAAGTATCGTCACTGGTCCAGAGACCACCGCCAGAGTCATAGCCCAGGAGGGCTCAAGTATTGTTACTGGTCCAGAGACCACCGCCAGAGTCATAGCCCAGGAGGGCTCAAGTATCATTACTGGTCAGGAGACCACCGCCAGAGTCATAGCCCAGGAGGGCTCAAGTATCGTCACTTGTCCAGAGACCACCGCCAGAGTCATAGCCCAGGAGGGCTCAAGTATCGTTACTGGTCAGGAGACCACCGCCAGAGTCATAGCCCAGGAGGGCTCAAGTATCGTCACTGGTCCAGAGACCACCGCCAGAGTCATAGCCCAGGAGGGCTCAAGAATCGTTACTGGTCAGGAGACCACCGCAACCGCCGGAGTCACAGCCCAGGAGGGTCCAGAATATCACAGCCCCGCTGGGCAATGATGGAACATCATGCCACACACCAATGTCCAGTGTGGAGATCGTCATGCCACACACCAATGTCCAGTGTGGAGTTCGTCATGCCACACACCAATGTCAGTATCTGAACCGCCATCTTAGGCTACCGCTGAACAGTCCATAGGCAGCCATGGCAAAGCACCGCTGAACAAGGCCAAGACCGCCATGGTGAAGACCGCTGAACAGGGCAAAGACCGCCATGGCAAAGCACCGCTGAACAGTCCATAGGCAGCCATGGCAAAGCACCGCTGAACAAGGCCAAGACCACCATGGTGAAGACCGCTGAACAGGGCAAAGACCGCCATGGCAAAGCACCGCTGAACAGTCCATAGGCAGCCATGGCAAAGCACCGCTGAACAAGGCCAAGACCACCATGTTGAAGACCGCTGAACAGGGCAAAGACCGCCATGGCAAAGCACCGCTGAACAGTCCATAAGCAGCCATGGTAAAGCACCGCTGAACAAGGCCAAGACCGCCATGGTGAAGACCGCTGAACAGGGCAAAGACCGCCATGGCAAAGCACTGCTAAACAGTCCATAGGCAGCCATGGCAAAGCACCGCTGGCCGTGTGGGTATGAATAGTCCGGCACATCAGGCATCGTTCTCCCATGTGCAGCTGGGACAGTGACAGGACAGGTACTTTCACGGGGAGACTCATCCAGTCTGGGCACCAGTCCCCCTCCAGAACCAGTGGAGACCTGCATCTACCTGAGAGACTGTGGCTTTGCACTCCCCAGGATATGGCAGTGGGCAATCCACCCACTGTAGAGACTTGAGAGACTGTGGCTTTGCACTCCCCAGGATGGCACAGTGGGCAACCCACCCACTGTAGAGACTTGAGAGACTGTGGCTTTGCACTCCCCAGGATGGCACAGTGGGCAACCCACCCACTGTAGAGACTTGAGAGACTGTGGCTTTGCACTCCCCAGGATATGGCAGTGGGCAATCCACCCACTGTAGAGACTTGAGAGACTGTGGCTTTGCACTCCCCAGGATGGCACAGTGGGCAACCCACCCACTGTAGAGACTTGAGAGACTGTGGCTTTGCACTCCCCAGGATGGCACAGTGGGCAACCCACCCACTGTAGAGACTTGAGAGACTGTGGCTTTGCACTCCCCAGGATGGCACAGTGGGCAACCCACCCACTATAGTGACTTGAGAGACTGTGGCTTTGCACTCCCCAGGATGGCACAGTGGGCAACCCACCCACTGTAGTGACTTGAGAGACTGTGGCTTTGCACTCTCCAGGATACATCAATGGGCATGGAGCCCCGTCGTGGATCTGGCTTCGCATTCATGTGGCTGAGGTGCCCCCCCTTCCCTTCCCCCTGAGGTGCCTGTAGTGTTTCTATCTGATGCCCCGGCAGTGTTCTCTCTGATTTTGGTCAGGTATCTATTGTGGGCGTCGCCCATGCATTTTTGGACTGTTGGTGCACGGACATTGTTGTGTACATATCTGCACTACTTCTTGTTTTGTACATTTATTTTTGACAGATTTCGTGATATATATCCGTATATTTTTTAATGAGTAGTATATTGGCTAAATACAAAGTTTGGGCGCTATTCGCTTTGTCATTGCATTCTTCCGGGGGGGTTGTGGGTTGTTACTGTGATTTTTGTGACTGCATTGGTGTGTATGTTGTAATATGCGAGGGTGGGGGTGGGGGTGTTTGGTGAGTGTCCCCGTAACTTTTGCCTCCCCCCTCCCCGGTGTCGTAGGTGCAGTACTCACCGGTATGTTCTGCGCCTACGTTGCTGTTGGTCGTAGATGAGCAGGAATGCAAGGGCAGGTAAGATTTGTAGTTCCGGGTCCATGGAGTCCTCGTTCCTCGTGGGATGTGTTGAGGTGAGCGTTTTCCCATAGCAAAAGCTGTTTCCGCCGTGTTTTTATCCACAGTGAATCCTCCCCGGAAAAGGTGGCGGATTGGTGTGTTGTGATAGTGTGGGCGGTACATTGTCTTCCGCCTGTCTGTTGGCGGTGACCGCCGCGCTGTTCGTCTGTACCGCCCTGGCGGGCAATGTGTTAAAGTGGCTGTCTTTGTTGGCGGTTTCCGCCAGGGTCGTAATTCCATTTTTTTGTTCGCCGGTCTGTTTGCGGTATTACCGCAGCTTTAACACCGTCCGCCAGGGTTGTAATGACCCCCAATGTTTTTTAGAAATTAATGTATATGTAATTATGCTATAGGAGCAGGATGTTGTTTTTTTTTGGAAAAGTGTTGCGGAGGCTATTAATCTCTGTGAATATTAATTTACTTCAGTATTACATTTTACCTAATATATTTAAAAAATGTTTTTTAAATAAAAATGATTTTTAAATGTTAATTTTCAAAATATTTTTACATTTATATTAATGTAGCTATTTTGTAAGTTATGTGTAACTTTTTTAATAAATGTACATTTGTATGTATGTAATGTATTATTTTTGATTGTTTTTTTTATTGTAATGTTTTATGTTTTATAGAATATATTTATTAAAATTGTATATTATTTCAAATTGCAATTGTAATGTAATTACTGTAATTTTTTTACATCTAATCACAAATATTGCTATGGTTTTAATTTATGAATGCATCCATATTTGTAAAATAATTATTTGTGTATAAAATAAGTGACTATTAAATTAAAAAAAAATTTAATTATTAGAATATGCTTTTCATGTACTTAGTTTTTAGGTTTAGTAATATTTTGTATTAAAATACATTTATGTTTAATTATTACAAACAATGCTGAGTTGTATAATTACTTTGTTTTTTATAAATCATATACTTTTTAAAGTTTTACCTCGAGAAAACAAAAAATGTAATTGCTTTAAATTAGGTAATTGTAAAGATAGTTTAAATATTTATGTGCGGAATCAACAATTATTATAAGTTATATATGTATTATAATTAATACATGTTGATTTTAAATATATAGTTTTAAAATTATGTCCGTAATTAGGTAATTTGTTTACTTATTATTAATGTGGCATTTTATGTAGTACTTATAAAATGTTATAATTATTTAGTAATAATATTGAATATAATGTATAATCTATTTAATGTTAACAATTAAGAATAATTATTATTGAGATAATTTGTACTTGTGTTACAAATATGTGTTAGGTAACAGTGGGTTATAAGTTATTTTATTTGTTTATTGTTAAAACACTTATGTCAGATGTTTTACTATGGAATGGGAATAGCATATGTAATCCCTTTATTGCTCAATACCTTCCCCAAAATGATTTAGATTGGAGCGGGAATAGTAAATGTAATGCTTTCAGTGTGCAACACATTCCTCAAAATGGTTTAGTTTGGAGTGGGAATAGTAAATGTTACCCCTTTAGTGTCCAATACCTTCTTCAAAATGGGTTACACTGGAGTGGGAATAGTAAATGTAAGCTCTTTAGTATCTCACCCCTTCTCCAAAATGATTAAATTGGAGTGTGAATTGTAAATGTAACCCATTTATTGTACAACACTTTCCCCAACATGGTTTACAGTGGAGTGAGAATAGCTAATGTAATGCCTTTAGTGTACAAAGTCTTCTCCTAAATGGCTTAGCTAGGAGTTGGTATTGCATTTCTCACATGCGGTATTAGTATTTTTATTTTTTTTAAATATTAAGGATACGTAAAACAGTGTGCAATTTGTATTTAGATTTTTAACATTTAATGTAGATGAATAATTTTTTTTATTACATATACATTTGGACAAAAAGAGAAAAACATTTTCATTGTTATATTTACACAGTGTTTTAGTGCATCTTTAATATTAAGTGAAACAGGAAATGTTTGAACTGTGTTGGACGTTTCCAATTTTTGTTCAAATTTTTTCAACTGTGGTATATTTATTTTTTGATACATATGTACACTTGTTTCTTATAAAGGTTTGTTAACAATTTTTAATTCCTTTTTTACACATATACAAAATAATATAATATAGCTTTTATTTTTATAGTATTTATTTTATACTTTACATATGTGTTTCATATTTTCATTTACCTTTTGACATTTTTTTACATTATCTAAAAAGTTTTACATTTTTTTAATGATTTTCTATTTAAATCCCCGTTGTTTTGTATATGGGGATAGAATTTTTTTAGTTTCATCTAGTGGCCATTTTGTATCACCAACATAACTTTTGTAGTCTATTTGTGTAATTTTTCATTCATTTTCCTTGAAGTCAGTTGCGGGAAGGTGTTACTGTTCGTTGGATCAGGTAAGACCTTTTTAAAGATTTTCTATAAGGTTTTGGTTGGGTTGTAGGGAGTATTACTAAATGGCAGTGTTGCTTTTAATTTATTTGAAACTTTATTTGTAGTTTGTGTTATTTTGTTTACTAGTGTTGTGAGTTAGGCTGCACGATTTACACTGGGCTGACCAGCAGAAACCTCTGATTATGGAGGTTTCCGCTGGTCAGCCCAGTGGAAACCTTGCAATTGGCCCAGAGGGAGACTGCCAGTACTGTGGCGGTCTCCTCTCTATAGGGCTGGCGGGCTGACAGTTGGCCTGCCAGCCTTGTAATGAAGCTCTTAGTTTGTGTTCATTTTGTTGGTAGGATGGACTTTCTTTAAGCAAGTAGTAGTGGTTAGCTACCTTTGTTACAGGGATGTAGGCTAGTGTAATCATTGTTTTTAAATTTCAAAGGTAAATTGTCTGTTTGTTGCATATTCTACACTTAGTGCAAAGTGTTGGTGGTGTCTCCAAATGCTTTGGCTAAAATGATAGTAACAGCTTTGTATGGCCATGTGTGGGTATAGTTTAATGATAGTTTGGATTATGGCTTGTTCTAAATCAATCAATAATTTGTGCCTCATTACGACTTCTGCGATCCTTTCACAGGACCGCCGAAGCCGCTGCAGGCAACAGACCGCCAATAATGGAGGTCTTTTGCCCACCCTATTAGGAGTTTTCAGCTTGGCCAGCGGGCAAAAACAGTGTTTCTGCCCTCTGGCCCAGCAGAAAACTCACCAAAACATTGACGCCGACTCGTAATCAGGCTGGCGGCAATGTTGTGGTGCGTCGGGTGCAACAGCACCCATCACACATTCCACTGCCCGTAATTCGGGCAGTGAAATGTGCAGCTGGGCTGTCCATAGGGGCCCCTGACGCCAGGGCAACGCTGCCCTGGCGGATTGCGTCCACCGAGACCGCCAGGCTGTCGACAGGCGGCAACCTGGCGGTGCTAGCGGTCGGACTGTGGCCTGTCTGCCAAGGTCATATTAGGGTGGTTGGACAGCCATCACGAGTGTAACGGTCTTGAGACCGCCACACTTGTAAGGAGGGCCTTTATGTGGGGAGTAGTTCTTTGTTTTAATTTTAATGTGATTTAGTAGTTCATAATAAGTGCTACTTTGTTTATTATGTAGCTAGGAGTATATGAATTGTACATTAGGGGTTTAATGTATTGTGTAGTTCTGAGTAAATGCTTTGGGGCACATTTTGAATGTCCCATCCATTTGCATGTTTGGCGCTGGCTATTTTTTAATAGGTTATCTGCTGTAGCAAACATTATAATGTGTTTTTCATTCTTAAGGTTATCATGTAAGAGGAAGGGTTCCTCATCATGTGTGATAGTTAAGTGTTCAGGAACTTGGATATCTTGGTATCCTCTAGGGATAGGAGGGGTATCACTGGTGGCATTTTTAGTTTGTATCATGTTTACTAGTAGCATTTCTAGGGCTCCATAGCTGACCAGCAACATGTGCCCTGCTGGTCATGGAAGACATATATGTTGTGGAAAAATGCAATGCCCAGGCGCTGGCAGTAAGTATTGGTTGTGAAGCTTTTATTGGGCCCGCTGTATAAACTGCACAGTTGGCAGATCTTGAGCACCTCCGTTCATACTGTGCAAAGATTTTTTAAACTGTGCATTATGTTGAACTGTGCATTATGTGCATAATGTGTTGATTGACTTACCTTGCTGTTCTTTCTTTAGATATCAACACAACATATGTAGCACACCAGTTTGACTACTGCAACTTTGAGTCCCAGCAACCTTGAGCGGCAGCCATCTCTGGGGCGCTGGTACAAGAAGAGCCCCACCCTTATCCACATGCTCGTTATAGAGGATCCTGCAGCTGTGCCGGTTCTTCCTCGGTGGCCGATCCTGACTCTCTAACACTTCCGGCAGAAACCCCAAACCGAGGCTGACCTCCTGTTGATTCCCAGGCAGTGATTAGAGATCAGCCCAATTTCCACAGTAAGTGCGAGGTATTGTTTTGGTAAAAAGACACATTGGGCCTCATTAGGAGTTTGGCGGTCTTGTGACCGCCATGTTGGCGGTCACACCACCAACAGGCTGGTGGAAAAGACTGCCAAATTAAGACATTGGCGGTGATGCAAACAGAATCCTGTCAAAGCACAGCCAGCACCACGGGTGTGGTCCAACCGTCGTGGTTGATTGGAGCCATCAACAGTCCGACGGAGGCCATGTTTCTGCCGGACTCATTACGAGATTGCACACCTCCAACATTTCCACCATGGTCGGTCTACCATGGAACACCAGGCGGAAACAAATAGTATTAAAGGAGACACTCTCCTCCAGGAAGCTATACCAATCCAGAGCTGCCATGGAACCACAACTAGACGCCATCCCGCCACTCCTGCTTGCAGAAAGACAATGGAACCATCGCCGATGAGGTAAGTAACCATAAGTACACACACTCACCTGTTACATTTGAAAATTGTTAACATTTTGTACAGTTACATAACATACCATGGGGGAGGGGGTGCGAGAGCTGCACTCATACGTAACAGTACAGTGACACACATACTCACATACAGCAACAAACACACCCACACATACACAGTATGCACAATTCACCCAACACACACACACACCACAATTCAATACCACACAGTTACGCACAACAACACAGCACAGGCCCAGCCTCACACAATCCCATATAACATACATACTTGTATCAACAACACCACAACTGCTCAAATATAAACACGTTAAACACTCCCAACCGACACTGGCCAGGGACTAGACAAACATACAACACAATGTACAACAATCTGTAATGGAACACACACAATTACACAATCATACAACCTAGCAATCAACACACACACAGCACAACAAACCTATAATCCCATGGAACATTCAGACTCAGACAGTCAAAACAGACAAAAGCAACACAGCACAATAACAAACACATATTGTAGGAAGTTGGCTCTGTATGTGCTATTTCAAAGTAAGGAATAGCATGCACAGAGTCCAAGAGTTCCCCTTAGAGGTAAAATAGTGGTAAAAATAGATAATACTAATGCTCTATTTTGTGGTAGTGTGGTCGAGCAGTAGGCTTATCCAAGGAGTAGTGTTAAGCATTTGTTGTACATACACATAGACAATAAATGAGGTACACACACTCAGAGACAAATCCAGCCAATAGGTTTTGTATAGAAAATATATCTTTTCTTAGTTTATTTTAAGAACCACAGGTTCAAATTCTACATGTAATATCTCATTCGAAAGGTATTGCAGGTAAGTACTTTAGGAACTTTAAAGCATAAAAAATTGCATGTATACTTTACAAGTTATTGACAAATAGCTGTTTTAAAAGTGGACACTTAGTGCAATTTTCACAGTTCCTAGGGGAGGTAAGTTTTTGTTAGGTTTACCAGGTAAGTAAGACACTTACAGGGTTCAGTTCTTGGTCCAAGGTAGCCCACCGTTGGGGGTTCAGAGCAACCCCAAAGTCACCACACCAGCAGCTCAGGGCCGGTCAGGTGCAGAGTTCAAAGTGGTGCCCAAAACACATAGGCTAGAATGGAGAGAAGGGGGTGCCCCGGTTCCGGTCTGCTTGCAGGTAAGTACCCGCGTCTTCGGAGGGCAGACCAGGGGGGTTTTGTAGGGCACCGGGGGGGACACAAGCCCACACAGAAATTTCACCCTCAGCAGCGCGGGGGCGGCCGGGTGCAGTGTAGAAACAAGCGTCGGGTTCGCAATGTTAGTCTATGAGAGATCTCGCGATCTCTTCAGCGCTGCAGGCAGGCAAGGGGGGGGTTCCTCGGGGAAACCTCCACTTGGGCAAGGGAGAGGGACTCCTGGGGGTCACTTCTCCAGTGAAAGTCCGGCCCTTCAGGTCCTGGGGGCTGCGGGTGCAGGGTCTCTCCCAGGCGTCGGGACTTTAGGTTCAAAGAGTCGCGGTCAGGGGAAGCCTCGGGATTCCCTCTGCAGGCGGCGCTGTGGGGGCTCAGGGGGGACAGGTTTTGGTACTCACAGTATCAGAGTAGTCCTGGGGTCCCTCCTGAGGTGTCGGATCTCCACCAGCCGAGTCGGGGTCGCCGGGTGCAGTGTTGCAAGTCTCACGCTTCTTGCGGGGAGCTTGCAGGGTTCTTTCAAAGTTGCTGGAAACAAAGTTGCAGCCTTTCTTGGAGCAGGTCCGCTGTCCTCGGGAGTTTCTTGTCTTTTCGAAGCAGGGGCAGTCCTCAGAGGATGTCGAGGTCGCTGGTCCCTTTGGAAGATGTCGCTGGAGCAGGATCTTTGGAAGGCAGGAGACAGGCCGGTGAGTTTCTGGAGCCAAGGCAGTAGTCGTCTTCTGGTCTTCCTCTGCAGGGGTTTTCAGCTAGGCAGTCCTTCTTCTTGTAGTTGCAGGAATCTAATTTTCTAGGGTCCAGGGTAGCCCTTAAATACTAAATTTAAGGGCGTGTTTAGGTCTGGGGGGTTAGTAGCCAATGGCTACTAGCCCTAAGGGTGGGTACACCCTCTTTGTGCCTCCTCCCAAGGGGAGGGGGTCACAATCCTAACCCTATTGGGGGAATCCTCCATCTGCAAGATGGAGGATTTCGAAAAGTTAGAGTCACTTCAGCTCAGGACACCTTAGGGGCTGTCCTGACTGGCCAGTGACTCCTCCTTGTTTTTCTCATTATTTTCTCCGGCCTTGCCGCCAAAAGTGGGGCCTGGCCGGAGGGGGCGGGCAACTCCACTAGCTGGAGTGTCCTGCTGGGTTGGCACAAAGGAGGTGAGCCTTTGAGGCTCACCGCCAGGTGTGACAATTCCTGCCTGGGGGAGGTGTTAGCATCTCCACCCAGTGCAGGCTTTGTTACTGGCCTCAGAGTGACAAAGGCACTCTCCCCATGGGGCCAGCAACATGTCTCGGTTTGTGGCAGGCTGCTAAAACTAGTCAGCCTACACAGATAGTCGGTTAAGTTTCAGGGGGCACCTCTAAGGTGCCCTCTGGGGTGTATTTTACAATAAAATGTACACTGGCATCAGTGTGCATTTATTGTGCTGAGAAGTTTGATACCAAACTTCCCAGTTTTCAGTGTAGCCATTATGGTGCTGTGGAGTTCGTGTTTGACAGACTCCCAGACCATATACTCTTATGGCTACCCTGCACTTACAATGTCTAAGGTTTTGTTTAGACACTGTAGGGGTACCATGCTCATGCACTGGTACCCTCACCTATGGTATAGTGCACCCTGCCTTAGGGCTGTAAGGCCTGCTAGAGGGGTGTCTTACCTATACTGCATAGGCAGTGAGAGGCTGGCATGGCACCCTGAGGGGAGTGCCATGTCGACTTACTCGTTTTTGTCCTCACTAGCACACACAAGCTGGCAAGCAGTGTGTCTGTGCTGAGTGAGAGGTCTCCAGGGTGGCATAAGACATGCTGCAGCCCTTAGAGACCTTCCTTGGCATCAGGGCCCTTGGTACTAGAAGTACCAGTTACAAGGGACTTATCTGGATGCCAGGGTCTGCCAATTGTGGATACAAAAGTACAGGTTAGGGAAAGAACACTGGTGCTGGGGCCTGGTTAGCAGGCCTCAGCACACTTTCAATTGTAAACATAGCATCAGCAAAGGCAAAAAGTCAGGGGGCAACCATGCCAAGGAGGCATTTCCTTACACAACCCCCCCCCAAACGAAAGAGGATGAGACTAACCTTTCCCAAGAGAGTCTTCATTTTCTAAGTGGAAGAACCTGGAAAGGCCATCTGCATTGGCATGGGCAGTCCCAGGTCTGTGTTCCACTATAAAGTCCATTCCCTGTAGGGAGATGGACCACCTCAACAGTTTAGGATTTTCACCTTTCATTTGCATCAGCCATTTGAGAGGTCTGTGGTCAGTTTGAACTAGGAAGTGAGTCCCAAAGAGGTATGGTCTCAGCTTCTTCAGGGACCAAACCACAGCAAAGGCCTCCCTCTCAATGGCACTCCAACGCTGCTCCCTGGGGAGTAACCTCCTGCTAATGAAAGCAACAGGCTGGTCAAGGCCATCATCATTTGTTTGGGACAAAACTGCCCCTATCCCATGTTCAGAGGCATCAGTCTGCACAATGAACTGCTTAGAATAATCTGGAGCTTTGAGAACTGGTGCTGAGCACATTGCCTGTTTCAGGGTGTCAAAGGCCTGTTGGCATTCCACAGTCCAGTTCACTTTCTTGGGCATTTTCTTGGAGGTGAGTTCAGTGAGGGCTGTCACAATGGATCCATATCCCTTCACAAACCTCCTGTAATACCCAGTCAAGCCAAGGAATGCCCTGACTTGAGTCTGGGTTTTTGGAGCTACCCAGTCCAGAATAGTCTGGATCTTGGGTTGGAGTGGCTGAACTTGGCCTCCACCTACAAGGTGTCCCAAGTAAACCACAGTTCCCTGCCCTATCTGGCATTTGGATGCCTTGATAGAGAGGCCTGCAGATTGCAGAGCCTTCAAAACCTTCTTCAGGTGGACCAGGTGATCCTGCCAGGTGGAGCTAAAGACAGCAATATCATCAAGATAAGCTGTGCTAAAGGACTCCAAGCCAGCAAGGACTTGATTCACCAACCTTTGGAAGGTGGCAGGGGCATTCTTTAAACCAAAGGGCATAACAGTAAACTGATAATGCCCATCAGGTGTGGAGAATGCTGTTTTCTCTTTTGCTCCAGGTGCCATTTTTATTTGCCAGTACCCTGCTGTCAAGTCAAAGGTACTTAAGAATTTGGCAGCACCTAATTTGTCTATGAGCTCATCAGCTCTTGGAATTGGATGAGCATCTGTCTTGGTGACAGAATTGAGCCCTCTGTAGTCCACACAAAACCTCATCTCTTTCTTTCCATCTTTGGTGTGAGGTTTTGGGACTAAGACCACTGGGCTAGCCCAGGGGCTGTCAGAGCGCTCAATTACTCCCAATTCCAGCATCTTGTGGACTTCCACCTTGATGCTTTCCTTAACATGGTCAGATTGTCTAAAGATTTTGTTCTTGACAGGCATGCTGTCTCCTGTGTCCACATCATGGGTACACAGGTGTGTCTGACCAGGGGTTAAGGAGAAGAGTTCAGGAAACTGTTGTAGGACTCTCCTACAATCAGCTTGCTGTTGGCCAGAGAGGGTGTCTGAGTAGATCACTCCATCTACTGTGCCATCTTTTGGGTCTGATGACAGAAGATCAGGGAGAGGTTCACTCTCTGCCTCCTGATCCTCATCTGTTACCATCAACAGATTCACATCAGCCCTGTCATGGAAGAGCTTAAGGCGGTTCACATGGATCACCCTCTTGGGGCTCCTGCTTGTGCCCAGGTCCACCAGGTAGGTGACCTGACTCTTCCTTTCTAGTACTGGGTAAGGGCCACTCCATTTGTCCTGGAGTGCCCTGGGAGCCACAGGCTCCAGAACCCAGACTTTCTGCCCTGGTTGGAACTCAACCAGTGCAGCCTTTTGGTCATACCAAAACTTCTGGAGCTGTTGGCTGGCCTCAAGGTTTTTGGTTGCCTTTTCCATGTACTCTGCCATTCTAGAGCGAAGGCCAAGTACATAGTCCACTATGTCTTGTTTAGGCTCATGGAGAGGTCTCTCCCAGCATTCTTTAACAAGAGCAAGTGGTCCCCTTACAGGATGACCAAACAGAAGTTCAAAGGGTGAGAATCCTACTCCCTTCTGTGGCACCTCTCTGTAAGCGAAAAGCAGACATGGCAAGAGGACATCCCATCTCCTTTTGAGTTTTTCTGGGAGCCCCATGATCATGCCTTTTAATGTCTTGTTGAATCTCTCAACCAAGCCATTAGTTTGTGGATGGTATGGTGTAGTGAATTTATAAGTCACCCCACACTCATTCCACATGTGCTTTAGGTATGCTGACATGAAGTTGGTACCTCTGTCAGACACCACCTCCTTAGGGAAACCCACTCTGGTAAAGATACCAATGAGGGCCTTGGCTACTGCAGGGGCAGTAGTCGACCTAAGGGGAATAGCTTCAGGATACCTGGTAGCATGATCCACTACTACCAGGATATACATATTTCCTGAGGCTGTGGGAGGTTCTAGTGGACCAACTATGTCCACACCCACTCTTTCAAAGGGAACCCCCACCACTGGAAGTGGAATGAGGGGGGCCTTTGGGTGCCCACCTGTCTTACCACTGGCTTGACAGGTGGGGCAGGAGAGGCAAAACTCCTTAACCATGTTGGACATATTGGGCCAGTAGAAGTGGTTGACTAACCTCTCCCACGTCTTGGTTTGTCCCAAATGTCCAGCAAGGGGAATGTCATGGGCCAATGTTAGGATGAACTCTCTGAACAGCTGAGGCACTACCACTCTCCTAGTGGCACCAGGTTTGGGGTCTCTGGCCTCAGTGTACAGGAGTCCATCTTCCCAATAGACCCTATGTGTTCCATTTTTCTTGCCCTTGGACTCTTCAGCAGCTTGCTGCCTAAGGCCTTCAAGAGAGGGACAGGTTTCTTGTCCCTTACACAGCTCCTCCCTTGAGGGTCCCCCTGGGCCCAAGAGCTCAACCTGATAAGGTTCAAGCTCCAAAGGCTCAGTTCCCTCAGAGGGCAGAACTTCTTCCTGAGAAGAGAGGTTCCCTTTCTTTTGCTGTGTTGCAGTTGGTTTCCCAACTGACTTTCCTGTTCTCTTGGTAGGCTGGGCCATTTTTCCAGACTCCAGCTCTACTTTTTCACCCTGTGCCTTGCATTGTGCTCTTGTTTTCACACACACCAGTTCAGGGATACCCAGCATTGCTGCATGGGTTTTTAGTTCTACCTCAGCCCATGCTGAGGATTCCAGGTAATTTCCAAGCAGACAGTCCACTGGGATATTTGAGGAGACCACCACCTGTTTCAGGCCATTGACCCCTCCCCATTCTAAAGTAACCATTGCCATGGGATGTACTTTTCTCTGATTGTCAGCGTTGGTGACTGTGTAAGTTTTTCCAGTCAGGTATTGGCCAGGGGAAACCAGTTTCTCTGTCACCATGGTGACACTGGCACCTGTATCCCTCAGGCCCTCTATTCTAGTCCCATTAATTAAGAGTTGCTGTCTGTATTTTTGCATGTTAGGCGGCCAGACAGCTAGTGTGGCTAAATCCACCCCACTCTCAGAAACTAGAGTAGCTTCAGTGTGGACCCTGATTTGCTCTGGGCACACTGTTGATCCCACTTGGAGACTAGCCATACCAGTGTTACCTGGATGGGAGTTTGGAGTGGAACCTTTCTTGGGACAGGCCTTGTCTCCAGTTTGGTGTCCATGCTGTTTACAGCTATGACACCAGGCCTTTTTGGGATCAAAGTTTTTACCCTTGTACCCATTGTTTTGTGAAGAGGCTCTGGGCCCACCCTCCTGTGCAGGTTTTTGGGGGCCTGTAGAAGACTCTTTACTATTTTTAGTTTTGGTTGTCTCATCACCCTTCCCCTGGGGAGTCTTTGTGACCCCTTTCTTTTGGTCACCCCCTGTTGAAGTCTTGGACACCCTTGTCTTGACCCAATGGTCCGCCTTCTTTCCCAATTCTTGGGGAGAAATTGGTCCTAGGTCTACCAGATGCTGATGCAGTTTATCATTGAAACAATTACTTAACAGGTGTTCTTTCACAAATAAATTGTACAGCCCATCATAATTACTTACACCACTGCCTTGAATCCAACCATCTAGTGTTTTCACTGAGTAGTCTACAAAGTCAACCCAGGTCTGGCTCGAGGATTTTTGAGCCCCCCTGAATCTAATCCTATACTCCTCAGTGGAGAATCCAAAGCCCTCAATCAGGGTACCCTTCATGAGGTCATAAGATTCTGCATCTTGTCCAGAGAGTGTGAGGAGTCTATCCCTACACTTTCCTGTGAACATTTCCCAAAGGAGAGCACCCCAGTGAGATCTGTTCACTTTTCTGGTTACACAAGCCCTCTCAAAAGCTGTGAACCATTTGGTGATGTCATCACCATCTTCATATTTAGTTACAATCCCTTTAGGGATTTTCAACATGTCAGGAGAATCTCTGACCCTATTTATGTTGCTGCCACCATTGATGGGTCCTAGGCCCATCTCTTGTCTTTCCCTCTCTATGGCTAGGATCTGTCTTTCCAAAGCCAATCTTTTGGCCATCCTGGCTAACTGGATGTCCTCTTCACTGGGGCTATCCTCAGTGATTTCAGAGGTGTTGGTCTCTCCTGTGAGGGAACCAGCATCTCTGACTATTATTTTAGGAGTCAGGGTTTGAGGGACCCTGTTCTCCCTAGATAGGACTGGTAGGGGGGAATTTTCCTCCAAGTCACTATCCTCTTCCTCTGAGTTGCCACCCTCAGAGGGGTTGGCCTTTTCAAACTCTGCCAAAAGCTCCTGGAGCTGTATTTTGGTAGGTTTGGGGCCCATTGTTATTTTCTTTATTTTACAGAGTGACCTTAGCTCCCTCATCTTAAGATGGAGGTAAGGTGTGGTGTCGAGTTCCACCACAGTCACATCGGTGCTAGACATTTTGCTTCTAAAAGTTGGAATACTTTTTAAGAATCTACAACTGGTTCTAGAATCTAATTCAAACTTTTACAAACTTTTAAACTCTAAAAGAAATGCTAAACAGGATCTAACACAAGGCCCTAGCAGGTCTTTTAAGAATTTAGAAAACTTTTCAAATTGCAAAAATCAATTTCTAATGACAATTTTGGAATTTGTCGTGTGATCAGGTATTGGCTGAGTAGTCCAGCAAATGCAAAGTCTTGTACCCCACCGCTGATCCACCAATGTAGGAAGTTGGCTCTGTATGTGCTATTTCAAAGTAAGGAATAGCATGCACAGAGTCCAAGAGTTCCCCTTAGAGGTAAAATAGTGGTAAAAATAGATAATACTAATGCTCTATTTTGTGGTAGTGTGGTCGAGCAGTAGGCTTATCCAAGGAGTAGTGTTAAGCATTTGTTGTACATACACATAGACAATAAATGAGGTAAACACACTCAGAGACAAATCCAGCCAATAGGTTTTGTATAGAAAATATATATTTTCTTAGTTTATTTTAAGAACCACAGGTTCAAATTCTACATGTAATATCTCATTCGAAAGGTATTGCAGGTAAGTACTTTAGGAACTTTAAAGCATAAAAAATTGCATGTATACTTTACAAGTTATTGACAAATAGCTGTTTTAAAAGTGGACACAGTGCAATTTTCACAGTTCCTAGGGGAGGTAAGTTTTTGTTAGGTTTACCAGGTAAGTAAGACACTTACAGGGTTCAGTTCTTGGTCCAAGGTAGCCCACCGTTGGGGGTTCAGAGCAACCCCAAAGTCACCACACCAGCAGCTCAGGGCCGGTCAGGTGCAGAGTTCAAAGTGGTGCCCAAAACACATAGGCTAGAATGGAGAGAAGGGGGTGCCCCGGTTCCGGTCTGCTTGCAGGTAAGTACCCGCGTCTTCGGAGGGCAGACCAGGGGGGTTTTGTAGGGCACCGGGGGGGACACAAGCCCACACAGAAATTTCACCCTCAGCAGCGCGGGGGCGGCCGGGTGCAGTGTAGAAACAAGCGTCGGGTTCGCAATGTTAGTCTATGAGAGATCTCGGGATCTCTTCAGCGCTGCAGGCAGGCAAGGGGGGGGTTCCTCGGGGAAACCTCCACTTGGGCAAGGGAGAGGGACTCCTGGGGGTCACTTCTCCAGTGAAAGTCCGGCCCTTCAGGTCCTGGGGGCTGCGGGTGCAGGGTCTCTCCCAGGCGTCGGGACTTTAGGTTCAAAGAGTCGCGGTCAGGGGAAGCCTCGGGATTCCCTCTGCAGGCGGCGCTGTGGGGGCTCAGGGGGGACAGGTTTTGGTACTCACAGTATCAGAGTAGTCCTGGGGTCCCTCCTGAGGTGTCGGATCTCCACCAGCCGAGTCGGGGTCGCCGGGTGCAGTGTTGCAAGTCTCACGCTTCTTGCGGGGAGCTTGCAGGGTTCTTTCAAAGTTGCTGGAAACAAAGTTGCAGCCTTTCTTGGAGCAGGTCCGCTGTCCTCGGGAGTTTCTTGTCTTTTCGAAGCAGGGGCAGTCCTCAGAGGATGTCGAGGTCGCTGGTCCCTTTGGAAGGCGTCGCTGGAGCAGGATCTTTGGAAGGCAGGAGACAGGCCGGTGAGTTTCTGGAGCCAAGGCAGTAGTCGTCTTCTGGTCTTCCTCTGCAGGGGTTTTCAGCTAGGCAGTCCTTCTTCTTGTAGTTGCAGGAATCTAATTTTCTAGGGTCCAGGGTAGCCCTTAAATACTAAATTTAAGGGCGTGTTTAGGTCTGGGGGGTTAGTAGCCAATGGCTACTAGCCCTAAGGGTGGGTACACCCTCTTTGTGCCTCCTCCCAAGGGGAGGGGGTCACAATCCTAACCCTATTGGGGGAATCCTCCATCTGCAAGATGGAGGATTTCGAAAAGTTAGAGTCACTTCAGCTCAGGACACCTTAGGGGCTGTCCTGACTGGCCAGTGACTCCTTGTTTTTCTCATTATTTTCTCCGGCCTTGCCGCCAAAAGTGGGGCCTGGCCGGAGGGGGCGGGCAACTCCACTAGCTGGAGTGTCCTGCTGGGTTGGCACAAAGGAGGTGAGCCTTTGAGGCTCACCGCCAGGTGTGACAATTCCTGCCTGGGGGAGGTGTTAGCATCTCCACCCAGTGCAGGCTTTGTTACTGGCCTCAGAGTGACAAAGGCACTCTCCCCATGGGGCCAGCAACATGTCTCGGTTTGTGGCAGGCTGCTAAAACTAGTCAGCCTACACAGATAGTCGGTTAAGTTTCAGGGGGCACCTCTAAGGTGCCCTCTGGGGTGTATTTTACAATAAAATGTACACTGGCATCAGTGTGCATTTATTGTGCTGAGAAGTTTGATACCAAACTTCCCAGTTTTCAGTGTAGCCATTATGGTGCTGTGGAGTTCGTGTTTGACAGACTCCCAGACCATATACTCTTATGGCTACCCTGCACCTACAATGTCTAAGGTTTTGTTTAGACACTGTAGGGGTACCATGCTCATGCACTGGTACCCTCACCTATGGTATAGTGCACCCTGCCTTAGGGCTGTAAGGCCTGCTAGAGGGGTGTCTTACCTACACTGCATAGGCAGTGAGAGGCTGGCATGGCACCCTGAGGGGAGTGCCATGTCGACTTACTCGTTTTTGTCCTCACTAGCACACACAAGCTGGCAAGCAGTGTGTCTGTGCTGAGTGAGAGGTCTCCAGGGTGGCATAAGACATGCTGCAGCCCTTAGAGACCTTCCTTGGCATCAGGGCCCTTGGTACTAGAAGTACCAGTTACAAGGGACTTATCTGGATGCCAGGGTCTGCCAATTGTGGATACAAAAGTACAGGTTAGGGAAAGAACACTGGTGCTGGGGCCTGGTTAGCAGGCCTCAGCACACTTTCAATTGTAAACATAGCATCAGCAAAGGCAAAAAGTCAGGGGGCAACCATGCCAAGGAGGCATTTCCTTACACATATCAACACAAACAAAACACAATACCATGACAACAACATTTCAGCTATATACACATGCCCAACACACACTGTATCCCTGGGGAACAAAGGCAAGGCACGCAACCTCACAGACTCCTCACACAATATATGATGCATAAGCAGTACAACAATACTGGCACACAACCAGTGTCAACCAGGAACAACTCACACCTAGGAAAGGAAATCCAGAAACACCAACAACTGGTTGGTTATCATATATTATGAAGTTAAGATACTTTAAAGTCCGAGGCCATTGGCCAGCCCATATATACAAAAGTAATTTTCACCAAAGGCACAATATGGTGCCCCTACTTGACTCCTGACTGCAATGTAACCTCCACAGGTAGGGGCATCAAGGGGACAGGCAGGCACCTCAGGGCTTCTTGAGGGTTTGGGCTTGAGAGGGAGGGTATAGGTTTTGTCCTGTGAGGGGGTTGGACCTTTTTGGGAGGGGTGGACTTCTTTTTGGCGGGGGAGGTGCATGGGTGCTGGCAGAGGGGTAGGGGAGGCCTTGGAGGTGGAAGGGATGGCCTTTAGCGAGGTAAACAGATCTCTTAGGGGTGTCACGGGGGAAGAGTAGGGAAAAGGTCAAACTCCGAAAGGAAACATTTTTTGAAACACGGTGATGGTCAGAAGGAGGTTTTGGTATGAAGGACGAGGGAGTGGTTGTCTGACATTTTAGGTGTGGATGTCTTGGGTGAGTGTTTGTGGTAGGTATGCTTGTGGGTGTCTGTTGGGTGGGTGAGTGAGGGTGGTTATGTGTCTTGGGCTGAGGAGGAGTGGAGGTGCTGAGGGATGTCACTGGCTCTCTGTTGTGGTGGTGACTGCAGGTATGGTGGATGTGCTGCATGTAGGCTGTCGGTAGTTGTGGTGTCTGCGGGTGTGGTGACTTGGGTGGATGTCTGAGGGTCTGCTAGAGAGCTGTCTGCAGGTAGGATAGGTGTGGTGGCTGGATCAGTGAATGTTGGTGTGGTGTCTGCAAGTGTGTCAGGTGTTGTTTTGTGTCTGTGATGCTGGTGGTGGTGGGGGTGTCAGGGCAGGTCGTGACTGTTGCTGTGTCTACTGGTGGATGTTGTTTGTGTGCATGCTGGTGGTGTGTCTTGTGGTGCTTATGTTTGTGTGTGCTTACTTTGTCTGTTGAGGGAGATGCATGCAAGTCTGTTGGTGTGCTTTGGCTGGGTCAGGGAAGGGGGGATTCGGACTGGGAAGAGGAAGGTGGAGGGGGGATGGTAGACAAAGGGTGACTGGTCGCCGTCAGTGTGAAGGCCAGAGCCTGAAATTATCTATGTAGGCCAGACAGTGCACCGTGAATGCCCTTCAGGAATGCATTGCTCTGCTGGATTTGAGTTGCCAGTCCCTGGAAGGCATTCAAAATGACCTCAGAGATTGACCTCAGGAGGTCAATAGCCTCCTCACTGAGAACAGCAGGGCTAACAGGGGCTGGGGCAGAGGTGTCTCCGCCAAAGGAGACACCCACCCTCTTGGATAGACGGGCACGTCCAACTGGGTGGGGAGATAAAAGGAGGGCGGTAATAGAAAGGGGGACAGCAGACAGAGATGGTACTGGAGTGGTCCCAAATGAGTCCACTACCACTAGGGAGTGGCCACTGGAGGAAAATTCTGACGAAAATTTAGTGGATCTGGTCTCCCCCGTGGCACTCCCCTCGCCCTCCGGGCCCCTGAGTCCCTCGCTGTCAGTGGTGTCGTGACTAGAAGTCCCATGGCCAGAAGCTTCCCCACTCAGCTGTGCGCTGTCTACTTTGCCTGCCGGTGCTGATGCTGAACACAGATAGTGAAGCAGGGTCAACACATTCACAAGATAACACTTCCATCATACACTACACATAAGTCTCATTACATCCTGTTCACCAACACCCCCAGGTAGTGCCAGTAAAATGCCAACATCATGTCACAACAAATTATGATGTATGTCCCTCAATATCAACATTGTTATACACCAGCTAAGGTAATTGACATCTACATTACTATGGATTAAGTTGACCAATCACACTGACCATGCCATGACAAGGTGACTTTGCCACATTATACAGATTCCCTAGCCACAACAACATAGGTGGTCATTATGACCAGCAGCGACCCCAGAACCTCGTTTCCGCCCGCCGGCTCACAGAAAGGCTCGGCCAGGACATTGACGATGGCTCCACATGGAGCCGCCGTCAATGCCTCTGTGCGGCAGGTGCAGTTGCACCCGTCGCGCAGATCACTGAAAATCGGGCAGTGACCTGCGCGACGGGGCTCTGAACCAGGGCCCCTGTACTGCCCATGCATTCCCTCGGCCAGCCTTTTCCTGGCAGGATATCCTGCCAGGAACAGGCTGGCGTGAAATGAAACATTATCTGCAGGGTATCGCAGCTACCCTGGCGGATGGTGTTTCAACCCGCCGCCAGGCTGCCTGACGGCGGGAGCCTGGCGGTGGGTGACGGCAGCCGCTGGCGGACGTCACCATGTCTGTTATATGGCGGTTTGGCCCGCCATGCCAGCTGGCGGCTTCAGCCGCCACTGCCGGCATGGCGGGCCAAACCGCCATGATCGTAATGAGGGCCATAGTCAAGCACCAATCAAGCAATAGTTTACAAATGTGAAATTGCTTACCACTAATCAAAAACACACAATCAACACATACAAAGATTGTACCCTGATATCATGTACCAGGCAATGACACATGTTGAAAAGTAAAGGTAAGCAAGCCTTGTGCAAACAAGCCATACTTTCTTAATTTCACATAGTTACTACCATATACTATGGACACATGCCAACATGTGACACCTCAAATTGTCACACATGTCAATTTTAGGTCAAGGAGTCAGAACACATGTCACACACACATGCACCAATAGTGATGTATCAAGGACTGAAAATCCAATGTGGACCATGGCATCCAGGTCATTCGTCTGCTGAAAAGTTTTTTTATCAGTCATGTCACACAACTTGTCAAAATTGTGTACCTTGCAAATGGACTGCTGTACTGTGCAGGAAGGTGACTATCAAACCTGCCTAATCATGCAATTAGTCCATCAATAGGCAACTGACTGAGAAACATCACTGCCCCCACATCAGACATGGCAAGACTTACATCTGTCTGTGGAGGATTCTTAGAGCCAAAGCACATGTGACACTAACATGACCGGTACACCAACCATAATGCAAGCCAAAAGCCTGGATACACGTACAATACTTGTCACATGTGTATGTGAATTACCACACCTGCACCACATAGGTGTCATTATCAACATAATGTCCGCAAACATCCAGGACTCTTTTGACATATCTTTCATGGCAACTGCAGGTAAATATAACTATTTCCAATGTTGATTCATGACTGAACCTTTCAATTGACTCATTATGTTGACAAATATCTGTCATGAATATTACTGTGAATAGGCTACCATTGCCTATGTATTAGGCGTACAACAGTACGCCCGAGGACAATGCTGTGTGGCCGCTTTCCAAAAACAGAACATTGGCATGGTAGTAACATTCCTACCTCTGGCACAAATATGTGTGACCGAACAGAAATGTGACAACAACTTAATGGTATCCAACATGCATCTTGTTAACTCTTATGAAACATCACAAATGTCTATGTACTTCCCTCACTTCCCAAGGGGGATTACCTTGCAAGAGGTGTGGATATATTAACCTTGTATGTCATGTGACATATCAGATGGACATCACAACCTCACATGATGCTGTCACTTCTTAGAAACTCTATGTACACTATTGATGACTTGAATATGTCTGACTC
Organism: Pleurodeles waltl; assembly: GCF_031143425.1. Lineage (NCBI taxonomy): Eukaryota > Metazoa > Chordata > Amphibia > Caudata > Salamandridae > Pleurodeles > Pleurodeles waltl. The sequence goes on from NC_090436.1 coordinate 779,512,772, forward strand.
TAGGTTGTACATAGACAGGATTCTTGACACATTGCAGAGGACAGAGAGCAAGGACCTACACACCTTACCATCATGACATTGGGAGGATTGACCATTTGGTGTGAACTAACAATCATCAGGGTAGAAGAAGCTGTATAGTGGTACACATATGACATAGTCATATGCGCACCACTGTGTGCTATTGTACTGACGGGACAACATAGTTGAATAACATATCTCAAAATAATTTTTTTATGTGCACACCTGTGTGCTTTAAATGGCTACTGTACATCAGTGTATTCACAGGAGATCTGTGACACTTTGCACTTACCACAATGTCGGAGCTAACAATCTGTTACATCACTTAATCACCTGTAAAGGGAAAAATGTGAGGTTGGTCTGTACTTGCCGCTTATAGCTGCTGTGCTGCCTTCAAACACCCATCTAACTCAGGGTAGGCCACTGCCAAAATGTGGGCCATTAGGGTGGTCAGGGTCCGACAGGCACCCCGTCCTCGCCCTCGTTGGGAGGACATCCCCAGCTGGGCCTCTGTGGTCTTCCGGGCCCAGCGTTTCAGGTCCTCCCACCTCTTCTGACAGTGGGCACTCTGCTGGCTTTGGATCCCCAGGGTCTGCACTTTCTTGGCAATGGCATGCCAAATCCCCTTTTTCTGATGGGCGTTGACCTGCATGGATGACATAGACAAAAAAAGTCATGTTCACATGTACCACACTAGAACAGGCAGAGTTACTAACAAGTTACTGCAACAAGCCAAACAGGCTGTCTTGAATATCCCCTCCACTGATAGATGAGCATATACAGTGAAGGCATATGTGAAGTGGAAACAGGCAGACAACATGCATCTCCAACACCAGCTGTCATGTCATCACATATGACAAGACAGCAAACACATATAAAGAAATTATTTTTCAGGAGTAGTTTGGACAAACTCCACTAACCCTGTGCAACAGTCACAAGGTAGGTCAGGGTACATACATGAAACACTCTCCATAATGTCTCAGGACTCAAAATCTGTCACCCGACATAAGTACATGCCCATGAACTCACACATTCCACCACAACTTTGGCACCCTACGGACTTTAAGGACACTATTGGAAACATTTCCCATCAGCCTTTGCTTAGTATAACAACACATAGTTGAGCTAATGAAACAGATGTGCACATGGTGCACTTACCTGCTCCTCTGGTGCACCATAGAGCTGTTCATACAGAGGTAGGACCTCCTCCACCAGCTTTTCCAGCTCCTCTGGTGAGAAGGCAGGGGCCCTATCACCTGTAGGACGTGGCATGATTGTTCCCAGAGGCAGTAAGCAGCAGCTAAGATCGTGGAGGTCTTGCTGGTAGCAGTGTCAGGAGTCAAGTGAGAGATGAAGCATGAGATGGCGGTTACATCCGCCACATAAGAGGCCGTTACCACCGGCGGACAATGCCATTGGCCCAAGACACCAAAGACAGCTATGTGTTCCATTGGCAATGTCCACAGCAGTAGTATCTGCCTACTGCCATGATGACTTCTGCCTGCTGACGTAGGTCATTTCCTAAAGTCCAGTACAGTAGGTCAGGCAGCTGCCATTTTAAAGTCCTTAGATGTTCGGAGAAATTAATTTAAAGTTGTGTCACAAGCTGTTAAACATTTCGACACCATAGTCTTTAGTGCTGGCTATCACCAACCATTTATGTATATGCAGATTTGATAGACATGTTGTAATATTGATGATATATAAGTAATGTAGTGGCATAGTCAGCACCCTCATGCCAATTGTATAGATAGTATTTGTGCCTTTTAAATGTGACACATAGTAAGAATGTCAGTATCACAGAGACTTTTAGTCACATGCGTTTCCATTTCCATTTGCAAGTCATATATGAGGAAAGGGGATGAGATTGCAGTAATGAGCCATTATTTCGCTAGGTCTGTGCTGTGTACCATGTTTCTACAATATCATATGGAATGTCCAAGTATTATGTGTGACATATGTATTTTAACACTTATAATGGACACAATGACTGATATACCTACTTTCTTATTTTCTCTAACATAGTTACCCTGGCATGAGAAGGGCCAGAAAATCTCCAGTGTACTGTCCACTAGTGGACCTGCAGACCATGGAGGATCAACATATCATGCAGAGCTACCACCTGGATAGGCATACAATCATGGATCTTTGTTGTCAGTTTGAGCCAGATCTGATGCTTGCCATTTGTCATCCCAATAGCATACCACACATTGTAGAAGTCATGTCAGCCTTGCATTTCCTGGCCACAGCCTCCTTTCAAAATACTGGGGCCCTAACTGCAGGGATGTCACAGCCTATGTTCAGTCTGGTCTTGAAGGATGTACTGTCTGCATTGTTGAAACACCTGGACAGCTACATTTGATTTCTACAACATGAAGATTTGGCCCATGTGAAGGCTGATTTCTATGCTGGGGCACACATCCCACATGTAGTGGGAGCCATTGATGGTACCCGGGTAGCCTTGGTTCTCCCACATGGCAATGAACAGGTATATCGGAATATGAAGATCTTCCACTCCATAAATGTCCAAGTAGTTTGTTTAGTGGACCTGTACATTTCACAAGTATGTGCAAGGTACCCGGGTCCAGTCCATGATGCCTTCATCATTCAGAACAGCAATATCCCACTGCTGATGGCACAACAGTACACAGAGAGGGCATGGCTGGTAGGTAAGTCATATATGTCATGTGTGTCAATATCGTATGTCTGCTGCCAAATTTAAGGATGTCCAGGATTTATGTTTGCACACATGTAATGATTCCTTACAGGGGATTCTGGCTACCCACACCTTCCCTGGTTGTTGACATCAGTGAGGTACCCAACCACAGCAGGGGAAGTTTGCTTCAGTGAGGCCCACGGAAGGGCAAGGTGTGTCATGGAGTGGACTTTTGGGCTCCTGAAGGCAAGATTCCCTAGCTTTGACAAGTCTAGTGGAGCCCTCCTCTACTCACCCACCAGTGTGTGTCAAATCATTGTGGCCTACCGCATGCTCCACAACCTTGCCCTGAGACGTCAGATCTCAAAAATCCCAGATGAGAGGGAGCCAGCAGTTCCACCGGGTGAGGATGCAGAAATGCCAAGTGAGGATGATGGTGATGAGGATGAAGGTGAACACGTCCGTGCAGATCTCATCAACCAGTACTTCAACTGACTGTAAATATGCATTGTTCTGTAAAATGATCGACTCAGGGGGGTAATGAGGGGCTTAGAGATGTTTGAGAAGGGTCTTTGTATGACCATCAGACAGGTCATTAGTTGCTTAGCCATACATACCTCAGGTGTGCATGCAATGTAGTACATGGAGTTGTGAGTATTGTGATGATCTCCTTTGTTAATATTTGTCACAATGCACAATCTGCATTACCATTGTATTTAGGACATGTCTATGTAGGTCTTTATTACCATTACCTGCCTATAACTTTATCTGTATAATTTTACTTTGCAGATTTCTTCATAATGTCATCCTCATGTGGTCATTTCTGAATTGTGTCACTGGCAGGTGGGATTATCAGGTCTGGCATGTGAAGTGCACATGGATTGATCCAGGTAAAGTACAGCATTATATTGGTGGTGTCTGAGTTCCATGTTCAGACTGTCAGGACAGGGGATGGCAGTGTTCTGTTCCACACAATAGACCTGTGTACCATGTTATCTGGGCCCAATGGTGTCATGTGTTGTGGTCTTGTGTCTATGACACGTCATCCTGTGCAATCCATAACTTCAACCTTCTCATTGGTTTGATAATGGTACTATCTTACTTGTATGTGGCTGTCACTGGGTTTCCTCATTGCAGGCCACTGGGCATGTGTGTCAGGACTGACATAAGTGAGTAGCATGTCTACTGATACCTGACCATGGTAAGAGGAAGGTTCCATGACTGGGGACATTTGTACTGACCCCTGTCTGCATCATGTGGTATGGTCATTTGGTATGTATGGTATGGGTATGTAATAAGCCTTTATCTGATCATACATTGAACCAATATGTTTGCCTATTTGGATAGACAATGACTGACATGTCCCTAACTTCAGTAGTCTGTGGGATGTTAGTTATTCACACCTATGCTGAAGGACAAAATTGCAATGATGTACTTCACTGTGTGATCATGGGCATTTTGTCAACCTATACGCAGGAAAGTGCTGTAAATGGGGATTGAAGATTGTCAATTTTTTATCATTGCTTGTAAACTGAACACAGATTCAACAGTACGTGTGAGATGGGATTTAACAGATTTGGTACATTTGTGAATATCATGTGTACGCAAGAAATTTCACTATTCATTGTTCTATGTAGATGTACAATGAGTCTCAAACATAATATGCAGTTTAGTGGTGTTTATTTACAAATGTACAGGAAAAAGAAAGGATTGGGAACAAACCAAAAAGTGCAAATAGTGAAGGGTTCAGTCATGGTGGATGTAATCATCAGTGTGTGTATGAATGTGTAGGAAAGTACCATCTTGCCTGGCATGTTACCCCCATATTTCACTGTATATATGTTGTTTTAGTTGTATGTGTCACTGGGACCCTGCCAGCCAGGGCCCCAGTGCTCATAAGTGTGCCCTGTATGTGTTACCTGTGTTATGACTAACTGTCTCACTGAGGCTCTGCTATCCAGAACCTCAGTGGTTATGCTCTCTCATTTCTTGCCAAATTGTCACTAACAGGCTAGTGACCAATTTCACCAATTTACATTGGCATACTGGAACACCCTTATAATTCCCTAGTATATAGTACTGAGGTACCCAGGGTATTGGGGTTCCAGGAGATCCCTATGGGCTGCAGCATTTCTTTTGCCACCCATAGGGAGCTCTGACAATTCTTACACAGGCCTGCCCTTGCAGCCTGAGTGAAATAACGTCCACGTTATTTCACAGCCATTTACCACTACACTTAAGTAACTTATAAGTCACCTATATGTCTAACCTTTACCTGGTAAAGGTTGGGTGCTAAGTTACTTAGTTTGTGGGCACCCTGGCACTAGCCAAGGTGCCCCCACATTGTTCAGGGCAAATTCCCCGGACTTTGTGAGTGCTGGGACACCATTACACGCGTGCACTATACATATGTCACGACATATGTATAGCGTCACAATGGTAACTCCGAACATGGCCATGTAACATGTCTAAGATCATGGAATTGTCACCCCAATGCCATTCTGGCATTGGGGAGACAATTCCATGATCCCCCGAGTCTCTAGCACAGACCCGGGTACTGCCAAACTACCTTTCCCGGGGTTTCACTGCAGCTACTGCTGCTGCCAACCCCTCAGACAGGTTTCTGCCCTCCTGGGGTCCAGCCAGGCTTAGCCCAGGAAGGCAGAACAAAGGACTTCCTCAGAGAGAGGGTGTTACACCCTCTCCCTTTGGAAAAAGGTGTCAGGGCTGGGGAGGAGTAGCCTCCCCCAGCCTCTGGAAATGCTTTGATGGGCATAGATGGTGCCCATCTCTGCATAAGCCAGTCTACACCGGTTCAGGGATCCCCCAGCCCTGCTCTGGCGCGAAACTGGACAAAGGAAAGGTGAGTGACCACTCCCCTGACCTGCACCTCCCCTGGGAGGTGCCCAGAGCTCCTCCAGTGTGCTCCAGACCTCTGCCATCTTGGAAACAGAGGTGCTGCTGGCACACTGAACTGCTCTGAGTGGCCAGGGCCAGCAGGTGACGTCAGAGACTCCTTCTGATAGGCTCTTACCTGTGTTGCTGGCCTATCCTCCTTCCTAGGTAGCCAAACCTCCTTTTCCGCTTATTTAGGGTCTCTGCTTTGGGGAATTCTTTAGATAACGAATGCAAGAGCTCATCAGAGTTCCTCTGCATCTCTCTCTTCACCTTCTGCCACGGAATCGACCGCTGACTGCTCTGGAAGCCTACAAAACTGCAACAAAGTAGCAAAGACGACTACTGCGGCCTTGTAATGCTGATCCGGCCGCAATCTCGACTGTTTTCCTGGTGGTGCATGCAGTGGGGGTAGTCTGCCTCCTCTCTGCACTAGAAGCTCCGAAGAAATCTCCTGTGGGTCGACGGAATCGTCCCCCTGCAACCGCAGGCACCAAAAAACTGCATCACTGGTCCTCTGGGTCTCCTCTCAGCACGACAAGCGAGGTCCCTTGAACTCAGCAACTCTGTCCAAGTGACTCCCACAGTCCAGTGACTCTTCAGTCCAAGTTTGGTGGAGGTAAGTCCTTGCCTCCCCACGCTAGACTGCATTGCTGGGTACCGCGTGATTTGCAGCTGCTCCGGCTCCTGTGCACTCTTCCAGGATTTCCTTTGTGCACAGCCAAGCCTCGGTCCCCGGCACTCTAACCTGCAGTGCACGACCTCCTGAGTTGTCCTCTGGCATTGTGGGACCTTCCTTTGTGACTTCGGGTGAGCTCCGGTTCACTCCTCTTCGTAGTGCCTGTTCTGGCACTTCTGCGGGTGCTGCTTGCTTCTGAGTGGGCTCTTTGTCTTGCTCGACGCCCCCTCTATTTCCTCACGCAATTGGCGACATCCTGGTCCGTCCTGGGCCACAGCAGCATCCAAAAACCCTAACCGCAACCCTTGCAGCTAGCAAGGCTTGTTTGCAGTCTTTCTGCACGGGAACACCTCTGAAAGCTTCTTCACGACGTGGGACATCCATCCTCCAAAGGGGAAGTTTCTAGCCCTTGTCGTTCTTGCAGAATCCACAGCTTCTACCATCCGGTGGCAGCTTCTTTGCACCCACAGCTGGCATTTCCTGGCCATCTGCCCACTCCCGACTTGATCGTGACTCTTGGACTTGGTCCCCTTGTTCCACAGGTACTCTCGTCAGGAAATCCATAGTTGTTGCATTGCTGGTGTTGGTCTTCCTTGCAGAATTCCCCTATCACGACTTCTGTGCTCTCTGGGGAACTTAGGTGCACTTTGCACCCACATTTCAGGGTCTTGGGGTGGGCTAATTTTCTAACCCTCACTGTTTTCTTACAGTACCAGCGACCCTCTACGAGCTCACATAGGTTTGGGGTCCATTCGTGGTTCGCATTCCACTTCCAGAGTATATGGTTTGTGTTGCCCCTATCCCTATGTGCTCCCATTGCATTCTATTGTGACTATACATTGTTTGCACTGTTTTCTATTGCTATTACTGCATATTTTGGTATTGTGTACATATATCTTGTGTATATTTGCTATCCTCATACTGAGGGTACTCACTGAGATACTTTGGCATATTGTCATAAAAATAAAGTACCTTTATTTTTAGTATTTCTGTGTATTGTGTTTTCTTATGATATTGTGCATATGACACATGTGGTACTGTAGGAGCTTCACTCGTCTCCTAGTTCAGCCTAAGCTGCTCTGCTAAGCTACCTTTTCTATCAGCCTAAGCTGCTAGACACCCCTATACACTAATAAGGGATACCTGGACCTGGTGCAAGTTGTAAGTACCCCTTGGTACTCACTACAAGCCAGGCCAGCCTCCTACATTGGTTGTGCAGCGGTGGGATAAGTACTTGCAACTACTTACCACTTTGTCATTTTGTACTTTTCATAAGAGAAAAATATACAAAACAAGTTCAGTGTATGTACACCTAACCAAAAAGTTTTGCTTTTCTTCTCTTACTCCTTTGCTAAGTACTGAAAAGTACATCTAAAACTTTCAAAAAGTTCTTTAAAAGTTTTAAAAGTTTTTTTTTCTGTTCTTTGAAAAGTTCTGAAACTTTTTCTTTCTTTTTCTGTCCCTTAAACCTTTTCTATAATGTCTGGTACTGGTCAAACTGTTGATCTGACTAAACTTGCTTATGATCACCTTAGGTGGAAAAGAGCATGGAGTCTCTGCATTGAAAGAGGTTTAGGGGTAGGGAAGAATCCCTCAAGAGAATTGTTAGTCAATATGCTCATAGAACAGGATAAGACCTTTGTTGGCACCTCTGGTGAGAGATTTGCTGATGGTTCACACTCTGATTCTGGGGCACACCCAGTAAAGGGGGTAGAAGGAGACCTTCCCAACCTGCCCCTTAGCAGGCCACCTAGCATTGCTGGTACTAATGTGAGTTCTCATCACAGTAGGAGTGTTACTTCTGTAGGCCAGGTTGTTAGAGTGCCATCTGTTAGGGACATGTCTCCCTCTGTTCATTCTCACCATTCTTCTGTGTCAAGGCATGCCCTCCCTGAAGACAGAATGTTAGAAAGGGAACTCAATAGATTGAGAGTGGAAGAATCCAGGCTGAAGCTCAAGAAGCAACAGCTGGATCTAGACAGGGAAGCATTTGACTTAGAAAAAGAAAGACAGAGGTTGGGGTTTGGACCCCATGGTGGCAGCAGCATTATTCCAAATAGTCATCCTGCAAAAGAGCATGATTCTAGGAATCTGCATAAGATAGTTCCCCCTTACAAGGAGGGGGATGACATTAACAAGTGGTTTGCTGCACTTGAAAGGGCCTGTGTTGTACAAGAGGTCCCTCAAACCAAAGGCAGTGGGCTGATATCCTATGGCTATCTTTCAGTGGAAAGGGTAGGGATAGGCTCCTTACTGTTAAGGAAAGTGATGCCAATAATTTTACAGTTCTTAAGAATGCACTCCTAGATGGTTATGGCTTAACCACTGAACAGTACAGGATCAAGTTCAGAGAAACCAAAAAGGAGTCTTCAGAAGACTGGGTAGACTTTGTTGACCATTCAGTGAAGGCCTTGGAGGGGTGATTACATGGCAGTAAAGTTTCTGACTATGAAAGCCTGTATAACTTAATCCTCAGAGAGCATATTCTTAATAATTGTGTGTCTGATTTGTTACACCAGTACCTGGTAGACTCTGATCTGACCTCTCCCCAAGAATTGGGAAAGAAGGCAGACAAATGGGTCAGAACAAGGGTGAACAAAAAAGTTCATACAGGGGGTGACAAGGATGGCAAGAAGAAGGATGGTAACTCTTCTGACAAGGGTGGGGACAAATCTAAAAATGAGTCTTCATCAGGCCCACAAAAACACTCTGGTGGGGGTGGTGGGCCCAAATTCCTCTTCAAATCAAAATAAAGAAAATAAACCATGGTGCTATTTATGTAAAATAAAAGGCCATTGGACAACTGATCCCAGTTGCCCAAAGAAAAGCACCAAGCCTCCTACCACTACAACCCCTGCTGCTACACCTAGTGCCCCTAGTAATAGCAGTGGTGGTGGGAGCAAACCTACTAATAGCCAATCCAAGGGAGTAGCTGGGCTCACTTTTGGTAATTTAGTTGGGGTTGGTCTTGTTAGGGAGACCACAGAGGCTGTGTTAGTCTCTGAGGGGGCCATTGATTTGGCCACCTTGGTTGCTTGTCCCCTTAATATGGATAAGTACAAGCAACTTCCCCTAATAAATGGTGTTGAGGTTCAGGCCTACAGGGACACAGGTGCCAGTGTTACAATGGTAATAGAGAAACGGGTCCACCCTGAACAACACCTACTTGGTCACCAGTACCAAGTGACTGATGCTCATAACAACACTCTTAGCCACCCCATGGCTGTTGTGAATCTCAACTGGGGGGGGGGGGTTACTGGTCCAAAGAAAGTTGTGGTTGCCTCAGATTTACCTGTAGACTGTCTACTAGGGAACGATTTAGAGACATCAGCTTGGGCAGAAGTGGAGTTGGAGGCTCATGCAGCAATGCTGGGCATTCCAGGGCATATTTTTGCTTTGACAAGGGCTCAGGCCAAAAAGCAAAAAGGACAGGGTGACTTGGATCCTGGAAGAATGGACCAAGTGCTCCCTAAAGCTAGGGTTAGTAAAGGTAAATCACTACCTACTATCCCTCCCTCTACAGTGGATTCAACTTCTGAGGAAGAAGAATTTCCACCCTGTGCAGAACCTACACCAGAGGAGCTGGAAGCAGACACTGCAGAGCTTTTGGGTGGAGGGGGCCTGCCATGGAGGAGCTGAGTGTGGCACAGCAGACCTGTCCCACACTAGAGGGTCTAAGACAGCAAGCTGTCAAACAAGCAAATGGGGATGTCAGTGACTCTCACAGAGTTTACTGGGAGGACAACCTCTTGTATACTGAAGCAAGGGATCCAAAACCTGGAGCTGGCAGGAGATTGGTGATTCCTCAGCAATACAGAGAGTTCCTCCTAACTCTAGCCCACGACATTCCCTTGGCTGGACATTTGGGGCAAATGAAAACTTGGGACAGGCTTGTCCCCTTGTTTCATTGGCCTAGAATGTCAGAGGACACAAAGGAATTTTGTAAGTCCTGTGAAACCTGTCAAGCCAGTGGCAAAACAGGTGGCACTCCAAAGGCACCCCTTATTCCACTGCCTGTGGTTGGGGTTCCCTTTGAAAGGGTAGGGGTTGACATAGTTGGCCCCCTTGACCCTCCTACTGCTTCAGGAAATAGGGTTATCTTGGTGGTAGTGTACCATGCCACCAGATATCCTGAAGCAATTCCTCTAAGGACCACTACAGCTCCTGCAGTGGCAAAGGCCCTCCTGGGAATCTTTTCCAGGGTGGGCTTCCCAAAAGAGGTGGTATCAGACAGGGGAAGCAATTTCATGTCTGCTTACTTAAAGGCCATGTGGAAGGAATGTGGTGTGACATACAAATTCACCACACCCTATCATCCACAAACAAATGGACTGGTTGAGAGGTTTAATAAAACTCTCAAAGGAATGATAATGGGACTCCCTGAAAAACTCTGCAGGAGATGGGATGTCCTGTTACCTTGCCTCCTTTTTGCTTACAGGGAGGTACCCCAGAAAGGAGTGGGCTTCAGCCCCTTTGAACTCCTATTTGGACACCCTGTAAGAGAGAGGTCCCCTAACACTTGTGAAGGAGGGTTGGGAACAACCTTTAAAAGCTCCTAAGCAAGACATAGTGGACTATGTACTTGGCCTAAGATCTAGGATGGCTGAGTACATGAAAAAGGCCAGTAAAAACCTTCAGGCCAGCCAAGAGCTCCAAAAGCAATGGCATGACCAGAAGGCTGTTCTGATTCAGTACGAACCAGGGCAGAAAGTGTGGGTCTTGGAGCCTGTGGCCCCAAGAACACTCCAAGACAAATGGAGTGGACCCCACCTTATTGTTGAGAAAAAGGGAGAAGTCACCTACTTGGTTGACTTAGGCACTGCCAGGAGTCCCCTTAGGGTGCTCCATGTCAATCGCCTGAAACCCTACTATGACAGGGCTGATCTCACCCTGCTCATGGCAACAGATGAAGGACAGGAAGAAGAGAGTGACCCTCTCCCTGATCTCTTCTCTTCCACAGAACAAGATGCTCTAGTGGAAGGTGTAGTTTTGGCAGATTGTCTTACTGCTGAGCAGAAAGACCACTGCATAAATCTCCTGGGTCAGTTTTCTGAACTCTTTTCTACTGTGCCAGGCACCACCTCTTGGTGTGAGCACACTATAGATACTGGAGACAGCTTGCCTGTCAAAAGTAAGATCTATAGGCAGCCTAACCATGTCAGAAACTGCATAAAACAAGAGGTTCAGAAAATGCTTGAACTGGGAGTGGTTGAGCACTCTGAAAGTCCATGGGCCTCTCCTGTGGTACTTGTACCAAAGCCTCATTCCAAAGATGGGAAAAGGGAAATGATATTTTGTGTTGACTACAGAGGTCTCAACGAGGTAACTAAAACTGATGCTCACCCTATACCCAGGGCAGATGAGCTAATAGATACACTGGCATCTGTCAAGTATCTAAGCACCTTTGATTTGACTGCAGGGTATTGGCAGATCAAGTTATCAGAGGATGCAAAAGCAAAAACTACATTTTCCACCATTGGAGGGCACTACCAATTCACCGTAATGCCCTTTCGTTTGAAAAATGCACCTGCCACTTTTCAGAGGTTGGTGAATACAGTCCTGCAAGGGCTGGAAGCTTTTAGTGCAGCATATCTAGATGATATAGCTGTCTTTAGCTCCAGCTGGGATGATCACCTGGTCCACCTATGGAAAGTTTTGGAGGCCCTGCAAAAGGCAGGCCTCACTATCTAGGCTTCAAAGTGCCAGATAGGGCAGGGGAAAGTGGTTTATCTGGGACACCTGGTAGGTGGAGAACAGATTGCACCACTTCAGGGGAAAATCCAAACTATCATAGATTGGGTTCCCCCTACAATTCAAACTCAAGTGAGAGCCTTTTTAGGCCTCACTGGGTATTACAGGAGGTTTATAAAGAACTATGGCTCCATTGCAGCCCCTCTTAATGACCTCACATCTAAGAAAATGCCTAAAAAGGTATTATGGACAGCAAACTATCAGAAAGCTTTTGAGGAGCTGAAGCAGGCCATGTGCTCTGCACCTGTCCTGAAAAGCCCTGTTACTCCAAAAAATGAATTGTCCAAACTGATGCATCTGAATTAGGGGTAGGGGCAGTCTTATCACAACTTAATTCTGAGGGCCAGGATCAACCTGTTGCTTTTATCAGCAGGAGGTTGACCCCTAGAGAAAAGCGTTGGTCTGCCATAGAGAGGGAGGCCTTTGCTGTGGTCTGGGCACTGAAGAAGTTGAGGCCATACCTGTTTGGCACTCACTTCATTGTTCAGACAGACCACAAACCTCTACTTTGGCTAAAACAAATGAAAGGTGAAAATCCTAAATTGTTGAGGTGGTCCATATCCTTACAGGGAATGGACTATACAGTGGAACATAGACCTGGGAGTACCCACTCCAATGCAGATGGACTCTCCAGATATTTCCACTTAGACAATGAAGACTCATCAGGTCATGGCTAGTCTTATTGTCCTTCGTTTGGGGGGGGGTGTGTAGGAAAGTACCATGTTACCCCCATATTTCACTGTATATATGTTGTTTTAGTTGTATGTGTCACTGGGACCCTGCCAGCCAGGGCCCAGTGCTCATAAGTGTGCCCTGTATGTGTTACCTGTGTTATGACTAACTGTCTCACTGAAGCTCTGCTATCCAGAACCTCAGTGGTTATGCTCTCTCATTTCTTTCCAAATTGTCACTAACAGGCTAGTGACCAATTTCACCAATTTACATTGGCATACTGGAACACCCTTATAATTCTCTAGTATATGGTACTGAGGTACCCAGGGTATTGGGGGTCCAGGAGATCCCTATGGGCTGCAGCATTTCTTTTGTCACCCATAGGGAGCTCTGACAATTCTTACACAGGCCTGCCCTTGCAGCCTGAGTGAAATAACGTCCACGTTATTTCACAGCCATTTACCACTGCACTTAAGTAACTTATAAGTCACCTATATGTCTAACCTTTACCTGGTAAAGGTTGGGTGCTAAGTTACTTAGGGGGTCATTCTGACCCTGGCGGTCATAGACCGCCAGGGCCAACGACCGCGGGAGCACCGCCAACAGGCTGGCGGTGCTCCCGTGGGCATTCTGACCGCGGCGGTACAGCCGCGGTCAGAAACGGGAAACCGGCGGTGTCCCGCCGGTTTCCCGCTGCCCAAGGGAATCCTCCATGGCGGCGCTGCAAGCAACGCCGCCATGGGGATTCCGACCCCCTTACCGCCAGCCTGGTTCTGGCGGTTTTGACCGCCAGAACCTGGCTGGCGGTAACGGGAGTCGTGGGGCCCCCTAACAGGGCCCCACCAAGATTTTCAGTGTCTGCCAAGAAGACACTGAAAATCGCGACGGGTGCAACTGCACCCGTCGCACCCCTTCCACTCCGCCGGCTCCATTCGGAGCCGGCATCCTCATGGAAGGGGGTTTCCCGCTGGGCTGGCGGGCGGCCTTCTGGCGGTCGCCCGCCAGCCCAGCGGGAAACTCAGAATTACCGCAGCGGTCTTTTGACCGCGCAGCTGTATTCTGCCGGCGGGACTTTGGCGGGCGGCCTCCGCCGCCCGTCAAAGTCAGAATGACCCCCTTAGTGTGTGGGCACCCTGGCACTAGCCAAGGTGCCCCCACATTGTTCAGGGCAAATTTCCCAGACTTTGCGAGTGCGGGGACACCATTACACGTGTTCACTATACATATGTCACGACATATGTATAGCGTCACAATGGTAACTCCGAACATGGCCATGTAACATGTCTAAGATCATGGAATTGTCACCCCAATGCCATTCTGGCATTGGGGAGACAATTCCATGATCCCCCGAGTCTCTAGCAGAGACCCGGGTACTGCCAAACTACCTTTCCCGGGGTTTCACTGCAGCTGCTGCTGCTGCCAACCCCTCAGACAGGTTTCTGCCCTCCTGGGGTCCAGCCAGGCTTGGCCCAGGAAGGCAGAACAAAGGACTTCCTCAGAGAGAGGGTGTTACACCCTCTCCCTTTGGAAAAAGGTGTCAGGGCTCGGGAGGAGTAGCCTCCCCAGCCTCTGGAAATGCTTTGATGGGCACAGATGGTGCCCATCTCTGCATAAGCCAGTCTACACCGGTTCAGGGATCCCCCAGCCCTGCTCTGGCGAGAAACTGGACAAAGGAAAGGGGAGTGACCACTCCCCTGACCTGCACCTCCCCTGGGAGGTGCCCAGAGCTCCTCCAGTGTGCTCCAGACCTCTGCCATCTTGGAAACAGAGGTGCTGCTGGCACACTGGACTGCTCTGAGTGGCCAGGGCCAGCAGGTGACGTCAGAGACTCCTTCTGATAGGCTCTTACCTGTGTTGCTAGCCTATCCTCCTTCCTAGGTAGCCAAACCTCCTTTTCTGGCTATTTAGGGTCTCTGCTTTGGGGAATTCTTTAAATAACGAAAGCAAGAGCTCATCAGAGTTCCTCTGCATCTCTCTCTTCATCTTCTGCCACGGAATCGACCGCTGACTGCTCTGGAAGCCTGCAAAACTGCAACAAAGTAGCAAAGGCGACTACTGTGACCTTGTAACGCTGATCCGGCCGCCTTCTCGACTGTTTTCCTGGTGGTGCATGCTGTGGGGGTAGTCTGCCTCCTCTCTGCACTAGAAGCTCCGAAGAAATCTCCCGTGGGTCGACGGAATCTTCCCCCTGCAACCGCAGGCACCAAAAGACTGCATCACCGGTCCTCTGGGTCTCCTCTCAGCACGACGAGCGAGGTCCCTTGAACTCAGCAACTCTGTCCAAGTGACTCCCACAGTCCAGTGACTCTTCAGTCCAAGTTTGGTGGAGGTAAGTCCTTGCCTCCCCACGCTAGACTGCATTGCTGGGTACGGCGTGATTTGCAGCTGCTCCGGCTCCTGTGCACTCTTCCAGGATTTCCTTTGTGCACAGCCAAGCCTGGGTCCCCGGCACTCTAACCTGCAGTGCACGACCTCCTGAGTTGTCCTCCGGCATCGTGGGACCTTCCTTTGTGACTTCAGGTGAGCTCCAGTTCACTCCTCTTCGTAGTGCCTGTTCCGGCACTTCTTCGGGTGCTGCTTGCTTCTGAGTGGGCTCTTTGTCTTGCTTGACGCCCCCTCTGTCTCCTCACGCAATTGGCGACATCCTGGTCCCTCCTGGGCCACAGCAGCATCCAAAAACCCTAACCGCGACCCTTGCAGCTAGCAAGGCTTGTTTGCGGTCTTTCTGCATGGGAACACCTCTGCAAGCTTCTTCACGACGTGGGACATCCATCCTCCAAAGGGGAAGTTTCTAGCCCTTGTCGTTCTTGCAGAATCCACAGCTTCTACCATCCGGTGGCAGCTTCTTTGCACCCACAGCTGGCATTTCCTGGGCATCTGCCCACTCCGGACTTGATCGTGACTCTTGGACTTGGTCCCCTTGTTCCACAGGTACTCTCGTCAGGAAATCCATCGTTGTTGCATTGCTGGTGTTGGTCTTCCTTGCAGAATTACCCTATCACGACTTCTGTGCTCTCTGGGGAACTTAGGTGCACTTTGCACCCACTTTTCAGGGTCTTGGGGTGGGCTAATTTTCTAACCCTCACTGTTTTCTTACAGCCCCAGTGACCGTCTACGAGCTCACATAGGTTTGGGCTCCATTCGTGGTTCGCATTCCACTTCCAGAGTATATGGTTTGTGTTGCCCCTATCCCTATGTGCTCCCATTGCATTCTATTGTGACTATACATTGTTTGCACTGTTTTCTATTGCTATTACTGCATATATTGGTATTGTGTACATATATCTTGTGTATATTTGCTATCCTCATACTGAGGGTACTCACTGAGATATTTTGGCATATTGTCATAAAAATAAAGTACCTTTATTTTTAGTATATCTGTGTATTGTGTTTTCTTATGATATTGTGCATATGACACTGGTGGTACTGTAGGAGCTTCACTCGGCTCCTAGTTCAGCCTAAGCTGCTCTGCTAAGCTACCTTTTCTATCAGCCTAAGCTGCTAGACACCCCTATACACTAATAAGGGATACCTGGACCTGGTGCAAGGTGTAAGTACCCCTTGGTACTCATTACAAGCCAGGCCAGCCTCCTACAGTATGGAAATGTGAATGCGTGTCTGTGTGTCTGTTTTGATGTGTGTGCAGATGTGTGCGTGAATGGATGAATGGATGCATGTATGTATATATGTGTGGATGAGTGTGTGTCTGCATGTGTGTATGTGTGTGTGAATGGGGGCATGGATGTAGGGAGGGGTGGGGGGTGTTTGGAGAGGTTTGGGGGGAGGGGTCCTCCTATCAGTGACAGGGAAGGAATTGCCTGTCACTGATAGGGCCTACCGCCAGGGTTTTGGTGGTGTTACGAACGCCACGAAAACCATAGTGGTAGGCAGGGTCATAATACCCCCGACGGCACAATGGCGGCCGCCGGGCTGGAGATTCTTATCTCCAGCCCGGCGACTGCTACCACCATGGCAGTCCGAGTGGTATATTGGCAGGTTGGCTTCAGCCAACCCACCAATGTCATAATGTGGTGGTAAGTACCGCCAGCCTGTTAGCGGTACTACCGCCAGATTACCTCCAACCGCCGGGGTCATAATGACCCCCTTAGAGTCTTAAGTCCAGTGTCCTTGTACCATTGGAAAACAGAGAGTGATTGAAAAACTGTCCACAGGCTACATCAGTGGCACACAAGGGGAACCAATCAGTAGAGGATCACTTCCTGGCAGTGGTTGTAGTCTTGGCATCTGCTCCTCCTGGATGTTTTGGTGGACATCTACGTTTGCGGGGGGCATGTCCTTTTCCTGGCAGGGCCTCCATTCTACTGGCTGCCACAGATGATGAAGGGGCTGGTGTTCAATGGCCAATGGAAGGGGTCTGCTGTTGTGGACCTACCCTACTCAGGTGGTGTTAATGTCTCTCAGCACCCCTGTTATGGAGGCCATGTTGGCATTGTGGCCTTCCCGCTGTTGCATAACGTCCTGGCGGTTGTCCCTCTGCAACTGCTTTATCTCCCTCATCATGGCAAGTACCTGACCCATCACACCTTGGGACTGTTGGTAAGCTCCCAAGATGTGAGAGATGGTGTCCTGGCCAGTTGTATCCCTAGCAGCCTCAATCCGCCGGCCCATACCATCCATCCCACGCACCCTATCCCCACGTGCCTGTGCCCTTAGCACAGTTTGCAGACTCCCACTGGTGCCAGGTCATTCATTGTCTGGGTTCTCTAGTGGTGACTTCGGTACCTGTACTGGGGGGCACATGATGGTATTAACTGTCCTTGGGAAACAGGTCTGGGGGGCGAATGGTTGCCTGGGATGTAGAAGCAACAGGCCTGGGAGGAATCAATGTAGGCGGGTGAGACTTACAGTTGTAGACTGACCAGGTATGCCAGATGGGCCACAGTTGTTCTCATTGTTCTCACATCCAAGGGTGTTATCCCCACTGAGGGATTCATCCAGGGGGGAAGTGGCTGTCACAGGTGTCCTCTCCATGGTCCCAGTGGCTAGGTGACCTGTTGAAGTAGTGGAACAGACTGTTACAGATTGTAATGCAACAGATGGTTACAAACTTTGACAGGTAGATATGTTCTGAGCCATATACAGGAAGGCTGTGCTTAATCCCCTGATATGACAGTGACACCTGCTATCAATTCTGGGGAACAGCTATATGGGATACAGAGAATTCCTATAATCATACACGTTGCATGGATGTCAGAGTATCTTGGCAGCTGGATGTCCATTGATAGTCTCATATCTTGTCTGCAGTGTAGGTTTTTATTATTCATGTTACCTCCCAGTTAGCAGTAGTTCATTATTGAGTCACCAGACAGCTGCACAACCTAAAGTGGAAACTGACCTGTCCATCAAATTAGGAGTAACCATTGTAACTGGCCATATGTGTGTGGTTACACCAAGTACAGCACACTGCATATTTGTGTGTTCCCCCAGGCAAGTATATTTCAATAGGTGATGAGAGTTAGTAGGACCAGTTTAGCAGAGGACACAGCTTTTGCTATGTGTTGTTTGTATTGTACTGGCAGATGCCCATAGCATTGCTGTCATTGCCCTATGCTGTACAATTGTGGTTCATTCAGGTGAGTGTAGTCGATTGTTTAGTTGACGTGCAAGGCTATTTTCATTATGGCACACTGTTCTGGTTTTCCTAATGGTACAACAGTGCCTGCTGGGAGTAGTAGTGCTGTTATTCCCTGTACTACCCACACCATACACAGACACTGTGCCCCCAGGTGAGTTTAGTTGATGTAGGGTGCCAGACAGGGGTATTTGGACAGTTAGACAAAGGGTGGTGAGTGGGTTGGCTGGTAAGATGTCAAAAGGTGATCAGTGAGCATGCAAGACAGAACTTTAGAGTGACATTGTTGGTGTAGTGACTTACCTGACTCGTCTCAACTCCCCCAGGTATTCCTGTCAAGCCCTCAGGATGTCCAAGACCTTCTCCTCACATGATGTGAACGTAGAGGGAGGAGGTGGGGGACTACTGCCAGTCTTGAAGACTGGCAGCTGGTGCCTGGCGGCCATGGCACAGACCTTCCCCCTGAGATAGTTCCACCTCTTCCTCATGTCCTCTCTTATACGTGGATAGCTGCCTACAAAATTCACCCCGTCGACTATTCTTTGCCACATCTCCATTTTCCTGGGAATAGAGGTTTTTTGGACCTGTGCTCCAAATAGGTGTGGCTCTACTCTGATGATTTTGTTCACCATGATCCTCAACTCATCATCTGTGAAGCGGGATGTTTTTGTGGGGACATGGTGGTGGTGGACAACCCGTAAGAGAGAAGAAACGGGTGATGAGGTGTGGGTGCTGTGTTGTAAGTGGGTGACTGGTGGTGTGTGATGTGTGAGGGAAAAATAAGTGTGATGTGTACGATGTGCAGGTGTGGGATGAATGTTATTTTGAATATGGAGGGGTGCCTAATGTATGGTTCTGGATTTTTAATTGGTGCTCTGTTTTCTGTGTGTGGTGTTCTGGTTGCAAAGGATTGTGGGGTGTGAAGGGATGTGTTTTATAGTGCAGTTTATAGGATGTGTGGATGTGTGTCAGGTGTGTGGAATTCAAACTATCCAATATGGTGTTGTGTGCTATTGTGGTGACAACCGACCGCCGTGGTTCACACCGCCATTCGTTTGCCGCCATGGAAGAACCGCTACTGTGATGTGTGGGTCATAATAGGTTTGAATGATTTTTGATGGGCTGGTGATGCTGGTGGTGGAACCACCTCTTTCTTGCCCTCCAGAGTCCTGGTGGTGTCGGAGTTTTGGCTGGGTTTTGGCAGTCCTGGCTGTTTAACTCGTAATACGGCTGTCTGTATGATCACCAACATGGCGGCAGCCACTACTGCAGTCTTTCCATAAAATCGCCAAACTCGTAATGAGGCCCATTGTGTCTAATGAGGCCGATCCTGCGAGTGCATTTGGTTAAACTTCTAACGAACAGTACACTTATAATGAACAGTAAAGGAGACAGTGAGGGTCTTAAATCACATGACAGATACAACTGCAAAGAGACATAAACCCTCAGTAAGATGAGAAGATAAACCCATGATCAGTCATTGGATGTATTGCTAACAGGATGATGTTAATCTCTGTTGAAGAGACAAATGAGTGTTCGAGTCTTCATGAAAACGGAGGAATAGCTTGTGGTATGTAATTGTGTGCAAAATCGTTTTAATGCAATTTAATGTTCTCTGATGAGGATTTGTAGAAGAAACTAAACCCAGTCCTTATGTCTCCTGTTTTAAGGCCCATTCTTCCAACTCTGAGCCCTTCCACCTTAGAGTCCATCCTGAACTTGCAGGTAATCACAAGTATTGAGAAGTATAGTACAGTGGTTCATGAGCAGAAAAGGGAAGATAGCTCATGTGAGAGTCATTGTTTATGTGTTATTACAGATCTCCCTCCCAGCTGTTTCTTTCCTCACACCGTTTCCCTCGCCTGGCCCTCCATTAGTCTGTGCCATTACGGTACACAGACTTGGTGATGATACATGGAGGTGGACATCTGAAATCGTTGTACAAGCCCTGCCAAGTATATCTTTTAGTATTGTAGCTGTGGGCTCTTGGGAGCTAGTGCTTGCCTCCCTTTAATCTTGCAGCACATGCCTTAATTTGATTTCAGTGACATTTGGGGGTGGTTGTGTTCTCTTACATTAAAAACAACATCATATTTGTAGTCACCCTCCCACAGCAAGCATTAGAGTAATATTTAGTAAATTTCCAATTGATAGTTTCCATCCTTGTACTTTCATGGCTATAAGTGTAGCCCATGTGACAGCGTAATTGTCTCCCTTTCTGTGTGATGTACCCTGCTCTTTCTGTCATATCTGAAAATAGTGTAATAGTACAACAAATTAAATGTTACAATATTTATATTACATTTGTTATTGGCATACACATGTTTTCTGTTTGGGGGTGCTGTAATGTGGGTCAGGTGGTTCCTTTTCAGTTGGTAGCTAGTGGGGGTTGACAGAATTTAACTAAAGTTTTAGCATGTTATGGTGATTTGGTCTTTAGAAATATATTTTGCTTATTTCTTTTTGTGTGCCTTTTTTCAGGTATGTGATCGCTGTACTTTTTCAGTAGATTAGCAGATTCTCGATGGGGTAGACATTTGTCTGTAGCATCTACAGTTTAAGAGATAAAATAAGCACAGTGTTGTGTCAGTTATTTATTTTAAATTTTTCAATTAATTCATTTATAAGTTAGTTTAAATAAATGTTTTACTTACTTTAGAAGGTAGTTGTGTGTATTCTTCTTCAGATTATATTGTCGTCTTGCATCTTTCGTAGTATTTGGTGTAGTAAGTTATCACATTTTGTGTGCCTTTTATACCATTTGCACAATTGATAATAAAACTGTATTAGTTACGTTGCTTTACTGTTTGATTTTACTGGTTAGCAGTTGTTTAGTTTGATTTTGTTCAATTATTGCCTTTTATGGTGAACACTAATTAGTGTTTGATTCATAATGTTGAATATATATTTCTATTTTTGTGGTATTTTGGATGTATTAATTTAATTTAAGTATATAGTTAAAATTATTTGTATTTAATCTTTAAATGTTAGTACTTATTTTAAAGACATTATTTAAATACTATTTTGATGTACTGAAGTGTATATTTTTGGGTGGGTGATTTAAGTTTATTTTAGTAGTATGAAATTGTTATAAAGTTACAATATTTATATACTTGTTTTAAGTTTATTTTTTAGTTAGCGTAAAATGCTGTTATTTTGATGTTTGGTCATTAAAAAATGTCTTTATTTTTTGTGAAATTAATGTATTGTGTGTTGAGATATTTGTGACAATTTACATGTTTATTGCGAAGGTTACAAGAATTTAGTTTCTGATATTTTTGTTATCAGTATAAGTAAAAGTAGATATTTTTCACTGCAATATTTTGGTTATCGATATTTGTGTTTTTATTTTTTAAGTGTAGGAAGGTGATATTTTTGTGAATTATATTTATTTTCCCATATTTATGAGAATCACTGTAGTTGCTATCAATAATATGTCATTGAGCAGCTGCGATTGCTACTACAAGCAAATTTAGTGCAGGGTAACAAAGTAACACAATTATCTGTGGCTGCAGCAAAGAAGCACCTTAAGTACTGTTCCAGTGTCTAGTTAATCCTCTCTGTCAACCCCTTAGTATGGGGTTGGAATCCTGAGGCTAAACCCTGGGAAATTCCCAGCATAGAACATAAGGCCTTCCAGAATTTGTATATAAGTGTAAGGATTTCCTCCTTATCTTTGTGTGCTGTGGTCCGACTTGGGTGCCACCGCTCCTTTTTTCCCAGGCCACATCCTCGAGCACTATTTTCGCTTCCTCATGTTTCAGATCAGTTGGGCCCTGGGGAATAATTTTTTTGTAAATTCTGTTTATTGATTTGAGTGTCAGTACAATACAACACCACAAAACCGAAAAGAGCATCTTAAGCTGCAATATATTGATCATAATAAAAAAGGGAAAGAGTCTTTCACTTCACATTTTCTTGAATCTCCCCAGAACCCTCCCTAGTCCATTTCTTCCTGAGACAGCAGTACAATCCCTAACTATTAGGTCAATGCCAGGTTCAGTCGTGGCCGCACACAGACTTCCTTTGTTTTCATTCCATTTACCCCACACTTTAGCCCACTTAGGGGAACATCCCCTCCCTTCGTACACCACCCTCTCAGCCAACATGCACCAATCCATATTGGTTTTCCAGTCTTAAACTCGTGGCAGCGACTCTGTCTCGCATAGCTGTACAATATTGCACTTTGTCACCATGAGCCCCAGGGTGACCCAGATATGATCCATGTGGCTCAGATCGAATGCATCCCAAATATAAAGGAGGCAGCTTTTGGCATTGGGTTACATACTTTGTCCACATACAGTATTAATATGGTTAATCACCACAGTCCACAATCGCTGCAGCACGAGGCAGCGTTATAAGATGAGAAAAAAGAAGCCTGGCTGGCCACAGCCTCTACGACACTTATTATTGGTTACTCTGCCCATTCTAACCAACATGGTGCACAAAACGTATGCCCTGTGTAGGATTTTCAGCTGTACTAACTGGAACCTGGACCGTCTGGCCACTTCTAAGTGGGACACCTGTGCTTCCTGCCATTCATCATCTTCTAGGTAGACCAAATCCCACTCCCACTGCACCCTCAAGTAAACCAGTGTATCCAGGGCATTGTTCATTATTTTTTGGTAGGTAAAAGAGATTGCCCTGTGGGGCATGTATGTGTTAAGTAGCCTATCCTCCAGTGGGGATGCCTCATGGAGCACCGCCCCCCTGAAAGGTGCCGTCTGCAGTGCGTGTCATATTTGTAAGTAACAATAGTACATTTAGGGCTAGGTAATAGTCTGTTTTGTAAATCGTGGAAAGGGATAACCCCCTGTTCCCATAGGTCTCCCACCCTGGACAGGCCAATTAGATCCCATTTGGTGAAACATGACGGCTTACCAAGCCTACCCAGGCTGGCTGTGTCCCACAGTGGAGTAGCCTGGGTAATCTTACCAGCCCAACCTAGTGCCCTAAGAGTTGTGTGCCAAACTTTTAGTGTCACTGCAGTGGTTCCCCCAAAGGCTTCAGGGCAGCCCATCGTATATGGTTCACTGATAGGCCCCTAGAAGCATAGCCTGTCTATCCATCTGGTATGCAGGTTAATTTGGTGTAAAGTGCATCCAATAATGGAGTAGGAGTCAGAGAATGAAAAGGGGGTATTATGTAGGGCATACAGAAAGTGAAGGAGAGCCATCATTTTAAAGAGGACCACCCTACCCAGCAGAGAGAGAGGCACTGTTCTCCAGTGTAGGATATCCTGTCTGAGATGTGTGAGCGGCGGAGCTAAATTGTGCACATAGAACTGATTGCTATGTGTAGTGACATAAATGCCTAACCGAAAAACCGTCTCAAACTAGTCGGACCTCACAGTCACGGGGCAGCCGTCGCACATCTCCACAAAGCAGATATATTAAGGATTTCCTCCAATTAATCGCAGCCAGAGTAGGTACCAAATTGAGTGAAAATTTGCATGAGTCTATCCAGGGGAAGCGTTGGGTCATATACATATAGTAAGGTGTCATCTGCATAAAGGGAGACTCTATCCTCCCATTCTTCTGTCCACCAGAATATGCGGACTAAAGGATCTTGTCGGATCAAAGCAGCTAGTGGTTCTAAAATGAGAGCAAACATTAAAGACAAAAGTGATCAGGTGCCACACCAGAGGTGAAATATGGGGGACAGACCCCCATTGAGCATAACTTGTGTTAGAGGGTCTGTGTAGAGGAGCTTCACCCATTTCAGGAATTGCGAGCCAAAGCCCATTTTGTGTAGTACCTCAAGAAGATATGGCCACTCTAATGTATGAAAGGCCATACTAGCATCTAAGGAGACTGCCTAGGCTTCTTCGTGCATGGAGATAGCCCGTCCCAGGACCTCATGAAGGTGTCGTAGATTATGAGCCGTGTCCCTTCTTGGCATAAAGCTGGATTGATGGGGATGAATGAGGGTTGTAATTGCCTGTAGTAGGCGAGTGGCCAGGAGTTTAGCTAATATCTTAATTTCTGCATTTATAATGAGATAGGGCTGTATAAGGCACAATCATCAGGTGGCTTACCCTCTTTATGTATGACTACTATATTGGCCCTTCGTTGTTCCTTGGGGAGTAATTGTGACTTTCCGCTGTACATTGTAAGCAGGGGGGGCAATTTTGGGTGCTGTGAGTTTATGGAGTTCAATGAGAATCCTGTTTGGGCCTGTTGCCTTTCCAGAGTTTAACTCTTGTATTGACTTATCTATTTCCTCCTCTGTTAATTCTGTCTCAAGAAGTGCTCTAAGCTCATTGGACAGTCTCGGGAGTCATATATCAGTCAGTCGCTTGTGCTAGTCTTCTGCTGTACCAGTGGCGACTGGAGAGTATAAACAGGGGAGTAACTGGAAAAGGCCGTCACAACCTCCTTTCTCCCCTGTATCCATTCTCCAGTATCAGTCTGTAACTCCAGTACCCAGCGATTAGCTCTGTCGCATTTGTCCAGCCAGGCTAAGAGCTTCCCAGCTCTGTTAAGCATCTCATAGATACAGTGTTGGGTTGCACGATAACTACTCTTCATGTTTTGTTAAAAAGACTAGTTCTTGACAATAAACTGTGGTCCTCTAACTAAAAGGATGAATCAGGAAATACAGAGGCAGAAAATGTTGTTCATGAAATACTGTGTCATTTCTTTTGTGTTAGATGGTTTTCGTACAATTGAAAAATGGACCATTTTTGAAACAGTGTTCATTATTGCCATTATGGCAGCTTTACCCACTGGAAGATGATAGTTAAACTGTAAAGCAAATAGCAATTGTATGCTATGGTCTGGGAACCAGTGGTGAAGGTTGAAGTAAACCTACAGGCTTCTCTGGGAGTGTCTTTTTTTTTAGCACAAGTTCTTAGTACTTGCCATCATTAGCCAGAATCCTCAAGAAGTTAACTCCAGAGTGTTTATTATTCCGCTATGGCTGAGGCACAAGGGAGTTGTGACAAACTTGTAGCACTGTTTGTAGGGAAAACGTTGAAATAAATAATGCTCTACCATGAAAATTTAGCCCATCCTTCTGAAACGAGGTTTAAGTCTTCTTGATTTCTTGATTTTTTTTCCTGACTGATCGGTTGTACAGCAAAGCATACTTCCTCCAGTAATGATGTTACAATTAAAATAATTTGTGCTGGTGAAACGATAGGTTGAGCTTCACTTTCCTTATCTTCCGGATATCTTCTGTACAGAACATTGGCAATTCAACTCAGAGTTCCAGGAATGAAAGTAATGGTGAAATCATACTGCGAGAAAAATATGCCCCAGCTGCTTCACGACTAATCCTACACTGGATTGTACATACTAATTGTAAATGCCAATGATCAGACCTGAGTTCAAAGGCATAACTGGCGTCCAATAAAAGGTGTCTCTATTATATAAATGCTTCCTTCACCTAGGACTTTGCTCTCCAGCACAGAGTAATAGTGCTCTGCGGGTATGAGTAAACAGGAGTAATAGAAAAGAGAATGTTCTTTCTTATCATCCTCTTGTTTCTGTATTAACACTTTTCGAGGAGCTAAATCTGAAGTATCAGTTACCACCAGGAACTTCCTGGTGGGAGCAGGGCAGTATAAGATTGGGGTATGGGCAAACGTGGCCTTTAGAGCGCTAACAGCACTTTCTTCTTGATTATCTCATGGAATCCAATAAAGGTGTCCATTGCTCATCCCTCAGGTATTAATACAAATCAAAGATATTCACCTTCTTGAGCTCCAATTCAGCATCCCTTTGGCTTGCAAGTTAGTTGGTCATTCCTGAGTCACTGTAAAACTTATTTGATGTATTTTCTATCGCCACACACTGATTTGGAGAAAATCAAAATATCATTAAAATCTACCACAAGAAAAATAAATAACATATCGGAAAATATGTTTTCCATAAATTTCAGCAAATACTGAGGGGGGCATAGTTCAACCAAATGGCATCGATTCTATATTGGCAATTTATTAATCACCATTCCTTATATGCAGCAGATGATAGGCTCCCTTTAAGTCTAGTGTGGTGAAGAAATTACAGCACCACATGGCTTCCCAAATGTCTTTGATGAAAAGGAGGGAATATTGGTCTTTGATGGTTGCTTCATTAGGTCCCCTGTAACGAATACAAAGCCTTAATTCATTAGACTTTTTGGGTACAGGGAATAGTGATGACCCTGCAGATTATGGGGGAACAATTAGCCCTTGTTCCAAATTTTCATCCAGGTTCTGCCTCAGTACCTTGTGTTCTGTTTCGACCAAAGAATGCATCACTCGAAAAGGAATTTTGGCACCTGGCTTCAATTAAATGGTTCAATTGCAAAAATTATGAGGTGGTAATTGCTTGACCTTCGATTGAATAAAAACATCCAAATATTCTTCAAGCTGTTCAGGAATCATATTTTAAGATTCTACGGTTGCAGTAACCTTTCTACCTTTCAGCTGAATGTCCTGAATAGTAATTTCTATAGACTTAAGACAAATTTGATTGATATATATCGAGCTGAGAGATAATGTTTGTCTCATTATAGCGGTTGTGTAGGCACACCCATGGTATTCCCAGGATAACTGAGTGGTTAGCAGAAGCTATCAAATTAAAGCTTACAGTTTCTTGATGGTTATTCATATTAACCATGCGGAACACCGTGCACTCAGTAACTAGTCAATAGGTAATTGGTGTTCCATTTACCACAGGTACTCCTTCAACCTTTTCATTTGCTTGTCTTGGAACTTCACAATTCTCTAACCAAAAATACTCTGGTAGCACCTGAATCAAGCAAGGACATAACTGTGATTTTAATCTTGCTCAGTAGGTGTAAACTGGAACCAAATAAAGGTGATGTCTTTTCTCAAGAACAAATTGGAAAGATGAAACCTGAAGAGTGCATGCGCAATTTCTCCCTCCTGAAAAGAATTGGGCGTAGGTGTTTTCTGAAAAGCTTACTTGGGCGAATTGGACACTGCTGAATAAAATGTTTGTCTTCATCACATTAGAGGAATAGCTTTTTTTTTTTTTAAATCTGTTTATTTTGATCGTTGTTTACATTTAGCTGAGCATATCCCCGCATTGTTACATCAGTTTATCTTTACATTTGTTGTGTCTCTGCAATTTACATGATGTATCAACAGATCGTTCAGTGTATATTCAATTAGAAAATTAGAAAATAGAACAAAGAAGAAAAAAGGAAAAAAGTTAACAATAACAGATGAAGCCATAGGTAAGTTATATTGCTCATATGTGGTACCGGTCTATGTCCAATGATGTGTGGAGAAATAGCCCAGAGGGAGGGAGGGGTGTATCAAGAGAGGGAGGGGGCTGGTATGGGGGGGGGGGGGGGCATGCAGCCCAGGTTCAATTGTAAAGATGAGTCTTCTGTTCTCATGTTATCTAAGCTTCACAGAGAAATGGCGTTCAAGTGTATCTACTCCTAGAGTAGACGTATATCTGGTTCAGGGGGGTCGGGTATCATCTTTTTGTTCCAGCTGTTCTATGATAGAATCCCATATATCTGCCCCCTTGATTACCACCCCACTGTCGCTTAATGTATGTAGTACTTGTGTTTCTGCTTTAGTCCAGTGCAGCATCTCTTGTGTCCAGCGGTGTATGTTTGGTGCGCAGGGGGATTTCCACTGTATAGCGATTAAGTGTTTGAGTAAGACGAACGCAAGGTCAGCACATCTGTGTTTTTGTTTGTCTTCCCCTTTTCGTGTGCGTATCCCTAGTAGGCAGGACTCTGGAGAGGGGAGGAGGGGTACTCTCGACCAGGTGGCTGTTTGTGTCGTTGCTTCCTGCCATGTGCGATTTATCGGTGGACAACTCCACGTCATGTGTAAAAAATCTGCTTCCGGTGTCCCGCATCTCGGGCATTCCGGGTTAGATTGTGGGAACATGCGTTTTATTTTGGCTGGAGTGAGGTAGGTCTGGTGTAAATAATTGAATTGCGTGTATTGGAAACGGGCATTTCGCGATACATCTTTTGTGTTTGTCAGTGCGGTATTCCATTTTTTGGTGGGTAAAGGTGCCAGCACTGCCGTCTCCCATCTGCTTTTTGCTTGTGTTTGGACCTCTTCTGGTTGATTCTGTAGTGTTCGGTATATCCAGGATATATCTGTTTGTATGCCTGCCCCTGTCAGCAAGTCATGAAGTACTGGTGCGGTGTTAGGTTCATTGCTGCCATTTCCCCATGTATTGCGCACCACTTGTTGTAGCGCCCTGTATGTGAGGAATTCGCCCTTACCTAGGTTAAACCTGTCTGTCAGAGCTTCATATGATAAGAAGTGTCCCTCTTTGAATATGTCGCCAATTGTATTAATACCTTTATCAACCCAGTTTGCTAGTTTAAATTGTCGTGTTATGTTGTGTAGTGCTGGGGTAGCTAGTAGTGGGATTCTGGGTGAGTATGGTGGCATGCGCTCTGTCGACATCACATATCGACGCCATATCCAGTCCGCCACTTCCAGCAAGATATTGCCGTTATGCGCTGGTTTGTCCCGGCCAATGAGCCAGTTTATCGCATCCGATTGCCCCAGCAGGGTGTTTACCATTTGCCCCTCCGAGCCATTTGGGTTGCATGACCAGTCCATGACCCAGTGTATTTGTGCCGCTGCATAGTATAATTCGAATTGGGGTGCTCCCATCCCTCCCCTTTCCAGTGGCAGGTAAGTCTTGGCTAGGGCTACTCGGCGGCGACCTGTGTTCCAAGTCAAGTCTGTCAGCAGGCTAGCTAGGGGTGTAAAGTAGCTCTTGGGGAGAATAAGTGGTAATGCCGAGAAGTAGTACAAGATTCGTGGTAGTATGATCATTTTAGCTATTGCTACTCTTTCCATAGGTGAAAGTGGGAGTGAGCACCAAAAGGGCATTGAACTTCATATAGACCTGATCGTTCGATCTAAATTGCCTTCTCTGAGGTCCTTCTCGTCATGATATATTTGTACCCCTAGATATTTGAAAGTGGTATAGCACCATTGTAACTTATGTGTAGGGATTGTTTCTCTTTGGGGGTCTGGTATTAATTGCATCTGGAACAGACATGATTTTGCCCAGTTTACCTGTAGGCCCGATATATCTCCAAATGTATTTAGCAGGTGTAATAGGTCTGACAGGGATTCCGAACGATTGCGCAAATATATCAGCGTGTTCTCCATCAGGAATGCCCCACTTTGGAGCTTCATGTCGCAGTCGTGCTGCAAGTGGCTCAATTGCCAGTGCGAACAGTAGTGGTGACAATGGGCATCCCTGTCTGGTTCCTCTGCCTATTCCAAATCTCTCCGATATAGTTTCTCGTGTCTTCACTCTTGCTTTCGGATCTGCATATAGTGTTTTTATCCATCTTATGAATGTATTGCCGAAGCCCATACTTTTTAGGGATCTCATCAGGTATGGCCAGCCCAGTGTGTCAAATGCCTTTTCTATACCCAGTGAAACCGCCGTCCTTGTATAATCTAATTTTGGGGTTTCGGTTATTAGTCGTAAGAGGCTTCTAATATTTGTGTGTGTACTGCGGCCAGGTATGAAACCGGATTGATCCGGGTGGATTAGTATTGGCATTAGTGGGAGAAGACGGTTTGCCAGTACCTTCCCTAGCAATTTACAGTCAGAGTTTAAAAGGGACAATGGTCGGTAGGATCGGACATCCAGTGGGTCGCGTCCTTTTTTGTGGAGGACCACTATAATTGCCTGACGCTATGATTCTGGGAGGTGACCTTTTTCTAATGCTTCTTGCAGCATTTCTAAATATGGTGCTATTATTTGCATAGCAAATGCCTGATAATACTCTGCTGGGAGTCCATTCCCCCCTGGGGCTTTATTATGCGCCGTTTGTTTCAGCGCCTGTTGGATCTCGTCCAGTGCAATGGGTTTTTCTAGCTCTGACTGCTGTTCTTTCGTCAGCTTGGTTAATTGAGGTGTCTGAAAGAATTAACTTATTTGCTGTTCGGGCGGGGGGGTTGCCTTGTATAGAGTGGCGTAATATTGTTTAAAGGTCTTATTGATTTCTGACTGTGTGTTGACTATGTTGCCTTCATCTGTACGGATGGCGTTTATAGTGGAGTGTTGCTGTTCGCCTCTTAATAGCCAGGACAGCAGCCTACTGGATCGGTCGCCTTCGGCGTGTATTCGCACTGTGTAGTGCCGGTAGTCATATTTTCGTAAGCGCGCATCGGTTTCAGCCCATTGTTTTTTCAGCTCAGTCATATTTCCCTCGCCCTCCCCATTCTGTCCCGCCGTCCTCTCCGCTTCCCTCAGTCCTCTCTCAATGTCACATAACTCCTTGTGTAATGTCTTACGGACTCCGCCTGATGCTGCCACACACAAGCCTCTTATCACGACCTTGTGGCCGTCCCATTCCATTGCCCTTGACGACGCCGTGTTTGTGTTTGTTTTAAAATATGAATCTATTCCCTCTGCTAGCTCTTCTCGGAAAGGGGGGGTCACCTAGTAAGGACGGCTGTAAGCGCCAGGTGGGTGTGCGCATGTGTGCTCTGCCCCAACGCATTGTAGTTACTAAGGGGCAGTGGTCTGATATTGTTTTAGCTAGGTAGATGCCTTGATTAGTGATTGAGTGAGCTCACTTGTGTATAATTGCAGATCTATAAGGGTGTGTAGTTGGTGTACAGGGGAGAAGAAGGAGTCCTCTCTGTCCGTGGGGTGTAAGCTCTGCCATACGTCATGTAGTCTTCTATCTGTCATCCAGTTTCGGAATGTTTGGGATAGTCTTCTACTTGGGGCGCATTCTAATGGGGGGTGGGATCTATCCATGTTAGCATCGGGTACGTAATTGAAATCTCCCCCCCATATGCTAGGTATCAGTGGGTCCCATGTTAGTGATGCATAAGTGGACAGAAGAAAATCCGTCTGTTTAATATTAGGTGCATATATACCTGTGATGCACAATTGTTTCCCGTCCAATTCCCCTCTTAAATGGACATATCTGCCGTCTTTGTCTATTTGTGTGTGCTTCACTGTGTAGGGGCCATTGGGGGCTATCCATATCAGCACACCTCTTGTGTACGTCGATATGTTAGTGCCGTATATCTTTCCTGACCACTTCCTATCTAATTTACTTAGATCTTCTGCTGTGAGGTGTGTCTCCTGCAATATTGCTATATGTATTTTATGTCGCTTAAGGTAATTATAAATTCTATTGCATTTATTTATGTTGGCAATCCCTCTCATGTTCCAGGTTAAGATATTATATGTGGCCATAGAGTTAGTTTTGCTTCACTCAGTGGCTTCACTGCAGTGATTGTAGATCCCCATCGATTCAGCATCCTCCCCTTGAGTCCCCTCCCCCCTGGGCATACTATCTGTGACCCCGGTTGGGATGTGTGTATTGGCGAACTAATACTAACAAAAACCAAAACCATAATAAACTGTGTGGCACAACCGGTGCCATCCTTTACGTTACTTAATCTCGGGTCCATTCGGTGATCCTACTGGATGTGGAGACGTGGTCAAAGAAGATCTGGGTTTACTACTGTCAGTGGCCCATATGGATGATCCTACATCCCTGCACGTCTCGATCGCCTGGTCTTGTATCTACTTCCGACACTTTGAAGCCAGTCTATTCTTGCCTGTCATTCCAAACGATCATCTACTGTTCTCACTTCCGGAAGGGTTTAGCCTGTCCTGTGTATATTGATTCATATTAGTGCCAAGCAGCCCTTGTTCAATTGTGCTTCATGTTGTTCTGCTGTGTCTCTGTTGATGTAGTGTCCTAGTTTTTCTTAGCTTGCCTGCGCGGTTTCATATGTCGTCTGCTGCGCGAGGGGTCTGAGCGGGGCCGAACATGAGCGGCGAAGAAGGGGGGCTTGGGCAACCCCGTGAAGAGTTTGAGTCCGAGTCTTTGTTTTCAGTTCTGGTCAATGATTGCGCCAATGCGAATATAGTTGCCACTTTGAGGATCTGTGCCTGCGCATCTGCAGCCTGAGATTTTGATGGTCGTGTTTTGATCCTGGCGTTGGTTTTCTTCTTTCTTCCGGGGCGTTGTACCAGCCATTCACCATGTCCATCGGGTTCCGTTACTGGGTCTACCAGACCTTTGGCATGTAGCCATGTCCACGTGTCTTCTGCGGATGGGAAGAAAAGAGTCCTGTCGCCATCTATCACTCTCAGTCTAGCCGGGAACAGAAGAGAGTAAGCGATGTTCTTGTCTCGGAGTATCTGTTTCACTCTGATGAAAGTGGCACGTTTGCGCTGGACTTCCATCGTGTAGTCAGGGTATGTTGTTATCTCGGCGTTCTCCATGCGGACAGGGCATTTATTTCAGAAGCTTTGCAACACTGGGTCCCGGTCCCTATAGTTTAGAAACCTTGCTATCAGTGGGCAGGGTGGGGCGCCTGGCCGGTGTGGTCCACTCGGGACCCTATGTGCACATTCTATTACCAGCGTTTGTGGTGTGGCCTGAGGTAGCACTGTGTCTCTGAGCCATCGCTCCAGATAATGTTCAGCATTCGGAAGTTCTGTTCGTTCCCGGACCCCTAGGAACCTTACATTATTCCTGCATGAGCGGCTCTCAGCGTCTTCAGCTCTGCGTTGTAGCGATGTTATATCACTTTCCATTCGTTGGATTTGAGCCTTCATCTCTGCTATTGCCGGCCGGGCCGTTTCGAGTTCCGACTCAGTGATGGTGACTCTCTCTGCCAGTTTCCGTTGGTCGGTGCGGAGGAGATTAACTTCCAGTACCACTGAGTCTATTTTTCCCTCTAGTAAGGTCTTCGTGTATAGTACTGCTTGCAGCACTTTGTCAAATTGTGTTGAGTGAGCGGCCAGGGTTTCAGACATCTTTTGCAGAGCGTCAGTTTGGGTTCCTGTTTCTCCTTCGAGGGAGGTGGTCTCGGCCTCTGTGTTTGAATGTGCCTTCGGAGGTTTTGTTTTGCCCATGGCTGCACTCGTCGTGGTTACGTTGTCTATTGGGTCTTGCCGTGTGTTGTGTTTCGTTTGAGTGTCGTAGCAGATCACTGAGTTCGCTTCAGGGCCTCACACCCCATCTTTTTTCAGCTTCGTCTTGTTTCACTTTTACTCTCCCCTTTTATTTTTTTTCCCTTCCTTCTTCTCCCTTCCCGTTCCACACACGTCCTCTGCTCTGGTGATGTCCTTTACGTGTTGGGCTGTGGTACTGTTGAATGTATGGGGAGAGCCAGGGTGGCTATGTGGTCACGAGTGATCGGCAATTTTTTTTTTACTCTTTTACTTTCTCTTCCTTTCTTCCCTCTCTCTTTTTTTTTCTTGCTTTCGCCTTTCCCTTCTCCTCTGCTCTCCCTTCCACTGCTTTTCTGCTTGACCTCCTCTTTCCTTTTCCTCTCGCCTTTCTTCCTCTTTCTTCTCCTGCTTTCCTTCCTGCACTTTATCTCTACGGTGCTCTTCTCTTCCCCACCTTCTGCTATTGTGGGAACCAGTTCGCCGGTGAAGGAAAGTGCCGAGGGGGCCCTCTTCCGTCTTCTCGCCTCAATGTGTTGTTCGCGGCTTGCAGAAACAGCCGCCTCTTCACTCAAGTGCCCTTCCAATTATCGTGCCCGAAAGACAACACCAGGGCCCGCTTATCCCGGGGGGGACCGCGCTTGTGTTTTTTCGGGGTTACCGCTCCGCCTCGCCCCCTCGCCGCGGTCCATCTTCTCTCCCTGGGGGCCGTGCTTGTAAGTGAAGGGGGATCCTGGGGGGGTCCTCTACTGTCTCACCGCTACGGTGTTTTGCTCACGGCATGAAAACTCGGTTGCCGCACGCCCCCGTTGCCGCCGCGCACGAGGATCACCTCCAGCGCTTCGCGGCCCCCAGGAGGGGGTCATACCTGTATTTGGGGGGGTTGCCACCCCGTCTCGGCACCTCACCGCGGTCCGATGCTGCCTCTCCAGGATCCGGCGTTGTTCTTGTTGTTGGGCCTCGTCAGAGGGGGGAAGGCCTTTCTCCTTTCAACTAGGCTCGCGCGCGGCGCCGTGTTGCCCCCTTTCGAGATGTCCCGATCCTCAATCAGGGTGTCTACCGACGCCTGAGGTCCCAGCGCAGCTGATTCTAGTGTTTGGACGGCTGCAGGGACACCAGAATTTCGCTAATAAATGGTGGGCCGTGAGCGGAGCTCGGATCACACGTCCGCTCCGGCCGCCATGTTGACCACGTCCCCTAGGGAATAGCTTTTTGATGTCTTTTACTTTCTGATAATACTTCTCAGACTGGCCCAATCTGCATGGGTTCTTTCAAAGTTTATGTCTCCTTAGCTTCTTCTTCCAGCAAGGAAAGTCTCCTAAAAGTGATTAAACCTGATTTGATTTTCCCATTTTTTCTCTTTCTTCCGTGCTCAAATTCGATTTTTTCTATGTTTTGTCCAGTGTCTATGGCTTCATTTAAAACGGCTGGACAAGGTACATGTACCAAATAATAGTTCATCTCATCCTGTAAGCCTTGCTGAAACAAGTTTAACAATGTTTGTTCCACCCATTTAGTTTCCGCTGCTAACTCGCTAAATCTGGTAAGTTAAGCCATTAATATTCGTGACTGTTGCTGGATATCGCAGGTGAGCACTCAGCATTTGCTTTGCCAACATCTGTTGAAAACTAAGCATACTCCTTCAGCCATGCTTCCAAAGAGATTACTAGTGCCATGGCCCAGGACAAGGTGTCTCTTCAGAGGCAACTATTCAGATATCCCACTTTGCTCTTATTCAGTAGAAATTAAGTAGGCCAGAATGTGAAGTGAATTGTCCATCCCTTAATTAACTTCTTTAATTTGTCTGTATTTCCAACAAAACAAGGAGCCCCTGCCATTAGAGAAGAAAGGTATGAAGTATTTCAGGTCACCAAACCTTGTTTAAGTGCAGCATTCTCATTCTTTGAGGAATTAATTTCCATAATCATCTGCTGGATGGTTTCACTGGGACCTTTTAAAGGATCCATTATTTCCGGGAACACTGGATGCTGTGGGCGTCAAGAGCAGGTTGTGAAGGTCGCTCTGTTTCCATAAGGCCATGATCCCAGGGAAAGTGCAATTCTTTTCAGAAGCCACTGTACCAATTGCTAACTAAACTAAACATTATCAGTTGATAAGTGTTTCCCAAAAAACAATCACTTCTAGTGGAGGAAAAAGCCAACCGCACAAAAAACCTTTAGATGTCTAGACTTGAAGATCAAGGATGATGAAAAGGACCACATGATCCAGATCAGCTAAGGGTTCAGGACCCTAAATGAGACAATCAATTGGAAACAACAAAATAAGGGCAACGACAAATGAGCACATAACTACTATCCAATATGAAATAGAACAGGAAATGTTGCAATGCCTCATTCCTTTGAATAAACCTACTTAAATATAAAGTAGAAACAGTCCTGGGAAGCAGTAGGGCCATTTTGGCATGGGAAGAAATGCCCACTGAATAAAGAAGGAAGCATCATCTTGGACTGAGCAGAATGACTACAACAAGTCCAGAAGATGGCACCATTTGCTGTCCGTGTTCTCTCTCACCCAGTACAGAAGATGGTCTCATGCCTCCCTGATCTCTTTTCAGAAGTCTGATGCTAAAATCTCTGCATCACTGGCAGCCTCATTTATGATCCCCTCATGGACACCACAACCAAATGGTTCTCATCCAATGAAGTTTGAAGTAAGTTGGCTCTGTTTCGAAACTATGGATTTCACAGGTAGCACGTTTCCTGACAGTCTCAGCTTCTGGTGTTTTAGTCTCCCTTACAAGGATGTTGGAGAGTCTCTTGCAGTCCTATTGCATCCTTTCATTCCCATTTCTTGGAGATGCTTCCCTGAGGCTCACTTCACTATACATTGCAATTGTGCCGAAAAGAAGTAATGTTCCAAATCTGGTGTGCCCTGGCCGACTACTGTTCTTCAGTCTGGCAAGTGCAATCTGGTGTCTACAGATCCCAAAAACTTTGTAGAAGAACAGCATAGGCACTCATACTAGTAGTGTTGTAGACTCCCATTGTAGTGACAAGACTGCTAGATTTTTGGCAGCAGCACCAACGTGTATGATCCCACACCGTGTGGCAACAGTCGGCCTAACCCTTCTGGCTAGCTAGCAACACCTCACAGTACCAAAGGTAGAAATGATTTGTGGCAGTGTATCGCATGACATTCACACTCCTCAAGGAAGTCGTGGTAGAACAGATTGTACCCCTCTCTCAGATATACAAGTCTCATACATGCAAAGACAAACAGAAACAGGATCTTGGTTCAACATGTTTTACTGAAGAAACTGCGTTCTATGTAAAAATGCATAAATTGCGATTATGAAGATAATAAAACAGAACATTATTACAGCGGTGACCAGGAAAGTGGAACACAGGAAGACTCCCACCATATTGTCCCTACCTACACTACTGAGTTTCTACATGAGAGCAACAGGAGTGGTAGCCCTAAGTCAGCCATCTAGTCCCGGGAAGGAAGCTCAATCCACATACCTGTGTTAGAGGTAACGAAGAGGTCACTTAGCCTGCTGCCAGTCCTCCCATGTAGACAAAGAGGAAGCGTGAGGTTTCAGCAGAAACCGCGACAACGTGCAGCACGAGATGGCAGGCTGGCTGGAATGTCCCCTCTACCTAATTTCCGGGTAGCTTTTTCTTTTATAACAAAACATGTTGGTGTCCTGGGAACTGCCCAGATATGATAACACCTCTTGTCTGTGTAAGGTAGACATTGCAGTCTCTGGACCGGCAATGCCTTTTTACATAGATCATAGTTACTTCAATAAAACCTGGTAAACTATCATGTGTCGCCTTGGAGTGAGCACAGGATGGAATGTTGTGCAGAGAATGAATAACAATTCTGCTGGAAGGGTAACAGATATAAAATAATAAAACATCGCCACTAAAAAGAAGCCTTGCTAAAATAATATGAGGAATAAATTGGCAAGTGACTAGGTGAGAGGGCACAGGTCTCAGACC
Organism: Pleurodeles waltl; assembly: GCF_031143425.1. Classification (NCBI taxonomy): domain Eukaryota; kingdom Metazoa; phylum Chordata; class Amphibia; order Caudata; family Salamandridae; genus Pleurodeles; species Pleurodeles waltl. Next base: position 779,549,889 of record NC_090436.1, read on the forward strand.
CCACCTAAAACAAATGTGCCTACGTAAAATGCAAAAATAACATCACAACAGTAGATTGGTGAAATATTGAAGGAGGCAGGTTAGCATAACTGTTGAAATGGGGACTTTGGTTGGCAGTCAGGTTACCCCTGCCCAAGCAAAGACCCTCACTCTAGTCAGGGTGAAGGAGAATCAGCCTCAGTTAACCCCCAATGGTAGTTTGGCACAACCAAGCAGGCTTAACTTCAGAAGCAATATGTAAAGTATTTGTACCAACACACACAGTAACCCCGTGAACCCACTACAAAATGACAACACAGGTTTAGAAAAATAGGTAATATTTATCTAAACAAAACAACACCAAAACGATAAAAATCCAACATACACAAGTCAAGTTATGAATTTTAAAAAGAAAAAGTCTTAAATCCTTAGAAAACAGTGAGAACACTGTTATTTCACAAAAGTACCTAGGTAGCATCAAAATAAAGCCGCACAGGCGAGTGTGCATCGGAAAAAGCCAGCAATGCATAGATTTCTCACTCGCAAGCGAGCCTGTGCATTGTTCCTCCTCTGGTCGGGTCGGCGTGCACCGTTTCTTCTCTCCCTCAAGAGAGCGGTGCGTTGATTCCAGACAGGGACCTCGGGTCTGGGCAGGCTTTGCGTTGAATTTCCGCACCCAGAGATGTTGCTTTAAAATCCGGTTGGACGGTGTCAAGAAACCACGCTGCGTGGGGGCTTATGTTAATAACAGCAGCTGCTGCAGGTGTTGCTTGTTGTGTCTCCAGCCGCATTGCATTGATCTCCAAGCCGCGATGCAGGTGGAGCACTGATTTTAGCGGCGAGGCTGGCGGCGCGTCGTTTAGGAGCTGTGAGGCAGGTGGTGCATATAAAGTTTCTCTGCATAGCGGTCTTTGCGTGGATTTCTGTCCTTTTCCACCAGTTGCACCTTTCAAGGGTCCAGAGACAGATTAGGGCACCACTTGGCAGGCAGGACTCTCAGCAGAAAGCCCAAGTGCTGGCAGAGAGAAGTCTTTGTTTTCCCTGAGACTTCAACAACAGGAGGCAAGCTCAGTTCAAGCCCATGGAAATTCTTCACCAGTGGGAAGTCAGACAAAAGTCAGTCTTTGTCCTACTTAGGCCTACTTCAAAGAGAAGTCTCTGTTGTTTTCAAGATCCTGCCTTGCCCAGGCCAGGCCCCAGACACACACCAGGGGCTTGGAGACTGCATTGTGTAAGGGCAGGCACAGCCCTTTCAGGTGTAAGTGACCACTCCTCTCCTCCCTCCTAGCACAGATGGCTCATCAGGATATGCAGGCTACACCTCAGCTCCCTTTGTGTCACTGTCTAGAGGAGAAGTGCAAAGAGCCCAACTGTCAAACTGACCCAGACAGGGAATCCACAGACAGGCAGAGTCACAGAATGGTTTAAGCAAGAAAATGCCTACTTTCTAAAAATGCCATTTTCAAACACACATTCTAAAAACCAACTTCATTAAAAGATGTATTTTTAAACTGTGAGTTCAGAGACCCTAAATTCAATTTTTCTGTCTGCTCCCAAAGAGAATCTGCGCTTTAATGATATTTAAAGGCAGCCCCCATGTTAACCTATGAGAGAGAGGCCTTGCAACAGTGAAAAACGAATTAGGCAGTGTTTCACTGTCAGGATATGTATAACACATAAATACATGTCCCACCTTTAACACACACTGCACCCTGCCCATGGGGCTACCTAGGGCCTGCCTTAGGGGTGCTTCCATGTATAAAAAGGGCAGGTTTAGGCCTGGCAAGTAGGTACACTTGCCAAGTCAAGTTGGCAGTTTAAAACTGCACTCACAGACACTGCAGAGGCAGGTCTGAGCCATGTTTACAGGGATACTAATGTGGGTGGCACAACCAGTGCTGCAGGCCCACTAGCAGCATTTGATTTACAGGCACTGGGAACTTGTAGTGCACTTTACTAGGGACTCACTAGTAAGTCAAATATGCCAATCATGGATTAGCCAATGTACACATATAATTTATACAGGGAACACTTACACTTTAGCACTGGTCAACAGTGGTAAAATGTCCAAGGCAAATAAAACAGCAAAACCAGAGTTTAGCACACAGATGCAACTTGGGAAGTAGAGGCAAAAAGTTAGGGGAGACCATACCAATGATGCCAAGACTAACAATAACCATCTTGGCAAGAGCTATTTTTCCCATTGCTGGTATTTGTAGAGTATTCCCATATCCAAGAAACATATCCCTTTACAAGACAGTAGTGCCCTGTCCTGCTTCCCAGTCACTAGAACAGTCAGAGTGATAAATCTGAATTTAAATAAATCAGGTCCCCGTGTTATGCCTTGGTCTGGCTATTAGGGCAGGCTCTTGTCAGATGTTGGTCCCGCTAGGAAGCTGCAAATATCATTCCAGCTAGCCCAAGTATTGACTGAACTCACTAAGGCTATTGATAGCCTAGGTCAGATCTAGGTTATAATTTCTTATAAAAAGCAATAGGTCTTCTGCATATAGAAACATGGTGTGTACCTCATCCACTAGTTGCAATCCTTTGCTGCTCCGTTACTTTTTGATAATACTAGCAAGGGTTCTATCACCAAAGCAAATAACATAGGGATAGTGGACAGCCCTGACTTGTTCTATATGATATGCTTATGGAAGGCAATATTATTCTATCCGTCCTCACTCTTGTAGCAGCGTTATTAAATAGTAAAGTGATCCAGAACATGAGGTTTCCTGCGAACACTATTGTAGGAGGCTGGCCTGGCTTGTAGTGGGTACCAAGGGGTACTTACACTCTGTACCAGGTCCAGTTATCCCTTATTAGTGTAGAAGAGGTGTTTCTAGCAGCTTAGGCTGATAGAAGGTAGCTATAGCAGAGCAGCTTAGGGTGAACTAGGAGACATGCAAAGCTCCTACTATACCACTGGTGTCATATGCACAATATCATAAGAAAACACAATACACAGATATACTAAAAATAAAGGTACTTTATTTTTATGACAATATGCCAAAAGTATCTCAGTGAGTACCCTCAGTATGAGGATGCCAAATATACACAAGATATATGTACACAATACCAAAAATATGCAGTAATAGCAAAAGGAAGTAATGCAAGCAATGTAGAATTACAGTAGATTGCAATAGGAGCACATAGGTATAGGGGCAACACAAACCATATACTCCAAAAGTGGAATGCGAACCACGAATGGACCCCAAACCTATGTGAGCTTGTAGAGGGTCGCTGGGACTGTAAGAAAACAGTGAGGGTTAGAAAAATAGCCCACCCCAAGAACCTGAAAAGTCGGTGTAAAGTGCACCTATATTCCCCAGAGAGCACAGAAGTCGTGATAGGGGAATTCTGCAAGGAAGACCAACACCAGCAATGCAACCAAAGTGGATTTCCGGACGAGAGTACCTGCGGAACAAGGGGACCAAGTCCAAGAGTCATGACAAAGTCGAGATTGGGCAGATGCCCAGGAAATGCCAGCTGAGGGTGCAAAGAAGCTGCTACCGGATGGTAGAATCTGTGGATTCTGCAAGAACGAAGAGGACTAGGAACTTCCCCTTTGGAGGATGGATGTCCCACGTCGTGAAGAAGCTTGCAGAGGTGTTCCCAAGCAGAAAGACCGCAAACAAGCCTTGCTAGCTGCAAGGGTTGCGGTTAGGTTTTTTGGATGCTGCTGTAGCCCAGGAGGGACCAGGATGTCGCCACTTGGATGAGGAGACAGAGGGGGCGCCCAGCAAGTCAGGGAGCCCTCACAGAAGCAGGCAGCACCCGCAGAAGTACTGGAACAGGCACTTAGAAGAGGAGTGAACAGGAGCTCACCCGAAGACACAAAAGGGAGTCCCATGATGCCGGAGGACAACTCAGGAGGTTGTGCACTGCAGGTTAGAGTGTCGGGGACCCAGGCTTGGCTGTACACGAAGGAAATCCTGGAAGAGTGCACAGGAGCCGGAGCAGCTGCAAATCACGCGGTACCCAGCAATGCAGTCTAGCGTGGGGAGGCAAGGACTTACCTCCACCAAACTTGGACTGAAGAGTCACTGGACTGTGGGAGTCACTTGGACAGAGTTGCTGAGTTCCAGGGACCACGCTCATCGTGCTGAGAGGGGACCCAGAGGACCGGTGATGCAGTCTTTTGTTGCCTGCGGTTGCAGGGGGAAGATTCCGTCGACCCACGGGAGATTTCTTCAGAGCTCCTGGTGCAAGAAGGAGGCAGGCTACCCCCAGAGCATGCACCACCAGGAAAACAGTCGAGAAGGCGGCAGGATCAGCGATACAAGGTTGCAGTAGTCGTCTTTGCTACTTTGTTGCGGTTTTGCAGGCGTCCTGAGCAGTCAGCGGTCGATCCTTTGGCAGAAGGTGAAGAGAGAGATGCAGAGGAACTCGGATGAGCACTTGCATTCGTTATCTAAAGAATTCCCCAAAGCAGAGACCCTAAATAGCCAGAAAAGGAGATTGGCTACCTAGGAAGGAGGATAGGCTAGCAACACAGGTAAGAGCCTATCAGGAGGAGTCTCTGATGTCACCTGCTGGCACTGGCCACTCAGGGCAGTCCAGTGTGCCAGCAGCACCTCTGTTTCCAAGATGGCAGAGGTCTGGAGCACACTGGAGGAGCTCTGGGCACCTCCCCTGGGAGGTGCAGGTCAGGGGAGTGGTCACTCCCCTTTCCTTTGTCCAGTTTCGCACCAGAGCAGGGCTAGGGGATCCCTGAACCGATGTAGACTGGCTTATGCAGAGATGGGCACCATCTGTGCCCATCAAAGCATTTCCAGAGGCTGGGGGAGGCTACTCCTCCCCAGCCCTGACACCTTTTTCCAAAGGGAGAGGGTGTAACACCCTCTCTCTGAGGAGGTCCTTTGTTCTGGCGTCCTGGGCCAAGCCTGGCTGGACCCCAGGAGGGCAGAAATCTGTCTGAGGGGTTGGCAGCAGCAGCAGCTGCAGTGAAACCCCGGGAAAGGTAGTTTGGCAGTACCTTGGTCTATGCTAGAGACTCGGAGGATCATGGAATTGTCTCCCCAGTGCCAGAATGGCATTGAGGTGACAATTCCATGACCTTAGACATGTTACATGGCCATGTTCGGAGTTACCATTGTGACGCTATACATAGGTAGTGACCTATGTATAGTGCACGCGTGAAATGGTGTCCCGCACTCACAAAGTCTGGGGAATTTGCCCTGAACGATGTGGGGGCACCTTGGCTAGTGCCAGGGTGCCCACACACTAAGTAACTTAGCACCCAACCTTCACCAGGTGAAGGATAGACATATAGGTGACTTATAAGTTACTTAAGTGCAGTGGTAAATGGCTGTGAAATAACATGGATGTTATTTCACTCAGGCTGCAAGGGCAGGCCTGTGTAAGAATTGTCAGAGCTCCCTATGGGTGGCAAAAGAAATGCTGCAGCCCATAGGGATCTCCTGGAACCCCAATACCCTGGGTACCTCAGTACCATATATTAGGGAATTATAAGGGTGTTCCAGTATGCCAATGTGAATTGGTGAAATTGGTCACTAGCCTGTTAATGACAATTTGTAAAGAGAGAGCATAGCCACTGGTTTTTACCCACTGTTAGCCGAAAAGTTCCTGCTATCTTGCGATTTTACTGCTCTGTTTGAATCTGAATTGGCACTTATTAATCTAGCTTTTATGGAACTGGAATTTACTGTTTGCTTGTTTTATAAAAATTTATAAAAGTTTTCTTGAACGTCAGAACTTATTTAATGTATTTTAACTTGAAGGTTTGGGATAAGCAACGCCCCTCCTTACCTGAGTAATACCTGATAGAGAAAGGGGTTTTCTTTAATTAATGGTGCTCTGAGACTCCGACCACTCTCTGTGCAGGAAGTTGGGCCGCTTAGAGCCCACTTCCGGTTTCGGGGCCTAACCGCGGTTTGCGGTCTAGTGGTTTGGTCCCATCAAGGGGGGATAAATGTCGGCTCAAACACGGCCGCTTTGGACTGTGGTGAGCGTGTTTTTCGTAATTGCTGCCGTTTTTACCCACTGTTAGCCGAAAAGTTCCTGCTATCTTGCGATTTTACTGCTCTGTTTGAATCTGAATTGGCACTTATTAACCCCTTCCCCGCCATGGACGTAATGGTTACGTCCATGGCAGCGCCCGTGTGACGCCATGGACGTAACCATTACGTCCTGAATGCTGCCCTCGGGAGAAGCGCTAGCGCTCCTCCCGAGGGCCGCCCCCCCACCCCCCTAGGTCAGGGCTGACAGGGGAATCCCTTCCCCTTCAACCCCCGACCCCCCCCCCCCACCCCCCCTGTGACGTCAGCGCGCGAGCGCGCGCTGACAATCACACAACCTCCCCCATCGCGCTGGAAGCAGAGCTTCCAGCGCGATCGAAAGAGAAATGCTCAGCATTTCTCTTTCGATCACGTGGGGGAGGCCCGGAGGGGCTTCAAAGGGAAGGAAATGTATTTCCTTCCCTTTGAAGTCTCTCCGAGGGTTTCAAAAGCCGGATTGCTTGCAATCCGGCTTTTGAAACCCCACTAGACACCAGGGATTTTTTTTTTTTATATGAAATTGACAGAAGGGAGCGACCCCTTGGGCAAGGGTCGCTCCCAGGGGGTCTTTTTTTTTTAAGGCCTTTTCTGCCCCCCCTAGACACCAGGGAGTTTTTTTTGTTTGTTTGTTTTTCACGTAAGGGGAGCGACCCCTTAGGCAAGGGTCGTTCCCTTGGGGGGCAAATTTATTTTAGGCCATTTCTGCCCCCCATGGGGGCAGATCAGCCTATTTTTATTAGGCCGATCTGCCCCCACGGGGGGCAGAAACCACTAGGCACCAGGGATTTTTGTTGTTGTTGTGTTTTACAGATGGGGAGCGTCCCCTTAGGCAAGGGTCGCTCCCCTGGAGGGGCAAATTGTATTTAGGCCATTTCTGCCCGCTTTGGGGGCCGATCGGCCGATTTTAGGTCAATCTGCCCCCAAGGGGGGCAGAAACCACTAGGCACCAGGGATCTTTTTTTTGCGCCGTCACGCAAGGGGAGCGACCTTGTAGGCAAGGGTCGCTCCCCGGGGGGGGGGGGGTGAGTGGGGCAAATTTATTTTAGGCCATTTCTGCCCCCCCTGGGGGCAGATCGGCCTATTAGTATTAGGCCGATCTGCCCACAGGGGGGGGCAGAAACCTCTAGGCGCCTGGGCAAATAGTTTTTTTGTGTTTTTTTTTTGTTTGTTTGTTTTTTTAGAGATGGGGAGCGACGCATTAGGCAAGGGTCGCTCCCCTGGGGGGCAAATTGTAGTTAGACCATTTCTGCCCCCATTGGGGGCAGATTGGCCGATTGTAGGTCAATCTGCCCCCAAGGGGGGCAGAAACCACTGGGCACCAGGGATCTTTTTTTTGCACCGTCACGCAAGGGGAGCGACCTTGTAGGCAAGGGTCGCTCCCCGGGGGGGGGGGTGAGGGGGGCAAATTTATTTTAGGCCATTTCTGCCCCCCCTGGGGGCAGATCGGCCTATTGGTATTAGGCCGATCTGCCCACAGGGGGGGCAGAAACCTCTAGGCGCCTGGGCAAATAGTTTTTTTGTGTTTTTTTTTTTGTTTGTTTGTTTTTTTAGAGATGGGGAGCGACGCATTAGGCAAGGGTCGCTCCCCTGGGGGGCAAATTGTATTTAGACCATTTCTGCCCCCCTTGGGGGCAGATTGGCCGATTGTAGGTCAATCTGCCCCCAAGGGGGGCAGAAACCACTAGGCACCAGGGATCTTTTTTTTGCGCCGTCACGCAAGGGGAGCGACCTTGCAGGCAAGGGTCGCTCCCCGGGGGGGTAAATTTATTTTAGGCCATTTCTCCCCCCCTGGGGGCAGATCGGCCTATTGGTATTAGGCCGATCTGCCCCCCGGGGGGGCAGAAACCTTTAGGCGCCAGGGCAAATTTTTTTTTTTGTGGTTTTTTTTTTGTTTGTTTGTTTTTTTAGAGATGGGGAGCGACGCATTAGGCAAGGGTCGCTCCCCTGGGGGGCAAATTGTATTTAGACCATTTCTGCCCCCCTTGGGGGCAGATTGGCCGATTGTAGGTCAATCTGCCCCCAAGGGGGGCAGAAACCACTAGGCACCAGGGATCTTTTTTTTGCGCAGTCACGCAAGGGGAGCGACCTTGCAGGCAAGGGTCGCTCCCGGGGGGGGGGGGGGTGGGGGGGCAAATGTATTTTAGGCCATTTCTGCCCCCCTGGGGGCAGATCGGCCTATTGGTATTAGGCCGATCTGCCCCCGGGGGGGGCAGAAACCTTTAGGCGCCAGGGCAAATTTTTTTTTGTGTGGGTTTTTTTTTTGTTTGTTTGTTTTTTTAGAGATGGGGAGCGACGCATTAGGCAAGGGTCGCTCCCCTGGGGGGCAAATTGTATTTAGACCATTTCTGCCCCCCTTGGGGGCAGATTGGCCGATTGTAGGTCAATCTGCCCCCAAGGGGGGCAGAAACCACTAGGCACCAGGGATCTTTTTTTTGCGCAGTCACGCAAGGGGAGCGACCTTGCAAGCAAGGGTCGCTCCCCGGGGGGGGTGGGGGGGCAAATTTATTTTAGGCCATTTCTGCCCCCCTGGGGGCAGATCGGCCTATTGGTATTAGGCCGATATGCCCCCGGGGGGGGCAGAAACCTTTAGGCGCCAGGGCAAACATTTTTTTGTGTGGGTTTTTTTTTTGTTTGTTTGTTTTTGGGGAGATGGGGAGCGACGCATTAGGCAAGGGTCGCTCCCCTGGGGGCAAATTGTATTTAGACCATTTCTGCCCCCCTTGGGGGCAGATTGGCCGATTGTAGGTCAATCTGCCCCCAAGGGGGGCAGAAACCACTAGGCACCGGGGATTTTTTTTTTGGCACCAATGTCACGCAAGGGGGGGCGACCCCATAGGCAAGGGTCGCTCCCGAGGGGGCAGGGGGGTTGAGGGGTGGGGGACAAATTTATTTTAGGCCATTTCTGCCCCCCCTAGGCCCGGCTGAGCTAGAGGCCAAAATCCACAGGTAGGCACTGTTTTCTATGAAAAAATTTGATGTGTCCACGTTGTGTTTTGGGCCATTTCCTGTCGCGGGCGCTAGGCCTACCCACACCAGTGAGGTATCATTTTTATCGGGAGACTTGGGGGAACGCTAGGTGGAAGGAAATTTGTGGCTCCTCTCAGATTCCAGAACTTTCTGTCACTGAAATGTGAGGAAAAGATGTTTTTTTAGCCAAATTTTGAGGTTTGCAAAGGATTCTGGGTAACAGAACCTGGTCAGAGCCCCACAATTCACCCCATCTTGGATTCCCCTGGGTTTCTAGTTTTCAAAAATGCGCTGGTTTGCTAGGTTTCCCCAGGTGCCGGCTGAGCTAGAGGCCAAAATCCACAGGTAGGCCCTGTTTTCTATGAAAAAATGTGATGTGTCCAGGTTGTGTTTTGGGCCATTTCCTGTCGTGGGCGCTAGGCCTACCCACACAAGTGAGGTATCATTTTTATCGGGAGACTTGGGGGAACGCTGGGTGGAAGGAAATTTGTGGCTCCTCTTAGATTCCAGAACTTTCTGTCACCGAAATGTGAGGAACATGTGTTTGTTTAGCCAAATTTTGAGGTTTGCAAAGGATTCTGGGTAACAGAACCTGGTCCGAGCCCCGCAAGTCACCCCTCCTTGGATTCCCCTAGGTCTCTAGTTTTCAGAAATGCACAGGTTTGGTAGGTTTCCCTAGGTGCCGGCTGATCTAGAGGCCAAAATCTACAGGTAGGCACTTCGCAAAAAACACCTCTGTTTTTTTCCAAAATTTAGGATGTGTCCACGTTGCGCTTTGGGGTGTTTCCTGTCGCCGGCACTAGGCCTACCCACACAAGTGAGGTATCATTTTTATCGGGAGACTTGGGGGAACGCTGGGTGGAAGGAAATTTGTAGCCCCTCTCAGATTCCAGAACTTTCTGACACAGAAATGTGAGGAACATGTGTTTTTTTAGCCAAATTTTGAGGTTTGCAAAGGATTCTGGGTAACAGAACCTGGTCCGAGCCCCGCAAGTCACCCCTCCTTGGATTCCCCTAGGTCTCTAGTTTTCAGAAATGCACAGGTTTGGTAGGTTTCCCTAGGTGCCGGCTGAGCTAGAGGCCAAAATCTACAGGTAGGCCCTTCGCAAAAAACACCTCTGTTTTTTTCCAAAATTTAGGATGTGTCCACGTTGCGCTTTGGGGTGTTTCCTGTCGCCGGCGCTAGGCCTACCCACGCAAGTGAGGTATCATTTTTATCGGGAGTCTTGGGGGAACGCTGGGTGGAAGGAAATCTGTAGCTCCTCTCAGATTCCAGAACTTTCTGCCACAGAAATGTGAGGAACATGTGTTTTTTTAGCCAAATTTTGAGGTTTGCAAAGGATTCTGGGTAACAGAACCTGGTCCGAGCCCCGCAAGTCACCCCTCCTTGGATTCCCCTAGGTCTCTAGTTTTCAGAAATGCACAGGTTTGGTAGGTTTCCCTAGGTGCCGGCTGAGCTAGAGGCCAAAATCTACAGGTAGGCACTTCGCAAAAAACACCTCTGTTTTTTTCCAAAATTTAGGATGTGTCCACGTTGTGCTTTGGGGTGTTTCCTGTCGCCGGCGCTAGGCCTACCCACGCAAGTGAGGTATCATTTTTATCGGGAGACTTGGGGGAACGCTGGGTGGAAGGAAATTTGTAGCTTCTCTCAGATTCCAGAACTTTCTGCCACAGAAATGTGAGGAACATGTGTTTGTTTAGCCAAATTTTGAGGTTTGCAAAGGATTCTGGGTAACAGAACCTGGTCCGAGCCCCGCAAGTCACCCCTCCTTGGATTCCCCTAGGTCTCTAGTTTTCAGAAATGCACAGGTTTGGTAGGTTTCCCTAGGTGCCGGCTGAGCTAGAGGCCAAAATCTACAGGTAGGCACTTCGCAAAAAACACCTCTGTTTTTTTCCAAAATTTAGGATGTGTCCACGTTGCGCTTTGGGGTGTTTCCTGTCGCCGGCACTAGGCCTACCCACACAAGTGAGGTATCATTTTTATCGGGAGACTTGGGGCAACGCTGGGTGGAAGGAAATTTGTGGCTCCTCTCAGATTCCAGAAATTTCTGCCACCGAAATGTGAGGAACATGTGTTTTTTTAGCCAAATTTTGAGGTTTGCAAAGGATTCTGGGTAACAGAACCTGGTCCGAGCCCCGCAAGTCACCCCTCCTTGGATTCCCCTAGGTCTCTAGTTTTCAGAAATGCACAGGTTTGGTAGGTTTCCCTAGGTGCCGGCTGAGCTAGAGGCCAAAATCTACAGGTAGGCACTTCGCAAAAATCACCTCTGTTGTCTTCCAAAAATTTGGATGTGTCCACGTTGCGCTTTGGGGCGTTTCCTGTCGCGGGCGCTAGGCCTACCCACACAAGTGAGGTATCATTTTTATCGGGAGACTTGGGGGAACGCTGGGTGAAAGGAAATTTGTGGCTCCTCTCAGATTCCAGATCTTTCTGCCACAGAAATGTGAGGAACATGTGTTTTTTTAGCCAAATTTTGAGGTTTGCAAAGGATTCTGGGTAACAGAACCTGGTCCGAGCCCCGCAAGTCACCCCTCCTTGGATTCCCCTAGGTCTCTAGTTTTCAGAAATGCACAGGTTTGGTAGGTTACCCTAGGTGCCGGCTGAGCTAGAGGCCAATATCTACAGGTAGGCACTTCGCAAAAAACACCTCTGTTTTTTTCCAAAATTTAGGATGTGTCCACGTTCCGCTTTGGGGTGTTTCCTGTCGCCGGCACTAGGCCTACCCACACAAGTGAGGTATCATTTTTATCGGGAGACTTGGGGCAACGCTGGGTGGAAGGAAATTTGTGGCTCCTCTCAGATTCCAGAAATTTCTGCCATCGAAATGTGAGGAACATGTGTTTTTTTAGCCAAATTTTGAGGTTTGCAAAGGATTCTGGGTAACAGAACCTGGTCCGAGCCCCGCAAGTCACCCCTCCTTGGATTCCCCTAGGTCTCTAGTTTTCAGAAATGCACAGGTTTGGTAGGTTTCCCTAGGTGCCGGCTGAGCTAGAGGCCAAAATCTACAGGTAGGCACTTCGCAAAAATCACCTCTGTTGTCTTCCAAAAATTTGGATGTGTCCACGTTGCGCTTTGGGGCGTTTCCTGTCGCGGGCGCTAGGCCTACCCACACAAGTGAGGTATCATTTTTATCGGGAGACTTGGGGGAACGCTGGGTGAAAGGAAATTTGTGGCTCCTCTCAGATTCCAGATCTTTCTGCCACAGAAATGTGAGGAACATGTGTTTTTTTAGCCAAATTTTGAGGTTTGCAAAGGATTCTGGGTAACAGAACCTGGTCCGAGCCCCGCAAGTCACCCCTCCTTGGATTCCCCTAGGTCTCTAGTTTTCAGAAATGCACAGGTTTGGTAGGTTTCCCTAGGTGCCGGCTGAGCTAGAGGCCAAAATCCACAGGTAGGCACTTCGCAAAAAACACCTCTGTTGTCTTCCAAAAATTTGGATGTGTCCACGTTGCGCTTTGGGGCGTTTCCTGTCACGGGCGCTAGGCCTACCCACACAAGTGACGTATCATTTTTATCGGGAGACTTGGGGGAACGCTGGGTGAAAGGAAATTTTTGGCTCCTCTCAGATTCCAGAACTTTCTGCCACAGAAATGTGAGGAACATGTGTTTTTTTAGCCAAATTTTGAGGTTTGCAAAGGATTCGGGGTAACAGAACCTGGTCCGAGCCCCGCAAGTCACCCCTCCTTGGATTCCCCTAGGTCTCTAGTTTTCAGAAATGCACAGGTTTGGTAGGTTTCCCTAGGTGCCGGGTGAGCTAGAGGCCAAAATCTACAGGTAGGCACTTCGCAAAAAACACCTCTGTTTTCTTCCAAAAATTTGGATGTGTCCACGTCGCGCTTTGGGGCGTTTCCTGTCGCGGGCGCTAGGCCTACCCACACAAGTGAGGTATCATTTTTATCGGGAGACTTGGGGGAACATAGATTAGCAAAACAAGTGTTATTGCCCCTTGTCTTTCTCTACATTTTTTCCTTCCAAATATAGGAGAGTGTGTAAAAAAGACATCTATTTGAGAAAAGCCCTGTAATTCACATGCTAGTATGGTCACCCCGGAATTCAGAGATGTGCAAATAACCACTGCTCCTCAACACCTTATCTTGTGCCCTTTTTGGAAATACAAAGGTTTTCTTGATAGCAATTTTTTACTCTTTATATTTCAGCAAATGAATTGCTGTATACCCGGTATAGAATGAAAACGCACGTCAGGGTGCAGCTCATTTATTGGCTCTGGGTTCCTCGGGTTCTTGATGAACCTACAAGCCCTATATATCCCCGCAACCAGAGGAGTCCAGCAGACGTAACGGCATATTGCTTTCGATAATCTGACATTGCAGGGAAAAGTTACAGAGTAAAACGCAGAGAAACATTTATGTTTTTTTCACCTAAATTTCAATATTTTTCTTTTTCAGTTGTTATTTTCTGTAGGAAACCCTTGTAGGATCTACACAAATGACCCCTTGCTGAATTCAGAATTGTGTCTACGTTTCAGAAATGTTTAGGTTTCTGGGATCCAGCATTGGTTTCATGCCCATTTCTGTCACTGACTGGAAGGAGGCTGAAAGCACAAAAAATTGCAAAAATGGGGTATGTCCCAGAAAAATGCAAAAATTGTGTTGAAAAATTGGGTTTTCTGATTCAAGTCTGCCTGTTCCTGAAAGCTGGGAAGCTGCTGAGTTTAGCACCGCAAACCCTTTGTTGATGCCATTTTCAGGGGAAAAACCACAAGCCTTCTTCTGCAGCCACTTTTTCCAATTTTTTTGAAAAAAACAAAATTTTCCCTGTATTTTGGCCAATTTCTTGGCCTCTTTCAGGGGAACCCACAAAGTCTGGGTACCTCCAGAATCCCTAGGATGTTGGAAAAAAAGGACGCAAATTTGGCTTGGTTAGCTTATGTGGACAAAAAGTTATGCGGGCCTAAGCGCGAACTGCCCCAAATAGGCAAAAAAAGGCCTGCCACAGGAGGGGGAAAAGGCCTGGCAGCGAAGGGGTTAATCTAGCTTTTATGGAACTGGAATTTACTGTTTGCTTGTTTTATAAAAATGTATAAAAGTTTTCTTGAACGTCAGAACTTATTTAATGTATTTTAACTTGAAGGGTTGGGATAAGCAACGCCCCTCCTTACCTGAGTAATACCTGATAGAGAAAGGGGTTTTCTTTAATTAATGGTGCTCTGAGACTCCGACCACCCTCTGTGCAGGAAGTTGGGCCGCTTAGAGCCCACTTCCGGTTTCGGGGCCTAACCGCGGTTTGCGGTCTAGTGGTTTGGTCCCATCAAGGGGGGATAAATGTCGGCTCAAACACGGCCGCTTTGGACTGTGGTGAGCGCGTTTTTCGTAATTGCTGCCGTTTTTACCCACTGTTAGCCGAAAAGTTCCTGCTATCTTGCGATTTTACTGCTCTGTTTGAATCTGAATTGGCACTTATTAATCTAGCTTTTATGGAACTGGAATTTACTGTTTGCTTGTTTTATAAAAAATTTATAAAAGTTTTCTTGAACGTCAGAACTTATTTAATGTATTTTAACTTGAAGGGTTGGGATAAGCAACGCCCCTCCTTACCTGAGTAATACCTGATAGAGAAAGGGGTTTTCTTTAATTAATGGTGCTCTGAGACTCCGACCACTCTCTGTGCAGGAAGTTGGGCCGCTTAGAGCCCACTTCCGGTTTCGGGGCCTAACCGCGGTTTGCGGTCTAGTGGTTTGGTCCCATCAAGGGGGGATAAATGTTGGTTCAAACACGGCCGCGCGCAGCGGCCGCGCCGCTGGCGCGCCAAAGGCAAGCCCGTCTGCGCCCGTCCGTGCCAGAACGGGCCAGAGGGCCAGGAATTTTCATCTTGTCCTGGAAAAATTAGTTACACCATAGAAGAACTCAAGAAGCTGGCAGGCCCCCGGTGCACCCACACCCTTAGCCCTGACACTGCTTGCGCCTGGAGGTGTGCGCAGTGTAATTGGATGGTGCCTATACCATCTTTGATGGGAAAGCAGAAAACCCAGGGTGTTTGGGGTGCTGGGGAGAACAATTTTGACCATGCTTTGGATGGAATTGTAAGGGAGGGCAGAGCGGGGGGCTCTCTCGCTCTTATAAATGTTAGATCCCTCCCTAAACACAAATTTGAAATTAATGAGCTCATTCTTACTCTCAACATTGACTGTCTCTTCCTAACAGAAACTTGGGCGAGCCCTGACTCGGACCCCGATTTTATTGAAGCAACTCCTACCGGCTTCTCCTTTTACAGGGTGGACAGGAACACAGGCAGAGGAGGAGGCTTGGCCATTATTTGTAGGTCTGAGCTCATCTGTACCTGGACTAGTGCCAGTCACACTCCAGAGGTCTGTGAAGCTATGGCCTTTAAACTACTCCGTGATAAATCTCTAGTTTGGGAAGGCCTGCTAATTTACCGCCCCCCCCGGCCCCGTTTCGAAGTTTCTTTCGATATGGCCCTCAGTATTGGAACCTCTAATCATGGCCCCTAAAGCCATCATCTTGGGTGATTTCAATATCCATTTTGATAATACGCGTGACTCGCAGGTTGTGGAATTCCTCAATCTTATGATGGTTCTGGATTGGGTCCTAAAGGATGGGATGGCCACTCATAGAGCTGGGCATACCCTAGAAGGGATTTTTACCCGTCCCGAGGAAGCATCATATCTTTCTACCACCCCATTAGAGTGGACAGATCATGCCCTCCTGACGTTCAAATTTCTGGCCAAGCAGCAGCTCATAATATCCATTCCCCAGAAAAACCTGATAAGACCCTGGAGAAAAATTGTAGTAGAACCACTGAAAGCTACACTTCTACACAATTGGAATGATCCAAAGGTGTCCATGCTGTCTCCGCTTGCTAGATTCAATCTGGGCATTAAACAAGCAATGGACACGCTAGCACCGGCAATAATCTCTGCTTCCCGTATTAGGAAGAAACTTAATCAACCTTGGTTCTCTCAAGCCCTCAAAATCCTACAGAGGAAATATCGGCAGAAGGAGCGCTGTTGGAAACTCAGCCTCTGCGAAGCCGAGAGGGTGGATCTCAAGCTCGCACTTAACACTTATAAAGAAGCTTGTCGGGTAGCCAAATCGGACTACTTCACATGTAAAATCAGCGAAGCAGCCAACTCTTCTAGAGAACTATTTAGAACTGTTAATGCTCTCACCACTCCTTTAGGCTCTCCCAAAGTAGAAAATTCCCAAGACTTCTGTAATAAAGTAGCCAAATTTTTTGAATGTAAGGTTCTTGATATTTACTCCAGCTTTAGGCTGGAGAAGAAACTAGCTAGCCCGTCCCCCTGGCTGACTGTTCATCTGCACCCTGAGGTGACAATGAACGGGTCGCCAGACAAGCCACTCCTATTTTCAAAATTTAAGATGCCCTCTCATGAGGCTCTGTGTAAACTGCTCTTGGAGGGTAAATCTGGCTCCCCTATGGATCCCTGCCCCCGGCTATCCTCCAATTAGTACCAGAGCTAGTGGTTTCTATGCTGGCCCCTATTTTTCAGGAAGTGCTAGCATCGGGCTGTTACCCCAGGGTTTGGAAAGAAACTACCATTATTCCGCTAAAAAAGAAGGCAGGTGGTAAACCCGATGACTTGACGAATTTACGCCCAATAGCCCTTCTCCCCTTTGCGGCCAAAATCTTAGAAAAACATCTTAATAAAGAATTGGTTGATTTCCTGTCTGCCTCTAAAGGCTTGGACAGCTCGCAACATGGTTTTCGGAAATCCCACAGCACTGAATCAGCTCTTATTGCATCATCGGACACCATACGCAGATTGGTGGATAAGGGTCTTTCTGGTGTTATTGGACCTGTCAGCAGCTTTTGACACCATTGCTCCCCATATCCTGCTTGACCGCTTATATCAGGCAGGCATTAGAGACCAGGCCCTTAAATTGATTGAATCTTTTCTATCTGACAGGTGGGCCACAGTTAGCAGTGGCGATTTTAGATCCTTTTCCTACCTTTTGCCGTGTGGGGTCCCTCAGGGCTCCTCTTTAAGCCCGACGCTATTTAACGTGTATGTGGCACCGCTGGCAGAGCTGGTTCGCTCCTTTGGCTTTATTCCCACTTCATATGCAGACGATACGCAAATTATTATCCCTATTGATAAAAATCTTGAAGAAGTGGCTATCCGTTTCAGCGCCTGCATGACAGCAGTCAATCACTGGATGAAGTCCAACTGGTTGAAACTCAACTGTGAAAAAACTGAGATTCTGTGCTTTGGAATTGAAAGGGTACATTGGTCTTCTAGCTGGTGGCCTGAGGAGTGTGGGACGCTTCCTGTTCCACGGTCTACCTCAAGAAATTTAGGAGTAGTATTTGATGAGCAACTGTCATTTAAACCTCAGGTCAATCTGACAGTTAAGTCCTGCCTGTGGATTATGAAGAAATAAAAAAAAAAAATTCCTTTTATTCCACAGACCTGTAGAACCACTGTCATTTTGGCTTTAGTTATTTCCAGATTGGATTATGGAAATGCACTTTTTCTCAATCTGGATAAAGAATCTTTACACAAACTACAGTTGATGCAGAATACTGCTGCCAGGCTATTATTAAAATTGCCTCGTGGGGCCTCTGTTAAGAGCTGCCTTAAAGATCTACACTGGCTGCCGGTAATTCATCGGCTCTCTTTTAAGGCTCTCTGCATCACTCACAAGGCTGTCCATGGGATTGGGCCTATGACACTTACCACCAAGCTGCAATGGCACAGGCCGAATCGGCTGTTGCGCTCGGCCTATGCCTATCAAATTCAAATATCCCGCACTAAGAAAGTAAAGTGGGGAGACAGAGCATTTACCATTGCAGCTGCTAAAATCTGGATCTCTTTACCGCTGAATATAAGGCAAGAACATAACTATTTAACATTTAGGAAATTGGTCAAGACCTGGCTGTTTCCTCAATAAGTTTGGGAGATCTCCGGTCTAGTTAGCCCGCCTCACCCAGTTAGCACTTCGATGCCCTTGGTCCGGAATGCGCTTTATAAATACTCAATACATACATACATACACTGAGGTTCTGGTTAGCAGAGCCTCAGTGAGACAGTTAGGCATCACACAGGGAACACATACATATAGGCCACAAACTTATGAGCACTGGGGCCCTGGCTAGCAGGGTCCCAGTGACACATAACAAACATACTGAAAACATAGGGTTTTCATTATGAGCACTGGGCCCTGGCTAGCAGGATCGCAGTGAGACAGTGAAAACACCCTGACATATACTCACAAACAGGCCAAAAGTGGGGGTAACAAGGCTAGAAAGAGGCTACTTTCTCAACCCCCCCCCCCCCCCAAACGAAGGACAATAAGGCTAACCTTGGCCAGTTGAGACTTTATTGTCTAAGTGGTGATAAGTAGAGAGTAGCTCTGCAATAGACTGGTTACTCCCTTTATCATCCACTATATGGTTACTTCCCTTTGGGGATGTAAACCACCCTGTTTGAAGTTTATTAGCTAAGCAACAATGTGAAGATATATTTTCAGAGTTTCTATCAGTAAGTTGTAGTTTAGAACAGTGAGAATTGTCCACTGGGCCTATTTCTAGTGATGAGAATGCCAGACAGGGATGCTGTCTCAGTAAAGCCATAGCTGGGCAAAAACTTTGTCCATATGGCTGGAAGAGAGAACAGGGATGCTGTTTCTCTTGTTTTGGAGCAGGGCAGGGATGCTGTCCTATGAGCTCCACACTAGGGCAGGGTTGCTGTCCTCAGTGTTGTGAGGCAGTGCAGGGTTTCTGCACTAAAGTTTCTCTGGGAGGGTTGGAGGGATGTTCCATGTTAACTACAATGGTGCTCTTTTTCTCACCAATATGAGTTATCCCACAGAGAGGTACTTCCACCTCAGGGAGTACAGCTATGCTAGCTGATGATTCCCTTAGAACAGGTGCCACCCCAGGGGAGGTTTATCCCACCACAGGAATGGTATCCTGAATGGCAGGGTGGTTAGGGGATACTGTGATACCCTTTTTACTTGTTGTTGGAGAGGGATCCTGAGTTTTCAGGTTTTCTTCTCTCCTTTGCTTTTTCATTTCAGTAGAAATGAGAGGGAACAATTCCTCAGGGATACCCAGCATGGCTGCATGGGTATAAAACTCTACATCAGCCCAACCTGAGGCCTCTAGGTCATTACCTAAGAGACAGTCTACAGGTAAGCTAGGTGACACTACCACCTGCTTAGGGCCAGTAACTCCACCCCAACTAAGCTGAACTATAGCTAAGGGAAGAAACCTAGTGGAGTTATGGACATCAATAATCTTATACTGTTGTCCAATGATGTGTTGTTCAGGAGCCACTAGGTTTTCAGTCACCAAAGTGATACTGGCACCTGTGTCCCTGTAGGCCTGGGCCTCAACACCATTTATTGAAACTGTCTTCCTGTACTTATCCATTGTAAGGGGACAAGCAGCCAGTGTGGCAAGGCCAATGCCACTAGGTGTGACTGAAACTGTCTTGGGACTGACTACCCCAGTTTCTATGATGGACCCATAAGTGAACCCAACTACACCCTTAGTTTGACTGTTGCCAGCAGTCCCACCACTATTACCACTACTGCTAGGGGCACTAGAGCTTGATGTATTAGTGGTGGTAGGCTCAGGGGGTTTACCTGGACAGGACTTATCCCCTGGCCTATGGCCTTTATTTTTACACACAAAGCAGCAAGGCTTTTTAATGTGTGTAGGTTGTGAAGAAGAGGAGGAAGAATTTTTTTATCCCCACCCCCTGAAGAGTGTTTAGGATTTGAAGAAGGATCTTTGGTTTTACCCTTATCCCCATGCTTATCCTGAGATTTCTCACCATCTTTCTTCTTGCCATCCTTGTCACCACCTGTGTGAACTTTTCTGTTCACTCTTGTTCTGACCCATTTGTCTGCCTTCTTTCGCAATTCTTGGGGAGAGGTCAGATCTGAGTCCACTAGATATTGGTGTAACAAATCAGACACACAGTTATTCAGAATATGCTCTCTCAGGATCAGATTATACAGGCTTTCATAGTCAGAAACTTTACTGCCATGTAACCACCCCTCCAAGGCCTTCACTGAATGGTCAACAAAGTCTACCCAGTCTTGTGAAGACTCTTTTCTGGTTTCTCTGAACCTAATCCTGTATTGTTCAGTGGTTAAGCCAAATCCATCCAAGAGTGCATTCTGTAAAACTGTAAAATTATTGGCATCACTTTCGTTCACAGTAAGGAGCCTATCCCTACCTTTTCCACTGAAAGATAGCCATAGGATAGCAGCCCACTGCCTTTGAGGGACTCCCTGTACCATACAGGCCCTCTCAAGTGCAGCAAACCACTTGTTAATGTCATCCCCTCCTTGTAAGGGGGAACTATCTTATGCAGATTCCTAGAATCATGCTCTTTCACAGGATTACTATCTGGAATACTGCTGCTGCCACCATGGGATCCTAACCCCAACCTCTGTCTCTCTTTTTCTAAGTCTAATGATTCCCTGTCTAGAGCCAGCTGTTGCTGTTTAAGCTTCAGCCTGGACTCTTCCACTCTCAATCTATTGAGTTCCCTTTCTAACAGTCTGTCATCAGGGTGGGTGGGTTGGGAATGCTTTGACACAGAAGAATGATGTGAATGAACAGAGGGAGACCTGTCCCTAACAGTTGGCACTCTAGCAACCTGGCCTGCAGGAATAAAATTATCCCTACTGTGATGCGAACTTACATTACTACCAGCTATGCTAGGTGGTCTGCTAAGGGGCTGGTTAGGAAGGTCACCTTCTAGCACTCTTACTGGGGCTCCCCTGAGTCAGAGTGTGAGCTATCTCCTAACTTCTCAATGGATGTGCCAGCTAAGGCCTTATCATTCTCAATAAGCATGTTAGATAACAATTCTCTAGAGGGATTCTTTCCCACCCCTAAACCTCTATGAATGCAGAGACTCCTCAAACCCTTCCAGTTAAGGTGGTCATAAGCTGAGCTGACCAGATCAAGAGAAGGTCCTATATCAGACATGATAGAAAAAGGTTTAGGGACAGATAAAAGAAAGAAAAAGTTTCAGGACTTTTTAGGGAAACAGAAAAAAAACTTTTTCAACTTTTTAGAAACGTTTTGAAAGTTTAGGAGTACTTTTCAGCACTTAGCAGATAGTGTAAGAGAAGAAAAGCAAAGCTTTTTGGTTAGGTATACATACACTGAACTTGTTTTGTATATTATTCTCTTATGAAAAGTACAAAATGACAAAGTGGTAAGTAGTTGCAAGTACTTATGCCACCGCTGCACAACCAATGTAGGAGGCTGGCCTGGCTTGTGGTGGGTACCAAGGGGTACTTACACTCTGTACCAGGTCCAGTTATCCCTTATTAGTGTAGAAGAGGTGTTTCTAGCAGCTTAGGCTGATAGAAGGTAGCTATAGCAGAGCAGCGTAGGCTGAACTAGGAGACATGCAAAGCTCCTACTATACCACTGGTGTCATATGCACAATATCATAAGAAAACACAATACACAGATATACTAAAAATAAAGGTACTTTATTTTTATGACAATATGCCAAAGTATCTCAGTGAGTACCCTCAGTATGAGGATGTCAAATATACACAAGATATATGTACACAATACCAAAAATATGCAGTAATAGCAAAAGGAAGTAATGCAAGCAATGTAGAATTACAGTAGATTGCAATAGGAGCACATAGGTATAGGGGCAACACAAACCATATACTCCAAAAGTGGAATGCGAACCACGAATGGACCCCAAACCTATGTGAGCTTGTAGAAGGTCGCTGGGACTATAAGAAAACAGTGAGGGTTAGAAAAATAGCCCACCCCAAGACCCTGAAAAGTAGGTGTAAAGTGCACCTATAGTCCCCAGAGAGCACAGAAGTCGTGATAGGGGAATTCTGCAAGGAAGACCAACACCAGCAATGCAACCAAAGTGGATTTCCGGACGAGAGTACCTGCGGAACAAGGGGACCAAGTCCAAGAGTCGCGACAAAGTCGAGATTGGGCAGATGCCCAGGAAATGCCAGCTGAGGGTGCAAAGAAGCTGCCACCAGATGGTAGAAGCTGTGGATTCTGCAAGAACGAAGAGGACTAGGAACTTCCCCTTTGGAGGATGGATGTCCCACGTCGTGAAGAAGCTTGCAGAGGTATTCCCATGCAGAAAGACCGCAAACAAGCCTTGCTAGCTGCAAGGGTCGCGGTTAGGGTTTTTGGATGCTGCTGTAGCCCAGGAGGGATCAGGATGTCGCCACTTGGATGAGGAGACAGAGGGGGAACCCAGCAAGTCAGGGAGCCCTCACAGAAGCAGGCAGCACATGCAGAAGTACTGGAACAGGCACTTAGAAGAGGAGTGAACTGGAGCTCACCCGAAGACAAAAAAGGGAGTCCCACGACATCGGAGGACAACTCAGGAGGTTGTGCACTGCAGGTTAGAGTGTCAGGGACCCAGGCTTGGCTGTGCACGAAGGAAATCCTGGAAGAGTGCACAGGAGCCGGAGCAGCTGCAAATCACGCGGTACCCAGCAATGCAGTCTAGCGTGGGGAGGCAAGAACTTATCTCCACCAAACTTGGACTGAAGAGTCACTGGACTGTGGAGTCACTTGGACAGAGTTGCTGAGTTCCAGGGACCACACTCGTCGTGCTGAGAGGGGACCCAGAGGACCGGTGATGCAGTCTTTTGTTGCCTGCGGTTGCAGGGGGAAGATTCCGTCGACCCACGGGAGATTTCTTCAGAGCTCCTGGTGCAAGAAGGAGGCAGGCTACCCCCAGAGCATGCACCACCAGGAAAACAGTCGAGAAGGCGGCAGGATCAGCGATACAAGGTTGCAGTAGTCGTCTTTGCTACTTTGTTGCGGTTTTGCAGGCGTCCTAAGCAGTCAGCGGTCGATCATTTGGCAGAAGGTGAAGAGAGAGATGCAGAGGAACTCGGATGAGCACTTGCATTCGTTATCTAAAGAATTCCCCAAAGCAGAGACCCTAAATAGCCAGAAAAGGAGGTTTGGCTACCTAGGAAGGAGGATAGGCTAGCAACACAGGTAAGAGCCTATCATGAGGTGTCTCTGACGTCACCTGCTGGCACTGGCCACTCAGAGCAGTCCAGTGTGCCAGCAGCACCTCTGTTTCCAAGATGGCAGAGGTCTGGAGCACACTGGAGGAGCTCTGGGCACCTTCCCTGGGAGGTGCAGGTCAGGGGAGTGGTCACTCCCCTTTCCTTTGTCCAGTTTCGCTCCAGAGCAGGGCTGGGGGATCCCTGAACCGGTGTAGACTGGCTTATGCAGAGATGGGCACCATCTGTGCCCATCAGAGCATTTCCAGAGGCTGGGGGAGGCTACTCCTCCCCAGCCCTGAAACCTTTTTCCAAAGGGAGAGGGTGTAACACCCTCTCTCTGAGGAAGTCCTTTGTTCTGCCTTCCTGGGCCAAGCCTGGCTGGACCCCAGGAGGGCAGAAACCTGTCTGAGGGGTTGGCAGCAGCTGCAGTGAAACCCCGGGAAAGGTAGTTTGGCAGTACCTGGGTCTGTGCTAGAGACTCAGGGATCATGGAATTGTCTCCCCAATGCCAGAATGGCATTGGGGTGACAATTCCATGACCTTAGACATGTTACATGGCCATGTTCGGAGTTACCATTGTGACGCTATACATAGGTAGTGACCTATGTATAGTGCACGCGTGAAATGGTGTCCCCGCACTCACAAAGTCCGGGGAATTTGCCCTGAACGATGTGGGGGCACCTTGGCTAGTGCCAGGGTGCCCACACACTAAGTAACTTAGCACCCAACCTTCACCAGGTGAAGGTTAGACATATAGGTGACTTATAAGTTACTTAACTGCAGTGGTAAATGGCTGTGAAATAACGTGGACGTTATTTCACTCAGGCTGCAGAGGCAGGCCTGTGTAAGAATTGTCAGACCTCCCTATGGGTGGCAAAAGAAATGCTGCAGCCCATAGGGATCTCCTGGAACCCCAATACACTGGGTACCTCAGTACCATATACTATGGAATTATAAGGGTGTTCCAGTATGCCAATGTGAATTGGTGAAATTGGTCACTAGCCTGTTAGTGACAATTTGTAAAGAGAGCATAACCACTGAGGTTCTGGTTAGCAGAGCCTCAGTGAGACAGTTAGGCATCACACAGGGAACACATACATATAGGCCACAAACTTATGAGCACTGTGGTCCTGGCTAGCAGGGTCCCAGTGACACATAACAAACATACTAAAAACATAGGGTTTTCACTATGAGCACTGGGCCCTGGCTAGTAGGATCCCAGTGAGACAGTGAAAACACCCTGACATATACTCACAAACAGGCCAAAAGTGGGGGTAACAAGGCTAGAAAAGGCTACTTTCTCACAACTATGCCCCGGGGCACAGCAACCATGAACTTCCAGATAATTGATTTGAAAGTTTTTCCAAGGTCGACTAACAGTGCAATTGAACTTAGATGTTTGTGGGAACCCTGCTCTATCATTCTGTTAAGATGGAGTAAATGTAAAAATGTACTGCTTTTAAGAATAAATCCGTGTTAGTCTGAGTGTATGAGTTTTGGAAGCAGTGGCTATATGCATCTTGCTAGGATTTTGCTGAATAATTTATAATCAGAATACAGCATAGACAACAGTCTATATTAAACTCTGTCCAAAGACTCCTTGAGGCTTAAGTAGTGAAATTATCTCCACTTCCCTGATGGTGGTGACGAGGACATGCAGATCCAGAGTCACTGTATCCACCAACGCCAGGTGTGGTTCCAGTGGATTGGCATATGTACAATAGAATTCTACCAGGAGTTCATTAGGTCATGTGGTCTTGCTGTTCGCCATCCCTTTCATGGCTTCTTTAATTTCATTATCTATTATTTACGGTTCTTTAATTCATTGTCATCAGGCATGATTCGAGCCAGGGTTGATCTATCTAGATTATTTCTATTACATTTTTCTTATATGGTTCGGAATAGAACTTTAGGAAGGTAACATTAATTGATCCCTGCTTGAAGATGCTCTGCCTGTTTCCTATCTCACATCATGTACTGGCCAGTCAAGTTTATTTAGTTCTCATTCTAAGGATTTCCTGACTCCAACCACTGCTCTAAAGCAGTCTCGTCTAATCATTACTTTGAAAGCTTCCAAATCTTTTAATAAGTTGGAACCTTTATCTGCATTTTCTTGAAAATAGTGTCAAGTGTGTTGTTTATTTGCTCTTTATTGGGTATATTCATATGCATAAAGACATACACCAATACAAAGACGTAGAGCGATAGGATCCCACACAAGGGAGCTATTAGGAGAAGAACGGAAAACTAGGATATGAAACAAGCACAAGGCTGCGATGATCCCTGCCAAGTCTGCATACAAGACAAACTAAGTGGGGGTAGGAGGCGGTGCAGTGTGGTGTGGCCTGTATGTAAGTGAATTTGATCACTAAGTGGTTGGGTGGGTGGTGCGCAGGGCTTAATTTATAAAACAATGTGTGCCAGGGCCCTCTTCAGGAGGCCACCGCTGCTTGCACCACCCATTGCCACTGCCAGTGCTGCCAATGACAGTACTTATACAACTACTAACCGTCACTCTGCTACAAGTGACACAGTTCAGACCCCAAAGCTATAGGAATGGCTTGGGTGGCAGGTATTAGTTGTTTTAAATGTATATTCAATTAAGAAACAACTACTGTTGGCTCATTTCTAATTTACTACTCAAACAGCACCACCGTGTGACAGCTGTCACAAGTGCCATGTTGACAATTAAGTGCTGAGCACCGGAAACCACTGGTTCACATTAAGCACTGGTGGTGTGGTGCACTGGCAAACCATATAAAGCCTATGGTGACTTGTCGTCTGATCTAGGAGCCAAATCCAGGAGAAAGGTGTCCCATCCTGAATTTGCCCTCTGTGTCCCCACTGTATCTTAAGCACCTGATAGCATCAACGTCTGCCTGGGCCAGTGTAGGAGGCCGGTATTGTAAAGAATTATGGGTAACACGGACTATAATTGGGATATTTAAAGCATATTTGTTTTATTTCTTTGGAGTGTTTATAGAGATATGATTATTTCACTCTACTAAAGTTCTTTCTTCCTTCTTTTCTTTTCCTAGGTTGGTTCTTCGGTCCTCGGGATTGCCTTAGTTTGGAACGTGCTTTTGCATGGATAGGTGGTTTTAGGCCGTCTTCATTTTCCCACCTGACCCACCGTATTTATGAAGGTATTCCCCCTCGTTGTTACCTTACCCTCCCTTCGTGTCCCCTAATCCCAATAGGGGTTCTTTTACTAAAATATGATCATACCTTGTGTAGCCACGTTCCTCGAGGAACGTGGCAGGGCCTTCCCGAGTTGGACGGCTCTCCGGGTGGTTCCCGGTCCATCTCTGCCTCTGTTGTTGCATCTTTTTCTGTTCTCGGTTTTCCACTCTGCTCCCCTCTGTCGTCACTCTTCTCCATGTCGTGTTCCGCTACTCCATTTTCTTCCCTTCCCTCTTCTCCCGTCTCTGTCTCCTTGTTCTGCTTCGCGTCCTCTCTTCCCGTCATCTGCCACCTCTCTACCTCTTCTCTCCAGTTCTTCACCTCCTGACCCCAGAAGTGGTCTGATGTCAACGGTTCTCTCCCTGTCGAAGTGCTGTCAGGCGTAGCCTTCTAACGGGACTCCCGTTACAGCCAGTTTCCAGTGTTCTGACTTCCAGAGCTCAACAAAAGGAGGATGGAGTTGGGAGGAGGATTTCCAGCTGACTACAATGGCCCACTTTGCGAGGGCCAGGTCAATGAATGTACCATAGAGCATGTAGCAATAGATGTCTGTGCCCAGTTCCTTCCTGAATATGTCTTCAAGCAAGGAGGTGTGCATGTACCAAGCTGGGATATATGTCCACCACTGTTGCCAACTTCTGGACATTAATAGAGGGTTGTGATCAGATAAAGATCTGCTCACATATTCCGAATGTGTTCTCTGAATCTGGATCGAGGTGGAACGTAATAGCCTGACATGCAAGACGTGAACTGAAGAGTAGTAGGAGTATTCCTTCTTATCAGGAGGTAGTGGCTTCCGATGATCCACTTGTCTCCAGTTACGCAACCACTCAGCCAGACTACAAACGGGCTTTCTGTGCTGGTATCCCAAACAAAGGGCAATGTGATCTGTCTAGTTGTACACTTAGGATACCTAACCGTCAGCTCTGTATCCTAACAGTACATTCAGCTATTGGGCTAGCCATTCTGATGTGACCTGGAGGAATTTTGGCCGGTCGATGATAAGGGGATTATCACTTCCATGTATAACCCTGAATCTGTCAAGCATGCCTTTAAACAGGACATATCTGCCTTCCCTGTCTTTTTGTGTGTCAATGGTTGTGAAAGGCACCCCTTGTATGATTCACATTAACTTTCCTTTTACATATGTGAAAAAATTATCTAAAGACCTCTGTGTAACATAGACACGTCTATCTTTGCCCTTGAAGGCAGAGAACCTATGCAACAGATATTTAATGTGACAAAACTATTCTTATTTAATGTACCCATGTGTGCTCCACAGCATGTTTCGAGTGTCTGGTGTGGTGCATCGCTTTTATGCTATACACCCCTAGTATAAAGATTTATTTGACGCATGTTTTTTCCCCATCCTATGTCTAGTATTATCTTGTCTCTACTTCAGAAGACATATTGTCAACAGTACACATCTCCCATCTCCAAGACAGAACATTAGTGACGTTCCTCCTAAACATTGTGGTGGTCATTACGAGTTTCGAGGTCTTTTAGTAAGACTGCCGCGGTGGCGGCCGCCGAAAGACCGCCATATTATGAGTCACACATGCGAAACCACCAAAAAACAGCCACAAAGTTGACACCGCCAGGATAAACGACAGCGGGAGAGAGGTGGTCCCCCCACCCACACCGCCACGCTGACAACATCCCACCCTCCAAATTACGACCCACAAATCAGCACAGCAGTCTTTGTGTGGCAGAAAACCATTGGCAGTGCGAACCGCCACAGTCGAAATAGCACCTTCACTATAACACAACCCCACATTAGACAGTGCGAATACCCCACACCTGATACACATACACACACCACACACACACCACTATTGAGTTGAGGGTCATGGTAGAAATGACAGTCTTTTCACAAGGATTTAACATTTGGGGTTATTGACACAAACATATCCTTAGTTTTAAGGCTCTCCTTGACAGAACTTCCAGCCGAGGATGTTAAGAAGCAATCATTGAAATTGTAACTTTGGATACTGTTTGGATGTGTCAGCTGTGAGGTACTGACATATGTTATACCTTGGGAGACGTCATGTATTCTAGGGAATGTTCCATTCATCCACATTTAGTAATTAAAATCCCATTTTGTAAGGTTGTAAGAGTACAGCATGTTTAGCGGGCACCTAAATTGAGATCCTAATGTGTCTATTCTCACTGTCTTGCACTATTTACAGGTAATGTTGTTGCGTTAACTCAGTTTCCTGCCCCATCTGCTGGCTGCCTTTGAAGAAGAAATCAGATCCTGTGTAAGGAAGACCTATTTTTTTAGCACTTTCCTCCACCTTCCATCCCCTTCCATGACATACATTTGTCTGCCATTTTTTGACATTTTGATTTCGTAGTATAAACATTGGGATATCAGTCAAAACAAACACATAAACAGTATATGTGCTCAATGGTGTTTATTCTGATAATATAGTTGAAAATAGAGAAGAGTTGGATCATGGTGTTTGAAATCATCAGAGTAGTAGGCACAGCTGGGGTAGTACAGGTCACGTATCCAGGACCCAGTGGAAATGGGCCAATGACAGTGGAGAGTCAATGAGGTATCTCAGTGGCATACAAGGGAGACAGTTCAGGAGAGATTCACTTCCTGGCAGTGTGATTGGTCTTGGCTTCATTTCCTACAGCATGTCTGGCTGGACAACCATGTTTGCAGGCGGGGATCCTCAGCTACAGAGAAAGGGGTGCTAGTGGCCTGAGAGTCCTCTGGCAGGGCTTCCATTCCACTAGCTGTAGCAGATGTTGAGGGCTGTGTTGGACTCTGGCATGGAAGGGGTCTGTTGGCGGGTGGAGGACTCACACAGGATGGTGGGTAGTTCCTTCAGCACCCATGTAATGGAGGCCATGGTGGCTCTGAGTGCCTGCCACGGCTGCATTGCCTCCTGGTGGTGTTCCCTTTGCAGACTCTGGTTCTCCTGTAATTTGGCAAGTATCTGGCCCATCCTGTCCAGGGATTGCTGGTATGCTCCAGGACTTGGGAGATGGCATCCTTGCCAGTCGTTTTCCTTGGTGGCCCCATCCCTTGTCCCACAGGTGCCCTCCCACTGGTCCTAGCCCACTGTGCCTGTGTCCAATGAAAGTTGTCACAGAGGGTAGTGCAACAATGAGCATAAACATGTTAATAAGACAATGTGTACTGTGACACTTGTGTTGAATGTATACATCATATCCCTCGTTTTCCTCATTGTGTACAAATAACCATCTGCACAATAGACATAATACCAGTAAGTGACATCTCATCAGCCATACTGTAGATCAAAACAGTTTCAGATAACAGTTTTTGCATTCATACCTGACCGTCATTGGAAGTATTGGAGGATCAGCTGAGGTCTTGAGTGCACATCATCCTCATCATCACGATCGTCATCACTGTCAATTGCACCTTCATCTATCACCGGTACAGCAGCCACCTCCTCCTCCTCCAGTGAAGGAACATGTTTTCTCAGGCCCAAATTGTGTAGCAGGCAGCATGCAACAACTATCTGGCAGATCTTTTGCGGAGAGTAGAGCAGGGAACCTCCAGAGATGTGCAGACATTGGAATCTTGCTTTCAGTAAGCGAAACGTGCATTCAGTCATCCTTCTTGTCCTGCCATGGGTCTGATTATAGCGATTTTCGCCTTCTGATCTGGGATATCTCACTGGTGTCAGCAACCATAATAGGTTAGGAAACGCAGAGCCACCTGTGTAGAAGACATTTGCACACATTACAATCCAGGAGTGGCATAAGGTGATCTGTGAAGAGTGAATAGCTAACTGTGGAACAACAAAAGAATAGACTCACCAATGATCCAAACCCGCTCGCTCTCTAGTTGTGCCATCATGTGTGGGACATTGCTGTTCCTCAGAATGTAGGAGTCATGCACAGATCCAGGGAACTAGGCTGTCACTTGAGATATGTATTGATCAGTGAGACACACCACCTGCACATTCATAGAATGATAATTTTTCTGGTTCCTAAATACTTGTCCATTGATCCGGGGAGAGGTCAAAGCAATGTGGGTGCCATGTATGGTCCCTATCACACGAGGGATATGTGCTACATCATAGCAGTCACCCTTCACAGTGGGTAAGTCAGCACGTTGTGAAAACCTTATGTAGCTGTCCATGTGTTTCAGCAAAGCTGACAGTACATCTTCCAACACAAAACTAAACATGGGCTGCGACATACCTGCTGCCAAACCCACTGTCACCTGAAAAGAGCCAGAGGCTAAGAAATGGAGCACTGATAACACCTGTTGGAGGGATGGCATAGAGATTACCTATCGCTGGCAGGAGATCCAGCTCCAACTGGGTACATAGTTCCCTGATGATCTGACGGTTCAGACGATACGTCTGTATAATGTGTCTTTCTTCCATATTTGCAAGGTCGACTAAGGGCCGGTAGACCAGTGCATTTCTCAATCTCCCCATTGGACGGTATCCAGGCATAGGATAGAACAAAATTCATGACACCTCTTACACTGTTGTTACAAAAAGCACACCATAGAAGTAGCAAACAGGACAAGTCATGTAAGGTATTTGATAGCTGACACAGGAAAGAGTTATTCACATACAACACAACTGTGACATACTGGCTGTAAATACCATTGCTATACTTGTCACAGGGGGTCTGTACAGAGATGGAAGTCAGAAATAGTAATATCATCCATCAGTCGGATACAGTTACTCCACTAGTGAGTTCACATGAGTTGAACTCATACATCAAGCAACTAGTGATTAACATCAAGCTAAGGCACACTAGGATGATATACAAATCATAAAAATAAGTAAAATGGCAGCCGCCTGTCCTGCATGCAGAGGAGAGATGGAAGTGACCTCATTTCGCCGGCATTAGTCGTCATGGTGGTCGGAACCACTGTGCAACTCCTCATTGGTTAACATTGATGTCTATGGGAAACTGGGTCGAATGATGATCACTGCCGGCGATGACGATGATGACTGTGGTATCCGTGACTGCCATTTTCTATAACCCCGCTCATTTGACTCCTGACACTCGAGCAAGCACGACCTCCACTGCGTGAGCTGCTGTGTTCTGTGTCTGGAAGCCACAACGGCACGTCTTGTAGGAGATAGGACCCCAGCCTTCACTCAGAAGGAACTGGAGAAACTAGTGGAAGGGGTCCTACTCCTGTATGGACAGTTGTATGGGCTCCAGATAAACAGGTCAGTACAATGTGAAATACTTATCAGGCTAGGGTGGTGTTTGACGGCGAAAGTGTGTGAATTCTGACATGGCATGATTGACTGCTGGGGTTATGTTGTATAATTGATAATGGCAAAATGTGGACTCGGTATGAGCATGTGCTGTGCATGCTGTGTGTAGGCCACTGCACATGCTGTATGTGTACTGTAACTCTACATGATTATCTCCTTTTGTCTGTGTCCCCCATGCAGGTCAGCGCCCATCAGAAAAAAGGGATATGGAGAGCCATAGCCAAGCAAGTGTGGACTCTGGGGGTCCACAGCCGGCAGATCACCCACTGCAGAAAGCGGTGGTAGGACCAGAGACGCTGGGCCCGGAGGACCATCGAGACCCAGCTGGGGACGTCCTCGCAACGAGGGAGGGGTGCCCTTTGGACCCTGACCCCCTAATGGCCCGCATATTTGAGGTGACCTACCCGGAGATTGATGGGCACTTGAGGGCAGCACAGCAGCCACAAGGGGATGAGTACAGACTATTTAATATCAGTTGTATGGGCTTCTATTGTGTCAGTTAGATTACTTAGGTACTAACGAGGTGTGTGTACATAAGATAAGAGTATAGTCTCTAGCTATTACTTCCACTGTTTAGAAGTGGTGTAAGTTAGCTTTTCAACACCATGTAGGCAGTAATATGTTTGTGCTATACCTCCTTGTCCAGTTACGTTTATACACACTCCTATGTTTAGTGATTCTCAAACCTCTATTCTCGATCCCTGAGTCTGCTTTAGATAGCCAATGCCATCTTGTCAGGGCTGATATTGGGTAATAAGTTCTGTGAGTAGGGAACTCACTGTGAAATAATTGCATTGCCAATGGACGTCTGTACATCATGAGTCCTTTACCTACCTGTCCTATATTTTGTGTGCAACATACTTATCCAGGACATTTTTTTTAAACATGTCAAAAGTGTCAGATTGGTAAGTATATGTGGGTAGTTGGTAGTTATTACCATTGTAGAACAATTAATGACAGTCTGCAGCATGTCCAAACTAGTAGATTTGTGGAAATTAGGAGATAACTGCTGGAATATTAGGTTATGTCTACATGACCAATATTTGGGGACAATGTATCATGGTCATTCCTTGCCACACCAGAGGAGGAGTAGAGTACTTGTTGGTATGCCTACTAGATGGGTAGGTATTGACCTGTTCTTTCTCTCCCTGTCCTCGTCTATCCTTGTGTGCATCAGCATCATCAGGTAAAGAAGAAGGGGCACCATCAAGAGGGGAAGCTGCAGTCCACGGGACCCAGGAGGCAAAGTCCACCAATGCTACATCATCTTCGGATGGCATTGTTTGGTAGTCGTGTGTGCGTCCGTGTGTATAGTGATGCATCTGTGTTGTCCTTTGTATGTTGGTTGGACATGGCGTGTCACCTGAGGCCTTGCTTGGATGTCTGTACTATATATCTGATTGTGTGTTGTTGCTACATATTGCTGCCAGTATGTGTTGTCAGGTGGAGTTGTATGATGTGCCTTTCTGGCAATGCATTTGTGATGTTGATGTCATTGTGTGATTGAAGGGTGTTGTGTATGGATGTGTTTGACAGTGGCAGTGGTGTGCGTGCGCGGTATGCTGTGTGTATGGCACGTGTCTCTTGGCTGTGGGGTGTGTATTTAGCATATGCATTTGTGTAGTTTGAGTGTGTGTCTGTAGATGTGTGTGTTGATACAGGTGTTTGTGTGTGTGTGTGTGGCCGTCGCTGTCCGTGCCGGGTGTGTGTGTTGTATGAGGGTGTGTAGTAATGCCCTTCCCTCCAGTGTGCGCTAGGCAGGGGTACTTACGGTTGTCGTCTTCGTTGTCATCGCTGGTCCTGGTGGTATATGGCAAGATTCAGCAGTGGGAAGACTTCCCTGGCAGCCACAGACACGTCTGTGTACCTGGAGGTGACTGTCTCCTTTTATACTGACAGTTTCCGTCAGGCTTTTGGTGGAGGTCGGACCACCCCAGAAATTCTGGCGGTCTGCTGACTTGTAATATGGTGGGCGATGAATTGGTCCCCGCCAGCCTGGAGGTGGCTACCGCCATCAGAGGCGGTCCAACTGCACTGGCTGAAATTTGGCTGTGTTGCGGTGGGATCACTGCCGTGGTTGTAATATGGTGGTCTGCACTACCAGCATGGCGGTGGTGCTATCGCCACCGCTGGCGTGGCGGTGCAGTAACCATCAAACTCGTAATGAGGGCCTGTGAGTAGAACGTTGTTGCGTGGACTCAACAAGAGAGGGACTATTTGGGGGTGGAGGGAATAAGTAGGATGAACAACCAGTCTCCCTCAAACGTACTGCTCCACTACTATATTGTATGTAAATGGATTCCCAAAGTCTTCCTATATGTGTGCCCTTATAATTCCCAGCAGCCCAGCCATCACCTCACATACTCCATTATAGTTATACTTAGCAAATTAAATCTGCAGATCTCTGTGTCAGGCTACACCACCTGTCGCCGTTTGCTAGTGATTGCTCATAGTCCATGCCAGAAGACAAAGTTCGGGAGTGATCTCAAGCACGACTGTCTTTCATTGCCTCTACTGCCTCCACCCCTGCAAGTCACCCAGCTCTTGTACAATTTCAGGAAGACCTTTTCATGGTGCCTCTTTTGATCTTCCTTTTTCTCAGACACTTTAGCTGTGGACTACCTCGGAGTTCATCTTTTCCCCATCTCGTCTAGATGAAAGAGTCCCATTCTCGGTTGGGTTCTGTGAAAAAGGATCTTATCTCCAATTATAACTTTCAAATTTGCTGGGAAAAGAATATATTTTATACCTGCATCTCACACATGTTTTTTCACTAGTGAACGTGCTCACTGCTGCTGGACTACAGCCATTTAATCTAGGAAAATATATATTCTGCTATGCTCCATTATAAGATGTCCAGCAAGGCAGGCCTTCCAAAGCAGAGTATCCCTGTTTTTATAGTATAGTAGTCTTAATAGCAGTGGTGTATGAGATGTCGGAGGTTTGCCCCCATTTGCTTGACCTATCTGATAATTTACATCGTTTGTCTCTCAGTAGCTCAACATCTAGTTGCACTACGTCAGTCTTGGTCTCCAGGGTCTTGTCATTGTAAAGGTGGTTAGGATGATGCCCAGTTTATCATTCCCTGCAGGTTGTTGATTTAATTTTGTTATTCTAGATTCAGGATTGGTCTCATTTGCCCCTGGCTCAAGGGCACTAGTTCCTTCAGTGCCTTGGGCTTGTCCATTTTTCTTGTGCTCTTTTTAGTGTTTTTAAGGTTGGCACCAGTCATACCTTAGGGGTGTTGCTACTTTTTCAAGAACCATGCCTCTGCTATGCCACCAGGAACTGCTTTTTCTTTAGTTTATGGTGATAAGCGAATGTGGATACATTGTATGGTCACTGCTTCTGCATTTACTCTGTGCTTCTCCTCCTTTAGATGTGAGTTTCAATCTATGGTCTTGTCACCCTGCAGACTGCTACTATAAAATTCAGTTGAGAGGTAATCCAGGCAGAGCACAGATGGTAGGGGGCAGTCACCACCAGCTACAATATGAAGTCCTATTATGCAGTGGGAGAGTCTGCTGGCTCACGATGATTCAGCACAATTTACCTTCTTTGTCTGGTCTCTACCTACCATGACTGTCATAGCTTTGTAACTTGTATGAGCCACGTCCACCTCCTGTAAAGGGGCGGAGAGAGAAAACAGCACCCTCACTGTGTCCCTCATTATGACCCTGGTGGTCTGTGATAAAATGGCAGTAATACCGCCAACAGGCTGTCCGTAAGTACCGCCAAATTATGACCATGGTGGTGATATCATTGATTGACAGCCAATGCACCACACCAACCACTAGGGCGGAAACAACAGTCACCACGGCGGTAGCCGCCTACAGCCAGACTAAAGACAAAGTTCCACCCACCATATTATGACCCTGCAAACCGCCACCTTTTCTGGGGCAGTACCAACGCCAACAAATCCTGGCTGAAACACATCACAGAAGTGAAAGGACTCACTATTGGAGACACAGGGAAGAACCACTGCGCCATGGAACCCAAACTGCAACTCTTTCCAATGATCTTCTACGTTATGCTCCACCTGGAACACCAACGCCACCTAGCACACAACAGAGGGTGGGAGGAAAACTAGAGTGACACACACACGCACAGCACACACCTGACACACATACCATACACACAACCAGATGCATAACAAAAACAATTTGACCACGAAAATCTGAAGAATAATGCAAAGGCAACAGGAATTTATGAAAATGATTGTAATCAGTCAAACACTAAAATCAACAATCCGATTTGGCCGTGAAACAGATCTATACCCTTGTATAAAAAAGGGGCACTGCCCAGTTCATAGTTCAGTGGGCCCACATGGCCACAGGGCACAGTCCAAGATCCCACTCGAATCCTGCACCATTCCAGATAGAACACTGCAGGGGCATCAGTTGTCAAATAGGCAGGCGCCTCAGGGGTAGCGGGGTACCTCAGCCGGATGCAGGAATAAGCCCACTGGTTCTGGAGGGGGCTCCATGCCCATTGCTCTGTCCTCGTGAGTGCAAGGCCACAATCTCTGGAGTGGGTGACTTTCCCACTGATTCTGGAGGGGGCTCCATGCCCATTGCTCTGTCCTGGGGAGTGCAAGGCCACAGTCTCTGAGTGGGTGACTTTCCCACTGGTCCTGGAGGAGGCTCCATGCCCATTGCTCTGTCCTGGGGTGTGCAAAGCCACAGTCTCTGGAGTGGGTGACTTGCCCACTGGTTCTGGAGAGGGCTCCATGCCCATTGCTCTGTCCTGGGGAGTGCAAGGCCACAATCTCTGGAGTGGGTGGCTTTCCCACTGGTTCTGTTGGGGGCAGGCCGCACCGCAGCCCTTGGAGGCCAGTCTACATGGCTTCCGCCGGCGGTGATGGCTGCACTGTGGTGGTGGTTGTGGGAGGCTCCTGCTCAACCATTGTACCCTCTGATGGCTGCAGTTTGGTGGTGGTTCTGGGAGGCTCCTCCTCAGCCCCTGAACCCTCTGATGGCTGCACTGTGGTGGTGGTTGTGGGAGGCTTCTGCTCAGACCCTGCACCCTCTGATGGCTGCACTGTGGTGGTGGTTGGGGGAGGCTCCTGCTCAGCGCCCCACCCTTTGATGGCTGCACAACCACGGCTGGCAGTGGGGGCCCTGTGACAGCTGGTGGTGGTGGCGGTGTTTGGCTGGCAGCTTCCGCTGGCATAGATTGCCTCCACTCCTCCTGCTCATGGGTTGGGGAGCCCTTACCCTTCCTGGCACTGCTGGATGGGCTCTTCCCCCCTCCCTCTGCATGCTGGTGCAGGGTCCTTCCCCTTCTTTCCAGCTGGTGCAGGCTCCCCACCCTTCTTAGCAGCTGGTGCAGGCTCCTTCTCCTTATTTCCAACTGGTGCAGGCTCCTTCCCCTACTTAGAAGCTGGTGCAGGCTCCTTCCCCTACTTAGAAGCTGGTGCAGGCTCCTTCCCCTTCTTAGCAGCTGGTGCAGGCTCCTTTCCCCTCTTAGCAGCTGGTGCAGGCTCCTTCCCATTCAGTATTGTTGGCCTGGAATCCCTACAACCACGAGTAGGTTGTGCTACCACTGGGCCCGTGGACTGTTTGGCTGAGGTGCTGGGCTGGGTCCTTGCTACCCTGGCCATACCTGCAGGATGGGCGGGAGAGGTAGGGAAGAGGTCAATCGTGAAAAGGAAAAGCTTTTTAGGGACGTTGGGGCGGAAGGAGGGCAGAGTAATGGGAGTGGAGGATGAGGGAGTGGTTGTTGGAGGTGTTTGTCTGCTGGATTTGGGTGCAGGTGCATGGGCTGTGTGCTGTTGTGAGGTGGATGGCTGTTGGGTGTCTGAGTGCTTGCATTTGTGTACTTTAGGAGGGGGGAGAGACACGGTGGGAGAGGACATAGGGGATGCGTGCATGGATGTTGCGGAGGTGTCTGCCAGTGAGGTGTGTGTTGTGCTTGGTGTGGTGATGATGCTGGTAGTGGATATTGATGTAGTGCTTGCAGATTTGAGTCTAGACACAACTGGGAGGGAGGTGGAGGAGGAGGGGGAGACAGTGGAGATAGTGGATGTTGTTGTGTCTGCAACTGAATGGTGTTTGTGTGAGTGCCTGTGAGATGACGTGTGGTGCTTGTGTTTGCCTGTGACACACTTGGGTGTTGTCTTGTGTGCATGCTCGTCTGCCTGTGTGCTTGGGATGGGTTGGGGTTGAGGAGAATGAGACTGGGAAGTGGAAGTTGGAGGGGGGACGGTAGAAACAGGGACAATGGCTGCCATCAGAGAGGAGGCCAGAGCCTGATTCGATCTCTGTTGGGCCGCCAATCCACCCTGAATGCCCTCCAGGAATGCCTTAGATTGCTGCATCTGGGCTGCCAGCCCCTGGATGGCATTCACAATGGTTGTTTGCCCTACCGAGATGGGTCTCAGGAGGTCAATAACCTCCTCACTCAGGGCAGCAGGGCTCACTAGGGCAGGGCCTGAGGTGCCTGGGTCGAAGGAGTTGCCCACCCTCCTGGGTGAGCGGGCACAGGCAGCTCGCTGAAGGGTACTGGGAGGGCGGTGCTGGTATGGGGGTAGAGGCTGTACCTGTAGCTGTGGTGGTCACAGAGGTGTCCACCACCACCAGGGAGCTCCCATCAGTTGCATTTGTGCCCCCCCGCCAGAATGAACATGTGTTCCACTCCATGAATGTGCAGATGGTGTGCTTGGCAGACCAGTACTTCTCCCACATCAATGCTAAGTATCCTGGGTCGGTGCATGATGCCTTTGTCCTGAGGAATAGCAGCATCCCAAATGTGATGGCCCAACTACAGAGGGACAGGGTGTAGCTAGTAGGGGATCCCTGGTTCCCACCCAGTATATGTTGGTGTATGCCTATGGTGTTGGCCACATAGGATAGTGTGTGGCTAAATGTTGTCCCTCAATATTTGCAGGTGACTCTGGTTACCCAAATCTATCATGGCTGCTGACCCCTGTGAGGAATGCAAGGACAAGGGCAGAAGAACATTATAATGAGGCACATGGGCGAACTAGAAGGATCATTGAAAGGACCTTTGGCCTCCTGAAAGCCAGGTTCAGGTGCCTCCATCTAGCAGGGGGATCCCTGTGCTACTCACCTAAGAAGGTCTATCAGATAGTAGTGGCATGCTGCATGTTGCACAACTTGGCCCTAAAGACACCATGTACCTTTTCTGCAGGAGGAGGAGACTGGAGATGCCCTTGTGGCAGTAGTGGACCCTGAGGACAGTGAGGATGAGGAGGCAGAGGATGAGGATGTGGACAACAGAACATCTGTGATACGTCAATACTTCCAATGACACACAGGTGAGACAGTACAACTTTACATATCTATGACTGTTGTTTTACTCTGTGTGGCATTGCCATGCTGGCATTACCCATTTCTTTGCCCTACTTACTGTTACCTCTGGATATTCATTTGGCAGATGTTGGTGATATGACACATTCTCCGGGTGTGATCACAACAGCCAGCTACAGGTCATTAATTCTATGCTCATTCTATGTACAGTTCATTTGCAATGGTTGTAGCTGTTTCAATCAATACAAATTTACAATCAATTAAATACTAGTAGTCGAGTTTTGTCTAAGGGTGTTTATTGTAGTGCTAAAATATAGAGGGGAAGGTGAAATGGAATGGGGTGATGATAGAGGAAAGTCCAGGGTATTGTTCCTGACTGTTTGTAGCACAGGTGCATTGTCCATGGGGACATAGCAGGGGAGCAATGGCAATTCAAGATGGACAAGGTGACTGAGTGAGAAACAAGGGGGACAATCAGTAGAGTCTCATTTCCTGGCGGTGGTCTTGGCAAGTGTCTCTGGCTTATCTCTGGATCGCAGGGAACGTTTGCGGGGTGGTTCACCTTCTGCAGGGGGAGGGGTGCTGGGGGCCTGTTGGTCTTGTGGCGGGGCCTCCTGACCACTAGCAGCAGCGGAGGTGGAGGGCTGTTCAGATGACTAGTGGTAGTGGCCCATTGGTGTGACGCTGCCTCCCTCATGATGTTGGCCATATCCGCCAGCACCCCTGCTATGGTGACTAGGGTGGTGTTAATGGCCTGCAAGTCCTCCCTGATCCCGTGATACTGTCCCTCCCGCCTGTTCTCCTGCACGTTTTCTAGAATCTGGTGTCGTAGTTTGGACTCTTGCTCTGGGCAAGACTGCTGATTTAAGGATGACAGTACTTATGTTTGTAGGCGACTATGCCTATCCTACAACAAGTCGCAATTGTCGTCCCAATCTTTCCGGCTCACTAGCAGCACAATAGCATGTAATAGACATAAGAGGTGTAATATGCCCTAATACCCTAACATGATAGGCCTAACCTCCTACCTAAAGGAGAGATGGGTTTGTTAAACCTAATCTGCCAATGCCATGTCCATGAGAGGAGCCCCCAACCCTCGTTACCTTGGAATGAGGTCTCTATCTCAGACTCCGCAGGGACACGAAAACTGGGTCAGCGTCAAGATGACGTGCGTCATCGATATCAGCGATGGTGGCAATGCCCTCTGGTCGGAATGCCTCTGATTATCTGTCTAAAGTGCGATGTATTTATACAGATCTACCAGGACCCCTGACGTAGGTTTGTTCCCAAACAATAGATAACAGACATGCTTGGAGCGGCAATTATTATAAACAAATCCCACGAAAGTATAGAGAGGGAAAGTCCCTAAGTGTGAATACCTACTGTTTGTTTGTCTTTGTCACTTGATCTTGACGCCTTAGCGCGGTGGCACTGATAATGCACAGCATAACAAGTGGCCTAACTATAAACAAGGCAGCCATCTTAGATTAATTAAATAATTAAATGGGCTAAGACAGAGCAAGCTAAGTAGGTTAAAAGTCACTAGGTGACGAGGGCATGAGTCTGCAAGCCAAAGACTAAGCTAATTCCTGTTATCACATTAAAACAAATTAAGATTCACTACACTGGCCCATCATTTCCTGGAATGTTGGTAAGCTCCCAGGATCTCAGAGCGGGCCTCCTGGTGAGTCGGTTCCCTGGTCCTGTTATCCCCCTGGTGCACAGCAGTCCTCCCAGTGTCCCTGTTGGCCTATGCCTCTGTCCCCTGAACCATGTGCCCACTGCCACTGACCCCCAGGTCCCTGATTGTCTTGTGTGCGAGTTGTGGCCTGCGGTCCCTGTACAGGTGGGCACACTGCTGATTGACGTGTCCTGTGGCCAGAGGTTTGGGGACACTGGGTGGGTGCTGTGGTATTGGTTATTGATGGGGGAGTCTCTGTGGTGGTCTGTAACTGGGCTTGGGTGACCTACTGTCACGTGATCCCTGATGGGCCAGGTAGACAGAACAGATCCTGAAGTCCAGAGTTACTGTCATCACTGTGGGCCTCTTCTGTTGGGGGACTGGATAGTGGTGGCACCTCCTCTCCAGTGACATAGGTTGGGGTACCTGTGGGGATGTAAATGATGTATTATACTTCAGGTGTCTGACATTTGTACTTCTGTAGCTTCCCCTCTATGGTTGTTGTTCCCCTGCCAGCTTTTGCTTGTGTATGTTGGTGTATAGTGATTATGCTAGTTTCCCTATGCTGGGCATGCTTTGGTGATGAGTTTCCATGCAGGGCTGGGAGAGGTGTCCATGCATTGGTACAGCATGAGGGACTGGCATTGGGATTAGTGTGATGTGATGGTGGAGTGTGTGGGATGGAGTGGAGTAATGGGAGTGAGGGTGTGGATGTCTGATGGCATGCAGGTATGCTAGGTGATAATTGTTATAAGTTGACTTTCCAGTGTCCAGTCCTCATCCAACTCCGGCCAGGCCCTCAGGATGCAGTATTGCCAAGACCTGCTCCTCCCATGATGTGAGTTGTGTGGGAGGAGGTGGGGGTCCACCGACAGTCCTCTTTATAGCAAGCTGGTGTCTTGCTGCAATGAAACATACCTTCCCCCGTAGGTCGTTCCACCACTTCCTGATGTCGTCCCTTATTCTTGGGTGCTGTCCCACGTCGTTGACCCTGTCCACGATTCTCTACCATAGCTCCATCTTTCTTGCTATTAATATCTGCTGCACCTGTGCTCCAAATAGCTGTGGCTCTACCCTGACGATTTCCTCCACAATGACCCTTAACTCCTCCTCAGTGAAACGGGGTGCCTTTGTGGTGCCATGGGTGTTATGTGATGTGTGTTGGTGAGGGTGTGTTGGGTATTGTGTTGGGGTGTGTGATGTGGAGTGTGTGAGGGGTGTATGGGTGTGAGTGGTGTGTGTGTACAGTTGTCGTAGTGGTCTTGGTGTCAGTCTGGTGGCAATTAATTGTATTCATAAAGGGTTGTGGGTAATGTGGGGTGTGTATTTTATAGTGGTGTGGGTGTGGTATGTGTATGGGTGTCAGGTGTGTGTTGTTTGAATTGGCCAATGTGGTGTTTTGTCTGTAGGTGTCCATTGTGAGTGCAGCAGTATGTACCACCAATGGTTTAACACCGTTGAATGTCCGCTGTGGTAATTTGTGGGTCATAATGTGATGGGCGTTGTCCTGTTGACGTAACGGTGAGGGTTTTGGGACCGCCACTTTTGCACTGACCTTTGGTCTGGCGGATTTATGTATGCGGCTGTATTCTATTGGATTGGTGTGTGTGTCATAATATGGTGAACGGATATTCGCCAGCGCAGCGGTAAGTTGGTGGCTGTCAGCACGGCGGTAAGCAGCATTTACCGCCAATGTCATAATGAAGGCCTGTGTCTTTTCAGCTAATTACTCCCATAAAGTCAGATATTCACAGGATCTTAAAAAAGGCTGGGCCATCAAGGGAGATTTCCTCAGTGGCTCATAGTTCTGTGGTGCTCAGATCCTCTTCCTTTCAAGTGCTCAGACTTGCAGCATTATACTGTAGTAGCAGAGTCAACAAAGGATTGTGGTGGGGTCCTTCCAATAACCTCTCTCAGGCAGGTCAGAGGAATCTACCAATGCTTCCAACTCTCACAGCAGTGCCATGAGAAGGGACTTGCTAAGTTTTGCCATCCCTTACCTGCGGGATGCAAACTCAGCTCCTCCTCATAGGTTCTTTGATTTGGAACTGTTGGAAAGGGCCCTTTTTGCAGGGTTATCCCCAAACCTTTTTACCTTCTTCCTCCTATTATTTCTGATCTGTTTTTGCTGGTTTATTGTCTCTGCACATTTTACTACTGCTGATCAATGCTAAAGTGCAAGTGCTCCCTATGTATTGGTGATTGGGTTATCCGTGATTGGCATATTTGATTTACTGTTAAAGTGCACCAGAGGTGCCCAGGGCTTGTAAATCAAATGCTACTAGTGGGTCTGCAGCACTGATTGTGCTACCCACATGAATAGCCCTATAAACATGTCTCAGTCCTTCCACTGCAGTATCTGTATGTGCGGTCTTGCACTGCCAATTTGACCTGGCAAGTCTCCCCAAACTTGAGACTTGCCAGGCCCAAACCTTCCCTTATATTACATGTAAGGCACCCCTAAGGTAGGCCCTAGGTAGCCCCATGGGAAGGGTGCACTGCATGTTAAAGGTAGGACATGTACTGATCTGTTTTACATGTCCTGACAGTGAAATACTGCCAAATTCGGTTTTCACTGTTGCAAGTACTATCTCTCTCATAGGTTAACACGGGGACTGGCTTTAAAAATCCTTTAAATGCAGTTTCCCATTGGAAGCAGATAGAGATATGGAGTTTTGCGATCTCTGAACTCTCTTGGTAAAGTTGGTTTTTAGACTGTCAGTTTGAAAATGCCACTTTTAGAAAGTGGGCATTTTCTTGCTTAAACCATCCTATGCCTCTCCCTGCTTGTGTTTTCCATGTCTGGGTCAGATTGACAATTGGGCTGTCGTGAATTCCCTCTAGACAGTGACACAAAGGGAGCTGGGGTGTAGCCTGCATATGCTGATGACTCTCCTGGGCTAGAGAGGGGAGGGAGGAACTGACACTTACACCTGAAAGGGCTGTGCCTGTCGTCACACAATGTAGTCTCCAACCCCCTGGTGTGTGTCTGGGGCCAGGCCTGCGTAAGGCAGGATTCTGTAAACAGCAGAGACTTTCCTTTGAAGTTTGCCTACTTCAAAGGCAGAAAGGGACCCAAAACTCCAGACTTTCAGAACACTTCTGGATCAAGAGGACACTCTGCCAAGGAGAAGAGCTGAAGAGCTGGAGGAGGATTAGTGCCCCTGTGCTTTGTTTGCTTTGCTGGGTTGGCCTGCAGTTGCTGCTTCTGCCTTAAAGAGGGCACAGATTGGACTTTGCTGTGTAGCCACCTTGTGAAGTTTCTTCAAGGGCTTGGAGTAGAGCTTGCCTCCTGTTGGAAGTCGCAGGGATATCAAAGACTTTAGCTTCATCTGCCTACAGAACTGGAAACTGTGTGTTTTGTGCTGCAACAGAAGAAGAACCACTGCGACGCCATCAACAACGCTGCTGACTGCAACGTGACCTGATGACATCACAGAAAACTATGCCCTACGTTGCACTGCAACTCTGGTCTCACCAACGATGCCACCTGATGCCATCACTGAGCCCCTGCTTGCAACTGACCTGTGGGCACCACACTCTGCATCGTCTTGCTCACACTGCAGCCTTGGCATCCCCGATGATGACGCTCCACACTGCCACTGCCTGCACCATGGCCTTTGGACACTGCTTGTGAGGTACACGAAGAACTGTCCCGCATCGCATTCCCGGTCCATCGACGCCAGCGCCCTCGACTCCAGTGTCATCAACAGACACCAATCTCTGCACCACGAGCCGTGGGCACCACATGGAGCCTGTCCCGCGTCGTACCACTACCTTGGGCCTACCGACAACAGCGCTTTAGAAACACCGCCGCTGCCTGCACCGTGACCTGTGGGCACCATATGTAGCATCGTCCCAGTTTGCACCGCAGCCCCAACGCCATCAACGCTAGTACTCCTGATTTACTCATCAGCCCAGAATTCGATCTGTAACGCATGTGA
Source organism: Pleurodeles waltl (assembly GCF_031143425.1). Taxonomy (NCBI): domain Eukaryota; kingdom Metazoa; phylum Chordata; class Amphibia; order Caudata; family Salamandridae; genus Pleurodeles; species Pleurodeles waltl. The sequence continues at coordinate 779,594,154 of NC_090436.1, forward strand.
CTTCAAGGGCCTGACAACCACTGCACCGACCTCCAAAACTGACACTTGCGACGCCAGCGACGCTGCACTCTGGATCTCATAGTGAGGATCACAATGATCTGCACTTCCAAGGTACTGTGTGTGAGTCTTCCTGACACAGTAGCTGGCCCGTGATGCCGCGGCCGGCCTGAACTGTTGGATTTGTTTTTCACAGAAGGAGCTATCGACTTCACTGAATTGTATTTTTAGGTTAATTCTTGCAAAATTCATATCTTTATTACTGTTTATTGGATTTTTCTCATTTTGGTCTTGTTTTACACAGATGCATATTGACTATTTTTCTAAAACTGGTGTGGTGTCCTTTTGTAGTGTTTTCACTGCATTACTGTGTGTTATGTGCAAATGCTTTACACATTGCTTCTAAGATAAGCCTGACTGTTTGTGCCAAGCTAACAATGGGGTGAGCAGGGGTTATCTGAGCTGGGTATCGCCCTTATCCTGACTAGAGTGAGGGTCCCTACTTGCTCAAGGTGCAAACCGACTGCCAACTAGAGACCCATTTCTAACACGAACAAAGAGCCTGCCTTTATCCACCTCACAGGATTCTACATGTACTTCCAATTGCTCAGTCTTCCAGACTCCCAGCTCAGGGATCATCCACAGTTTCTCAAGATCTGGGCTACTTCTTCTCTGTGACCTTTAAAGGCTCTACACCAGCCTTCTCCCATCACGCTATGTGGACTCCGGAATCTGCCGTCTTCTATTTCAAATGCTCCTGGAATTGCTGCAGGATCAGCTTAGCTTTTTGCTGAGTTAATGTTTTAATGCTGCATCTGTGGACAGTCGTAAAGTGCAGGTGGAATTTCTTTTTGGGCTATACCATGATACCCTTGCAATTCAGCCTATTTTTGCAGGATTATGGGAGAATTCAGCTTAGCTGGCACCAGCTCCGAAGAGTATGTGCTACTCCTCTGAGCGGTCTGCCACAACCCCACATATGTAGTATGATACATGTACTTTCTTGAGACCTCAAGTAGATTCAATTACATCATAATGAATTACCATCTTGTTCTTCCGATTTCTACTGAGAGAAATAGTGATATTGAAAGTCAATATTGTGACCTTTTCCCAATACTCGAATGTGATCGATCTATTTTGCCTCCATGTGTCTTAGATGTAATTCTCCATTTGCCACCTCCTTTATTGGCACAAGCATTCTGCATTTCATGAGATTTCAAATCACAGGTATCACTATGATAGTCCTGATAATGCTTAGCCAACAGATATCTTTCTTTTTGATAGCCATTATATGTTCCTATACTCAGATTTTTAATTGCCATGTAGAACTCCCAACATAACTCAAGTTACATTTTCAGATTAGCACACAGACAATGTAGTTAGTGTCACCGTTGATCAATTGGTTGATTTTGTACTTACATTTGGTTTTAAGCAAACTTCTGTGATATTATTGATGTCCAAAATACAAACACTACACCAATCACACATAAAAACACCTTTGGGTTCAAGAGGTAACAAATCTCCATCTATGTTTGCTGTTAGCAGATAACCAGGACAGATTAGAGGTTTGACAGCAGATCCTCTATGGCAAGTAATTCTCAATCGCCTTCTTAAGTCACTCAAACTAGGAACGTCCTTCAAAATGGCCAATGTTTGTTCACTATTCTGTATATCTCACTACATGGTATATAATACTTGGTTATGAAGGCAATGCCAGCTATAAACTTCTTTCTCTTTGGCCATTCTTTCCAAACCTCGAGCACTGGTCTCAGCTTTATCAAGACCAACCTTGCTATAATCCCTTACTTGAAGAAATCTTAGAGATGAGATTCATTTACAGATAAATAAAGGAACTCCAGCTATAGCCAAGTCTTTCCATCACCAGTCTCTAGCTCTATAATTCAAACCTAAACATTCCATTAGAACTGTCTATTGGAACAATACCAAATAGATATAGAACATGGGGGAGAATGAAGGAAAAGTAGAACAAACCAATATATATAAATTACAAAACACAAATGAGATCACCAAATACAACAGTGTCTTTTAAAAAGGCAATATTTCACTCAAGAATGTGATCCTAATAATTTCTTTGTGTTCTCACTATTTTGCCGTATTGTATGCTATTAATCACTGATGCAGTGTGGGCACTACTAGCATGTAAAATGTTGTTACTTGTTGTGGTTTTCAGGTATATCCTACTTTGGCTCTTATCAATGCTCATAAAAAAGTCTAGATCCCAAAACCTCATTCTTTACTTATCCAGATTAATTGTCAAAATAATATTAAATTGATTGCTGTTCAAAGAATGATAATATTCAATCATCTGTTGTGACGTACCTGTCCATATCAAGATAATGTAATCTAAGCATAAGCCCCAGAAAAAACAATCAACCCACTGCTTACCATCCTGGCTTCTGCCATGCCTTCTCTCAAATGTATAGAGAGGATGCTACATAAGGGTGCATACCTGGAACCCAAAGCAGTGTCCTGTGGTTGATTATACTAGTCACGGTGATATAGGAAAACAGTTGCACCAAAGAATAATGTTAATCATTGTCAATAACATTTAAATATGTTCAGAGTTATTAGCCTTCTTTGCTGATAAACACTCTTCAATGGAAATTACTCAAATGCTTTATTGTTATTTAATGGTGTTAGTAACAGTGATAAGTGTTATATTGGTTTTCAAGAATGTTTTGATATTTTATTTTTATGGAGTTCTATCTAACATATGGCACAAATATTAATAGAAAATGTAATTTGGGAATAGTAACAAAATGTTGCCCTGCGAGGTTATGGTTGTATGCATGTATACATATTTGTTAATGGGCATTTGGGTTTAAGGACATTTGTAGTTTAGTAGTAATGAGCGCATTGTTTGGGGAATGTACCATGATTTTGTAATACAGTGCTCTTTTAGTAGGTGTATGAGTGCGCTAAGGTACTTGATTAGAATCTTGATTACGAAATAGAAACCATTCCATGATGAATACATTTAGGGCAGGGTATCCTCTACCTAAAGGCTTTTTGTATACATAAAGATAAGATAAGTAATTTATTTTCTTTGTAAATTGAAGTTTTAGTTTGGATATTTAGTACTGGACATTTTTCACTGCACCTTCCCACTTTTGGTTTTGAATAGTGTGAGAATGTGCCTGAAGAAGAAGTGTCATATGATATAGCATATCCATTTCGGAATAACAATAATCTCACCGTCTTTGGCTAAATTATACAATATAGGTAATGGAATGATTTTAGGCTCCTTATATTTCATGAATACGCTTATTAAAACCAGAATTGACTTTACCTAGAACGCACAGCATGTGAGATTCAAGAACATACATATTCAAAGGAATCTGAAGTGATTATGGTAACAACTGGGACTTGTTATGATTTCAATGTTTAGATCAAAGTTTAGACAATAGAAATACCAGTACCACAAGAGTCCACATTATTTTTATAGCTACAAAGTGTTAATAAACCCCCAGAACACAACTGTGGATTAATTCAAGTATGGAGCTCATGGGACTTTGACATATTACGAAAACAAGATTGTACATTTACGTGAACTTTAGCTTCTAAAATAACAATGATGTTCAATGAAATGATATAGCATTGATGTATACTTTATACATTTTAACTAGTACATCCAATTGGGTAAATACCCTTTGCCTCATTACAATCAAGTTGTTAATTCTAAAGATCAGAATTGGATACTAATTAGATATGACATTCAACTTATTGTAATGTTGTTAAAGTTACAGATATTTAGAGGTGAGAGTTAATCACTAAACCTATTTAAGGATATACTCACATGTGGTATAATGCTTTAATAGTAATATTCTTTTGCACAGAAATATGCACTTTCATGCATTCATTTTAAATTGAGATGTGAATATATTGCCTACATAAAAAACCGTTATAATATATGTAGTAGGTGCTCTTTAGTGTGTTCATACTTTTTTAAAAACAAAATATTGATGGCTTATTCTAGATATGACTTCTTACAGCCCGAAGAAGTTGTTACTGGTATTACAAACAAAATATGTTGAAAGAGGCTGAATTGTGCAAATGTCCTTAATGAGAACGTAAAAATCCAGGATTGCCTTTTGCTATAAAGATGGTGGACTATATGCACTGGAATTACAAACACTAAATTATTATGAGACAGCACTCTTGCATACAAACAACTAATAGTTTAAATTGTATTTGCTAGTGCAGTCCCAAATATTTAAAAAAATACCAATGTGCTACTTCAGTGTAGTATAAAATTTATTTTGTTGCTGGACTCTGGTGAATACACAACACTTGGGATTATTTTAAAGGAATGATTGATGAGTGTGGTTAAAGTGATCATAGCTGCTGCAATAAATAGATCTCCTAAACATCATATTCTTAGAGGTGATACACGTTTTTGGAGCCAAATCCAAACAGCACTGAAGCATAGATTCAATGTGATCCCTCAGACCGACCTTCAAATCTGAACATTAGGTTATTAATGCTGCCAAAAATAAACAAGATTGGAATTTTGATTACAGCCTGCAGGACAGGTGTAGTTAAATCTATTCTCCGTTATGAGATCTTCATTCTATGTCTACCCAAAAGAATATTGCCAAGCACCTGTGGGATCCCAAAACACTTCAAAATGTTTTTTTTTAAATCTCTGAATAGGCATTTTCTTTTCTTTTTTACCTTTATAAAAAATGAGTACATTTACAAGCATTGGCAACGCCAATAGGTCATCCTTTGTCCACTGATTGTATTGAATGTAGTTTTTACTTTCTTTATTGCAAGCCTAAGTCACGAAAAGGAAGACAAATAGGAAAGCATGCTGCATGCTTAACCTGGCATCCGTAGATTTGCAATACAAATTTTACATTTAAAAGAAAATTACCATTGCATATAACTCTATTAAAACAGAGTGGATGCTTTTTAGCAGGCACATACACTTAATTAGAACTGGAAACCCTTTTTAGTTTCAATGAACATCATAGCAAAATAGCATCCTTATTGCCTTAAAGTATATGTACTATTGGCTTTGAACTACAGTAACTTGAAGACATATTTAAACGCAAAGTTGACTTAAAAAAGATAAAAGTGGAAATAAAAAGCATTGGTAACGTACATAATTAGCCCATCAGCCCTGACATCAAAGAGCACTTCTTTTCAGGTTTGTGTGCATATGATCTGAAAAATGCTTTAACTCTAAATGCAACAGAGTCACTGGCTAAAGTATGCCGATCCACTGCCTCATGTTGTATGCTGCCGTAGGTGGAGGGAAAATGTGAATGACAGTTGAACAGACTAGTAGATAAAGACTTCTGACCCAAATCTCTTGTATCTATGTGCATATATACATGTATTTTTATTTATGATTTTTTTAAATTACAGGATGCACATGTAACAGCTAAAGCTGTCTTGATAGTCAGATATAGAAAAAACACTAATTAGTCACAACTGGCCACCTTTTCCTAAAAGTGTGGGCCTACCTGAGAGCATGCTCCATTAGCCATTGTAAACAGGGTGGCAAATTCAGATATGCATGCACAGTCAACACGTCCACTAGTGGAGCTCACTATGTGAGCAAGAGAAGCAAGATGGAAGATCATCGCATCTTTGCCAAAGTCTATGCAGCATGCACGACTCTAAGGCCTTGATGCCCTGCAAACAATAAGCATGAGCTCAGGCATTCCACTGTGAAAAGGAAAGAAAGGCAAAGAAGAAAACTAAGGGATGAAGGGGAGATGTAAAGTTACAAACAAAAGGGAAGCAAAACAATGATAAAAAAAATTGATACAGCAGAGAAGTAACTTGTCATGGTAAACGATTGGCAGGAACAAAACAACACATTTAGGAATACGTACCAACACTGTGGCAAAAGAAAAGGGGACTTGGTGGATGATGTGTTGCAAGAAGCATTGCACTTTAGCTGTTCGATCAGTACTGAAGCTTTATTCACTCCTTTTCATTATCAGAGGGCTTTATTCAGTGGCTTTAAATTTCCATGGGGTTTGGGATGAATATATTTTCTTCTAACCTGTCTGCTCGGTAAACAAATACAATGCAGAAAGCATACTCAGTCTATAAGTATAATTTACAATAGCTTTGCATGTCAATGATAGGAACTTTTAGCTAATTATTATTATCTTTCTAGCATGTGTTCAGATTAGTAGTGCATTCCTTAATTTTCAGTAAACCAGATCTTGAATGTAGCTATAAAGAAGGGTGTAAGACTCTTATGTTGGATTAAAACACCTTGTCACATGTATCTTCAGCAAATTGTTTGCTATGAGCTAATTTTGCATTTGGGACCAGATGGATCAATCTGTGTCTGTGGGAAAAGGCATTATTATATATGGCCCTTGGTGTTTGTTGTACTTCTTGCTCTATTTGGTGGAAAGACAAACATTTTTATGAGAAAAAATGTAATACACTTACAATTCACTTGTTTGCCTGACTATGCTTTCAAAATATTTGGCAGTAGTGCTACCAAGTGGTAAAGAGTAAGATAACAGACAACTTTAAAATATTCTGCAGCAAAATTGAGATTTTCCTAGCCTTGGTGTCTATTAAGGACACAGCAGCGACTAATATGCTTTCTTTTCCTGCTTTAATTAAAAAGCAGCCAAAAAACAACAAAAACCAGAAACCCCTGGGAAAAAACTACAGTATTACATCATAATGGATAAACCAATCGCACGTACAGTGTGAACATAACTATCTTGACTAAGAGCAACAAGTCTTCTTTTCTTGCGTGAGTTAGTCAATATGAGAAGAGGTAAGTAATATCATGAAAAAAGACTAAGGGCTGATTACAACTTTGGAGGAGGTGTTAATCCGTCCCAAATGTGACGGATATACCGCCAGCCGTATCACGAGTTCCATAGGATATAATGGACTCGTAATACGGCTGGTGGTCACTTTACCGTCACTTTGGGACGGATTAACACCTCCTCCAAAGTTGTAATCAGGCCCCAAGTCAATAATGCCGATAACAAATCCTTGAAGGTGTCCATAAGGAAAACCGAAAGCGAAGACAAAGTCCTCGGAGTCGAACAGGGCATCTGACAGGACAAGTCCAACAGAGTGGATGAACTTTGCGAAAAAAGAACAGGGTGGGTTATCTATCTGCGGTGGGATAATACTCGCCTCCATGTCTTTAATAAAATCTGGCTTTTCAGACACAAAAGCTAGGAAAGCAAGACCGGAGGCTCATGTTATGCTTGTTCAAAGCAAAGAAATCACAGACTCTGATGGATGATTAACAGGTTTACAGTAAAAACTTCTAAACGTGTTAATGTTTGACCAATATGCAGATCTGAGAATGCCATGTAAATTAGAACGAGCCCAAAAAGCTCTAAAGGCCATAGCTCCCCTAACTGAATGGGCCCCAAACAAAGTGGTAGAAATGCCAGCTAAGCACATGACCCATCTAACCCAATGGGCTAAGGTAGGAGCAAATACCAGTTTATGAGGCTTTTGAAAGGAGATAATGAGTTGGGACGAGGAGCGACTTCTGAGATCTGCAGTTCGAGAAGCGTAAGATTTTAGACAATTACCAATGCGCAGCTTAGGTTGGTAAGGGAAAAAAGGATAATGAATCATTGATTAGTTAGTTTTGGTATACCTTTTAACCTGAAAATAATCACCTGAAGAGGAATAATGAAAAGAAGAAACATCAAGTGCCCTAACATCAGAAACACTTTTAATAGAAACTAAACAGAATAGCATAGTCAATTTGTCGGGTAAATGTTTGAGCGATAAATCCACATTATCCGGCCAAGAGATAAACAAATGTAAAACCAGATTAGCATCCCACATAACATTATATTTGGGTTATGGGGGTTTAGCAAAACGTACTCCCTTTAAAAGACAACACACCAAGGGGTGTGCTCCAACAGGTCTTCCGTCCACTTTAATATTTTTTCATAAAATTGCAGATCTGTAAGTATTAACTGTTCTAGAAGCCTAACCTTAGGCCGCTAAAGAGGCAAAAAAATTCACCACTAAAGTGACATTTGTTGAAAGGGGATCTGAAACCCTGCCCAAATACCAGCTAGACCACACCATCCAGGCTGATTTGTAAACCTTTGTTGTGCCCGGGGCCCAGGATTTTGGATAAATTTAACAACTTCCTCCGAAATTCCTGGGGTTCTCCAGGAAGCCCCAAAATCTTCCAAGCTATGAGGTAGAGGAATCCCTCCAATATGAGGTTGTGACAAAGGCCTTTAGAGTTGAGAAGTAAATTAGGTAAGGGGACAATTAGGACTGGAAAGTCCAAGGCTAGTTCCAGCAGGGTTGGATACCAAGGACGAGATTGCCAAAACGGAGTGATGAGTCCTAGGGTTGGCTGTTGTCTTCGAGCCTGTGATAGAACTCGAACAATGAAAAGGAACAGAGGGAAGGCATACAGAAGGGATTGAGGCCAAGATTGAAGAAAAGCATTCGTGGCCATGGCCAAAGGATCCGGTCTCCAACTGAAGAAAGAAGGGGAGTTGAGTATTGGTCCCAGAAGCAAATAGATCTATTGACATGTTGCCAAAGACCGAAGAAAGATGTTTGAACACCAAAGAGTGAAGTTTCCAATTGCTTGAGTCACGCAGATGTCTGGAAAACCATTCGCCCACCACATTCAACTTGCCTGGGAGATACTGTGCCTTGACCGATATATTTCTTGGAAGGCAAAATTCCTAAAGATTCCTGGCCAACATTCCCAAAGGTTTGGATCTTGTACCTCCCAGACAATTTATATATCTGACTGCCGACAGATTGTCCATGTGGAGTAAAACTGTGCATTTTACCCTATCTTTTATAGAGGACTGGAAGGCAAAGGAACCTGCAAGCATCTCTAAACAGTTGATGTGCAGTGATAACTCCTGAACGGACCAGGTATGCCAAGTCGAGAGATGACCACATCTTGCACCCCATCTTGTCTGACTTGCATCTGATTCTAAGACAAGATCTGAGGCAACAGAGAAAATCGTTCTCCTGTTCCAATCGCCTAAGTGACTAAGCCACCTAAGGAATTATTCTTTGGACTCTGAATATAACACTACTGGGTCCGAAAAAGCCAATCCTTTGCAGAGATGGTGAACCTTCAATCTCCGAAGCCCTCTGTAAAGAAGTGGACCTGGGAAGATCGCCTGAATGGAGGAAGAAAGAAGGTCTACAAGACAAGCTATTGCACTGAGGAAACAGAGAGGAAGGGACAAAGTGTGACGAATCTCTTTCTTTATAGTACCCACCTTCTGTTGAGGTAATTGCAGAATAGCTCGAGAGGTATCTATCATGAACCCCAGAAACTTGATTCTTTGAGAAGGGACTAGGAAAGATTTTTTTGTATTTATTAGAAAACCTAGCCTTGCTAATAGATCTTGACAAAGATTGACATGTGCTAGGAGACAAGATTTGTCCTGAGCCATGACCAGAAAATCATTGAGGTAAACTATGTGTTTCACACCTTGACCTCTGAGAAAGGATATCACAGGTTTGAATATCTTGGTGAAACACCAAGGGGCAGAGGACAGACCGAACAGAAGGGCCTTGAAACGGAAAAAGGAATCACTCCATTGAAACTGTAGAAACGTCCTGTAAGAGTGGTGGACTGGAACTGTCAGGTAAGCATCTTGAAGGTCCAGATGAACAAGCCAGTCGTTTTGAAGAAGAATGTCCCAAAGATGAAGGATAGTTTCCATTTTGAAATTATGGTAAACCACAAAATTGTTGAAAAGTCTGAGATTTATAACCGGACGATGTTTGTTGTTCCTTTTCCGAACTAGAAAGATGGTGCTTAGGAAACTGGAAGGATCGAAGGAAGTTTGTTCTATGGCTTGTTTTGTCAATAAAGCTTGAATTTCCTCTTGTATCAGGAGAAACTATTCCTGAGAAAAATGGAGGGGTTGAGAAAAAGATTTCTGAATAGGAGTTTGATACAGGTCTATGCAATACCCTTGTACAGTTTGAATTACCCAAGGATCTGAAGTTAGAGACAACCAAGCCTTGAGAAAATTTCCCAACCTGCCCCCTATGGGAGGAGGGCCAGAACTTGAAGTTCTTACTTGAGAACTGCTCTCCTATGGATCTGTAGCTCCTGCTGTGGAATCTACGGAATCTTCGGGGATAGAACTGGGGTTTGTACCATTGGTAATATTCCTGCTGGAACTTTTGGTTAAAGGAGTCTCTGTTGAGGGATTGTTCCCTAGACACATAACAGCTGGCTAATCGACTCCTACTTTTGCCGGCCCTGCCAAAAACCTGTTGGGTAAAAGTCTTTTCATCTAAATTTGTGCCTTGTCCATAGTGGCAAAGGTGGAAACATATTTACTCATTTCCTGAAATAAAGGAATCCCCCTTCAGCCTTGGGACCCTCTTCTTTGGTTGCCAAGCTCCTTAACTTGGGATCAATCTTTAACAGCAGACTTTTACATCTCTCTTGGGAAGTGTAGCAGTTAGAAGTTCCCAAAATACATATTGCCCGTTGATCCCAACTGGAGAGCATGTCACGATCCACCTGAATTCCTTCCATTCTGGCCTCCCCGGACAAATCCAGAATTCTGGTCAAAGGACCGACCAAGTCCAAAAAAATGTCTTGGCAGTTCGACCAGGCTCTATACACTCCTTTTTTGGGATCCTTCCCAAATTTTGTAAAAAACAACATCATATTAGGATCTACAGAGGGGGTATCAGCCTCCTTGGATGGGAGAGAAGGGCAAGGGCATTCAGATTCTAGTTGTTTTATCAAGGGGTTGCCTTAAATAAAAAGAAAGATTATTTGAAACATGATCTGACGGCAACCATTCGGATGAATTAGGATAATGAATCGACAAGGGGTCAAACATTGGTTCACCCTAATGGTCCACCAGGTCATAACACACTGTCTGTGATGCAGTGTCCGAAGGAGAAATCTTATGCCTTTTCTCCGCAGGCCTATTTTCAAAAGAATCATCTTTATAAGAAAAAATTGACCTGATGTCATCCAAAACATCATCCCCATCACTGTCAGTATCATGTAGGGGAACAATGTTAAGGGGGTAAGAGGGGAACCCTGAAACATTTGCCTTACAGGTGGGAGGCCCACATTTTACAGAAGCGCCTTTGGAAGGCCAAGAAATAGGTGCTGCATGTTTCCTTACTTTTCTAACAGGAATATCTCTAGAGCCTAATAATTTAGATATAGAGGCTTCTAAATTTTTGAAATGTCTAACATGGAGACGGACACAGAGTGTTGCACTGACTCTTTAGTAAACGATTTTAAACTGTCCTTTATAGCCGGGCTTGCTCATTATCAGACATTATTCCACAATATATATAAAAATGAATTTAAGTACAATTAAAAATTTCAATTGAATTAAATACCTGTATAGTCAACAGCAAAGGCAATATTAAATAAACTATGGGTTATTCTTAAAAAAAACTCAAGTCTAAATTGAAGGCAAACCGAAAAACCCAGCCCTGAAGGGTTAACCAGAGGAGAAGGGCTTGAAGAGGAGTTTCTGACCAGGCAAAGCCTACTATGGGTGTGTCCGAAGGAGGGCCGGAGTTCCCCAGGGACTGAAGATGAAGCGAGTGGCACCCAGGGCAGGCTGCCTTGCTTTCAAGCAAAGAGGCAAAGTGTTCTCGCAAGGAGTTGACAGCAAAGGCAAGCGGATGAAATACGTGCGAAGCGCAATGCCGTAACTGTTCTGAGAGAGGAAAAAAAACAGTTATCCGCGCGCGAGCGTGGAAACGTTCAGATGTGCGGAACAATTGATAGAAATAAGCAATACACCACATACAATATATACATTTCACGTAAAATATGAAAAAACGGGTAACAAATAAACTCATATAATGAGCAGAGTACTTATCTTGACTGCGAGCAGCAAGAAAAGAGGACTTGTTGCTCTTAGTCAAGATAGTTATGTTCATACTCGATTGTAGTTTTTTCCCAGGGGTTTCTGGGTTTTGTTGTTTCTTGGCTGCTGTTTAATTAAAGCAGGAAAAGAAAGCATAATATGAGCTTCCGGTCTTGTCATAAAATACAGTTTCAGCATCGCTTGCTGTGTGTCTCACTAAGCTTACTCATTTCTCAAGAAAGAAATTTGAAAACAATAATAATAAAGCAAACAATGTCCCTGCAATGATGTAGCTCTTTTCTGCATTGAATCGTCAATAACATTTTGCCTGAGCAAAATGCTATCACACATACAGAAGGGAACCGATAGCTGAAGTGGGATGACCCATGGCCCCACACTGTATGCTTGGGAGTTTGGAGGCAAAATGTGAGTTACATTTTAACAGGCACATGAATAAAGAGGAATGTATGAAAGCCCCTGTACGTATTTTAAAAATTTTGTAGGAAAAATCAAAGCACCTTGGCTTATGCCACACCTTAAAAAATTTAAAGGAAACTGTTCCTGTAGGCATACCAGAGATTATAATCCAAAAATGTACTAGTATAGAAGTTCTACAAAAGGATCAAAGGGAAGGCCAAGTGGGGCATCGCACCTTTTAGCTCATTAAATTTCTTGGCTGTACGGCTGATCTTCAACTCCTATGTGCGGCTATAGGTTATCAGCGTTTATGACCCCCCACCACCCCCCCACGTTTGCCAAAGAGAGGAAAGAACTTTGTGCTCTGCTGAAACAAATGGAAGCTCTGGTTCATTCAAACAAAACTTCAATGGTGTTAGTAACAGGCGACTTTAACAACACACTACTGTATCAAGGGGAAGAAATGAAAGATGACTTCACCACTGATCAAAGTTTTAAAATACCTGAAGCAGTATTTAGGAAATCTAAAACAAAATGGTCAGCAAAACTAATGTGCTTTGCCTTATCTTATTTGACAAGGGGCTTCGACATCTTAATGGGAGATCTGCAAAGGACCAACACGTCCACACAAACGTTAGCACAAAGGGGCAAAAGTGAACAACTGACTACGCTTTTACGCATCTGGCAGAAAAAGATAAAAGAATTCCAAATTATAAGGATACTGCAAAGTGATCACAACTCACAGTACATTCCACTGATTAAAAACATCAAACTGTCACCCGGGGCCAGGGGTGAACAAGTAAAGTGAGAGAAAAGGATCATTTGGACCTGGGCTGTTCCTCAATAATCAGGTACAAAAAATAACAAGTGATGTCATTCGGCTGTAAAAATACTCGATTTACGTGGTCCGTAGATCCAGATAAAATTGAGCAGGTGAACACATATCTATCGCTATTGAACAGCTAAAGAGATGAGGACCCACATACAACAATTACGATAGAAATGTCTTTAATTAGTACTCCATAAGTCCAATTGAAGGCAAAGGACACAATGACACGTCGAATAATAAGAAGTATAATAAAGTAGATCCAATCACAGTACATGGGATCAAGTGAGAACAGCCGACACGTGTTTCACTCCCTATGGCTATTTCACCTGGGGCCTTTTCAAGGCGATATAATGTTCATGGTCATTCATCACTTCATCGTTAATCAATGGTCCGAATACCAGGTCGAAAGAAGTAAAAATTAGGCGCCATGGAATTGCCGATAGCGTGTCCTATTCCGGTGCCATCTTAGAACAGGGAAATACCCGGGCGTTACTTCATGAAAAGGGGTTTTGATCCATACCCCTTAATTTGGGAGCACCCACTCAAATTAATTTGTTTCTCTGAATTGGGCATTCAACGGGAAGGGAATACTCTTGGACCTAACGCTAAAGGAACATATCTATAGTTAGCAGTTATATTTGATAACGAATTGAACTGGAGCACCCACATGGAACATCTGCGACAGAAATTATCAGCAATAAAAGTACTTGCAATACAATACGGTGGGGGTCCTACTTTAACAGCCACCAACACTAAACTGATTCCAGTTTGCACTTATGGATCAGTCTGCTAGCCCCCGGAAATTATTAGCAAAGTACACACCGCATTTTTTGAATTGTACCAGGAAGTTATTTAATCTATGGAAAGCAACATTGCTTATTCAGGCTAGAATTTAGAATCGTCGATTAAATCATGGAGTACAATTAATTGCATCAACAATTGTATAACTAGTCAGGGAGCCGACGGTAACACTGTAAGATTCTATATAAATAAAACACAATAAAACACTGCTAAACCCTCTCAGAGAAGCACGGGTGGCAGAACATTGCACTATAGACTTCATGGTCAAACAGTCTCCCGACTATACATGAACTGCATAAAAAGACCAAAGCTTCTCGGAAGTAGCTGCTAAGACATGAGATCAAAATCTCCAGTTGCCTCTTAGACACTGACGGGGAGAGCCTATGAAAAAGTATACTTTGGAATCCTACATGACACAACGGCAAGCATAGTTAGAATACCCCTTGAATATGAAGGAACAAAGATCTTTCTTAAGTTTTTGACTCCTTTACCTACCGTTTATCAGTTTGTTGGAAAATGGAATGGCGAGGAAAACATTTGAGCATATTATGTTTTTGTCCTGAGACCGGACATTTGGAAGAAACTCCTGAATCATTTTAAACATTAATGGTTAAGTTGTATATCAGGCAATTTTATTCTGTTTAGATAATAAATATGTGGGAAAGATTGCAAAATGTTTAATCATATAAAAAAAAAAAGAGATGGAAATGTAAAGTTCTATTGATTTACATATTGGGAAAGATAGACGGAACAAAATACATTTTATCAGTCTTAATGTTTTCAGAATTGAAATAGAACAGCATCATTTGTTTTCTTTTTGCAGTTTTTGCATGGATTGCACTAATTAACGTGTATATGGTTTTAGATAACAAACAATAAAGATTACTACTACTACTGTAGGCATTTCGTACATATAAAGTAAAACAGCACTGTCACATTAACCCCTTCGCTGCCAGGCCTTTTCCCCCTCAGGTGTCAGGCCTTTTTTGGCTATTTGAGGCAGTTCACACTTACGCCCTCATACCTTTTTGTCCACATAAGCCACCCATGCTAAATTTGCATCCTTTTTCCAACATCATAGGGATTCTAGAGGTACCCAGAGTTTGTGGGTTCCCCAGAAGGAGACCAAGAAATTAGCCAAAATACAGCAAACGTTTTGTTGAAAAAAAAATGGGAAAAAAGGCTGCAGAACAAGGCTTGTAGTTTTTTCCCTGAAAAATGGAATAAACAAAGGAGTTGTGGTGCTAAAATCACCATCTTCCCAGCTTTCAGGAACAGGCAGACTTGAATCAGAAAAACACAATTTTGGCATTTTACTGGGACATACCCCATTTTTTCTATTTTTTGTGCTTTCAGCCTCCTTCCAGTTAGTGGCAGAAATTGGTATGAAACCAATGCTGAATTCAGAACAGCTAAACATTTCTGAAAAATAGACAAAATTTTGAATTCAGCAAGGGGTCATTTGTGTAGATCCTACAAGGTTTTCCTGCAGAAAATAACATCTGAAATAAATAAATATTGAAATTGAGGTGAAAAAGAGCCATTTTTCTCCACGTTTTACTCTGTAACTTTTTCCTGAGATGTCAGATTTTCAAAAGTAATATACTATTACGTCTGCTGCACTCTTCTGGTTGCGGGGATATATTGGGCTTATAGGTTCATCAAGAACCCTAGGTACCTAGAGCCAATAAAGGAGCTGCACCTTGCAATGGGTTTTCATTGTATACCAGGTATACAGCAATTCATTTGGTGAAATATAAAGAGTGAAAAATAGGTATCAAGGAAACCTTTGTATTTCCAAAATGGGTACAAGATAAGGTGTTGAGAAGCAGTGGTTATTTGCACATCTCTGAATTTCGGGGTGCCCATACTAGAATGTGAATTCCAGGGCATTTCTCCAATAGATGTCTTTTTTATACACTGTCTTACATTTGGAAGGAAAAAATTTAGAGAAAGACAAGGGGCAATAACACTTGTTCTGCTATTCTGTGTTCCCCCAAGTCTCCCGATAAAAATGGTACCCCACTTGCGTGGGTAGGCATAGTGGCCGCGACAGGAAATGCCCCAAAACACAACGTGGACACATCACATTTTCCCAAAGAAAACAGACCTGTAAAAATGATACCTCACTTGTGTAGGTGGGGCAAGTGCCTGTGATAGGGAAGAGCCAAAAACATGTTGAAAATGAGGGGGAACCAAAGCAGGTCCAAAAGGGCAGTCTGGAAAAAAATGTTTTTAGGCTGACAAGTGGGGCAGAATTTGTATCAGTATAGATGTGACAATGCTGGGTGGTAGGAATTTTGTGGATTCCTGCAGATTCCGGAAGGTTACATCCCAAAAATGTGGGGAAAATGTGTGATTTCCAGCAACCTTGGAGGTTTGCAGGGCAATATGGGTAAGAAAATGGTGCGGGTGCATGTGAAGCACACCACCCTGGACCCAGATGTTTAGTTTTCAGCTGTGTCTAGGTCTTGTAGATTTTTCTACATGGCAGCATCCCAAAGTCTAAAAAGTGCAGCCCTCACCATTCCAAATGGGACGATTTTGAGAGTTAGACAAGCTCTCATGGCCCAAATGTGAAACCAAAACCCAAAATAATCAAATGTCTTCTTGATTGCCGTGAGATAAGATGTTTTAGTGTGCACGAGGAGAGCTGAAAGACCGTTACCCCCTTCAGTTGGGGTGGGGGCATAACCATGCCCATACTGGTTGGTAGCCTCCACCCCTACCAATACCCCCCATCTCCCCTGGGGAGTGGATCGGGGTAATTGCCTACCGGTGATCAGAACAACTTTGTCCCCATTTATTTGGGGTGGGGGAATGGCCATACCCCCACCCTATTTTTTTGAAAAAAATGCTTCCCTGGTGTCTGGTGGGGTTTCTGCCCCCCTGGGGAACAGATAAGCCTTACAAAAATAGGACGATCTGCCCCCAAGGTGGGCAGAAATAGCCTAAAATAAATGTGTCCCCCAGGGGAGCGACCCTTACCTAACGGGTCGCTCCCCATCTGTAAAAAAGAAAAAATCCCTGGTGCCTAGTGGTTTCTGCCCCCATAGGGGGCAGATCAGCATACTTAAAATAGGCTGATCTGCTCCCAAGGGGGGCAGAAATTGCCTTAAAAAATTTGCCCCCAAGGGAGCGACCCCTGCCTAAGGGGTCGCTCCCCTTTTTTTAAAATTGTTGCAAAACAACAAAATCCCTGGTGTCTAGTGGTTTCTGCCCCCCTTGGGGGCAGATTGGCCTAATAAAAATAAGCCAAAGGCCTAATAAAATAATTGCCCCCTGGGGAGTGACCCTTGCCTAAGGGGTCGCTCCCCTTATCAAAGAAAAAAAAAGAAAAAAATCCATGGTGTCTAGAGGCTTCTCCCCTCCCCCCGGGGGCAAATCGGCCTCGTTAATTTAGGCTGATCTGCCCCCACGGGGAGGCAGAAAAGGCCTAATTAAAAAATTGCCCCCTGGGGAGCGCCCCCTGCCTAAAGGGTCGCTCCCCTTATAAACATAAACAAAAAAAAACAAACTCCCTGGTGTCTAGTGGCAATTCTGCAGCACGATCGCTTTGCGATTTTGCTGCAGGAATACTCAGAGGGACATAAAAAGGGAAGGAAAAGTCTTTCCTTCCCTTTTCATGCCTCTCTGACCTTCCATGCCCCAGTACCGAGGAGAAACAAATCAGTTTCTCCTCGGATTGCACTGGAAGCATGCTTCCAGCATGATGGGAGAAGACCTCTGATGAGGTCAGCGCACGATCGCATGCTGACGTCATCAGACGTCTCAGGGGTGGGTCAGGGGGGCTGGGGAGGAAGGTAAAGCGATTCCCCTTCCATCCCTGCCCTAGGGGGGGGTGTGAGGCCCTCAGAGGGGGCGCTAGCACTTCCCCCGGGGGCCCATTCCTGGATGAGATGGTTACGTCCCTGCCGCCTGAGCGCCATGGCAGCGCGGACGTAACCATCTCGTCCAGCGCACCCAAGGGGTTAAGGCAGATAATTAGTACAGTAGCATTTAGGTAGCGATTCATACCCTTTTGTGGGGTGTTGAAGTGGCACCACTTACTTGGCATGCAGCACAGTGACAATATGGTTAAGGATACGTGAATAACTCAGACTCTTAACTCTCATTCTGATGGCTCTATCAGGGAGGAGGGTGGACTGTTTATGAATTTAAAAGAGCTACTCTTGCAGGGGAATTGGTGTTACTGGTAAGTAACTTTCTTCTGTATCAAGAGACCTTCATTAATATTTATAATATTATAATAGAACAGCAAGGAAAGCCTTCTTTAGGAGGGAGGGTTTGCTTTCAAAATAAAATGTATCTTAAAAAATATTTCCAATTTGACAAAAAAGAAAAATGGACGAAGGTTACAGTTTTGCTAAAGTATCATATAATAATTTTTAAGGCCGACTTTAAATACAAGTACAAAACTTTATTGCGTTTATATTAATTAAAATTGTTACACACATTCTCAACATACATTACAGCAAACAAAGTCATAAAGGCATGAGCTGAAAGCTTAATTTACATTTAAAATCACCCTTTCTGCTTGTACATGCCCTTATTAGAAAAAAAAGTCATCTTAGACACAGTATTATTGACTGCCCCTGATTTAACTTTCTAATTCATTAAATACTGTTATGTGCTGGTTACTATACCCACTTTAAATCAGACTGTATGATTACCAATTGAGATAGAAAAAAACAGTGAGAAGAGTGTTATTTTAGAGTAATACAAATTATGTTTATGCAATATGGTCCCACTAAGTAATCTAACATTTTTGTCACAGAATTGAGCAACCCTTCACAGTAAACGCAGCCTATCGCAGTTAATGCAGAAATATACAGATTCTACGCAGGTTTTAATACCAAAATAACCCCTTTAGCAAACCTCTTCTTCCAAGATCTCGCCATTTGCATGTGCAGCTAATGCACATTTGTTTCAGGCCAGGTGGAACTGAGTCTTCACATATCATTAGTTTGTAGTTTGGCTGAGGCCTCGCCTACGTTTACTGAACGGGAGATGCAAAAAGCATAGCAAGAATATCCCAAATACCACGTGCATTCAGCAGTTCAGTGTTAATATACCTGACCTGTGGACAAAAATGGTCAACATCCTGATTTATATAGGTGCAGACGTTGGAGTTTAAACTGTTTGTCCCAAATCTTCCTAGATTATTCTATAGCAAAGGTTTAAATAAGGTGGCTGAAAGAGCCAACTCCTGTATTAGTAAACCAAATCCTAAGCAGAGTTGTTTGTGGCTGGTACAACTGAGCTGCTTGAATACTATACTAAGAATTGGGCTTTTCCTATCCAACTATTTAGTTAAACTAGGCATGCGCATAACCTGTAGGTTAGAGATGGAACCTATTTAATTGTGATTATATTCACTACCACACTGACTGAGGGACTGTAAAGCTTGCCATACAATCTACAGTGCACAAAAATTAGGACCACTTTGCGTTTTAGTTTGGTTAGGTGAAGGAGTACAGAACGCAAGTTGCTTAGCCAGACTCCTACATAGAGGTGACAGTTCTCTTATTTTACATTTCCAATTAACCAGAGGCCCTGTGATCTGTGTTTTATCAAACACTATAACCATGGTCTTATTACTTTTAATCAGTAAATTACTCGTACTATAATCATCGAGGGCCTGAACGTTCTTAGAAGCCCTGCATGGGTTCAATTTAATACTACTGTGTCATCAGCATATTGCATTATGTGTATGTGCTGATAAGGCTACTTTGCTGAAAATGATTTTGCCTTACCCAAGGCAGACAGAGCCCTGCAAAAGGGAGTCTGAAAAGCAGGAGTGCTAGCATGCATCCTTGCTTCACCACCTATTTGTGCTGAGGTGGCCCAAGCACTTGTTCCACTGCCCTAGTTTAACATGGACTCCCTCGCATAGGATTTGACTATTCCTTTGGAGTATGTTGTTTATGCCTCTAGCCTCCATAACACGCTGCCAAAAGCAGCTGAATAAGCAATAAATCAAGCTAAATGCTTCGCTTTGATGATGTATCTTTAATGGTATGCTAGTAACGAGAGTTCCAGAAAATTAACAGTAATGTTGCATTTTCATTTAAAACAAGTTTGATAAAACAGAAAAAGCTTATTTTCATCCACCATAAATCAAGTTATTCCAGGATAGGCTTTGCATACATTTTAACATCAACTTCCAGCAGTAATTAATCTGTAATTTCTAGAATACTCTGACTATTCTTGAAAGAGCAGATACAGAACAGAACCCTTGCAAGAGTCAGGTCTTATAGATTCTCTAGGACTGTGGTGAACAGAGGAACAAGCTACTGTGCCCAGTAAAAATGGATAAATTTTGAAAATGGGAAGTGATAAGCTATTGGAATCAGGGCCGCCATAAACAGCTTATTTAAGTACACCCATAAGCAGCTTATTTTAGTACACCTATCAGGCATTATATCCAAACTTAAGGCTTCCATACTGAGTATTAGATTGGGTAGTATTGTTTTGCCCATAAATGGATTACAATATTACCAACATAAAGACTTTTAATATCATAGGTCCAATCTGCCAGACTGGAACGGTTTAGAGTGTTAACGACTTATATCATCTCTTAATGAAGTACCAGAAAAAACCTTTGGCCCTTCTTTTTTGCAGACCGTTAACAACTTTATCCATTGTGATTCTTCATAGTTTTACTTAGCTGCCTCTATGTTTTCTTTTTTTACAAAAAAAAAGTATCTTTCCCAAATAAAAAAATTCTCTGTAATAGGGTTGAGCATCAGGCACCTAAGGGCCTGCTTTAGAGCTCGGCTGATGGAATATTCCGTCACAAACATGAAGGATATCCCGTCCACCATATTACGATATCCATATGATATAATGGGATCGTAATACAGCAGACAGGATTTCTGCCACGTTTGTGACGGAGTATTCCCCTCCATCAAGATCTAAATCACCCTTAGTTCTGACTGCATTTGACTTGATTCCTTTCTCAACTGTGCACTAAACCAGGCTTTCGCTGTCTGAAGTGGATACTTGTTCCAGTCTATTTTGCTTGACCGTATCAGGACATCTGAAAGTCAGCAGTAAATGCTGACCAATTCTCAGATCTTTGATCCGACTCCAATACCATTGTAAAAGTTCCTTCCACCCTACAATTCCATTGTACCCAACATGATGAGGATGACCCCATCTGGGCTTCCACTAACTTCTAAGGGAACACTTTTCTGCACCTCACATCCTAATTGCGAAGGCATTGTGAGACGGTTGCTGTCCTCTCTTAACAGTAGTTGTAAATCAGGCTGGAATTTAAACAAAGGAGGTTAGTATTTTGTAATTTAAGACTGCCTTGCAATACCTTGAAACCTGAGTATAATGTATCCAAAGGAGCAATTTTTAAGTTCAAAACTGTAGAGCTATAAATTGACAAGACCCCATACGGTACCCAAATTTGGGATTTTTAAATGCAGGCATGTGAAAGTGCCAGTAACCCAGCAGTTGGAGTGGATTGAATTACCAGGTTTCCTGCAAACAACAAATGCTCCATTGTCTCAAAAAGGTATCTGCAGCATCATGGTTAAGTAGCCGTTTGGCCCAGATACATTTCAGGTTAAAACTTTGAGATTATGTTTTTCCTTATATGGCTCACTCACTTGCATGGTTATGGCATAGTAACACTGTTAGAGATGTAGATTGCTCATGGGAATAACAAAAGCAACCCACCCCTCCTGGCTGCAACAGATGACATCCGCTTCCTGGTGGACAAGGGAGAGATGGCGGCACTCATCCTTCTAGACCTCTCAGCGGCCTTCGACACAGTCTCCCATCACACCCTGATAAGAAGACTCCATGAAGCCAGCATCAGAGACAAGACCCTCGATCCTTCCTCACCGGCAGAACTCAATGAGTAAGACTTGCCCCCTTCCTCGCAGACCCCACACCCACCACCTGCGGAGAGCCCCGGTGACCCTCCCTCAGCCAGATGTTGTTTAACGTATACATGGCCCCGCTAACCACCCTCGTCAGAAGCTATAGAATAAACATCAAATCCTACGCCGACGACACTCAACTCATCTTCTCCCTCTCCAACAAACCCGACAAAGCCAGACACAGCTTCCACGAAGGCATGGAAGCAGTCGGCAACTGGATGAGAAACCGCTGCCTTCAAATCAACACTAATTCATCATGGGCCCTCAAACCCAATGCGTGGAACGACTACTGGTGGCCACCAACCCTCGGAAACCCACTCACCACCACCAGCCAAGCCTGCAACCTTTGAATCATCCTGGAGTCCAATCTCAGCATGAACCAGCAAATCAACTCAGTCACCTCCACCTGTTTCTGCACCCTCCGCCTCCTACGCAAGTCCTTCGAGTGGATCCCCCTCGACACACAGAAAAACTCACCCGCAAGCTACAAAACATCCAGAATGCTGCCGCCAGACTGATCCTCGACCTACCCCGACACTGCCACATCTCGCAACACCTGTGTCAGGAAAACTATTGCCAGTGTTGTTAAGTTCCTCCCTCAGCAAAAACGAATCCCCGTTTTCCATGTACCTACGTTGGTTGCAGCGGCGTCCACACTCGCGGTGGCTCTTGTGGAGGCTGTTCTTATAACTAGCTTCTTCACGTTTAACTTCCACTCAAGATGGTGGCTGCAAATCTTTGTGAGGTCAGCGCTCTAGTGTTCCTACCTTAGTCTCATGCTGAAGCTTCCCTCCAGCTGTTTCTTTCTGGGAGCTGTGCACTTCAACTGTCATCCTGAGGAGAATGAGCAGTGTTCCTGACAAATGGCTATCGGCTTTCTGAGGAGAATTCATTTTGGCTAAACAGAACTTCAAGCAACTGCAGTAAGTTATCCTTTTATATGATTTCCAGACTTGCCAATATATATATGTACATATATATTCAAAACCTCTTCACCTTGCAGTCTTGCCAGTCTTAGAGATAAACCTCAGTGCTTAGATTAATTCCTAGAGACTGTGATTGAGAAAACTGGGTGGCGGAGGTGTGGGAAAAAGGTCAAGGCTGGGTATGAAATATTTCTTGGACACACTGGAACGGGTAGCTGGAGGGGGTTTGGGAGTGGAGGAAGAGATGATGGTAGTAGGAGGTGTACGTTTGGTGACTTTGGTTGCAGGTGCATGCGCTGGAGGCTGTTGTGAGGTGGATGGCTGTTGGGTGGGTGTGTGGCTGCGTTTGTGTATCTTGGGAGGGGGCGTCACAGACACACTGGGAGAGGACACAGGGTACGTGTGAATGGTAGTGGGGGTGGTGACTGCACGTGAGCGGGGTGTGCTGGTGGGTGTGCTGGTGAGGGACGTAGTGGCTGTAGAGGTAGTGCATGCAGGTGTGAGTGTAGACGAGACTGGGAGGGAGGAGGGAGACGACGAGGAGGGGGCATAGTGGAGGCAGTGGGTGTTGGTATGTCTGTATGTGGATGTTGCTTGGGTGAATGTCTGTGTGATGTGTGGTGCTTATGTTTGCCTGAGCTTCCCTTGGGTGTTGAGGTGTGTGCAGGCTGGTCTGATGGTGTGTCTGGGTTAGGCAGAGGTACAGGTGATAGGGTATGGGTGGAGGAAGTTGGAGGGGGGAGGCTAGAGACAGGGAAAATGGCTGCCATCAGTGCTGAGGCCAGAGTCTGGAACGATCGCTGAAGGGCAGCCTGACCAGAATGAATGCCCTCCAGGTATGCATTACTCTGGTGAACCTCCCTTTCTACACCCTGGATGGCATTCAAAATGGTAGACTGCCCAACAGTGAGGAACCTGAGGAGGTCAATGGCCTCCTTACTGAGGGCAGAAGGGGTGACTGGGGCAGGGGCTGAGGTGCCTGGGGCGAAGGTGATGCCCACCCTCCTGGGTGAGCGGGCACGGGGCAAAGGCAGAGGCGCTGCTGGGAGGGCGGTTCTGGTAGCGGGGGTGACGGCTGTACCTGTAGATGCGGGGGGCACAGATGTTGCCACCACCACAAGGGAGCTCCCATCAGAGGATGTGTCCGTGTCGCTGGTGTCAGCTCCTGTCCCCGCCGTGAAGCTCCCCTCGCCCTCCGTCCCACTGGTGAATTCTGAGTCCGTAGTCTCGCCCTCCAGGGCCTTGTGGGATGCAGCTCCCTCGTTCTCCGGTGCCACTGCTCCTCCGCCTGATGATGCTAATGCACACAAGAACAGGGAGACCACAAAAAGGGGGGGGGGAACGACAGAAGAAAGACATGTTGAGTGCATGGATTACCGCTACCGTTGGCAGACAAGACAGACACAGAAGCCCCCTGCACTACGCCACGCTCTTGGGCTCCACTGTTCAATTCCTGGGAAATGGCCTACAAGGCTATGGACGACATCTGCACACATAGATGACACAGGGGCATGAATAGCTGTACTTGGCAGTCTATAGAGGTGGCGTGGGGTGCCACATGGCCTGCCTTACGGAGGGGCCTTGCCTACGGAACACGCCCTGGCCTAGGGAAACCCACAGCCCTCCTCCCCCACCCAGACAACTCCACTGCGCGCAAAGTCAGCAGAATGAGAGTGTACTCACCCCCTTGTGTCTGCTGTGATGCCCTCAAGCGCCCATCCAACTCTGGGTAGGCCACCGCCAGGATCCTGAACATCAGGTGGGTCATGGTGTGACGGGCACCCCTCACACGTTGGGAGGCCATCCCCAGCTGAGCCTCCGCTTTCTTCTTGCTCCAGCTGCGAATGTCCTCCCATCTTTTCCGGCAGTGGGTGCTCCGTCTGTGGTAGACCCCCAGGGTCCGGACGTCCTTGGCGATGGCACGCCAAATATTTTTCTTCTGGTGGGCGCTGACCTACATGAAATGTACAGGGGAATAAGAGAAGTCATAACCAACTGCACCGTCAAAGTGATTGCCCCCCATGCCTACCCATGCCATGTGGCACATGCATTTACCATCTTTCATGCACGCAGCACTCTGCCCCCTTCCTTCTTACATCCAGCCCTCTCCAAACAGGCACAGCCCATACAACATGCTCCCTGTGTACTTACCTGTTTGTCTGGAGGACCGTAGAGTAGCGTGTACTGGGGAGGACCCCATCCACGAGCTTCTCCAACTCCTCCAATGTGAAGGCAGGGGCCCTTTCCCCAGACACTCGAGCCATTGTCTCTTCCAGACCGAGGTCACAGCAGCACTTAAAGTGTAGGTCCTCTCCTGTCGAAGATCAGGTATCGAGTGATTTAACAGATAGAAAATGGCGGTCACGTCCTCGGCGGTGCATGCCGTCACCGCCGGCGTACATCGTCATTGGTTCCTGGGACCCATAAAGTCCAATGTTAACCAATGCAGCATTGCGCCGCGGTCTCCGACCGCCTACTGCGATGGTGTACAACGCCAGTGCAGTTACCTCACATCCCATTGTCCCACTTTACAGGTCAGCCAGCCACCATTTCAGGGGCCCACATGGCTTCATTTTCAACTGCGTCACACATACCTAGGCCTAGTCGCAATACACATACAGGCCACCTTTTGTGTATGATTGGTGTTCTGTGTAAACTGTGGGTACATACCTCTGAGTTGTTTGACTCTGTGCTTGCTGTTGTCCTTTATAGGCACCGTCCGCTGGGACATGTGAGGAGATGGCGGCATCCTCCGGTGTACCGACCGTTGGTGGACCTGTCGACAATGGAGGAGCGACATTTGATAATCACCTACAGGTTTGACTGTGCCACAATCCAGGAACTGTGTACCCAGTTGGAGCCAGACCTGATGTCAGCAATCCGCCATCCCACAGGAATCCCCCCTCAAGTGCAGGTGCTGTCAGTGCTCCATTTCCTTGCATGTGGCTCTTTTCAAACAACTGTGGCCATGGCATCAGGGATGTCCCAGCCTATGTTTTCCAACGTATTGTCCAGAGTGTTGTCTGCCCTTCTGAAACACATGCAGAGCTACATCGTTTTCCCTCAGGTGGAGGATTTGCCTACAGTAAAAGATGATTTCTATGCCCAGGGACATATACCCAACATCATAGGTGCCATTGATGGGACCCATGTGGCTTTGGTCCCCCCCCCACAGGAATGAACAGGTGTACAGAAACCGGAAGAGTTATCATTCTATGAATGTACAGATGGTATGTTTGGCAGACCAGTACATCTCCCATGTGAATGCCATGTTCCCTGGCTCAGTGCATGACGCCTACATCCTGCGGAATAGCAGCATCCCTTATGTGATGGGTCAACTCCAGAGGCACCGTGTGTGGCTATTAGGTGAGCACCTGGAAGCAAGTCAGTGGGAATGGTTGTCTGGGTCTGGGGTTATCCCTCCAGGTTAGTGTGTGTCTAACAGTTGCCCCTCACCATTTGCAGGTGACTCTGGTTACCCCACCCTGTCATGGCTACTGGCCCCAGTGAGGAATCCCAGGACCAGGGCAGAGGAATGCTACAATGAGGCCCATGGGCGAACTAGGAGGGTGATCGAGCGGACCTTCGGCCTCCTGAAGGCCAGATTCAGGTGCCTCCATATGACAGGTGGATCCCTATTCTACTCACCAAAGGAGGTGTGCCAGATCATCGTGGCCTGCTGTATGCTTCACAACTTGGCTTTGCTACGACAGGTGCCTTTTCTGCAGGAGGATGGTCCAGATGGCGGTGTTGTGGCAGCTGTGGAGCCCGTGGACAGTGATGAGGAGGAAGCAGAGGAAGAAGACATGCACAACAGGGACTCAGTGATCCAGCAATATTTCCAGTGAAACACAGGTAAGAATACAATCCTGCCTACTACATGTACTTTTACACTACCTCTCTCCTGTCTGTCGTTTTCACCCAGTGTATGGTCACTGAGTTGTCACTTTCCCTTACGGTTTCACAGATGTGGGTCCCACTGTGTGACATCTGCTTAAATTCCTCATGGACTAGAGCTGTGTGACATAGGTATGTTGACATTACTGTTTCAAATACATTTTGTCATTGTAATTGCTAATACACTATTTCGAAATCACAAACAGACTCCAGATCATTTTGTGCTTTAGGTGTGTTTATTTAAATGCAAAATATTGGAGGAGGTAGTGAAATGGTGAGGGGTGATGGCGGAGGAGTGTCCATGGCAGAGTCCAGTCTATTAGTCTCACAGGTGCATTGCCCATATGGGCATAGGAAGTGGAGCTGGGGCAGTTTAATTATGGACAGGGTGACAAAGTGGGACAGTAGGATGACAATCAGGGTGGTCTCATTTCTTGGAGGGGGTCTTGGCATCGTTCTCTGTCTTTTTCCTGGATCTCAGGGACCGTTTGCGGGGTGGTTCTCCCTCTGCAGGGGGTGGGGTGCTGGTGTGGTGGTCCTGTGGCGGGGCGTCCTGTCCACTAGCGCCGGCGGAGGTGGTGGGCAGTTCATCGTCCATGCTAGTAGTGTCAGGGGGCCCTTGTAGTGCCACAGTGTCCCTCCTGGTGTTGAGTACATCCATCAGCACCCCTACGATGGAGCCCAGGGTGGAGCTGATGGTTCTGAGTTCCTCCCTGAAGCCCTTATACTGTTCCTCCTGCATGCGCTGGGTCTCCTGAAACTTGGCCAGTACCGCTGCCATTGTCTCCTGGGAGTGGTGGTATGCTCCCATGATGGAGGAGAGGGCGTCGTAGAGAGTGGGTTCCCTTGGCCTGTCCGCCCCCTGTCGCACGGCAGCCCTCCCAGTTCCCCTGTGTTCCAGTGCCTCCGTCCCCTGGACTGTGTGCCCACTGCCACTGCCACTGCCCCTAGGTCCCTGTTGTTGTTGGGGTGGTGGGTTCCCTGTAGTGGTGGACACACAGCTGATTGACGTGTCCTGGGGACGGAGGTATGGGCTCGCTGGGTGGGTGCTGTGCTGGTGTTTCCAGAAGGGGGAAGGTCTGTGGTGGCCTGTGCCTGTGTGAGGGGAACCGACTGTCCCGAGGTCCCCGATGGTCCGGGCTGGTCATCCAGATCCAGTCGGACAGAGGTGCTGTCATCACTGTGGGCCTCTTCTGTTGGTGGTGTGGACATGTGTGGACCCTCCTGTCCGGTGACGTTGGGTAGGGGTCCTGCAGGGGTATAAAAGGATGTTTGTTAAATCTGTGTGTGTAATGGTGTGCAATGGGTGGGTGACAGTGTACCCCAGTGCTAGCATTCCTGTGTGGGAGCTTGTGTGATGGTGGTTTAGGGGGGTGTATGGGTATGTGCAGTGGCTATGCTTTGGTGATGGGTGTCCATGCTTTGTAGTTGCATGCAGGGCTTGGTGTTGGGATGTGTGGTTTGTGATGTTGGGACATTTGTGAGGAGTTGGGGTACTGGGGGTGAGGGTGAGGGTGGGGGTATGTGATAGCATGCAGGTAGGGTGTGGGATGTAATAGTAAAGCTTTGACTTACCAGAGGCCATTCTTCCACCTACTCCTGCGAGGCCCTCAGGATGCAGAATCGCCAAGACCTGCTCCTCCCATGTTGTTAGTTGTGGGGGAGGAGGTGGGGGTCCGCCGTCAGTCCGCTGAACCGCCAGGTGATGTCTTGAGACCACGGAACGCACCATCCCCCGTAGGTCGTTCCACCTCTTCCTGATGTCGCCCCGATTTCTTGGATGTTGTCCCACTGCGTTGACCCTGTCCACTATTCTGCGCCATAGCTCCATCTTCCTAGCTATGGAGGTGTGCTGCACCTGTGCTCCGAATAGCTGTGGCTCTACCCTGACGATTTCCTCCACCATGACCCTGAGCTCCTCCTCCGAGAACCTGGGGTGTCTTTGCCGTGCCATAGGGTGGTGTGGGAGATGTGTGGGGTGGAGTGTGTGGTGATAAGTGTGGTGATATGTAGTGGTGTGTTGTGTGAGGTGCATGGAAGTTGTGTGGGTGATGGTGTTGTGTGCCTGTGGATGCTGTTGTTCTTGCTGGTGGTGTCTCTCTCTGGCCTTCTTTCTGAATTTCTTGTCGTGGGGGTTTGTGGGTGATGTAGGTGTGTGTTTTATATTGTAATGGGTGTGTGGGAGTGGTGTGTGTATGTGTCTCAGGTGTGTGTATTTTGAATTGTCCAATGTGGGGATGTTTTGTAAGAGTGTGTGTATTTTGAGCTCGGGGGTAACGACAGAAGAAAGACATGTTGAGTGGATGGATTACCGCTAACGTTGGCAGACAAGACAGACACAGAAGCCCCCTGCACTACGCCACGCTCTTGGGCTCCACTGTTCAATTCCTGGGAAATGGCCTACAAGGCTATGGACGACATCTGCACACATAGATGACACAGGGGCATGAATAGCTGTACTTGGCAGTCTATAGAGGTGGGGTGCGGTGCCACATGGCCTGCCTTACGGAGGGGCCTTGCCTACGGAACACGCCCTGGCCTAGGGAAACCCACAGCCCTCCTCCCCCACCCAGACAACTCCACTGCGCGCAAAGTCAGCAGAATGAGAGTGTACTCACCCCCTTGTGTCTGCTGTGATGCCCTCAAGCGCCCATCCAACTCTGGGTAGGCCACCGCCAGGATCCTGAACATCAGGGGGGTCATGGTGCGACGGGCACCCCTCCCACGTTGGGAGGCCATCCCCAGCTGAGCCTCCGCTGTCTTCTTGCTCCAGCTGCGAATGTCCTCCCATCTTTTCCGGCAGTAGGTGCTCCGTCTGTGGTAGACCCCCAGGGTCCGGACGTCCTTGGCGATGGCACGCCAAATATTTTTCTTCTGGTGGGCGCTGACCTACATGAAATGTACAGGGGAAGAAGAGAAGTCATTACCAACTGCACCGTCAAAGTGATTGGCCCCCATGCCTACCCTTGCCATGTGGCACATGCATTCACCATCTTTCATGCACGCAGCACTCTGCCCCCTTCCTTCTTACATCCAGCCCTCTCCACACAGGCACAGCCCATACAACATGCTCCCTGTGTACTTACCTGTTTGTCTGGAGGACCGTAGAGTAGCGTGTACTGGGGAGGACCCCATCCACGAGCTTCTCCAACTCCTCCAATGTGAAGGCAGGGGCCTTTTCCCCAGACACTCGAGCCATTGTCTCTTCCAAACCGAGGTCACAGAAAGCACTTGCAGTGTAGGTCCTCTCCTGTTGAAGATCAGGTATTGAGTGATTGAACAGATAGAAAATGGCGGTCACGTCCTCGGCGGTGCGTGCCGTCACCGCCGGCGTACATCGTCATTGGCTCCTGGGACCCATAAAGTCCAATTTTAACCAATGTAGCATTGCGCCGCGGTCTCCAACCGCCTACTGCGACGGTGTACAACGCCAGCGCAGTTACCTCACATCCCATTGTCCCACTTTACAGGTCAGGCAGCCACCATTTCAGGGGCCCACATGGCTTCATTTTCAACTGTGTCACACATACCTAGGCCTAGTCGCAACACACATACAGGCCACCTTTTGTGAATGATTGGTGTTCTGTGTAAACTGTGGGTACATACCTCTGAGTTGTTTGACTCTGTGCTTGCTGTTGTCCTTCATAGGCACCGTCCGCTGGGACATGTGAGGAGATGGCGGCATCCTCCGGTGTACCGACCGTTGGTGGACCTGTCGACAATGGAGGAGCGACATTTGATAATCACCTACAGGTTTGACTGTGCCACAATCCAGGAACAGTGTACCCAGTTGGAGCCAGACCTGATGTCAGCAATCCGCCATCCCACAGGAATCCCCCCTCAAGTGCAGGTGCTGTCAATGCTCCATTTCCTTGCAAGTGGCTCTTTTCAAACAACTGTGGCCATGGCATCAGGGATGTCCCAGCCTATGTTTTCCAACGTATTGTCCAGAGTGTTGTCTGCCCTTCTGAAACATATGCAGAGCTACATCGTTTTCCCTAAGGTGGAGGATTTGCCTACAGTAAAAGATGATTTCTATGCCCAGGGACATATACCCAACATCATAGGTGCCATTGATGGGACCCATGTGGCTTTGGTCCCCCCCCCCCCCCACAGGAATGAACAGGTGTACAGAAACCGGAAGAATTATCATTCTATGAATGTACAGATGGTATGTTTGGAAGACCAGTACATCTCCCATGTGAATGCCATGTTCCCTGGCTCAGTGCATGACGCCTACATCCTGCGGAATAGCAGCATCCCTTATGTGATGGGTCAACTCCAGAGGCACTGTGTGTGGCTATTAGGTGAGCACCTGGAAGCAAGTCAGTGGGAATGGTTGTCTGGGTCTGGGGTTATCCCTCCAGGTTAGTGTGTGTCTAACAGTTGCCCCTCACCATTTGCAGGTGACTCTGGTTACCCCAACCTGTCATGGCTACTGACTCCAGTGAGGAATCCCAGGACCTGGGCAGAGGAATGCTACAATGAGGCCCATGGGCGAACTAGGAGGGTGATCGAGCGGACCTTCGGCCTCCTGAAGGCCAGGTTTAGGTGCCTCCATATGACAGGTGGATCCCTATTCTACTCACCAAAGAAGGTGTGCCAGATCATCGTGGCCTGCTGTATGCTTCACAACTTGGCTTTGCGACGACAGGTGCCTTTTCTGCAGGAGGATGGTCCAGATGGCGGTGTTGTGGCAGCTGTGGAGCCCGTGGACAGTGATGAGGAGGAAGCAGAGGAAGAAGACATGCACAACAGGGACTCAGTGATCCAGCAATATTTCCAGTGAAACACAGGTAAGAATACAATCCTGCCTACTACATGTACTTTTACACTACCTCTCTCCTGTCTGTCGTTTTCATCCAGTGTATGGTCACTGAGTTGTCACTTTCCCTTACGGTTTCACAGATGTGGGTCCCACTGTGTGACATCTGCTTAAATTCCTCATGGACTAGAGCTGTGTGACATAGGTATGTTGACATTACTGTTTCAAATACATTTTGTCATTGTAATAGCTAATACACTATTTCGAAATCACAAACAGACTCCAGATCATTTTGTGCTTTAGGTGTGTTTATTTAAATGCAAAATATTGGAGGGGGTAGTGAAATGGTGAGGGGTGATGGCGGAGGAGTGTCCATGGCAGAGTCCAGTCTATTAGTCTCACAGGTGCATTGCCCATATGGGCATAGGAAGTGGAGCTGGGGCAGTTTAATTATGGACAGGGTGACAAAGTGGGACAGTAGGATGACAATCAGGGTGGTCTCATTTCTTGGCGGGGGTCTTGGCATCGTTCTCTGTCTTTTTCCTGGATCTCAGGGACCGTTTGCGGGGTGGTTCTCCCTCTGCAGGGGGTGGGGTGCTGGTGTGGTGGTCCTGTGGCGGGGCATCCTGTCCACTAGCGCCGGCGGAGGTGGTGGGCAGTTCATCGTCCATGCTAGTAGTGTCAGGGGCCCCTTGTAGTGCCACAGTGTCCCTCCTGGTGTTGAGTACATCCATCAGCACCCCTACGATGGAGCCAAGGGTGGAGCTGATAGTTCTGAGTTCCTCCCTGAAGCCCTTATACTGTTCCTCCTGCATGCGCTGGGTCTCCTGAAACTTGGCCAGTACCGCTGCCATTGTCTCCTGGGAGTGGTGGTATGCTCCCATGATGGAGGAGAGGGCGTCGTGGAGAGTGGGTTCCCTTGGCCTGTCCGCCCCCTGTCGCACGGCAGCCCTCCCAGTTCCCCTGTGTTCCAGTGCCTCCGTCCCCTGGACCGTGTGCCCACTGCCCCCAGGTCCCTGTTGTTGTTGGGGTGGTGGGTTCCCTGTAGTGGTGGACACACAGCTGATTGACGTGTCCTGGGGACGGAGGTATGGGCCCGCTGGGTGGGTGATGTGCTGGTGTTTCCAGAGGGGGGAAGGTCTGTGGTGGCCTGTGCCTGTGTGAGGGGAACCGACTGTCCCGAGGTCCCCGATGGTCCGGGCTGGTCATCCAGATCCAGTCGGACAGAGGTGCTGTCATCACTGTGGGCCTCTTCTGTTGGTGGTGTGGACATGTGTGGACCCTCCTGTCCGGTGACGTTGGGTAGGGGTCCTGCAAGGGTATAAAAGGATGTTTGTTAAATCTGTGTGTGTAATGGTGTGCAATGGTTGGGTGACCGTGTACCCCAGTGCTAGCATTCCTGTGTGGGAGCTTGTGTGATGGTGGTTTAGGGGGTGTATGGGTATGTGCAGTGGCCATGCTTTGGTGATGGGTATCCATGCTTTGTAGTTGCATGCAGGGCTTGGTGTTGGGATGTGTGGTTTGTGATGTTGGGACATTTGTGAGGAGTTGGGGTGTTGGGGTACTGGGGGTGAGGGTGAGGGTGGGGGTATGTGATAGCATGCAGGTAGGGTGTGGGATGTAATAGTAAAGCTTTGACTTACCAGAGTCCATTCTTCCACCTACTCCTGCGAGGCCCTCAGGATGCAGAATCGCCAAGACCTGCTCCTCCCATGTTGTTAGTTGTGGGGGATGATGTGGGGGTCTGCCGCCAGTCCGCTGAACCGCCAGGTGGTGTCTTGAGACCACAGAACGCACCATCCCCCGTAGGTCGTTCCACCTCTTCCTGATGTCCTCCCGATTTCTTGGGTGTTGTCCCACTGCGTTGACCCTGTCCACTATTCTGTGCCATAGCTCCATCTTCCTATCTAAGGAGGTGTGCTGCACCTGTGCTCCGAATAGCTGTGGCTCTACCCGGACGATTTCCTCCACCATGACCCTGAGCTCCTCCTCCGAGAACCTGGGGTGTCTTTGCCGTGCCATAGGGTGGTGTGGGAGATGGGTGGAGTGTGTGGTGATAAGTGTGGTGATATGTAGTGGTGTGTTGTGTGAGGTGCATGGAAGTTGTGTGGGTGATGGTGTTGTGTGCCTGTGGATGTTGTTGTTCTTGCTGGTGGTGTCTCTCTGGCCTTCTTTCTGAATTTTTTGTCGTGGGGGTTTGAGGGTGATGTGGGTGTGTGTTTTATATTGTAATGGGTGTGTGGGAGTGGTGTGTGTATGTGTCTCAGGTGTGTGTATTTTGAATTGTCCAATGTGGGGATGTTTTGTAAGAGTGTGTGTATTTTGAGCGCGGCGGTGTGTACCGCCAACGGAATACCGCGGATGAAAGACCGCTGCGTGGATTTGTGTGTCGTGATAGTGTGGGCGTATTTCTGTTGGTGTGACGGTGGAGGTTTTGTTTTCGCCAGTTTATCAATGACCTTTGGTGTGGCGGACTTGTGTGGGTGTCTGAATTTTGGCGGATTCAGAGATGTGGGTCATAATAGCTGTGCCGGAATTCCGCGGCCGCGGCGGTGTGTTGGCGGTCTTCTGCACGGCAGTAAGCGGCGTTTACCGCCAATGTTGTAATGACCACCTATGTCTCTATTGTGGGTTGCCTAGGCATTTTGTAAGACAATGCCCAAAGAAGCCTAAACAAGATAATTCAGGAAAGAGAAAACTCATTCTACTAAGAGAGTAAGCCTGGTTGACTCACAACACTCACCAGCCCCTGAATCCCAATTAGTGGCAAACACCTTACAGTTTGCTTCCCCTCATATAACCATCCCCTTTGACCTCATCTTCAAAGAAAAGAAGCTGCAGGAGGTTTCAGTGATGATTGACTCAGGAGCTACGGGAAATTTCTGCGACATCTAGTATGCCACAAAAATGGGAATACATTTTGTCAAAAAAAGAATCGCAGAGCCTGTTTGTGCGGTGGATGGAATAAACCTGTCTTCAGGCCCTATCACAGATTAAACTGAACCTATAGTTCTGAAAGATCATCTAGGACACCAAGAAAAGATATCTTTCAATCTCATAGATGATCCTCAATTTCAGCTGATCTTGGGCTTCCCGTGGCTTACAGAGCACAAGCCTGAAATTAATTTGGAAAAGAGCACTGTCCAATTAAATTCAAGCTACTGTTGGAAAAATTGTTATAGTCCTCAAAAGATAAGTAGTGCACCATCTCCTCCCGCTCAAGTTTTAGCTACTAAATCCAATGTGGTTTTTGCTCTGGAAAAGGTTGTCATTCCCCCTGAATATAAAGAATTGTCTGCAGCAATTGACCAAGCAGAGGCAGAGAAGCTACCTCCCCACAGATCTTATGATCGAACTTGAGCCAGGTGTGAATCTACCTTGCAATAGAATCTATGCCCTTACTGAAAAGGAGAACAAGTTCCTAAAAGAATATTTGGAAAAATATTTGGCAAACAGTTTTATTCGTCCCTCTCAATCCCCAGTCTCTTCCCACCTTTTTTTCGTCCCAAAGAAGAAGAATGACGAGTTAAGATCTTGTATTGATTATAGAGCATTAAATCAAGTTACGGTGAAGAATCGATATCCCCTGCCTTTGATTTCAATACTGCTAGATCAGGTAAAAGACGCAAAAATCAACACCAAACTAGATCTTCACAGAGCCTACCCTTTAATTCGAGTTGCTAAGAGAGAAGAATGGAAAACGTCCTTCCGCAACCGGTTTGGTCTATGTGAGTACCAAGTGATGCCTTATAGGCTATGTAATGCGCTGGCTGCTTTCCAGCACTTTGTGAACGATGTTCTGAGAGAGTTTTTAGATCAATTTGTAGTAGTCTACATTGATATTTTAATCTTCTCCCAGAATTTGCGAGCCCATGTAGATCACCTGATAGCAGTTCTAAAGAAATTGTTGGAAAATAACCTATATGTGAAGTTGGAAAAGTGTGCCTTTCACGCGAAGGAAGTAGAATTCTTGGGGTTTGTCTTATCGGAAAATGGAGTTTCCATGGACACTGCTAAAATTCAAACAATCCTGGATTGGCCTTCTCCTGAAACGGTGAAGGAGGTGCAAAGTTTTATTGGCTTTGCCAATTTTTTACCGCTGGTTTATAAAAGAGTTTTCTAAGAAGGTGGTCCCCATTACAAAACTTTAGAGAAACTTTTGAGATGCTGGAGAATCTTGTGAGTTCCTCAGAAGAACCTTTACGACAGCCCGAATCTTTCTCCATCCTAACCCGGAGGAGCCATTTTGTGTGAAAGCTGATGCCTCTGACCAAGCAATTGGTGGTGTATTGTCTCCGAGGCACAAGGAAACTAGTCAACTTCACCCAGTGGCATTTCGATCCAGGAAATTAACTCCTCCTGAAAGAAATTATCCAATTGCTGACAAAGAGCTATTGGCAGTGAAGGATGTCTTTTAGGAATGGTGACATTATTTATTAGGGGCTCGTCATGTAGTCACTGTGTTCATCGATAAAAAAAACTTCAGTTTTTAAAGACTCCTAAGACATTAGCTCCAGGGCAATTGAGATGGTCCTTGTACTTTGCAGACTTTAATTTTACCATTACCTCTCGACCTGGTTCTAACAATTGTAAGCAGATGCATTATTGAGAATGAATAATATACCTCGAGTCGGACAAGCTGAAAAGATTCCAATTATTCCAGCAGACAAGTTCATTTGTATCTTACAATTTTCTGAAATAAAAAGGAAGGTTCGCAAATCCATGTCTGACCAAGAAATTTAAGATGGGGCCAACAAAAAGAAAGGAAGAAAGGTTCTAAAAAATCTCCCTTTTGTTGAAAATGCTTTATATTTGCCAACTTGTGAGTTGCAAGAACTAGCGCTACAAGCATGTCATGATGATCCTTTAGATGGCCATAAAGGAATTTTGAAGACTACCAAATTAATTAAGAGGTATTTCTGAGGCCTGCCATGATCCCTCAAATGAGACAATACGTTGAAACCTGTGATAAATGCATTCGAGGAAAGACAACACGACTAGGTTCTGAAGGTGAGCTTCAGCCTCTTCCCATTGCACCATATCCCTGGCACACCATTACTATGGATTGATTGTAGATTTACCTTCAAGTCAAGGTTTTGACACAATCCTAGTTTTTGTGGACACCTTTTCTAAAATGAGTCATTCCAGCACTCTGAAGAAGGTTCCTAGAGCCTCTCAGTTCGCACAGTTGTTTTCACAGCACATAGTGACAGCTCATGGCATTCTGGTGGTTGTAATCTTAGATCGAGGTTTCCCAATTCTGGAGGGCCTTTATGAAACAACTTGGAATAGACTCACGTTATTCTACTAGTTATCATCCGGAAACGGATGGACAGACAGAAAGAGTTAACCAGGAGATAGAGCAGTACCTACGCTTATATCTTCTGGTCCAAGATAATGATGGGCCAGATTTCATTTGGACAGCAGAATTTGCGTACAACAATGCTATTCATACCTCGACGGGTTATTCTCCTTTCTATTTGAACATTATCTTAGGAAGGTCGGGAGACTCGGTCCCATTTGCAAATGAGTTCAGTAAGAAAATTCAAAAGACCTACCAATCTGCTAGAGAACATTTGACCATGGTGAAGGTCTCTTACAAGAAGCATGCTGACAAATTGAGGAGAGCCAGTCCTGGTTATTGCAAGGGTGAGAAGGACTGGCTATCCACTCAACATTTATATTTAAGAGGGCACAAACAATTCCAGCCTAGATATGTAGGACCCTTTAAAATAAAGAAAATTGTAAATCCAGTAACAGTCAACCTCGCCTTGCCTCCTCAGATTAAGGTTCATCCAGTATTCCATGTCTCGCTCCGTAAAAGAAGCCCTCCCAATGTTAGGACACCCACCCCACCAGATCCTATCCAAGTAGATTCCCATTTAGAATATGAAGTGAATAGAATTTTAGACTCAAAGTTTAAAAAAGGTACATTATATTACCTCATTGATTGGAAAGGTTTTGGCCCAGAAGAAAGGTCCTGGGAAGCCTTCCAAAATGTGCATGCTCCAAGGTTGATAAAGCAATTTCACGACACTTTCCCCAACAAACCGTCTGTGGGAGGGAGTTCTTTGGAGGGGGATACTGTCAGGAAAACTATTGCCAGTCTTGTTAAGTTCTTCTCTCAAAAAAAAAAGATTTCCCTTTTCTTTGTAACCACGTTGGTTGCAGCGCCATCCTCACTCCCAGTGGCTCTTGCGGTGGCTGTTCTTAGAACTAGCTTCTTCAGGTTTAACTGCCACTCAAGATGGTGGCTGCAAATCTTTGCAAGGTCAGCGCTCTAGTGTTTCTACCTTAGTCTCATGCTGAAGCATCCCTCCAGCTGTTTCTCTCTGGGAGCTGTGCACTTCAACTGTCATCCTGAGGAGAATGATTAGTGTTCCTGAGGCACTTTGTTTCATAGAGAATTCTTCCAGTTTTGAGTAATTAATTCTTTTTCTTTTTATGGTGTGCACACCAGCTACTTTTTCCCTCCTGAAGAAGCTGAATTTCTTCCTTCTTCCAACAACTGGCTATCGGCTGTCTGAGAAGAATTTGTTTTGGCTTAACAGAACTTCAAGCAGCTGCAGTAAGGAATCCTTTTGTATGATTTCCAGACTTGCCAATATACATATGTACATATATATTCAAAACCTCTTCGCCTTGCAGACTTGCCAGTCTTACAGACAAACCTCAGTGCTTAGATTAATTCCTAGAGACTGTGACTGAGAAAACTGAACCTTGAGAAGGAGTTTTAGTTTCCTGTAAAAGACATTAGCAGATTGTATATTTGTGAACCTTTGAACTGTTCTCCAAAGAACCTTGGATACCTCTGACTCCTGGGGAAAAGAAGATATTAAGTTAACATAGTTCTCTTAGAGAGAGACTAGTCTCTCAAAAGATTCAGGTTAGGAGAAAGACAGAATTGGGTGAATGTGAATGGCTGAACAGTTGAATGCGCAGTA
The DNA here is from genome assembly GCF_031143425.1 of Pleurodeles waltl. Lineage (NCBI taxonomy): Eukaryota > Metazoa > Chordata > Amphibia > Caudata > Salamandridae > Pleurodeles > Pleurodeles waltl. The sequence continues at coordinate 779,632,465 of NC_090436.1, forward strand.
GGAATGTACTTATCTATGCTCTTATCACCCGACTGCAGGTCCTTCCTTTAAAGAAATCCCAATAAGAAGAAAGGTGCAGGTTACAGAAGTACACACTGAAAATGATATCTTGAAGTGGGAAACACAGGCTGGAAATGGATCTGGAGGCGGTCTCTCTTGTTCTATTCCCATTCCCCTTTTCCCCTAGCAGATGCAGGGTTCAGTTAATCAGTAAAGTCTGAGCACGAATCTGTTGGAGGGAGTTGGGTAAAAGACATCGGCACCTGTGGAAGTTTGATTTAATGGGTAATCTCCTGACAACCTGCGCACACTGCACTGGCTTCCCATAGACTGAAAAATCTTGAAAATAGATCTTGGCACTCCAACATCCACATTAAAGGTGGACCATTACAGGCAGATTTGTGGAGACCCACCTGTTTCGACATATCACACCGGATCTTGGGCAGGGTGCCCATCAAAATCCCCAGGCGCACCTCAAGACATACCAACTTACATTCACTCATATTGTCAGAAAGAAATCATTATTGCAGAAGTCCCCAATAGAAGCAGCATCGATTTTGAGGGTGTAAAGATCTGGCTGCATCAAGACCTCTCTCCTGACACTACATTGCCACAGGATCCTCTGACCTATAACTAGGTTCCTGCGGGGACACGGGATCCGCTACAAGTATAGAAGGGACAACAAAACTTGCAGTATTCGCACAATGAAGGAGGCCCAATCCTTCATGGACAGGCTTCGGGGGGGACCCACTGAAACCCGCTGCGGGGCAGGACAAATGGCCTCGTCACTCCTCCAGGCCAAACAAGAAATTGATTAATAAACCTATGGATACTGAAAGCCGCAAAGAAAGGGACGCATTCTTGCATCAGTTACAGCAACAGAACAACGCCTCAGGCCTCGAAAGTGATTGAGAAACAACACCATTCAGTCTCTCACGTCAGGCCAAGAAACTTTCTTAGTAACTCGAAGGCCCACTTTCCAGTGTAAATTGGAAGGTGGCCCCTCCCTACTCAGAAATACACGTGGGTGGCGTAGACCACCTTCTCATCATACTACAATGAAAAATGGATGCTATTCTTGCCAGCGCACATACCCTCTACCAGTTGATTGTCTTGTTCCCAGAAACAATTTTTCAACTCTCCCCCTTTGGCTCGACAGCTCTTAATCAAGTGAGAGCTATCTTTTCTCTACTTACTTACCTTAGCACATGGAGGATCACAACGATCCGTCTTCTACATCCTATCAGAGTTGCAAACCTACAATACACAGACAAATGTACGCTGGGTGCGACATCTGTTTACTGCAAGAAACACCTCCTAAGTGCAGATTAGAAACAATTGCAGTCGTGCTGGTTCGACCATCAGTACTTCTCCTCTGGGCCTCGGGAGTTGGCTGGCGTAGCTATACTACTAGCAACACATTTTCCAGGGAAAGTAATACAGACTCAAGCGGAACTACCTGGCCGACTGCTTTCCTTATGACTGGAAGTAGGGGGTCACACCTTTACAGTTGGCTCGATCTATGCTCCAAACGACCACTAGGAAGCTTTTATTAAAGATGCAGTGGGACAGGTGGTGGCCACAGCAGATGCAGACATACTAACAGGGGGCAACATTAATATAGTTCATGATGCCCTACAGGAAAGATCTATACAAGGAACGGGACAGGTGTGGGCCCTCTTGGCCTTCAGTCAGATATGGTTAGCGGACATAGGATTGGCCGACGTTTGACAACAGCGTAATCTGACGAAAAGAGCTTACGCATTTTTTCCACTGCTCGCCAGACGTATGCACTCTTCGATCTATTCTTGACATTATTTTACTCTAGCTACCACCTAAGTAGACATTGGCTTGGTGGCTCTATCTGATCATGTGCCCTGGGGAAGGAGGGGGGGGGGGGGGGGGGAGTCTGCATCAAAGCACATGGCGTTTGAATTATAAATTGCTTGGGTAGAACTCTAATATTACTGAAATTACAGAAGTTATATGTGCCTACTTAGACACTAATGACACACCAGAGACACCCATTGAGGTGCAGTGGGACTCTTTGAAAGTGGTCTTCGCTGCCACTTCATTGTCCTCTCCTCTAGACTTAATAGGGAAAGGAAACAGAAAAAGACATGCCGAGAACAGGAGATACAGAAATTAGAGGGGGATACATACACGTATAAGCTCCCTTAAAGTGCAGCGTCAAATCACGGCAACCTGCAAACAGCTTAGGGCATTGGACATGGACAAAGCAGAGTATGCTCTCCTGTGTACAAAGCAGACATTTTATGCTGGGGGCGAGAAAGCTGGCCCCCTTTTGGCCCATCGACTCTGTGTCCCAACTATGCAACAACGGGTGGCCGAACTTGAGGGGGTTCCAGGTTAACTACGTGTAGCAAGATGCACAAATAGCCCGGGAATACGAACAATTTTACTCCACACTATACACAGCAGAAATGCTTAATAATAGCGCAGCTGTAGCCTACTTGCCCCAGGCTACCATCACTCAGCTCCCGGAGCGTAAAGCCTCCAATTTAGATAAGGTTTTCTGCGTGAAAGGGGAGCTCCTGGCCATTCAAACGTTCCCATTAAGCAAAGCACCCGGACAGGATGGCTAGACCTCAGAACTTTATAAAGCGTTTGCAACCACTCTTGCCCCTCTTCTGGCATGTCTTTATAACTCCTTCAGCGACACTGGTGCACTCTCAAACAATGACGATGGTAACCATTGCGGTCCTCCCTAAACCAGGTAAGGACTCAGCTTACTGTGCTTCATACCAACCTATATCATTGCTCAATGTTGACGTTAAAATCTTTACCAGCATTCTTGTCCAGCACGTCTGGCTCCCTATATGCAGGGTCTTATAGACCGGGATCAATCGGGGTTCATTCCTGTGTGGGGGGCAGTGACAACACTAAGCGTCTCTGTCACCTCATTGATAAGTCACAGCGCAAACGCATGCCAGCACTTCTCCTACCGGTTGATGCTGAGAAAGTCTTCGACCACATACACTGGTCTCCAAATTTGGCTTGGACACTCGTTTTTTTACGCTGGCTAGCATGCAGCTATGCTGGTCCACAAGCTGGGGTCAGAGTCAATGGAATGATGTATCAACCGGGTGGCAGGGCGTTGTCCACTGTCCCTGTTATTGTTCGCCCTTTATATAGAGCCCTTTGCGGAACACATAAGGAGACATCCTTAAGTAGCAGCATATGATTGGGAGGTAGAGAGCATAAACTAGTGATGTATGCCGATGATGTGATTCTTGCTGTGGCACAGCCCTTTATTTCCCTCCTGCAAATCTGGCTTGAAATGTAGGAATTCGGACAAGCTTTCAGGTTTAAAATTATTCTGCAGAAGACACAGGCACTTAACCTCACTATCTCCCAAAACGACCAAGCCAAGCTCGAGCACTTGTTCTCCTTTGAATGGGCCACTCAGAGTCAAATATCTAGGCCTACAGATGCACTCCACTACCGGGGGCACCTCACTGGCTAACTATACCGCCCTCCTCTCAAACATTAGATCTGATCTCTCATCTTGGAAGAAATATATTATATTGTAATTGGGAGGCTAGCAGCAGTCATGATGACCTTGCTCCCTAAAATCCTTTGTCATGCAAACACTACCTTTGCAACCTCCTGCACACATGTTAGACAAATTACAACACCCATAACAATTTTGTCTGGGTCTGGAATATCGGAGATGCAGGCTTATTTGAGTCAGGTGGAAGAAGAATTGGGCATACCCCATCTGAAATTATATTACAAGGTGGCCCAGCTTAGATATCTAGCGGAATGGTCTAGAACAGAAACAGAGAAACATTGGTGCTTACTGATCAAGCTATCGCGGGACTACACATTTGGAAGGTATCATGGCTCCCCAAAGGGTCCCGCCCTCATGGGGTTTATGTTTCGCTAATCACGAGAGACACAGTAGGGGTTTGAGATAGGGTGCAGGAGGCGTACCGCCTTTCCTCCTGAACATCGCTTCTGACTCCTTTCATAGAAACCCTGACTTTCCTTTAGCACTCCAGGGATCTGTTTTTATACAATGGCAAGAAGCCAACTGCAAGAAGGCGGGTGACTTTCTAATGCAAATGGGATTTTGGACTTCCCCCAATTCTGAGAGAACTAAGACCCCCCCCCCCCCCCCCACACACACACACACACAGAGCTTATTGGCGATACATTGCCATGGAACACGATCATGCTAGCCTTCTCCTCACTCGTTTTGAAAAATGGCTCAGCACACGCCATTTGGATAAACACATCCTCCTGGATACATACACTGTCTTCTGTACTCCTATGACCCATAATGAATCTCCAGCACAAAAAAGATGATAGCAAGAATGTGAGTGCCCCTTCACACCAAAGGAATTGCATGATATTCACAGAGCATAGGCATCAGCATGCAGCATGTCAGGTAAAGAATGTTTCTCATTATAGTTCACTACTGGTACTACACTCCAGCTAGGGTGGCTCAGGGGAGACTGGATTGAAATTCCAATTGCTGGAGGCAATGTGGACAGACACGAACTCAGAAGTATTTGCTTTGGCAGTGCTCCCAAAATACAGCAATTGTGGTCAGAGGTTCCGGCAGACAGATGAAATGCACAACCCTGGACTGCCACGATTCCCCAGTTAATTCCTATTGGGACTCCCAAATGACCTGACCTATCCCTTGAAATCAGCAAGGGGGCGCTATCACACTCACAGTGGGAGTGGCAAAGCAAGTTCTGCTGTTCCGATGGGGTACAGATGCCATCCCGACAAGGCTAAATTGGTTACACCAATTGTTGGACCTTTTAGTAATGGAAAAACGGATAGCAGTGGCCACACACACACTGCCTCAGTTTGAAAAAACATGGGGACCCTGCATATGATTCCTGTTAGATGAATTTAGGGAACTGATTCGCCCACTCTAGCGATGTATACTTCGACATACGCTGCTGACACACACAACTTCTTCATATGGAGGACAGATTCTCTCGCTCCCTCTCACACAAATGATGACTTCTAAATAACCAAAGAGAGAGAAAGGTCAGTCGAAAATACTCGGGTCTGGATGGGGCCTATCTCGCAAAGACTGATGATGAATCTGATGACTGTGACATCGATGAGCCTCCATGAGAGCAGGGCAACTGCAAAAGGGAAGACATTTACTCAAATCACTGAAAAATGTTTAAATGGCAGCTAGAGAGCTAGGGTAAAGTTCAGAGGATATTCTAGCCTTAGGCCTCATGCTGACGCAGAATAAAAACCACTGTAGCTTTCGACATAGGGTAGTGAGGATAGGGTAGCAATCAAGGAACTAACTGCTTCACAGTGAGGTTTCAATCTCTTTTCTTGATTTAGGCTAACGTGGTGCGGCAACACTGCAAAAATTTTACTCCTAGCTCTGGCAGTTGGCATTTCTGTTTCTTTGGATGGATGGCTGTTGGACATCTTACTGCTAGATGGAGAGATTCCTCGTACCCCAGCAAACACCTTGATTAAACTTGCTGTCAGTAAGTCAGCGCAACATAACAGTTTCATAAATCCCACAGCATGAGAATGTTTATAGCTATAATTTTTATTTTCAATTATTATTCGAGTCTGTGAAATTTATGCAGATAGAAGATTCATATGTCTGCTCCTACCTTCCAGCCTCTGCAGCTGTAGGGGTGTCGTAGGTTGGCCGATCAAGTACACCAGACTGCTTGTCTATTTAGGTAAGTATGATTTATTGTTCTTTTTACAGAGTAATTTTCTTTTCTGTTGGGTAAGTCTGAGGTAGGTGGTGGTAGATGTCTTCTCTCGTCTGGGCGCTAATCTCGTCTTCTTTCTTTCCTCTCCATAGGCCTCTCGGGAAGAGGGTGGAGACAGAAGAATAGGTACGGTAAGTTATTGTTTAAACTCTCTCTATCTCTTCTCTCCACTCTAATGGCTCAACACTTATTTTCTCTGTCTCTCTTCGTCTCTTCTGCCCTTATCTCGTCTTTTCGTACTGGTTCTTCCTTAACCCTGTTTTCCTTGTCTTACTCTTCTTCCCTGTTTCCTGTGGGGAGGGTTTCTTTTTTCTCTCTTCTCCCTGTCTATTTGCATAATTCCGCTACCCGGTTTTTTCTCTTCTCCTGTCTCTTTCTTTCTTCTCCTCTTTCTCTTTAGTTTCTGGAGTGGTCTGTTTCTTCATTAATATTCGCCCTCTTTTGTTCCCGCCGGGTCTGCTTTTGTTTCCTTTCCTCTCATTCTATTTCATGCTCATAAAATCTTCCTGTTTTTTATCTTTTCTTCCCTCCCCTCCTTTCTACACTATTTTCTCACCCGTCCGTGCTCGTTGCGTTTGTGCCCGTGTATCCCCTCCTTCTCCCGCCCCTTTACCAGTGTTGAACTCTGTACCTGGCTTGGCCATGCTTCTCCTGAAGCGTGGAGGGTCCTAGGCGTGTGCTCCCCGGGGCCAGCGGTCTTCGTCCCAGGGTCGGGACTGTGAGGGTGTCTGCTCCGGACTGCTCTTCTCCGAGGAATTCCGGACGTCTCCCAATTCTGCTCTTCCGTGGTCGCTTTCCGTCTTTCCGATCCTCTCGCCGGTCGGCTCCTTCAGGATTCTCCTCCTGATGGTCTCTCTCTGACATTTCGGGGCCTCCCCTTGTACGGCCCATCCTCCCCGCGAACACTGCTGGCAGCCAATAGGAAGGCCGGCTCTTCGGGCTGCTTCTGTGACGCTAGGGGCAGAGACAGCACAAGCCGCATTGGAGTGCGGGTCGGCCTGGTCCGACCTGTCACAAGGGGTGACATTTTAATTTGCCTTTGTCTTTCTCATTTTATTGTTCTGTGTTCTTAACTTATATTACCAGCAGAGCTCAGTTAAATTATTTTGTTCTGATTACGACAAGCCTCTAAATAATGCACCAATTGTGACAGATGGCTACTAAACATGTTTCTTGTTATTCCAAAGCCTTTAAATTAAAGATCAGCATGAGCATATGATGAAATTCTTTACTCCATTAACTAACATGAGTGCTAACCAAAGCATGCATGATGTAACCTGTAGAATCAACAAAGAAAGATTTTTTGTAAATAAGTTGAACGAAAGAATAAGATCAGACGAGAAAGGGGAAAAGAAAATTGGTTCAGAGCACATTATTGGGAGAGGAAATTAGATTTTAAAGGAACCATCTCCTAGGTTAAGCAATGATGTTGCCAAGACAGGATTCTTATGTACACTAAGGAAGTAAGAGGGAAACCAGACTGCTGACATATTGGAATGGAGTGAGTGTGAGCATAGTTACTTGGCCAAAGGCAGAATCTTTGTGGAATTAGAGGTATTAAAAATTGAAGGCATCTATTACATATGTGTTAGGTCAGCTTACAGCCTGTTACCACATAACTGGGTAGGTATTTATGCCTCTTTAGTGTTCCCTTGAATGCATCACAAGAACGAACTAGATGTTCTGCTTGATCGTTACATTAAACGAAGTAAGGGAAGCTTTAGACATATCCTTAGCAATATATTCGGAGCACATACACCTTCTATAGGAGTTGCTCTAAGCAATGTTAAGATTAGAAAGCTATCAACACTAGTATATAGTCTTGCCGCTAATACCGCAGGAGCATTAACTGTTAAAAAAAAGAAAAAAAAAAGGAATTGCTTGCTATGAGAGCTGTGATAATGCAGAACAGTTTTGCACTAGATTTGTTTCTCACAATGGAAGGTGAGAGTCTGAAAGGTCATTCATGCAAGGGAACGTTGTGCATATATTCTGAAAATAGATAATCAGCTTGATAGTTACATCACTCACATTAAATGTGCAGCTTGATAGTTAGATCACTAATATTACAAATATTATGCATGAATTAAATGAATTGAAAGACAGGTGCGTGGGAAGGAATAGGCTGAATACTTGGATCAACTGGAACAAGATTTGCTAAGACAGGTGAATGGTTAAGGAATGTGGGTGGAGGAATACTGAAATTGCTTTAAACTCCTATCTTGATTATACTAATTGGCATTGCATGTGTGCTTCTCTTCCTAAGATTTTGCAAAGCAATGTCATTGAGCAGTGGTTTTGGCTGTGGCTATAAGAAGCTGTCCGTAACAATAGGGAAAAAAGAGAACTGATGTTAAGGCTGAAGAAATGCAAACTGAAATCTATTTGCATTTGGGAAAATCCAAAGAGAAGAACCCCATGTTGATTAAATCTGTGTTGTAATGAAGATGTGATGATTTAGATATCAGAGGGGGTGCTGTGAACATTTGTTTCATTATTTGTGCTTCTAAAATGGTTAAAATCTAACCAGTGCTAACATAACCCAAGATGTACTGTCCTCCATTTTGAAGTGATGCTGTACCATATGTGACCATTGTTGCTATTTCTCTGCAAAATAAAGAATTACGAGCTTCCCTTTTGAAGGCAGGGGGTGCCCAGGAACTTCACCATGTTGTACCCAACCAACGACATCCCAACTGCCCCAAGTTGTTATTTAGAATGTGTCAACTAAAATTCTTGAATTCTGTGAGTGACCGTATTCAATGTAATGATATGAGAGAAGCTTCAAATGTATTCTGTAAGAAAATCTTTCTTATTTTTCTTTATTGGTGCATATCCTGAGAAGCATGCATTAGTAATGTATGAAACCCTTTGTCTAAAGTCCTGAAAATGATGTACTTTTCCTCTGTTACTAGGATACCCAATTCCCCACTTTGTAAGGTAAATCTATGCAGGACTTTGCATTGAATGTTAATGAGCTCTCTGTACTTATGATTTGTATTCTTTATTTCTAATCATGCTTGTGAGATACTTCGTGTATTTTGCTTAACGATACTTTAGATAAAACTCTTGAAATCTTGACCTATGTCTGTCATTGTTACTCAGGAGGCTATAATTCTGATTCTGGTATTGGTCTGTATAAAAGAGCAGTGTCCAGTTCGGGAGCACCAAAGTCTGTCCAAGGACAACACCACTCCCGGTCCGAGCCGCTACAGTGCCCTTGATAAGGCTACAAGACCAATTTGTGAGCTTACACATGGCAATGTGCCATTTGGCACACAAGAATGCATGGCAATATGGTTTCCAATGTTCTGCTTTTTTTTTGGTGAACAGACAAGGGTTAAACAGACCCTTAAGCAGCTAAGTGGCAGGGGGGTAAGAGTGCATAGATGTTCTTTCATATGCAGGCAAATTGTATCATAGCTAAGCAGGCTAATATTAAAACTCCAGGTAAAAACAAACAGGCATGCTAAAAAGAATAACGTATATGCCTCAACAATGGGAGCAGCAGCTGAACGTGTCTAAAAAGACTGAGAAAAGAAAATCAATGTGCTGGCACCCTTTTCCCTGAGCCCATCTTCCTTAGAGGTTGGTGGGATTTAGGTGGCGATCCTGCGACACCAGTGATGATGCCGCCACCTTGAAGAAGTGAAGATTGTGCTGCTCCCTGAGGGGCCCCAGTGATCTACCATTTCGGACCATGAAACTTTACATCCCGGGTGATCAAATCTAAGTGAGAGAATTGTGATCAGGCCCCAAAAGATAATTAAGAATCATAATACTAATCACTAACATGAGAATGAATCGCTAGGCCCAAAACTGTTGTTACTTAAAAACATTTACAAGCATTCTCTGAACTGTGTGTAAATCGTGCTGCATGTTTCTTCTATAACCTCTTTTTGACTTGAGAAATGATAAAATTTTCTTTCAAACAATAGAACCAGTATTACTAACAGCCTTACCCACCCACTAAACTGCTCTGGAATGCGCTGCCATGTATTTAGAAAATATAATTTGCTTAATGAATTGAAACACTAATACTGTATGAATGATAAAAGTAGGCATTATACTTATGTATATAAAATTGTTCTTATAGAAGTCAAAGGGGTATGGATAAGGAAGCACATGTATCCGATCCTTGCCATTTAACAAATGATGCATTGCCTACTGTTGCAACATCTCAAGAGTTTCATAACATTAACAATGTTATCAAATTACATAAGGTGTACTAGGGAAAGGGAAGGGGGGGCAGATCTTCAGAGGGTCGATTCGAGAGACCCATGATTTGACCAACTGAGAGACAGACGATTATCTGAACAATATATAGGTAATGAGGAGAGACTTTAGAGAGACTATACTGAGCTTATTTCAGCTGCTGAGGGAAATAGGATCAACTTTAGGAAGAGTTGTTGTAACTGTCCAGCTACTGAGTTACTACATACAAAAGTTATTCATTCTGCTGCTGAGATTGTATTGGGTCTTAGAGAGAGTTGATAAATTGTTTCAGAATAGTATGATAGCTATAAGCACACGAGACAGATAACCATGAGAATCTTGGTTAATGAAACAGACTGAATGTTCTTTCCTAACTTCCCCAGACTCGGAAACAGTATCATTTAGACATACTACAATTGTGGGACTAAGACGAACGGAGTGGGGACAGATTCAGGACACACTTCATGTGTTTCTGTAACTCAATATTTTTATAAACTATATTCTTTAAATAAATAATTAAAAACTATTAGGACTGCATTTGACTCAAAAGGAACCAAATTTTTAATTAAGTGACTTATTGCAGTTTATACATTTTGTCAGCCCCTCTCAGATTAAGTTCCATACTGAGGGTCCAGCTAAAAATGTGAGATTTAGAAAGGTGAACTGTGTACTGAGCAAGTGAAATGAGCCTGCTGAAAGGGTAAAAAAGAACCATAAAACACATGACAATTTTCAAAAGACAATGACTCGCAAAACAAAATCTGTCTAGAATTTAAGCCCTAGACTGGGGCATTCTTTTCAAACCTATCTGGTCCCGCCCAATAAACCAAGTCACTCCTTAATCACCAGCTGTAATGCCATTAGCTTTTATTAGTCTTGGTGTGTGATCCCTTTAAAGGGTAAATCACGTGTGAATGGAAGGCGAAAAAAGACGTTTTATGACAGGGCGCGCGGGAAACATATTCTTGAGTCTAACTGCCGTGCTCAGAGGCTCGAGTACGTCTCAGGCCCCGTCAGCGTTCACAGCACGCGACCGCCTCTCGTGTCGACCCCTTGTCGCCCCCACTAAACACAATATAATCGATTTAGGTGGCCCTAATTTGAACACAGGCACCGGCCAGCCCCCTTCCAATAGAGGCGGACAACCCTGCCTCCTCTCCCACACGCGCAGCAACAAAACATGCTTCTCGACACGCCCACACCATACATGCCCAAGCGTATTGGCTTAAGGCTGCTGTCAGTCACTTGACGGGCCCGGCCCACGACTTAGCGCCAAAGGTGATTCGTTCTTGCCGGGCGCGAAACGTAGCGCGGGAAAAGGGAAGAGGTGAAGGGAGCTCTGTGCTGCCCGCCAGCCTGACCTGTCAGAGCCGCCGATCACCGCTTGGCTCGCCCGCCACCACCTTCCACCTGTCAGCGCACAGTAGGGGAACCCAAGTGCCAAAGCGGAAGAGAAGCGCTTGTGGACAACTGGGGTATTCGATCGCCTTAGAGGCACAGGTGACAAGAACCGGCGCGGGACAATCAGTTTGAGGTAGTATTTCACTCGGATCGACAGCTGCCGGCCGAACAAGTGCAGCAGACAGGCGCGTCTGCACTGGAGAATGATGGCTGAGCTGCCGCCCGCTCCTCTCCAGCCACCGGTCGTTTTCTGCCACGATTCACCGAAGCGAGTCTTGGTGTCTGTCATCCGGAGCGCCACCACGCCCATCAAGCCCAAGCGGCCGGCCGAAGCCCCAACCAGCCCAGGCTTCAGCGACTTCATGGTGTACCCGTGGCGCTGGGGTGAGAACGCGCACAACGTGACGCTCAGCCCGGGTCCACCGGGAGTGGTGGCGCGTGATCCTAGCGGCAGCGCGAGTGGACCGACGTCGACTGCCAGCCCCTGCTGCTCCCCAGAGTCCTACAGTCGAGCACCTCGGGGAGAAGGGAGCTGCGTGGAGGGTGATTCTGCCAGCAGCCCAGACAGCGCCAGCTACAAGGTAAGACTGTTGCCGGCGGTGCCTGATTATTCTGTTTTTTTTATTTTTACCGTACGTGCGCCCTTTTCGCGGGGATGAATGGATTTAAATAATGTCTGTGGGCGGTGTTAACTGGGTGTTTATGATGTCACCTTCGCGCGCCAAATCACTCCAATACATCTGCGCGTGTTGTCTGGTTGCTATGGGCGTTTTCTGACAGGTTCCGGAGCCAGGAGCATACACACCAGAGCCTGTGTCTGTTGAGAGGCGTCACAACTGTGCGCCTTCCTGCTAACACCAGGAGGGGGCTGTAAGCTCCGTGAAGCAATTGATAAGCGAGTTGCTTTGGTATTAAAATTGATGATAATGGCTTTTAGTTTTACGGTGTTAGTATATAGGGGTGTAATGCACTTATTCTGTGTTCGGTACGTGGACGAAGTTTCGTATTATATATTTCCCTCGCCGTCTTTTTTGTTTTGTGGTACGTTGGTTGTGGTATGGGTACTAGTGCACCTAGGGAGACTGGTAGGCCTTATTTACCCCAATTCCTATTTTTATTTATTTCATGTAGCGCGAACACCTGAAAGAGTTTTGTGTGGTGTGCGAATCAGGTGTGTTAAGAGAGAAACGTGTTCACAGATCCGCAGGCACAATCGGCTGTTAGGGAAATTCGACGCCTTTAGGTATTTATGAGATGCTAGTTCAAAAAGAGACCTACTCCACTCAAACAGCAGTATACGGATTCCAACTTGGAGGCTGCAACAAAGCAGTTTGAGGGCAACGGGCAATGTAGATTATGAACTCTATTAATGTACTGCAGAGGTCTGTGTACGTGACCGGAGGGCCACAGAATTGGATCCTTGTTTGTGCGGTGGAGAATAGTGACTTGTGTATGGTTAGTGCCACAAGGTCCCAGTCTGGCAGAAAGCGCTATGATTATGTAAGTCATTATTTTAAACTTGCATTACACACAGTATACTATCAGTGCTTTAAATGGAAAAATACAAGTGCAGGTACTCTGTACCAGAGTACCTGCTTGTTTCTGAGAAGTGCCGGTACTCTCCAATTAAAAGTATTACGTTTTTCTTGAGATATGCCGGTTCTCTCCCTCTCAAAATAAAAAAGTGCCGGTACTCAGTACCGGAGAGTACCGGCCCATTTAAAGCACTGTATACTATAGGCTGCTAAAATGATTAGGTTAAAAAATGCTTCCAAAATATAGATTTTTAGTAGTACCCGAACTGTATGTAGTGCAATTCTTATAAATGTCACTCCTTATTCCTAGCGATAGTGTCCTGCTTAAAACACATGGTGGTTGGTTATTCAGGAATGGAGGAAGGCATGACCGAGCCCGCTCTATATCCGGTCATAGCGGGGCTGGGCAGGCCAAAGTTCATAAGGCAGGCAGCGGCAGTGAGGATTAACTTAAACCTCCTAAATAAAACGGGTGGTGGAGATTTTGGCATTGAGGTGGGCAAGCCATTGAAAGCTTAAGCCAGATTCCTGTCTCAGCTCAAACTCTTTCTTTTCCTGTCTCAGCTATGGACTCCTGAACATAATTCGAGCTGAGCTTTCACATGGCTTTTGCCTGCCAACGACGCCCTAACCTCCTGCACCAATCATCACAGCATTAGCTGTAAAACAAGAGAGAGAAATGGATATCCATCTAGTGGCTGAATTGCAAAACGTGAAACTAGTAAACCTATGATCAATCCTGGCTTACCTGCATGAAAAAACTGTGGGATCTTAGGCAATTTCTATTTCGCTGAGCTTCCTTTTTCTTTATTATCACATAATAGAGCTCCTTCAGATACGTAAGTTCCAAATTTATGAGGTGCCAAACAACTGTTTTATTTAGTACGCTATAATCTTTCTCCACGTATACACATAATCTGTGTCACATTGAGTGTACATAGCTAACTTCTTAGCTTACTAATGGCATTTTCGTTAGTTAAGGGCCGAGAGCTTCAAGCGCAGCCAATATTATAATGAATTGCAGCACTATTTTTTGGAGGGGCTGGGGCAGGGTGCGTAGAACACAAGTCCTAGATATGAAGATAGATATCAAAATGATGAGAAAAATGATAAACTGCGGCATGAACATGCACACCAAAGAGCTTTTATAAAGTTACCTTGATTAACAGACTCCATTTATCAGGATTCCACAATATGCATCACACAGCCAACATGAACATGCAGGCGGGTCAATCTGTCAGTCCGAGAGATTGGAACAGCTCTCGTCAAAAAAAAAATACCCCTCTTTAAAGATTTTGTTTTCGGCTATGCCTCATGTACTGTTAGTTTCGTCTAATCTCTGCTGGGGTGGCCACCTAATGCACTATGATCAGCATTATAAGAGGGTTATTTGTTTACACTTCATGTGAGCGCTGTATGGCACTAAGCCATCGGAGCCCTATGCTTCATTCATTTGGCTGCAGTCCGCTGGCAATATTTAGCACAGCAATTCAGACACTGGGTCACTCAACAGATGGGGCCAGTAGCGGGGGACCTCTCGTACTGGAGGAAAAAAAACTGACGCCGTCGTGTCATTTTTGTGGCCTGCTTCAACCTACCGTTATCACGACCCCTAATCCCCACGCTCGACAAAGGCAATACATGGCATGTTGTGTCTGTGCATCTGCATACCTCATAGGTAACCCCAACTCCTCGATGGCATAGTAAATCAGAAAGTCAAAATGTTACCTGAACTCCAAGGTGGCAGCATAGGACCATATTACACATTACCCAGTATGTTATTTTTTTCATGTTTATTTTGGGGTCTGCTACGGGAAAACGCTGTTTTCTCCAAAGTACAGCTAACAATTGGAATTCATTGGAATTGCAATGTTTAGGTTTATCTTAATCAATACATGGTTGATAAAACAATGTACAGTGGGGAGTCCCAGCGGGTTTAAGTGATTCTTGTGACATATCCTTTACCACATAACTATGAGTTTGACCTTTACCACATAATTAACATACTTGGACTAACTCACATTTTTACCTAAAATGGATGAAAATAAAACTGCAAGAGAATGTCAAACATAATTTGACGTTTGCCACATAACTATGATCCTAGTGTCCCTGAAAACGGTAAAGCTCTGCAGAATGGGTTAGGTGCTCTCATTATTATGAGGAAACCTATATTTCACAAGGTACTTTGAACTATTTTCCAAATTTCAGGGTTTCTAATGAGAGGATATCAATTAAAGTCTGCTAACTTGCTGGAGAAGCTAAAGGTCTGCTTATCCCCTAGAAGCCTGCCTGCTCAGAGAGGGTAGGGAAATGTCTGACCCTGCAGGAGCAGATAATTACAGAGAAGAAGCCACCAGTGTTCCTAATGTGAAGTGAAACGAAAAGTTGCTGACTTTCCCTGAGAGTGCAGCTGCCCTGCATTGTACTCCGAAATCAATCTGTTCTGTCAGGCACCATTCTGGTTCATGAAGACTTGGTGCTGTTCTGTACAACCCCCCCTCCCTCTCAAGTCTCCGCAGCTAAACCTAAAGAGGAGTTGACATCACTACAGGGGCCGGTCCTGGAGGTAGCAACTGCCTGATGAAGTACCTTCCGATGCCTTCACCCTGGATGAACGCAGCCTGGAGACCACAACTACCAAATGGGCATATTTTGGTTTTCAGTTGGAGCTGGCACCTGCTGGTCATCCTGTTGTGCAGCTCTCACTGTGTCTTATGTCCCACGCAAAACCACCACCCTGTGCCAACAGAGAGACCACTGAGCGCGTCAGCGCAAGGAGCACCCACCAATAGCTACTGACCATTGGAACATAAGCAGGCAACTGGGCCTCAAACGAGACTAAAGCAGACTTGTTAGACATCATTTTCATGCCAGTAGCATAATATTTATCTGGGCTTACTTTCGCTTGGATCTGGGAAGGGTATCAGCTCGACTGGAGAAGCTGTTGCTTGCTAGTGTCCGTTTTGCTGGTGTTTGGTTAGTGGATAATTTGTACAGTGTTTAAGATTCGAAATGCTTCATTGATGTGCATGTAAAGTAACTTTGATTTAAGAGGCTCTTTGTCGTATGTGTAGACAGTTGTGCCAACTCTTTCTTTCAACTTTTGGGGAATCCGTTGTTCTTCGATCAGCAGTGTATGCAGGGCTTTTTTTATTGTAGTGGTACATTAGATCAGTGACATGCAATTCATGCTTCTACATGTGAAGTTGTTTTAAGCTAATATTACCTGCATTTTTCGAAAGTCTGAGTTGGTGTGGTTAATGGCTATGCCAGTGATTTTTAGGGTGCTTTGCCAGCCATGCAGCTTTGTAGTCGTGTTGTGCACATGTGGGTGTAGGGTCTATCTAAGATGCGTTTTGATTCTGCTGATTATTGGGGAGGAGTACAATAGTAGTACATGTTACAGTTGACTGTAGAGTACTGTTGGGTAACAGATAAAGGCCCGAACGTTTGTTGTGGTTTTTTTGTGTGGTAAGCGATGTCCATCTCCTTTTGAACGCAAATTGTGTTTAGTTTTGAACTTGAACGGTTAGAGTAGTCCTGTATAAATCTAAAGTCTCCAAAAGAGTCACTTTTGTACATTTGTGCGGTATTGGTTGGCACCCCTTCAGAGTGAGTAGTTGAGAAATCTGCCCTGTTGAAGAAAAGCAGGAGGTGCAGTGCAATCTTCAGTCATAGATATACAAATCCCAGCGCAGTCATGGTCAAATCGTTAAACACTGAATATGTGATATCGAGGCATTTGTTAAAAAAAGAGAGTTTGAAACCGAGAAAGAGAGGTGTCTGTGTATCTGACTGAATACGAAATTGTTGGAGAATCAACGTTTAGCTAGACTACTGGTTGGCTGCTTAGCCCAGTTGAGTCCTGGAGGAATAAGATACAATGACTCGTCCCTCTGCCTGTTCCAGCTGCCTTTCTTCCTTTGACATATTTGCCTATGGGCAGACCCCCTTACATCCTGTGATTTTGGTGTCATGGGGTGCCAGTGGAGAATATTATGCACCTTCAAGAGAGAGAATGCGTGCAGAGCAGTGCAGTGAGTCTCCTAAGTTGGTAGGACATAGCCCACAATGCTAGAGGTCTGGTAAAGACTGTAACAATAATTTAATTACACATCAGGTCCACTAAATTAAATGTCAAATTAACTTAAAGATCAGAAGCTTTTCCCCCATACTAAATTACTTCAACAAACCTGAACAAAGAAGTAGCAGTACTGTGTCAACAGTTTAAGAAGCAACGTTCACATAGATAGGGCAGTTTGTTGCAAATGTAAGCATCCAAAGTACACAGAAACGTGCATTTGATGCATGCAGTATGAGCATTTATATTATTATAATGCCATTATATCCTCTTCGGCAGTTGATGATGCATCCCCAGTAGAAAGCAAAGAGAGTGAACTTGTATTGGCATAAGTACGTTGCATTAACATGTTCTACATTTTGGGTCCACGTTTTCACCTCTGCAGAAATTGGCACTGTAAATCAATCCAGGACCTGGAGATTTTGTCACTGTTTATGCACTGAATATTGTGGTACACATATTCAAAGCCTCTGCATTGCCAGTAACGCCTTGACTATCGAAGTCAAATAATGCTGACACTTCTGTCAGTGACATACCTATTGATGGTTTGGCTCGCCAACATATTGTTGCAAATTATTGCCTAATAATTGTAACAGCATATGCAGGATCAGTCTCATCGTCATTCTGCTTTCTGTACCGTGCAATAGAAAGGAAATGTTAAGAATCCAATCTCTTGCGCGCACACATAACTTAACTAACTCGCAGCTCCCGTATAACTGTTCAGTGTCCAGAATCATTCCTTGCCATTTGAATGTGATTGATCAGCTATGGTCAGATACATGGCAGGAATTTTCTATTTGGACCAGCCCCTTCCCCTTGTTTTTGTGTTCCTTTTCCCCGTATCATCCTCTATTTCTATTTAGAGATGAACTGACTGGAATCCAACAAGGAAGAACATAGTGTAAATTAGTACTATGTTTTGGGAAAAGGAACAGTTTTCATTTGCTCTCCTTTTTTGTTAAGCAGGATGGTACTCGCCGGGGCAGACCAAGAGCAGACACTGTTCGAGAACTGATAAATGAGGGGGAGAATTCCTCCAGCAGAATCCGTTGCAACATCTGCAACCGGGTGTTCCCACGAGAGAAGTCACTGCAAGCTCATAAAAGAACCCACACCGGTAAGTCGAGCATGCCTAGTACTAATGCCAAAAGTAAAAGCGTGTACTGCAAGCATGCAGTCCTAATTGACTATAAATTGTTGGAATGCTATGTAACAGTGTTAACATTTTCTATGCTAGAACCCACTTGAAATCTGGGACTATATTATGCGAAGTGCAGTTATGCCATACCAAACGATCCCAGGGCAGTCTGCAGACACACTTGTAGCTCCTTCTGTTGCACAGATTGCAGCGGCGCACATAGATAGTGGCAGTGCAGCCCAAATGGGCCTGTCCTTCCCTAGTTGATGGTGTGGCCCCAAGAAAAGGAGAAAACGCTGTGCTGCTGTACCCACTCATTATTGACAGTTTGAAGACCCCTGCTTTAGAGCATGGGCATATTCATGACTGCCCTAGTAACCATACATTATCTGTAGTAGGGTGTCCTGACCAAGTCAGTGCCTGGTGCACCCAGTTAAAGATGTCCCTCAACGCACACTGGAGACAGTGCACCCTATACATAATAGGGGCCTAAGTCATTTTTTTTTTTTTTAATCTACTTCTTTTGTATATGGGTTCCTGGCCTATCAAGTGTTCACAGCTGTGCTTTTCAGATTTCGAGATGGAATGCCTTCCTGCCAGATTTAGAGATCGCTGCCTGCTTTTTGGAGAATTCTGCATGCCTTTAATGCATCCACTTGTATGAAGACTGAACTGAAGACAAAGTTGAATGGGAAGGGGCCACTCAGCATACTGATCTCAGAAGGTTGGAATTTTTTTTGGAAAAAAAAAACAGTGGCCCTGATGCCAAGGGAATCGCCTCTTTGTGAATCAAGGGCCAGCGTTTGTTTGCTCTGCCCAGATCTGCTATATCTTGCATGCAGGTTCTTTGGTTGGAAAATTCAAGGACTGTTGGCCTTCCCTGAGTAGGAGGGGCGGACAGACTACTTGCTAATGGGTCTTCGCAAGTAGAGCTGAGCTAGGCTTCATCAGTAGAAACCCATCATTTCGCCACTGCTAAAAGGGACAGGGGACCCACAGAGTTGGCTGACTGGGCATCCACCATTTTTAGGTCTCGGCTCTAGGCTGTGCCCATGCACTGTCTCGAACCCAGACATGCTGTATCTACTTCATGGACTTCAGCCTACCCATAAGCTTCTAAATTGCTTGCTCCATTGTCACTCTGCTAATCTTGCTCCTCATTTGTTATGGCATGCATGTGTCATGCCTCTTCCTGTCTTTATCCCTTCACCGAGAGTGGGGACCCAGACTACCAATCATCCACTCCTCCCATTTTAGATTAGTGTTTATGGACTACTTTATTCCGTTTTTTTTTCAGCACTCAACACAAGCGCTTGTGCTTGCAGCCACTCTACGTGAATCCCATTGCTTCTCCTGAGCGCTCAGCATGAGTGTCTGTCTTCCCCGTCTTCGGCCGAAAACACAAGCGCCCAGACCAAGTGCTGAAAACACACCAAACACTGTTGAGAACTTGAGTCTATGACTTTAACCAGACACTTTTCAAACCCGAAGCGTCTGACTCACACACCCTAAGTCACATTTGAGGGGTCTGTAGTTACTCTTCAGCGGGCGTTGCATGAACAAGCCGGGCTGCCTTTTAAAATCACGGTGTAAACACTGCCTTGTCTAGTGTGGCAGCCTCGCATTGCAAGTTGGACTTGTTCGGGGCTTCTTTTGGCAGGTGGGTCTAGTTGCCCCGACGGAGCCTCTGCTCCTCTTGGCATGCTCTGTCTGTCCCATCACACTCCTTGTGCTGCTGCTGGCAGAAGTGATTCCCGGAGACCATCTTGCTGGATTTATGCCGCCTTGAACTTTTTATCTGCGTTCCACAAGGGAAAAACGACAGGCGGATTTAACGTTGGCCAGGCTTGTTTGGAGAAAGTTTTGGGTACTGTAATCTTGCGCGCAGACGGACCACTGGAAGGAGAATGTGGCTGACTATGATTTAGGATCCAAGAACTATAGGCATTGACTATGTTAATGCATTGTGTATATTATTAAAATCAGCCCCAGAGCTGTACACAAATGCATTCACATTGGCAACGGCTATAGATCTTGGATTGCCAAGACCTATGGGCACTGCCAATGCTTTTTGGTGGATGCCTTTCATCTGACAAATTGTGTGATTTCTCCCACCCCCAAAGGTCGTGGTTTTGCCAGTTTGTGTTGTTAAGTGCATTGGTGCTTTTGTACGACAGTTCATCACTCTCAAGGACTTTTCTAACATAATGGTGTAAGGATGTTTCCAGCTTTAAAACTTGCCCTACCAGCAGCCCAATCTTCACGTCTACCAGAGGAACACTATAAGAGGGAAAGGATGATGGCAACTGTCCTCCGCAGAAAAGCTCTCCTGTAGTTTTGAAAAGTAGCAAAATTACCGAACTACAAATTCATTGTTGGTGTGAGCCCTGAGGTTCAAAGCATCACTTTCAAACTTCCCTCCCACAAAATCAGAGTAGTTCCTCATACTTACAAAGTTAACCGGCGATAAAATAAGCGCCAGTGGCATCACAAGGACAAAAGTATTCGCTTGTGTTAAGTCCTGTTAAGAAAAGGGGGCAACAAAATAATAAAGTAGTGTCATGACATTAATAACTGCTAATAAGCCAGTGAAGAAATGAGTGGTGGTTAAACTAAAAAATGAAGGGCTCTTAGTCCAACATTACCTATGTGTTCTCCTGCAGAAGGGCAACTTGTTACACAAAGTATTTCAACATTGTCAGGCATCCCTGAGAGCGGTGCAAAGCCTTGATCCCCATACGGACTGTGACAAGTTGAAACTCTTCTCCTTTGCTGAAAATATCCTACTTCCATTAACGTAAAGCAAAAACGTGTCCTTCTGAGGAGTGACCTGACTTACTATTACATTAATATTCTTTTCATTCGGTGAATCTTCGCCATTATTAATATTTTAATTCTTTGTTGAAGGTTGACTGTACCCACAGAATTACAGTAGCAGAACAGCTTTCCTTTTTAGTTTCACAGCGTCAGGAAGAGTTGAGTAAACACAGTAGAACTTGGGACTTTAAACTTGCCGCGTGTATTGCCAATCACAAGGACACAGAACAGACTCTGATTAAATAATACCGTAGATTTAGAAATTTCAGCCATAACTGAACGTTCCACTATACTCTGTCTTGGCAACCCACACGTTCAGGTGGGGTGCAAAACCAAGGTATGATTCCTCTGTCACAGCCACATTTATGTGTATATCACACATTGAGTCGGTCTTACTCGACATAGATTTCTATTGCCATATTTACAATGTTTATCCATAATTTTCATATCCAGACGCCTCAGAGACCCTCCCTGATATTCAGTGTGTTGGGTATGTAGCATTTGCCAAAGGGCATACCCAGTGCTAGAAAACAACCTTAGCAATTGAGAGCAAACCTACACTGTTCAACCTTTACCTGAGGTCCTTTTCCAATTTTGTTCTCATTTTCCTTCTTGGATCTTCTTTTTATTCTATTTGCTGTTCGTGTTTCCCCTTTCTTACTTCGCCTTCTCATCAGTCTGTCATCAGTTTTCCAGAGCACCTTACTTATGCCTCCCAGTTCTCTCTTTAACCTGTGATTAGCTCTTGTCTTTTCATACCCCAATTGTCACCTCACATTTTGGTGCACCAGCGCCCCTCGCCCTATTTCATCTTATGTTTACATCTTATCTTTCCTTGCATCTATCCTCCATATTCTGTTATCAGTTTTTGGTAAACTAAACCTATTTGAAAGAACTGCCTGGACTATCTTGAATACTGTTAGACCACACACTTGAAGTTATTAGGCTGGTGAAATTGGAAGACACCTTCCATGGTCCTCTTGTTCAAATGATGGTCTGTCAATCAATCAGGAATTTGTAAAGTGTACTACTTACCTGTCAGATCTGCCTCCAGTTGTAGTTCTGCCGATGTGTGGGACGGTTGCGAGGTCGGTGGAGCGGAGATGCCGGGTTGGGGTGTAGGAGAGCCATCTGAGGCATTCTGGTCTGGTGCTGTGCACAGCTTTGTGAGCGTGGGTGAGGAGTTTGAAGGTGATTCGCTTGTTGACTGGGAGCCAGTGCAGGCCATGTCAGATGGCCTGTGATGTGGCAGGGGATGTCCAGGATGAGGCGTGCAGATGTGTTCTGGATGCGTTGCAGCCTCTTTTGGAGTTTGGCCGTGGTTCCTGCGTAGAGAGCATTGCTGTAGTCCAGTTTGCTGCTTGGGTGACTGTTCATATGGTTTCAGTGGGGATCCATTTGTAGATCTTTCAGAGCACGAGGAGCGTGTTGAAGCAGGAGGAGGAGATGGCGTTTACTTGCTGGGTCATGGATAATGAGGAGGCCAAGATGAATCCTAGGTTGCGTGCGTGGTCGGTGGGAGTCGGAACAGCTCGGAGAGTGGCAGGCCACCAGGAGTCAATTCATGCGGCGGGGGAGCCGAAGATGAGAACTTCCGTCTTGTCGGAATTGAGTTTGAGACATCTGTTCTTCATCCATTCGGCGATGGCCTTCATTCCTTCGTGGAGGTTGGTCTTGGCGGAGTCCTTGGTGAGGTAGAGGATCAGCTGGGTGTCATCGGCGTATGAGATGAGGTTGTGGGATCGGACGATGTTAGCGAGCGGGCCATGTAGACGTTGAAGAGGGTCAGGCTGAGGGACGAACCAGGGCGTACACCGCAGATGATTTTGGTGGCCTCTGAGCGGAATGGGGGGAGGCCGACTCTCTGGGTTCTGCCAGTGAGAAAGGAGGTGACCCAGTCTAGGGCTCTGTCGCGGATTCCTGCATTGCTGAGGCATGAGCGTAGGGTGTGGTGGCAGACGGTGTAGAATGCGGCCGAGATGTCCAGAAGGATGAGGACTGCGGTTTCGCCGTTGTCCAGTATGGTTCTGATGTTGTTGGTTGCGGCGATGAGGGCAGTTTTGGTACTGTGGTTGCTCCGCAAACCGGATTGGGAAGGGTCTAGAGAGCTGTTCTCCTCGAGGAATCAGGTTTGTTGTCTGTTGACATCCTTCTCAATGACTTTTGCCGGGAAGGGGAGCAGGGAGATAGGCTGGAAGTTCTTGAGGTCATTTGGGTCCGCCTTGGGTTTTTTGAGGAGGGTGTTGATCTCTGCATTTTTCCAGCTCGCTGGGAAGGTGGCAGACTCGAAGGAGCTGTTGACGGTCTTCCCTAGTTGGGGTGCGATGACGGAGCTTTGCTTTGTTGAGGATGTGGTGAGGGCAGGGTTCAAATGGAGAGCTGGAGTGGATGGTGTTCATGATTTCGATAGTGACGTTGACGGGGGTCCAGGAGAGCAGGAGGTTGGTCGGAGGTGAGTCTGTGGTGTTGGTAGTTGCCGGGGGGGGAGAGTGGGATCTGGGTGCTGAAGCTGTCGTGGATGTCTGCAGTCTTGCAGTGGAAGTAGAAGTCGCAGAGGCCTTGAGATGGTGGGATGTCGGCTGTAGCTTTTATACCTTGCTGGTGACCAGAAAGCTAACATTCTGATGGATACACCTACCTGTGGATTCCTCCCCTAAATAATTTTCCCCAACGTGCCAGCTTCGACGGAAATTTTTCTTCTAGCTCTGCACGTCAACGACGTCACAATCGCCCGACTCCACGCGACGCCGTATGACATAATCCAGGCAATAAGAAGCCCTCGTCGACGTGCAGACGTCAGTTCCCTTTTTTCTGTGCCTTCGAGTAACGTTTTTTTCGTCGAGGCTACCAGGGAGCTACAGTTTAACTTCGGTGTAACTATGTCTCAGCGGAGGAAAATCTGGTTTTAAACCTTGTAACCAGTGTGGGGGTCGAATGTCGGTCACTGACCCCCATGGAAATTGTTATTGGTGCCTTAGTTCCGACCATGAGGTCGAGTCATGCGGCTTATGCCAACGCATGAATCCTAAGGCCCTTAAGGAACGATAGGCAAAATTGTTTCTTGCCTGTTCGAAGAAGAGGAAGGAGAGGCGTCATCGGAGAGAGTCTTCTTCGTGATCTTCGAAGACTCATCAACATCATGGGGACTCTCGGCGTCGTCACAAATCAGGGTGCCGATCGAGCAGGGACCAATCCAGATCTCTGCCAGCTCGGCGCCGGCCAACGTGGGAGATTAGCCTGACTTTCACGCCTCCACCTCTGAAGACTCCGGCTTCTACGACGTCTCCTTTGTCGGTGTTTGAAGTCGAGCCTCATCAGGAGCCGACGGCTTCTATGGAGCAGGAGATGCCTGGTTCATCATCGGCTTCTCCTCCGGCGCCGGTTCCTCAGACTTATCTGGCTTTCCCGGCGCCGGGTACGGATCCAGCTGCATTTTTAAATGCAATGTTTAACATCTTTGCCACCATGGCTCCTGGTGGAGGGCATGCGGGTCCGTCAGGTCCTTTTGCCTTTAACTTGGGTGCTCCGGCTCCTTACAAGCCCTTTCTTTATGGGCTTTCTTCCTTCTGGAGCTGCTTCGGCGCCGATGCCCTTTGTGTTGCCCAGAAGGCCTGTGAGTCCCGGCGCCGATGGATTCACCACGGATCCCGTTGTCTGTGAAGTTGCCTGTGGCGCCGGAGGGTCCGGCGTCGGATGTATCCGAGGAGCAGCGCCGGTGCCTTATCGACGCCGGGGCTCAAATCCAGACTCCGATCCACGAGATTGGCTTTACGACTCCTGGAGGAAGAGGAGTATAGCAGGCAGCATTTAGAGGAAGGTGAGATCATGGAGCCTTCAAGGGATCTACAAGGCTTAGATACAGCAAGTGGCCTGGACACTTCCCCTGAATGGGATCTGGCCTCCCCAGGGCGGTATACGGAGGAGGCTGCTTCATTTCATGCTGTAGTGAGGAAGGCTGCAGACTTTTTAGACCTTCCTCTTCTGGCTGCGGAGGTGAAGACAAACCTTCTGACCGAAGTGCTGCATCCAGTGTTGGTGATGGCAGAGCCTCTCTTGCCCTTCAATGAGGCTCTTTTGGACCCCATTAAGGACATCTGGAAGAAGCCAGTGACTTCAGCAGCTGTCAACCGGGCGGTAGCGAGACGCTATCGTGTGGCCCCGGGTGATCTGGACTTTCTCACCAAGCATCCAACTCCGGAGAGTTT
The DNA here is from genome assembly GCF_031143425.1 of Pleurodeles waltl. Lineage (NCBI taxonomy): Eukaryota > Metazoa > Chordata > Amphibia > Caudata > Salamandridae > Pleurodeles > Pleurodeles waltl. The sequence continues at coordinate 779,657,595 of NC_090436.1, forward strand.
GGTTGTTCAGGCATCGTGCTCCTCCCGTTCAGCTCCTGGTTCGTTCCCCGGGGCCCCTGCGGATAGGGAGTCTAAGAAAATAGACCAGGCAGCAACAAATACCTTTTCTTCTTGCAGCATGGCATTAAAGTCTACCAATGCGACTTGCATTTTGGGACATTGTATTCATGCCCTTATGGAGGAGGCTAAGGGTCACTCTGGTTTGCCACAGGAGGTATTGCACCTATTGCTGGACGGTCAGGCGGCGGCGGCAACCCAGGTGATTCAATCTGGGCTGGACACCTCGGATTCAGTGGCAAGATCTATGGGCACATCCATAGCGACGAGGCGGCAGGCTTGGCTGCGTTCATCAGGCTTCTCCCCGGATGTATAGACTGCTCTCCTGGACCTGCCATTTGACGGATATAAACTTTTTGGGGCAAAAGCCGATTCTGCTCTTGAACGCTTTAAAGAGAGTAGAGCCACGGCGAGGTCGTTGGGACTTCAGGCAGCCACTTCCTCCTTTAAGGAAATGTAGAGCTTTTGTTTGTTGCACCTCCTTTCGTGGCAGGCTCCATGCGGCAGGACAACAACCTGCAGGAACCCTACCATACAGATCCTTCAGGGGCAGGGGTAGAGTACGAACTAGAGGAGCTACCCAGCAGCACTCTGCCTCTTCCTCTTCCTCAGGAGGGGTGCAGCAGGGAAAGCAGCCTTAGTCCTCCACCACCCCCTGCTCACATGTCTCTGGTAGGGGGAGACTTGCCCATTTTCTTCCCACGTGGGAGTCTATAACATCAGACTCCTGGGTCATCGGCATCGTGAAGAAGGGGTATGCTCTTCCCTTTCGGGAATGTCCTCCTCCCTTCGGGCAACCATTTTCTGTTATTGCAACAGGAGGTAATGTCCCTTTTGTCGAAAGGCGTAGTGGAGTTGGTTCCAGAGCAGGAGAGGGGGTCAGGGCTGCTATTCAAGGTACTTCCTGATCCCCAAAAAGGATGGTCGGTTACGTCCAATCTTGGACCTGAGGATTTTGAATTGGTTCCTCAAGCAGGAAAAGTTCAAGATATGCTGACCCTTTCACAGGTTCTTTTGGTGTTGAACGAAGGAGATTGGATGGTGTCTGTCGTTTTGCAGGATGCGTACTTCCACATTCCGATCCTCAAGTCGCACAGGAAGTATCTCCGGTTTGTGGTGGGGTCGAAGCACTATCAGTTTGCGGTCCTTCCGTTTGGTCTTACTTCAGCACCTCGAGTCTTCACGAAGGTGATGGCGGTGGTTGCAGCAGAGCTCAGAAGAAGGGGGATAGCAGTATTTCCTTATCTGGACGATTGGTTGATCAAAGCCAAGTCTCCAGAGCTCTTGCGGCGTCACCTGCAGTCGGCCACTCAGTTGTTGTTCGACCTGGGATTTTCAGTGAATGTGCCCAAATCTCACCTGGAGCCCTCTCAACGCCTCCTGTTTATAGGGGCAGTACTGGACACAACATTGAATCGGGCCTTTCCTCCGCCCCAGCAGGTTCAGGACATTTAGGCGTTGATTCCAATGTTTCGAAATGGAGCGGTAGTTCCAGTCCTCAAGGTCCTTCGTCTGCTCGGTCTGTTCGCTTCTTGCATTCTGCTGGTCACTCATGCACGCTGGCACATGACGGCTCTTCAGTGGTGCGTCCGCAGGCAGTGGTTTCAACACAAAGGAGATCTTGAGGATTCGATCACGATCTCCAGAGACACTGCAGCGGATCTTCGATGGTGGGGTGCGGTCGGAAACCTGTTGCAAGGAAGGCCGTTCTCGCTGCCTCTGCCAGTGGCCACAGTTGTAATGGATGCTTCCACTCTAGGGTGTGGAGCTCATCTGGGGGACCTGGAGATCAAAGGCCTTTGGTCTCCAGTGGAACAGAGGTTTCACATAAATCTGTTGGAATTGCGGGCGATACGTCTGGCTCTAAAGGCCTTTCTCCCTTCCCTTCGCAGTCAGTCGGTTCCGGTCCTGACTGACGACACTACTGCGATGTGGTATACAAACAAGCAGGGAGGGGTGGGGTCGTATCTTCTCTGCAGAGAAGCTCTTCAACTCTGGTCCTGGCTTCAGGACCACAAGATTTGCTTGGTAGCAAATCATTTGGCTGGAGTTCTGAACGTGCATGCGGATGTTCTCAGCCGACTCATCTTGATCGATCACGAGTGGCGTCTTCATCCGGATCTGGTTCTTTATATCTTCCAGATGTGGAGATACCCGCAGATCGATCTGTTTGCCACTCGGGAGAACACGCACTGCCCGTTGTATTGCAGCCTCCAGTATCCGGTGCAAGGAGCTTTGGGGGGCGCTTTTCAGATGTCCTGGAAGGGTCAGTTGCTTTACGCGTTTCCCCCCCCCCATACCCTTGATTCCTCGGGTTCTGAGGAAGATCCGTCAAGACCGTGCCCTAGTCATCTTAATAGCCCCGCATTGGCCAAGAAGGTTGTGGTATTCAGACCTTCTCCAACTCTCTATGTCCTCTGCTCCGTCTCCCTTACAGGGCAGACCTCCTCTCGCAGTCGCTGGGGCAGGTTCTACACCCCCACCTCCAGAGCCTGGACCTTCATGCCTGTAGATTGAACGGGGCAATCTGAGTTCCTTTTCTCTCCCGCCGGAGGTGGTGGGTGTTATTTTATCGGCCAGGCAACACTCTACCAAATCGATCTATGCAAGCAGGTAGGCCAGGTTTGTCAGTTGGTGTGGGGAGAACCAAATTAATCCCTTGAAGGCTCACTTGTCTGACGTATTATTTGCTCTTTCCGTGGCACAGAAGGGTTGTGCAGTTGCCACAGTTAAGGGCTATTTATCAGCACTGACGGCTTTTCTGTGCCTCCCAGACCAGCCCTCTGTTTTAATCACCTTTGGTATTGAGGTTCATTAAGGGTCTCACGAATAAGTTTCCGCCCACTCCGTTTGTTATGCCACAGTGGGATCTTAATTTAGTATTGACATTTCTAATGGGATCGCCATTTGAGCTGGTGCACTCTTGTTCTTAACGTTTTGTAGTTTTAAAGACTGTTTCTAGTGGCCATAACATTGGCCAGAAGAGTGAGTGAGCTCCAGTCTCTTAGTGTAGAGTCCCCTTATCTTTCCTTTTTAGAGACAAAGTGGTGTTAAGGACCAAGGCGGCTTTCCTCCCGAAGGTTGTTACACCCTTTCACTTGGGGCAGTCTATTACTCTCTCTTCCTTTTACCCTCCGCCTCATCCATCCAAGAGGAAGAGAGGCTTCACCGGTTGGATCCACGAAGAGCATTGAGCTTCTTTGTCGACAGGACGAGGGAGTTCAGGCAAGACGAGCAGCTCTTCGTTGGCTACATAGGTAAGAGGAGAGGCAGAGCAGTCCACAAGAGAACGCTGTCCAGGCGGATCATTCTCTGTATCAAACTTTGTTATTCCTTAGCAAACAACGAACCACCTGTGGGGCTTCAAGCTCATTCCACCAGAGCAAAGGCTGCTTCATCTGCCTTGGCTAGGGGTGTTCCTGTGGTTGACATCTGCAAGGCGGCAACTTGGGCATCCCTCCATACTTTTGTCAAACATTATTGTTTGGACTCTGAGGTCAGGAGGGATGGCCATTTTGCACACTCAGTGCTGCAGGATTTCTTGGTTTGACCATTCAGGTACCCACCTCCGGAGGTAGTACTGCTTTGGGACTCTATTCTTTAGGTTAGTAATCCACAGGTAGGTGTATCCATCAGAAGAACAAGTTACTTACCTTCGGTAACTCCTTTTCTGGTGGATACATTAACTACCTGTGGATTGCTCACGGTCCCACCTGCCTCCCCGTTGCCTGATTGGTCTTACCACGAATTCCTTGGGTGAGCACCGTTTTCTTATATATTTGTATATAATGATGACGTATAAATGTATTTCTTTCTATATATGGCATTTTTAAAAGGAAACATGTTTGAACTTAAAAATATATGGCTTTTGTCATTTTACAGCTCGGCAAGGATGACACTATGTCAATCCTATGCTTAAAGATTTTGCTGTACAAATGGCAAAAGACTTTGTCACTATCTAGCTCGGCGAGGATAGCACTGTGCTAATCCTATGCTTAAAGACTTTGCTAGATAAGCAGACATTTGAGGTGAGCAAATCTAGAGTGTCGCTGGTGTTGCAGGGTGCTCCTTACTAGAGCAGCTCTCCACCTAAAATTGGGAACTTCCCAGAGTTCTCCTTTGTTTTTTGCATATATATATATATTTTTTTTTTTTCTACATGAGGGTGTTGTTGCCATTAGTTTCATGTTCTCTTGTTGCAATAAATGTTGCTATATAATTTTGCTTGATGTAATTGTTTCTCTGCAAGGTCAATGTTCGCCTCAAAGGCACGTAAAAAATGGTGATAACTGACGTCTGCACGTCGACGAGGGCTTCTTATTGCCTGGATGATGTCATACGGCGTCAGGTGGAGTCTGGCGATTGTGACGTCATCGTCGACGTGCAGAGCTAGAAGAAAAATTTCCGTCGAAGCTGGCGCGTGGGGGAAAATTCTTTAGGTGAGTAATTCACAGGTAGTTAATGTATCCACCAGAAAAGGCGTTACCGAAGGTAAGTAACTTGTTCTTTTGTGCAATTTAAAAAAAAAAATATATATATATATATATTTTTATGGTTTGCGATGAAACTAGATTGAAAAGGGAGACTTTTATACAATATAGCGACTTCAACTTGTTTGCGTTTTGTAAAACCCATATCAAGAATGGACCATGTTGCATTTCGGATGCCTACCCACACATTTTGTAAAGTTAGCTGTGTTCTTCACAGTTCTTTATTTCAGTACATTTGAAGCCATCATAGCTTTTGTTCATTAGTGTGATTACAATCCAGCAGTTGAATAGATGGTCTTGGTGTTAAGATATGGTATGGTGCCAGAAACAAGCCAATGTTGCAAATCTCCATACCGATGTCTATCACTAAAGGATCTTTTTATGATGTCTTCGTTGCCCAATTCGTTGTACTAAAAAGAATTGATAGGACAGTCTTTAGTGTGCTGTTAAGTGGAGGTACTCATGTGACATACTAAGTGTAAGATTAAATAGACGACCTGCTGAGTTTTAGGCTTACTAATATATATTTTTTTCTTTTCTCAGGAGAAAGACCATATTTGTGCGACTACCCAGACTGCGGGAAGGCCTTTGTGCAGAGTGGGCAACTCAAAACACACCAGCGTCTTCACACGGGGGAAAAACCTTTTGTTTGCTCTGAAAATGGTGAGCTGTTTATAAACCCTAGGGGGGGGTGTGCGTGTGGGGGGGGGGAGGTTGGAAGGGGAGGTGTGTGTGTTAAGGGCAGCCGTATTTGTTACAGGCTCACCAATTGCACTATGAACTGGATATGAGTGTTTTTAAGGGCTTGATTACTGGACATTATTTATGGTGGTTATGGCCTTTCGTACTACTGCACGGTACTACTAAAGAAGTCACTCCTAATGGACATTTAGCACTCCATGGGTAGTTTAGTAGCTGAGGTATAATCCTGGAGGTGAGTTAAATGTGGCATAAACTAATTTTCCAGTCCTTCATTCTGAAAACATCTGCATTTCCATACAAGTTAAAACCGTTCTAAAACTCATCGAACCGTGTATGATCGACTTAGTGGGATAACTTGGAATACTGTGGTCTGGAAGGACAGGGGTAGGAGGCCCCGTGCACAGTTCAAACGTGAGTCCAGTTTGAGAACTAAGTATTCTTGCCATCGGTGAGCTGGATACTAGTTGGTAAAGGCACACACAATGTTCCCAGAGTGTAACCAATTTGTGGGGGTGTCAATATTCAGTAAAATTGAATTTTGTTATGGTGTCTAAAAAGTAGGTGGGCCTGAGAACGTGTCAGAAAGAATTGGCACTTCTATTTTCTTCTTGAAGTGCAGTTACCTGACATTACCACTTAATGGGAACTTCTTTGTCTGGCAATTTTTTATTTTTCAGCGATGGGACTATCTCCTCGGTGGACGCTGCCTTCAAAGGCCCTCGCTGTAAGTCCTATGCTGAATCGTTCAGACATATACCGAAATGCAAGGAATGTGGCCATACCCCATTCATTTTGCTGTCCACCCTGGACACTTACGGCCCTGGAATTCTCATCAGTACGTTCTACAGAATTGGGCCAGTTTTTCACTTAGACCTGTTAGTTCCTCAAGTGCCAGTGAGGCCACTAAGATCCTTGCCATCCGCTTTTTAAAATCTCCTGCTTTAAACGTTCCGTTTGTGGAGGTAGAATGTTTGCCGCCTTTGATCCCAGACTATGGAAGAGTCTTGCATTTGAATTTTGCATTGGGGGCCACCTACAGTTTCTTGGAGCACTAAAATGCATCTGTTCTCTTAACTTTGGTTAAAAGTTGTTTGTTGTTTGGTTGTTCTCTTCGGTCTGTCCTAGAGCCATAATGCCTGAGGGCAGTGGCACGCTTTATAAGTAAGTAAATAAATCAATTCAGTCTTAAGTACTCGATCAGATACACTGATTGATCTACAAGTACTCAAACTCAAGATACGTTCTTTGGTTAAGTTAGAGAATCGTTGTTGGCAATTTTTTTACATTTTGTAATTAGCAAAAATTCTTGTGTTGCTGGCAAGGCTTTAGATCATGAAGTGCTAACATATTTTTTTCCACAGAAAAGATGGTAATCCATAGAAGCCCGTTCAACGACAGTAGGTATCCCTTTACTGACCACTTTTTTGACTGCACCCTAGGTGGGTCATTTTTTTTTTTTTTTTTGTGCAATCACATATTTTGTTCATTTTTATGGATATGGAATATTCCACTGTGTGCATTGTATATCTGACTGCAGTCCCTCTCCAGTATATCAACCTATAACCTCGTTTCAGTATACGTTTTGTTGGCTTCATCTATTTTGTGCAATTTTTCTTGTTACAAATTTCAAAACATCTTTCGTAGTTGTGAATGTTTTTTTCTCTAAAGAATATAGACAATTAGGAGTTACATAACGTCTCTTGTGGACTTTTACGATCTAAAACAAATTGCTAAACAGTAATTGTCCTCCGGATTGCTATTTCAGATATGCACATCTATAGTTTATTCATCCAGTTGAAATCATTGCAATTAAGTACATTTTCTTTCTTTTATTGGCATCTCCGGACTCTGTGGCTTGTGTTTTCTTTCATATTTGTAAGTGATTATTTTTATTTTTAGTTAGGATGCTGGTGTGATTAAATTTCTCATGCTGCAGTTTCTCTTTTTCAGGTTGTTTCAGCCGTTTTACTCATGCAAATCGGCATTGTCCTAAGCATCCCTACTCAAGACTGAAAAGAGAAGAGCCCACTGATGACTTGAGCAAAAGCCAGTCAGCCGATAATAAGGCTGTTGCTGAATGGCTGACAAAGTGAGTCAATACTTCGTGTTTGTTTAAAGTTGTCTCTGAATGTTCTCTAAAAATGTTAGTCACCTGACCACCTCCACTCCTCACCATCTGAGCTAATACTGTTTATCACTGTGGTACTGAGCAGTTATCAAACAATGGCCGCCTTCCACCAAGGAGATAATTTAGTCATTAAGTGCACAAAGTACAATTCCCTGTTTAGTCACCAGTCGGATTGCTTCATGAATTATTGTAGCTCCCCATTTAACTCTAAATGATACCTATTTACAATTTTAGTACTTTCTAGTACCTCAGTTGTAGTCTTTGCACCGTGAAACCGGACCAACTCTTTGAATAGAGGCTCCGTTTCCATTTCTATGTCCACCTCCATGTCGGTGTCCTAAATATGAAGGTGGTACTTCGTTGTCGAAAGGTTTCCCATACTGACAACTACGGCTCTTACCGTGGAACTGGATGGCACCCATGCTCTCTGTTTGTTGGCAGGCAGAGAAAGTGTAAGAGGGGAAGTGTGGTGTTTTTTTTTTTTCTTTTTTTTCCCAGCTGACTAAGAAGAAAATGTCACCTTTCATCATCCTAATCCTTCAGCTACCTTGCCAGCTATTTTCGACACATGCCCTTGTAGGGCGAACAAGGCCTGTAAGAATGAGTGTATCACCTGCTTCATTTGCCTTTCATATTAACTCCATTAAGAACTTGCAGGTGGCTCTAGGATAGGGAAGGTCTATGCCTTAAGGCTAAATGGGGAAACTTGGGATGAGTCTTTGTGAGCCACTAGCTTCTGCAGTTAAATGAGCCATCACAAACGTCATCTGTAATGGAGAGAGTACGTGTGACTTCTATTACCAAGTAACCCCCAGATCTTTCTTCATGTCACTGGTGCTCCAGATTTTTGATGACCTTGAATTATTCACTGTAAAAGCATTCTACAAATAGACTCTTGAAATTGAGACATCGGGCACTAAGTTTCAAGGATCTCTCCATCAATGCGGAGTTCTCTTGCTTTTCAGAAACATTGCAACCTTGAGCCTCTGAGTCCAGGAGAGGGTGTCCCTGCCACCTTTTAACAACCAGGGTGGTTATCGGACATCTAATTAAAAGAGGAATCTGGAGGCTCATCATAAATGTTCCTCCTTTGATGGCTCCACAACCCTCTTCAGAATAAGTGAAGGCCATTCCTTGGGTGGAGGATGACATCGCAACTACGTGCTTTGAAGAGGGTCTTACTACTGCAGCATTATCTCCTTCTACATTGCACAGTATTCAACTCCTTCTGCAAAAGAGAATAAAAGGGTGGACTTTTGTCAGCAGTTGCTGATACAGAGATTTGACACACACTTTAGACCATGACCCATTACCTAGACAGCATTGGGATAAATGAAAGGGCACATTTAAGGATGGCATGATAACGTATAGCCAAACAGAACTGCCAATGATTCGGCTGCCTGAGAAGCATACTTTACCTGTCGGGGTCACTTTACTAGATGTTCCCAGTGGCTTGGATTCATGATGTTGACTCTTACAGCCCAACAAAAAAAAGTTTTTGACACTTCTTTGTCTTCCACCTGTATGCTAAAGAAATCCACAAACCATGAAGATGGAGGTATGAGTCCTGAAACCGGTGGGTCTTCAGAAACGCAAGAATTTTCCAAGGTTCAGTTTTATGAATGTGTTCGAATTAAACAAAGTTATCAAACTGCTTTTTTGGCAAAGACTGCACAGCTGCCTCCCTAGGAATACCAGCCTCCTCATAGGCAGCATTTCCAAAGGCAGAAAGCAGTCCTTAGCATCCTCCTAGAGCTGCGGACAGGATTTCCACCTCCAAACTACTACTGTGACTATGCCAGGGCACCGTTGGTGCATGTTGAGTACACAAGGAGGCAAGCAACTTTTCTCAAAGGGACTCTCTGCTGCCAGTTTGTACACTATCCCTCGGAAATTGAGCTCCTTTCTACCCCTTCTCATCCTGGTAAAAATTCACTTTTTGGGGCATTCTTGTTCTCAAAGACGTCCCATACATGCCATTCTGTAATAGCATCCGGTCCACAGTTATGTCTGCTGAGTTTGTACCCACTCTGCAAGAAGCGAGGGCACATCTGTAGTATTCTTCACACGTGCCTTTCCAGGATATGTATGGTTTAGCTGCTGTATCATCTGCGTTCTCTTGAGGTCATTGTTGTATACAGGTATTCAAGTGCTGATGTTGGCTTCCGTTCAAGTCCTCAGAAATGTCTGCTTAGTTGATTGGTGCCTGATGCCATCGCCTTCTACCATTTCACACTGTCTCGAAATTCCCACCATGATGTGGAATAGAGACTGAGGAAGTCCAAGTAAGAATGTTACTTTGTAGTTACTTCAGTAATCTCTGCTGCCATTCACTCCAAATTGCATTCGTTTTATTTTTTTCTCGAAAAAAGATGCCTACATCTTTATGTTGGTCATGAGTAGTGGCCTTTCTGTGCATGTTATTTGTGCGTGGTTGTGGCTTTTTTTTTTTTTTTTTTCTCCCTCTTTTGGCTTTAGCATATCGGTTAAGTGTGTAAACAGTGAATATGGGCAAGTAAGAGCTTACAAATGGGGGAGCGGGGTTTCTCATATCTGAATTAAATTTACATCTGAGGAGATGGCTGATTCTGTTGTATTGTTATTGTTGTTCCAGTTGTCATTATTATAATTATACAATGGGTTGATCAAGTTCAGATTCGGCTAAAATGTTTTTATATGGTTTCCAACAGGTATTGGGAAACTAGGGAGCATCGCACACCGACCATGAAGGAAAAAAACGACCAGAAAGCTGACCAGGAACAACAGGATCCTATGGAATACCTTCAGTCAGATGAAGAGGAGGAGGAAAAAAATGGTGCCCACTCGGCTGCCCGTCGGCGTCTCCAGGAGCAGCGGGAACGCCTCCATGGTGCCCTTGCTCTTATTGAGCTGGCTAACTTGGCTGGTGCCCAGTTGCGCCAGTAAGCCAACAAACTGAACATAAACAAATTTTACTGCCCATTGGTTTCTTGGCCGCGTAGAATTTGGGCACCAAGCTAAGCACCTTATTTGCTTCTCCTAGGCTGCTATTCTGTAGAATTATTATGAAGAATGTTGTTGTCTCACAATGTGAGGCGAGAGAATTGCACTTTTTTGTATGGTAAAAGATAGATGTAAAGTTTAAGTATTTTGTAAATATTGGAAAAGCAGTGTGGTTAAACGTCACAGTGTTGAAAGCTAGGTTTTGCAAGCTTAATGCGTTCATTTATAGCGGCCCTTGTGGGGGAGGCAACTGAACCAAAAGCACTGCTACACATAGCAAGGACGGTACTTGTGACCAAAGAAAAATGGCACAGTATAAACGCTATTTATGTTTTATCAGTTCTGAAAGTATTTCTAGTACTAGTCATAGCAGGCATTTATAGTTAATAAAATAATCTGAATGACAGTATCATCTATGCAGCAGTAATGACATGGCTGTATAAAAGTTTATAAATTGCCACCCACGTCTCACTTATGATCACAAAACACATTCCTCATCTTCTGGTGTGGTGGAATGTGAAGAAAGTCAGACCCAAAGCACTTAAGACTGAATTTGTTATTGTTCTGGGATGATGGTCATTAGGTTGCTTGAATTTCACAGAAGCACTTAAAATCCCAGCATTTTAAGCTAGGAAGTATTGCACATGTCCAGCAAATTCAAGGTTGTTAAAAACTGAGGAATTAGGCTTGCAAAGTCGATACATGATAACAGTGTTGGCACTTGTTTTTTGTTTTTATAAAAGGGTCTATATACAGGGTAGTATGGATCGAATAGTAAACTATTGTAGATTTTGTTGCCGAACACTACATTTTATTGCATTGCTTCTTTAGGAGTGTCCGCAAATATAACCAGTAAAGTGTGCATATCCTCACCAAATACTTAGCTCAAAGATAAAACCCCAAATCATTTTGTGGTCACTTCTTTTAATGTACCTAATACTTGCGCTATTTGAAATATTCTGGCTTATTTACATAGACGCCGGTGTCCCAGAGTCTTTATTTAATATTTCACAGTGTACACAGTTTTTTCCCCTCAAGTCAGTAAATTTTTCATCTTCATAAGACCTGGGCCCAAACCAAATATACAAATACGCAGTCCACCTCAAATGCATTCTTATAACTTGTCATGACATTTACTAGATAGTCTCAAAACTTACAATGCAAACACCTCCTTTGCCAAAAAACATATAGACCCCTAAAAAAAATCTCAAACATATATTTTTGCCGAAATTGCGATTGGTGCCTAATCCAACTATCCCGCATTTGCCTTGGCATATGCTAGTACGGGAGTTAGAAAAAGCAAATTAACCAATCCATATTATATGGTGGAAATAAGTTACTGGTCGAAGTTTTTGTAGGGATCTGTTTGTGCACGCTTGGGATTTTGGCAAGGTATATTTTGTAGCTGATGGTTTTGTAAAATTACTTTCTAAGTCAGTTTTCATAAAGAACCTCTGAAACTGCCGTCAGACCTTTGAAGAAAGCACATCTAGGAAACATTGCTTAATACTATCTGACTGTAAAGTCGTTATTTATCAGACCAGTCTCAGTTGCATAGACCTGGATAGACTTCTGTCTGTTTTTTTTGTGTATATAGTGATGGTTAAAGGCAAGTGGAAAAGGAGGCATGTGTCCGGTGTTTGTCTTAATAGGAATGACAATTTTAACAGACCTAATTTTAAATGTAAATTGCCACCTGTGCCTCAAGTGATGTATAACCCAGCCGTTTAGGCGCATGACAGTTGTATGCCAAAATGTTCAGTTTTGATCACAAATGAAACACTTACAAATTATTGATTTGGACCCGTCCATTCATGTGTACAAACATTTGACTTTTTAGATTTTGAAAAACGATGTTTATCATACTGAAATACGATTGAGTTTCACCTAGCCTGTGCTGGGAATCTGATCATTTTGGAGCACTTAACTTAAAACATTGTAAGATTGTCTTTGGAAACTTTAGTGACATTTCTGGAGGCTTTAGTCCTAGCAATATATTTTACACTGAATAGTTAACCCGTGGTTGTTACTGTTTTTAAATCTAAAAATGTTCAAAATGTTTCAAATTTCATAAATTGGCAGCGCTACTATGGAAAAGTCAACGTTCTTCTCTGTTACCTTTTTATTTTCATAGAGCACAATTTGTTTATCCGTTTTGTCTCATGTTGGACACAATATATTATAAATGTAAAAGATGGGTACTTAATCCCTGCACCCCTTTTTATATACTATACAAGTATAGTAAAATTAAACTATGTATGAATTGTCTTGTCAAAAAAAATCTAATGTAAAAAAAAATATCGGTGATTTTTATAAGACTGCTTTTTGTTTTAAAAATGTGGTTGTTACCCAAGTAAACTGTTTTATCCTACCAATGGCTAAATTGTAGTTGGCATTATTTTTTTATGCAATACAACAGTCATCAAGTGTTGTATTCCCCACAAATGAATACACAATCCTTCGAAAGATCACATGCAGCCCTAGCAATCACCACATTTATTTTCTTAGTCCCATTCTTTGTCCTACAAGGCAGGTGTCTGTTAACAAACACCGTGTCATATGGCAGTACCCAAGCACCCACTATTAAGCCCTCAATGCTTCACTGATTTAAAATTATTTCTACAATTATGACAGTGACTGGTTCAAATGTCTTCTCTGAAATTTTCAGGGTTTAAACCCAGCTGTAAATGCAATAAGTGGATGTCTTTATCGGGTCCACATGACATCTGTATGTGGCCTGCAATTTGTGTTCTCTGATGGCACCAGAAGGCCATAAGGAAGGGCGGGGCTAAGTTGTATGTGCCCAAGCCTCAGAGGGGCATAGCTAAGCATACCCAGTTAAGTATTCTGTGATGAAATGCTTTGTCCAAAAAGGGTTAACAAAAAATGGCATCATAGGAAGCAAAAGCCCCCTTCCTTGAAACTCCCATTTTCAAGTCCTTCAGAGTTGCTGCGCTGTTCTCAGAGCCTGAACTTTCTTGAGCAAATTCAAAATTTGCAGAGAATTCAGCTGAAATTTGAAACTCTTCCGAAACCCATCCTGTTGAGGGGTTCCATCAGGCTGTGTTAGACATCTTTAGAATGGCCCCAGTACCCTGTGGTCCACCACCCAGTGGTTGAACCACTCCTTTGGGTCTTGCAGGTCTGATTCCTCTTTACTGTGCTCCTCCACTGGCTCCAGTCTCAGTGTCTACAAAGAATCCCCGTAACACAGCATCTCCCCTGTCCAGCCTCAATGTTTCCCACAAAGCCAGTCATTGTTCAGCCTTTAGAGTCATTACCAGCGCTGTCCTCAAGCTTCCTTAAGTTATCCAGGTGGGAAAGAGATCAGAAGTTGTATTAAAGAACAGTCTCTCCTTAGGACCCAGAAATTTGCTTGAATGGAAGAGTTGGCAGACTGACGACCGCCACTTACTGTTAAGGATTATGGGTGTACAAAAGATTACTCCGTCATCTACAATCTTCTTCCGCCGCACTCGAATGAAGAGCTTCCTATTGATTTACAAAATGTCAGCGGCCTGGATGCCTCCTGAGAAAAAGAGGACTTTTACTGGGGCCCAACAGAGGAATACCATTCTTTACAACAGAGGTTTCTGGTTTTACTTCCTTCTGAGGTGCCCAAATCTAACGTCTTGAGGGAAACCTGGATCCCATTTAATGAGGCTTTACTGGAGCAAGTGTCTTGGGAGAAACCCTTCGTCCTTGCAGTCCACAGTCAAAGTTCCAGACACCATAAGTTAACTTAGGGGCAACCAAAAATTCTTGTCCTCGCATCTATTACCTGAAAGCTTAGTAGTGCAGGCTTCATCTTGTGAACTGAATTCCAATGCCTTATCTGCAGCTTCTTCAGACCGAATCTAAAAAAACTGGATGCCATAGGCTGGAAGGTTTTTGCTTTAGACAGTCACACATCATACAGCAAATGTTAAATGCCTACCAGGCAGCTATGTCCATGCCTGTTGAGAATTGCTCAAGCGGCTGTTGCGAGCCTACCAGAACTCATCCAAAAACCCTTTTCTAAATTGCTCAATGATAACTTGAATGCCGCAAAACAGATACTGAAATACAGCTAGTGTTCTGTTGATATCGTGGCCTTTTCTATGAGCATGGCAATAATGTTATGATGGTGTGCCTGGATGCATTCTATTGGCAATTTTGAGGTGTCTCTAATTGATATACCCTTCAGTGTGAGGAGCGTTTTTGTGAAATGTCCAACTTCTCCTGGGAGCACCTCAGAAATAGTAGGGCTATGACCTGCTTTCTGGACCTGGCTTCTCTTGTGACACCTCCTTTTAAGACTGATGAATAAAAAGGTCGCCATCACCAGTAGCCATTGCAGACCCATTTCTATCTTCTGCAGAATATGCTATATCAAAACCTCACTGACTCCTCCACTTAGACCACCTTCTGTGTTCTGGGGGATTGGGACAGTTCTTGAGCTTTTCTCCCATTTGAGAGTTTATCATGATGGGCCACTGGGTCATTTAGTTACTCCACAAGGGCTAGCCCTCCTCCCTCTTCCACCCCCCCCCCCCCCAAAAAAAAGGACCAGTACTGTGGCTCACATCTCAATTATGAGAGCAGCTGACATTGCTGAACTAAGAGGCCAGATAATTGGTGCCGCATTGGGCATATTTTACTTCCTGGGCTCCAGGAAGAAAAGTCTGAGACCCAACCTTGATCGCTGCCTTTTGAACTTGTTAGTTCTGCAGGAATGGTTCAAAATGTGTTCTTTAAGCCAAGTCTGCTGTCCCTGAAAGTGGGGGATTGGTTGGAGTCTCTAGATCACTAGTAGACCTACTTTCAATTCTCCCTAATCAAAGATGTTACTTGAGGTTCACTGTGGGATCTCGGCACTACCAGCTTGTGGTTTTGCAGTTCTTGCTTACAACCGCACCCGATCTCTTCACTAAAGTGCTGGTAGTTGTGGCTGCTTTACTGAGACTTCAATTTAGCATATTTCGTCACTTAGACGACTTGCTGGTGAAGCAAGTCACTGGCGCTGGTAGAGGAACATGATTGATGCACAATTACTCTTCTCTGACTTAAGCTTTACTATCAACGTCCAAAGGTCTCCCCTCACTCCAACGTGAAGGTTGGCCTTCATAGGTGTGATTCTAGATATGACCTACATGAAGCCCTTTCCTCCTCAGAGAATCATGGCTATTCATGAGATGATTCAGAAATTTCTGACTTCAGTGCATCTCCCAGTCCTACAGGTCTTATGTGTCCGGAATCCCCAAGGTGCCTCCTTCGTTATGTCAGCATCCCCAGGGATTAGGGTTAAATCATATCTCTGTTCTTGGTTAAACCTTCATGTTTCTAAGTAAACATAATGTGCTGTTACACAATTGGTTTTATCAATGCTTGTTTTACCAATGCTTGTTTGCTCATGTGAGCAGGTGTAGACATGTGCTTCTAATTGGGTGTGGTGACTCATCCACATGTGGAAACTCAACTGCTTTCCTGATTGGCTATAAATAGCAGAGTGACGCATGCCTCCCAGCTTGGCTTTGTTTTGCTTCCTGAGCTCAGCATCTGATTTGGCAGTCCAGCCCCTGCTGTCATCCTCGTATTCAGGACTTTTGAGGTAATTCTTTTCTTTGTTCCTGTACCAGCTGACACCAGGCATTCCTCCAGCACTCTGGACAAGACTGCAGCTAAGTGACTTGTATTCTCCAGGGAGTTTGTTCTTTAAGCGCTACGCTTCCCTAGGACAGCTGGTGTATTTCAGACCTTGTATTTTGGCAGAGTGCTTATCTTAAAGAGACAAATGCATTTCTGATTCTACATTATTATTGTAGTTACTTATCTAAATGTGCTTCAGGAAATCTGCTTGAGCTCAAGTACTACAAAAAGTGACTGCAATTTTAAAAGAGCATTTACGTGACCTTTCTTTCTCCAATAGCATAACTTTTGGATTTAAATTGTCATTCATGCCTGTGTTTCAGATTTGAGGAATTTGCTTTTGAAGGGTTTTTCACACACACAGTGAAACCAAACTGTGCCACCCTAACTGTTTAAACCCAGAGTGGACATTTGTATTTCTTGGATTGTTTTTGTTCCTTTTAGTTTACCCCTATGCATGCAGGAAAGTTATATGTGATATAATTAATGCCCTTTTTTGTCTTTTGCATGATAAGTGTAACCACAGTTCTAATTGTAGTGTGCAACAGTGAATCTCTGTGAAGCCAGCTCTAGTGTCGCAGTACTTATTGTTATGATACTCAGTTTGGGTTTTTGATAATGCAGTGTTAGTTATTGTGCCAACAGTTATTAGCAAAGAAAAGTGCTGAAGCATCCCAGTGTTGTTCTACAGCTCCCGTGCCCATATCAGAAAGAGATTCAGTTTTAAGGAAGTTGAGTGTACTAACTCTATCACTCTGTCAACAACGATCTGCCCCCCGAAGATACAGGGGGCTTGGCTGGACTGGCAAGACATGGCAGTATTTTGTCTCTTTCACTCCCCTTTCCTTTTGGGACACCTGCCGGGGTTTCTGTGTCCACCAGGAAGTGCTGAGAGGTGTTCCAGGAGGTCGGGGGGCATACCATCGCTCCTGCAGATATCCTGCTTTTCAGGTGAGTGGCCGGTCTCAACATAAAGCCAAGCCACAACATACAGGGCTGCCTGGGTGATGGATTCCTCAATGGGTACTTTAAAAGGTTTATCACAGGCTTTACCAGCTGGTCAGGATGCTCCATCTTTATTAGATTTAACTAGGGCCCTAGCAGGATTACAGAAGGAAGTTCTTTCCTTAAAGCAAGAGAACCTGGAGTTGTACACTGAACTACAGCGGTATAAACCACAAGACACCCCCTAAGGAGGAGTAAAAAAAACAAACAAAGATCTCCAGTACTACAGGCCCCTCGGTTTGACCTGTCTAATCATGTTCCTAGACCTGATACAGGACCAACGACTTCCACCACTCAACCCATGCAGGTAATGGTCACAACACCAACCCCTGTGCCCTTAGCTCCTCCAGAAAGGTTTTTTGGAGATAGTGCCAAGTTCAAAATTTTTCTGAACCAGTGCCAGCTACTGTTTTTGTGTCAGGCAGCTGCATTCCCCAACGATGATGCAAAGGTAGCTTTTATTATCTCTTATTTGAGAGGCAATGCAGCTAATTGGTCTATTCTACTGGTGGAGCGCAATGACCCTATACTGTATGATTTCAACTGGTTCAAGGAAGCCTTGCAGAAACTGTTTGCCAAATATCTCTTTGTGCAAGCCAGTGACAATGAGTTGCTGAATTTGTGCAAGGGAAACAAGGGTCCACTGTCCTATAATCACCTCTTTTAATCGGTTGGTGGCAGAGACCTGAGTGGCCCGAGAAGAGGACGTCCCTCTTCTATCATGGCCTTCGGGACGATCTCAAGGATGTTCTAGCCCAAATTGTGGAACCTCCTATGGAGTGTTCAGAGTTCATTGACCTGGTGGTACGATTGGATCACCGCTTGAGTGAATGTAAGGGAGAAAAATTCTGGGGTGACACAGGCTTAGTGGTGCTCAAAACTGAGAAAAAGGAGTCCACCATTCCCACTCATGATACACCTGAGCCCATGCAAATTGGCAGTGTGCGGGGCCCACTATCTAAGGAAGAGAAAGAACGTAGGAAAAAATTGAAACTGTTCATACTGCAGTAAGGCAGGGCATTTTGCTCCGGAATGTACTAACAAGCCTACTGCTCCAAAGAAAGCCATCAAAGCGGTAACAGGGCCTGAATTATTTCTTCCTGACCAGGCGGAAAACTAACTGGCTTGATAACTTCTGAGACCATTTTATTGAGTGCTTCTTTCAATATGGTCTTGCATCTTCTGGCTAATACCACCAGTACAGTAACTCGACATTTAACTCTTATTGTAACGTTAGTATTGTCCCCTCAGGTTCGTAAGGTCATTCCCATATTGCTTGACACTGGGGCTACCGGAAACCTTTTAGTCTTGGGTTTGGCTAAAACCCTAAATATTATGACGGTCAGAAAAGACGTCCCTGAACCAGTCAGAGCTTTGAATGGCTCAGGATTGTCCTCCGGGCTTATCGTTTATCAAACAACACCCTTGTCCATGCTTTGTGCAAACAACCATACAGAACAAATTCAGTTTGACCTCATAGATACCCCAGTATTTGGAGCCATTTTGGGGATACCCTGGCTTAAGTTACACAATCCCAAAATTGACTGGGCAGCAAGGACAGTGACATTAGACTCTAAACATTGCCGGCACTCCTGTTACCAAGACAAACCATTACCAGTGACACCCTTGCATTGTGGGTCCACACATAGTACGGCTATCAAGCTGGACGACACACTGGCCATTCCTGCACCGTCTAAAGACTTCCATGATGTCTTTAGTGAACAGAAGGCCACCCAGCTGCCGCCACATAGGTCATACAATTGTCGTATAGACTTGAGTCCAGGGGCAATGCTACCATGTAGTAGGGTGTATGCTCTTTCTGAGCATGAGAATCGATACCTGCGAGCCTATCTGGATGATCTATTGGCTAAGGGTTTCATTCATCATTCAACATTACCAGTATCGTCATCTTTGTTCTTTGTGTCCAAGAAGAATCGCGAGCTGCGTGCCATGTAGAGAATATCGCGCAGTGAACAAAGTGACCATAAAAAATCGGTATCCACTTCCATTGATCCCGGTACTTTTAGATGAGGTACGTCAGTCGACCATTAAACTAAACTCAACTTCCGGGGTGCCTACCACTTGATCCGAGTGATGAAGGGGGATGAGTGGAAGACGGTGTTCCGAACTAAATTTGGACTCTTCAAGTACACAGTGATGCCCTTTGGGTTGTGTAACACGCATGCAGTGTTTCAATTTTTCATCATTGAAGTGCTGCAGGAGTTTCTGGATATGTGTGTAGTGGTATACATAGATGACATTTTGATCTATTCGTCTTCCACTGAGGAACATATAGGGCATGTAAGAGCGGTTTTACAACAGCATCATCTCTTCGCCAAGCTGGAAAAATGTGTTTTTTCACACTACAACTGTAAAATTCCTGGGATATGTGATCACTCCTGCTGGAATTTCTATGGCTAGGTCCATGGTACAGTACACCCTGGATTGTGTAGCCCCAAGATCCATCAAGAAAGTGCACAGTTTTTGGGCTTCACAAATTTTTATCGGAGATTTATACCCCACTTTTCTACCGTGGTATCTCCCATAACTCGTCTCCTATGAAAGGGGGTTAAGTTCCTCTGGGATGCAGAAGCTGAGAAAGCCTTCCAACATCTTAAAAACACATTCACTGAAGCACCCATTCTCCATCATCCCGACCCGGCTCAGCCATTTTTCCCAAATGGCAGTGGGTGGTGTCTTGTCCCAATGAGATCCTGAGTCTGTGCATTTCTGCAGAGCAAAATTACACGTTGGCGGAGTGGGAACTTCTGGCCATCAAGCTTGCCTTCCAGGAATGGCATCACCACCTACTAGGAGATAGACACACCATAACTATTTACACAGATCACCGTAATTTACAGTTTTTTCATGCGACCAAGGCCCTGACACTGCGTCAATTATGCTGGCTTCTATTATTTAATGAGTTTGACTTCGTAATCACCTATAGGCCCGGTACTACACAACAAAAGGCAGACACGTTGTCTAAGATGGGTTTCTCCTCTGATGTTGCACTAGAACAGGTCAGAAGCATTATTCCCCCAGAACAAATCGTGGCTGTGTGCACTTCCCAAGAGTTCCTTGAGAAAATACGGGTAGCCCAACGCTAGGTTCCCTGTTTAACTGATGTGTATAAAAAAGAGGGTTTACTATATCATGCTGATCAGTTGTACGTCCCTACCAAAGAATTACGGGATATAGTGTTACATTGAGGACATGATTCTGTCCTTGCAGGTCACCCTGGTGAGAAAAAGATGTTAGAGCTCTGTCAAGGATGGTCACACTGTCATATGGGTGGTTGTAGATTACCTAACAAAAATGACTCATTTTGTTCCATTAAAATACCTCCCTACGGCTTCCAAGCTCTCTGATTTGTTTGTCCAACACATTGTACGGCTTCATGGGTTGCCCACCACAATTGTTTCTGATCGTTACCCCCAATTTATATCACGGTTTTGGCGTAGCTTCTGTTCCTCTGTCGGTATGGACGTCCGCTTGTCCTCTGCCTATCATCCACAAACGGATGGGCAGACGGAACGTGGCAACCAATCACTGGAGCAAATCCTGAGATGTTACATTGACACATGGTCTACTGAGTGGGATAAGGCTTTACCTCTTGTTGAATTTGTGTGTAACAGTGTCCTCCTGGCTACAGGAGTATCCCCATTTTAATGTTTGTTTGGTCTGCACCCAAGAATGCTACCTATAACTGGGTCCCAAGTATCCACAAGAGTCCCATCAGTACAGAAACACCATAAAGAGTTACAGGTGATTCAAAAACAAGTACAACACAATTTAAAACTCTACCAAGCTCAAGTAAAAAAACCAAGCAGATAAAAGGAGACCTGCTCCCTCTTATCAGATAGATCAGGTGTGGCTCTCATCCAAAAAATCTCTATCTCGCAGGATCCAGAAAATTAAACCCCCGAGTTCTAGGCCCCTTTCCTATTGCCAAAATCATCAATCCTGTGGTAGTAGAACTGACATTGCCAGATGATTTCAAGGTACACCCCGTGTTTCATGTGTCCTTACTCTGTCCCTATACCCACAATGCCCCACCACTTCCCCCCGGTAAAAGTACATGGGCAATGGGAATTTGAAGTGGCTAAAATTCTTGACTACAGGCACGTCCGTGGTGTTATACACTATTTATTGGCTTTGAAAGGCTATGGGCCTGAGGACAATTCCTGGGAACCCACGTGCACAGTTCATGCTCCATGTCTTACTAAAAAAATCCATCTCCTGCATTCTTCCAAGTCCCGCCCTTTGAGTGGGTCCTTGGTGGGGAGGACTGTCAGGATTCCCCAATGTGCCTCCTGCATTATCTGTCAGCATCCCCAGGGATTAGGGTTAAATCATATCTCTGTTCTTGGTTAAACCTTCATGTTTCTAAGTAAACATAATGCGCTGTGTTACACAGTTGGTTTTATCAATGCTTGTTTTAGCAGTGCTTGTTTGCTAATGTGAGCAGGTGTAGGCGTGCTTCTAATTGGGTGTGGTGACTCATCCATATGTGGAAACTCAACTGATTTCCTGATTGGCTATAAATAGCAGAGTAAAGCATGCCTCCCTGCTTGGCTTTGTTTTGCTTCCTGAGCTCAGCATTTGATTTGGCAGTCCAGTCCCTGCTGTCATCCTCGTATTCAGGAGTTTTGAGGCAATTCTTTTCTTCGTTCCTGTACCAGCTGACACCAGGCATTCCTCTAGCACTCCGGAAAAGACTGCAGCTAAGTGACTAGTATTCTCCAGGGAGTTTGTTCTTTGAGCGCTGCGCTTTCCTAGAACAGCTGGTGTGTTTCAGACCTCGTATTTTGGCAGAGTGCTTACCTGGAAGAGACACATGCATTTCTGAACATTCTACATTATTATTGTAGTTAATTTCCTAAATGTGCTTCAGGAAATCTGCTAGAGCTCAAGTACTACAAAAATGACAGTGCAATTTTAAAAGAGCATTTACTTGACTTCTTTCTCTAATAGCATAACTCTTGGATTTAAATTGTGTCATTCATGCCTGTGTTTCATTTTTGAGGAATTTGCTTTTGAAGGGTTTCTCACACACACACACACACACACACACGCCCCCCCCCCCCCTCTCTCTCTCTCTCTCTGTCCCTCTCTGAATCCAGCCCTAGTGTAGCAGTACTTATTGTTATGGTACTCAGTTTGGGTTTTTGGTAATGCAGTGTTAGTAATTGTGCCAAGAGTTATTATTATTCAAGAAAAGCGATGGAGCATCCCAGTGTTGTTCTACCGCTCCCGTGCCCATATCAGAAAGCGAGATTCTGTTTCAAGGAAGTTGAGTGCACTAACTCTATCACTCTGTCAACAACGACCTGCCCCCCTGAAGATACAGGGTGCCTGGCTGGACCGGCAAGACGTGGCAGTGTTTTGTCTCTTTCTCTTCCACTCCCCTTTCCTTTTGGGACACCTGCTGGGGATTCTGTGTCCATCAGGAAGTGCTGAGAGGTGTTCCAGGAGGTCGAGGGGGCATACCATTGCCCCTGCAGACATCCTGCTTTTCAAGCGAGTGGCCCGTCTCATCATTATGGTGGTCATTAGAACCCTGGCAGACGGTGTTAAAGCGGCGGTAAGACCGCCAACAGGCCGGCGGTGAAAAATTAGCAATTACGACTGTGGCGGAAACCGCCAACATAGACAGCCACTTTAATACTCCGACCGCCACAGCGGTACAAACAAACAGCTTGGCGGTCACCACCAACATGCAGGCGGGAAACAATGTACCGCCCACACTATTATGACAGGCCAATCCGCCACCTTTTCCGGGACGGATTCACAGCGGATAAAAACACGGCGGAAACAGGAATTTCGAAGGGAAAATGCTCACCTCTACACACCCCACGAGGACACCATGGACCCGGAACTCCAAATTCTACCTGTGATAGTCTTCCTGCTCCTGTACCAGGAGCATGAACGCCGGCGGCGAAGACCACGGTGAGTACTGCACCTACAACACAGGGGAGGCAAAAAACAGGGACACACACGCAACACCCCCACCCACTACAACACACACACACACTAATACATGTTAATACATTACAGTAACACCCCCCCAAGCCACCGCGGAAGAATGCAAAGACAAAAGGAAATGATTGTAACCATTGTAATCTATTAAAATCCAGTACTCCAAAACATGTATACACAATAAACAAATATATACACCAATAATACAAGTCCAGGTATTGCACCATTTATAGTCCGTGGACCACTGGGCCCAAAATGCTTGGGCAAGGCCCACACCCGATACCAGATCAAAAAAGAGAGAATACTGCAGGGGCATCAGATAGAAATACAACAGGCACCTCAGGAGGAAGGGAAAGGGGGGGGGGGGGCACCTCAGCCAGATGAGTCCATGACGCCAGACCCACGAGGGGGCCCAATGCCCACTGTTCAATCCTGGGGAGTGCAAAGCCACAGTCTCTCAAGTCTCTACAGTGGGTGGCTTGCCCACTGTTCAATCCTGGGGAGTGCAAAGCCACAGTCTCTCAAGTGGATAACAGTCTCCACTGGTTCTGAAGGGGGACTGGTGCCCAGAGTGCTTCATCCTGTGAAGGACAGAGGTAGTGGATGGATGTCTCCACTGGTTCTGGAGGGGGACTGGTGCCCAGAGTGCATCACTCACCCCGTGACGGACCCAGTTGCGTCAGTGCCCCTGCCGCTCATGGGCTAGCGGTGCTTGAGTTGGCGGTGCCCTGTTCAGCGGTGCTTGAGTTGGCGGTGCCCTGTTCAGCGGTGCTTGAGTTGGCGGTGCCCTGTGCAGCGGTGCTTGAGTTGGCGGTGCCCTGTGCAGCGGTGCTTGAGTTGGCGGTGCCCTGTTCAGCGGTGCTTGAGTTAGCGGTCCTTCATGGCCCAGCGGGGCTTGTGCTGGCGGTCCTTCATGGCCCAGCGGGGCTGGGGCTGGCGGGGCCCTCCTGGGCAGCTGGGCTGGGGCTGGCGGGGCCCTCCTGGGCAGCTGGGCTGGGGCTGGCGTGCCCTCCTGGGCAGCTGGGCTGGGGCTGGCAGGGACCTCCTGGGCAGCTGGGCTGGGGCTGGGGCTGGCGGGGCCCTCCTGGGCAGCTGGGCTGGGGCTGGCGGGGCCCTCCTGGGCAGCTGGGCTGGGGCTGGCGGGGCCCTCCTGGGCAGCGGGGATGATGGCGGTCTTTTCCGCCGTGCTGCTCTTCCCAGACTTTCCAGGTTTATTGTGGTCCTTCCCCACCTTGGGAGGTGTAACAGCTGACTCCACACTCCCACCGGGACCCCTGGGAGCGGCTTTGGTGGCTGGAGTCTTCCCCCTCTCCCACCGGGCACTGGCCAACTTCTGATGCTTCACAGGGCTGGCTGTGCTGTGGCTCCGTGCCACATTGGCTGTCCTGGTGGCCGGTGCACTCCACATACCTGTGACAACAGGCGCCACTGGTCCCGGAGATGTTGTGGCTGAGGTGCTACTTCGGGACCTATGAGATGGACGTGGTGGGTGAGGTGTGGGAAAAAGGTCAAGGCTGGACAGGAACATTCTTTTGGACACACTGGGACGGGTAGCTGGAGGGGGTTTGGGAGTGGAGGAAGAGGTGGTGGTAGTAGGAGGTGTACGTTTGGTGATTTTGGGTGCAGGTGCATGCGCCGGAGGCTGTCGTGAGGTGGATGGCTATTGGGTGGGTACCTGTGTTTGTGTATCTTCGGAGGGGGCGTCACAGACACACTGGGAAAGGACACAGGGGACGTGTGAATGGTAGTGGGGGTAGTGACTGCACGTGAGCGGGGTGTGCTGGTGGGTGTGCTGGTGATGGCCGTAGTGGCTGTAGAGGTAGTGCATGCAGGTGTGTGTGTAGACGAGACTAGGAGGGAGGAGGGAGACGACGACGAGGGGGACACAGTGGAGGCAGTGGATGTTGGTGTGTCTGCATGTGTGTGATGCTTGCGTGAGTGCCTGTGGGATTTGTGGTGCTTATGTTTGCCTGAGCTTCCCTTGAGTGGTGAGGTGTGTGCAGGCTGGTCTGATGGTGTGCTTGGGATAGGCATAGGTACAGGGGATTGGGTCTGGGTGGAGGAAGTTGGAGGGGGGAGGCTAGAGTCGGGGACAATGGCTGCCATCAGTGCTGAGGCCAGAGTTTGAAAAGCTTGGTGAAGGGCCGTCTGACCAGAATGAATGCCCTCCAGGAATGCATTAGTTTGTTGCAACTGCCTTTCTACACCCTGGATGGCATTCAAAATGGTAGACTGCCCAACAGTGAGGGACCTGAGGAGGTCAATGGCCTCCTCACTGAGGGCAGCAGGGGTGACTGGGGCAGGGCCTGAGGTGCCTGGAGCGAAGGTGATGCCCACCCTCCTGGGTGAGCGGGCACGGGGCGAAGGCTGAGGGGCTGCTGGGAGGGCGGTGCTGGTAGGGGGTGTGGCGGCTGTACCTGTAGATGCAGGGGGCACAGATGTTGCCGCCACCAACAGGGAGCTCCCATCAGAGGACGAGTCTGTGTCGCTGGTCTCAGCTCCTGTCCCCGCCGTGGAGCTCCCCTCGCCCTCCGTCCCACTGGTGAATTCAGAGTCCGTAGTCTCGGCCTCCAGGGCCATGTGGGATGCAGCTCCCTCGTGCTCCGGTGCCACTGCTCCTCCGCCTGATGATGCTAAGGCACACAAGAACAGGAAGACTACAAAAAGGGGGGGGAGACAGAAGAAAGACATGTTGAGTGCATGGATTACCACTACCGTTGGCGGACAAGACAGACACAGAAGCCCCCTGCACTACACCGCGCTCTTGGGCTCTACAGTGCAATTCCTGGGAAATGGCCTACTAGGCTATGGACGACATAGATGACACAGGGGCATGAATAGCTGTACTTGGCACTCTACAGAGGTGGGGGGCCACAGGGCCATGCCTTACGGAGGGGCCTAGCCTACGGAACTCCCCCTGGCCTAGGGAAACCAACAGCCCTCCTACCCGACCCAGACACCTCCACTGCGCGCAAAGTCAGCAGAATGAGAGTGTACTCACCCCCTTGTGTCTGCTGTGATGCCCTCAAGCGCCCATCCAACTCCGGGTAGGCCACCGCCAGGATCCTGAACATCAGGGGGGTCATGGTTCGACGGGAACCCCTCCCACGTTGGGAGGCCATCCCCAGCTGAGCCTCCGCTGTCTTCTTGCTCCAACAGTGAATGTCCTCCCATCTTTTCCGGCAGTGGGTGCTCCGTCTGTGGTAGACTCCCAGGGTCCGGACGTCCTTGGCGATGGCACGCCAAATATCTTTCTTCTGGTGGGCGGTGACCTACATGAAATGTACAGGGGAAGAAGAGGAGTCATTACCAACTGCACCGTCAAAGTGAGTGGCCCCCATCCCTACCCTAGCCATGTGGCACATGCACCCACCTTCTTTCATGCACGCAGCACTCTGCCCCCTTCCTTCTTACATCCAGCCCTCTCCACACAGGCATAGCCCATACAACATGCTCCCTGTGTACTTACCTGTTTGTCTAGAGGACTGTAGAGTAGCGTGTACTGGGGGAGGACCCCATCAACGAGCTTCTCCAACTCCTCCGATGTGAAGGCAGGGGCCCTTTCCCCAGACGCACGAGCCATTGTCTCTTCCAGACTGAGGTCACAGCAGCACTTACAGTGTAGGTCCTCTCCTGTCGAAGATCAGGTATCGAGTGATTGAACAGATAGAAAATGGCGGTCACGTCCGTGGCGGTGTGTACCATCACCGCCGGCGTACATCGTCATTGGCTCCTGGGACCCATAAGGTCCAATGTTAACCAATGCAGCATTGTGCCGCAGTCTCCGACCGCCTACCGTGACAGTGTACAACGCCAGCGCAGTTACCTCACATCCCATTGTCCCACTTTAGAGGTCAGGCAGCCGCCATTTCAGGGGCCCACATGGCCTCATTTAAACTGCGTCACACATACCTAGGCCTAGTCTCAACACACATACAGGCCACCTTTTGTGTATGATTGGTGTTCTGTGTAAACTGTGGTACGTACCTCTGAGTTGTTTGACTCTGTGCTCGCTGTTGTCCTTCATAGGCACCGTCCGCTGGGACATGTGAGGAGATGGCGGCATCCTCCGGTGTACCGACCGTTGGTGGAGCTGTCGACAGTGGAGGAGCGACATTTGATCATCACCTACAGGTTTGACCGTGCCACAATCCGGGAACTGTGTACCCAGTTGGAGCCAGACCGGATGTCAGCAATCCGCCATCCCACAGGAATCCCCCCTCAGGTGCAGGTATTGTCAGTGCTCCATTTCCTTGCAAGTGGGTCTTTTCAAACAAAAGTGGCCATAGCATCAGGGATGTCCCAGCCTATGTTTTCCAACGTATTGTCCAGAGTGTTGTCTGCCCTTCTGAAACACATGCAGAGCTACATTGTTTTCCCTCAGGTGGAGGATTTGCCTACAGTGAAAGGTGATTTCTATGCCTTGGGACATATCCCCAACATCATAGGTGCCATTGATGGGACACATGTGGCTTTGGTCCCCCCCCACAGAAGTGAACAGGTGTACAGAATTCGGAAGAGCTATCATTCTATGAATGTACAGAAGGTATGTTTGGTCGACCAGTATATCTCCCATGTGAATGCCATGTTCCCTGGCTCACTGTATGACGCCTACATCCTGCGGAATAGCAGCATCCCTTATGTGATGGGGCAACTCTAGAGGCACCGTGTGTGGCTATTAGGTGAGCCCCTGGAAGCAAGACAGTGGGAATGGTTGTCTGGGGTTATCCCTCCAGGTTAGTGTGTGTCTAACAGTTGTCCCTCGCCATTTGCAGGTGACTCTGGGTACCCCAACCTGTCATGGCTACTGACCCCAGTGAGGAATACCAGGACCAGGGCAGAGGAACTTTACAATGAGGCCCATGGGCGAACTAGGAGGGTGATCAAGCGGACCTTCGGCCTCCTGAAGGCCAGGTTCAGGTGCCTCCATATGACAGGTGGATCCCTATTCTACTAACCAAAGAAGGTGTGCCAGATCATCGTGGCCTGCTGTATGCTTCACAACTTGGCTTTGCGACGACAGGTGCCTTTTCTGCGGGAGGATGGTCCAGATGACGGTGTTGTGGCAGCTGTGGAGCCTGTGGACAGTGATGAGGAGGAAGCAGAGGAAGAAGACATGCAGAACAGGGAATCAGTGATCCAGAAATATTTCCATTGAAACACAGGTGAGAATACATTCCTGCATACTACATGTACTTTTACAATACTACCTCTATCCTGTCTGTCGTTTTCACCCAGTGTATGGTCACTGAGTTGTCACTTTCCCTTATGGTTTCACAGATGTGGGTCCCACTGTGTGTCATCTGCTTAAATTCCTCATGGACTAGAGCTGTGTGACATAGGTATGTTGACATTACTATTTCAAGAACATTTTGTCACTGTAATTGTAAATACACTATTTCGAAATCACAGACAGACTCAAGATCATTTTGTGCTTTAGGTGTGTTTATTTAAATGTAAAATATTGGAGGGGGTAGTGAAATGGTTAGGGGTGATGGCGGAGGAATGTCCATGGCAGAGTCCAGTCTATTAGTCTCACAAGTGCATTGCCCATATGGGCAAAGGAAGTGGAGCTGGGGCAGTATAATTATGGACAGGGTGACAAAGTGGGACAATGGGATGACAATCAGGGTGGTCTCATTTCTTGGCGGGGGTCTTGGCATCGTGCTCTGTCGTGTTCTTGGATCTCAGGGCCCATTTGCGGGGTGGTTCTCCCTCTGCAGGGGGTGGGGTGCTGGTGTGGTGGTCCTGTGGTGGGGCCTCCTGTCCACTAGCGCCGGTGGAGGTGGTGGGCAGTTCGTCGTCCATGCTAGTGTCAGGGGCCCCTTGGAGTGCCACAGTGTCCCTCCTGGTGTTGAGTAGTTCCTTCAGTACCCCTATGATGGTGCCCAGGGTGGAGCTGATGGTTCTGAGTTCCTCCCTGAAGCCCATATACTGTTCCTCCTGCATGCGCTGGGTCTCCTGAAACTTGGCCAGTACCGTTGCTATCGTCTCCTGGGAGTGGTGGTATGCTCCCATGATGGAGGAGAGGCCTCGTGGATAGTGGGTTCCCTTGGCCTGTCCGCCCTCTGTCGCACGGCAGCCCTCCCAGTTCCCCTGTGTTCCTGTGCCTCCTCCCCTGGACCGTGTGCCCACTGCCACTGCCCCCAGGTCCCTGTTGTTGTTGGGGTGGTGGGTTATCCTGGGTTCCCTGTAGTGGTGGACACATAGCTGATTGACGTGTCCTGGGGACGGAGGTATGGGCCCACTGGGTGGGTGCTGTGCTGGTGTTTCCAGAGGGGGAAAGGTCTGTGGTGGCCTGTGCCTGTGTGAGGGGAACCGACTGTCCAGAGGTCCCCGATGGTCCGGGCTGGTCATCTAGATCCAGTTGGACAGAGCTGCTGTCATCACTGTGGGCCTCTTCTGTGGGTGGACATGTCTGAAGCCTCCTGTCTGGTGACGTTGGGTAAGGGTCCTGCAGGGGTGGAAAGGCATGATTATTGCATCTGTGTGTGGCATGGTGTGCAATGGGTGGGTGACCGTGTACCCCAGTGCTGGCATTCCTGTGTGGGACCTTGTGTGATGATGGTTTAGGGGGTTGTATGGGTATGTGCAGTGGGCATGCTTTGGTGATGGGTGTCCATGCTTTGTTGTTGCATGCAGGGGTTGGTGTTGGGATGGGTGGTTTGTGATATTGGTACATTTGTGAGGGGTTGGTGTGATAGGGGTGAGGGTGGGGGTATGTGATAGCATGCAGGTAGGGTGGGGGATGTAATAGTTAAGATTTGACTTACCAGAGTCCATTCCTCCACCTACTCCTGCGAGGCCCTCAGGATCCAGAATCGTCAAGCCCTGCTCCTCCCATGTTGTTAGTTGTGGATGAGGAGGTGGGGGTCCGCCGCCAGTCTGCTGAACCGCCAGGTGGTGTCTTGAGACCACGGAACGCACCTTCCCCCGTAGGTCGTTCCACCTCTTCCTGATGTCCTCCCGATTTCTTGGGTGCTGTCCCACTGCGTTGACCCTGTCCACTATTCTTCGCCATAGCTCCATCTTCCTTGCTTTTGAGGTGTGCTGCACCTGTGCTCCGAATAGCTGTGGCTCTACCCGGACGATTTCCTCCACCATGACCCTGAGCTCCTCCTCCGAGAACCTGGTGTGTCTTTGCCGTGCCATGAGGTGGTGTAGGTGATGCGTGGGGTGGAGTGTGTGGTGATAAGTGTGGTGATATGTACTGGTGTGTTGTGTGAGGTGCGTGGAAGTTGTGTGGGTGATGGTGTTGTGTGCCTGTGGATGCGGTTGGACTTGCTGGTGGTGTCTCTCTCTGTGCTTCTTTCTCAATTGTGGTCGTTGGGGTTTGTGGGTGATGTGGGTGTGTGTTTTATATTGTATTGGGTGTGTGGGAGTGGTGTGTGTATGTGTATCAGGTGTGTGTATTTCGAATTGTCCAATGTGGGGATGTTTTGTAAGAGTGTGTGTATTTTGAGCGCGGCAGTGTGTACCGCCAATGGAATACCGCGGTTGAAAGACCACTGCGTGGATTCGTGTGTTGTGATAGTGTGGGCGTATTTCTGTTGCCGTGACGGTGGAGGTTTTGTTTTCACCAGTGTATCACTGACCTTTGGTGTGGCGGACTTGTGTGGGTGTCTGAATTATGGCGGGTTCCGAGATGTGGGTCATTATGGCTGTGGCGGAATTCCGCAGCCGCAGCGGTGTGTTGGCGGTCTTCTGCACGGCGGTAAGTGGCTTTTACCACCAATTTTGTAATGAGGGCCTATGTCTGCTCAGCTTCGCCATCCTTCTGATTACGCACTCCAGTCTCAACGTTGGTTTTGCTCAGCCCTCTGCAAGTGCAGGTTACAGTAGTCATGGATGCCTCCTCACTGGGTGGGGGTGCCCATTAGAGAGAAATGATAGCACATGGCATTTGGGCCACATCGGAGCTGTGCCTGCACAAAAATGGAGTAGAGGTGCAGGTGGTCTCTACTGCCATGAAGGCATTGCTCCCTTCAGGATCAAGAGGCACCACCATTCAGATCTTGTTGGACATCACCGCCACCATTCGTTATATCAACAGATGGAGTTGATAGGCCTGTGGCAGTAGGTACAGGAAAGGGGATTGTTCCCAGTACAGGCACATCAGTCAGGGGGTCTCCATATGAGAGCAACTGCTTTGCCACCTCTTACTGGGCGATAACGCCCCCAAAATGATTGGGGTGATCTTATCAAGACTTTGGGTGTCTTTGCCATGACTCAGAACATATAGGCCCTCTTTACAACCCTGGTGTTACAGGCCTCTGCCTGCCATGCTGACGGCCGCCAACATACTGTGATCTAGAAATCCTCCACAATACAGACATCCACACAAGTCTGCCACACCAAAGGTCACTGATAAACTGGCGATAGCAAAACCCACACTGTTACGCCAACAGGAATACGTCCACACTATCAGGAATCAACGCAGTGGTCGTTCAACCGCGGTAATCCATTGACGGTACACAACGCCGCACTCAAAATACACACACACACTTACAAAATGCAACCACATTGGACAATTCAAAATACACACACCTGACACACATACACACCCCACACACTCACACCACTATAAAACACACACCCACATTACCCACAACCCCTTACAACGACATTTTTGGAAGAAGCAGAGAGAGAATAGCAAAGACAACACCAGCATCCAGAGGCACACAACACCATCACTTATACACCATCCACACACCTCAAATAACACACCCCAACACATCAACAAAAAGTCAGGGCACTCGTGATAAAAGTTCAATCAATCATATGCTCCGTGTCTTGGTATCTTGTTCTCAATCGTCCAGAAAAAGTCGGACCAGGATATACGTGAAGAGAGTTCAGTTTATTCTTGAAATGAAATGTCCATTTGGAGCAAAATTAACCATGAAGTGTCCTTTTAGAACAACAACACCCAACACCTGTTTCGTCTTGTGAGGAAATTAATCCCAAAAAGGCTTTATCAGGGCTGTAACAAATACAAATTGTAACCAACGTTATGAACAGAAAACAACCTATTAGTCATTCTATATTGTCATCCCCGTGACATTTGTGAATCATAAACTTAAAGTGTGACAATTCGTGAGACGGATGAAGCCACATTAATAAGCACACATATCAATAAACAATACTCTTGTCGCGTGGTGTATGATGAATTAGCTGTGTGAAAACATTAGGTTGGAAGAGGAGAATATATGCGAAACAATGATGTGCACATGAAAGACCACAGCTCCTAAGGTTTATTAAGCCGCTCTCCTAGTAATATATTGGCATATCTCTACAGAAAAACAGATAAGCAGTGAGTCAATTGGCCACAAACACCCATTAAAATGCCCAAACCACGATGTACCTAAAGTGAGTTAAGCCTATACATAAAAAGAAAACCTACCCCATAATGTCACGTCCATAATCAAACACATATCCCCAAACGGTGTGTGTATACGCCCATATGTTTCTAAAAAGCATATAATGATCAAATCTTAATGTAACACAACGTCATTTCGGGTAGGAAATGAAAAAATCTAAGCCCAAAATGCCACTCTCACCTGTAGAAATTGAGAGGAGAAGGATCCCCGTGCCTTGTCTCCTACGGCGCTCTCATGTATCGAAGAGAGACGCCGAGACAAGTAAAGTCCCTCTTTTATGTTCCTACACAGCCTCTCTTAATGGAAACTGAAAGAGGACTAGACGTTCCTCATTCGTACGTGCCCCGTTTTAATTACGGGCGCGTAAGGCGTCAAGGTAAAGGAAAGACCGTCTCCGCAAATGAGGCGGCCTGAGAACCGCCAAGTTCCTTATCCCTTATTGTAGATCCATAACTATCATCCAATATTATCAACGGATGTTAAAAACCGGGACTAAGGTTGTAAGAGCTTCAAATTCAAAAGTGGACGCCATATTGGATCTCCTATTACGTCCGTGTATGTCACCACTTAATACTTTCAGTAATTGACCCAAAAAAAGGACTATTTCTTGAGTCAAAACGCAAATACCATCTCACATAAGAATAAAATCATTCGATTTGGGCAAAATCCGGGATATAAGCCATGTTGGATTTACTATTACGTCCATGTATGTCACCACTTAATATTTCCAGCTACTGAAACTAAAAAAGGACTATTTATTGGGTAAAGTACCATCTTACATGAGAATAAAATCATTCGATGTGGCCAAAATCCGGGATATAAACCTTGGTGGCCCAAGAGATCATAAACAACTGCTAAAATAAATAAATAGTATGCCTCAAAGTGCAATTGCTAGAATGATACTTCTGACTATTAAAGCGAAATAACGCACCGTGTCATTTTGTTTGTAGAGAAACATCAAAGAAAGTACACCCAAAGTTGTGCTCAGAAACGAAACGACCTCATTATTTACATATCATGATTCTCATATGTTGACAGGGGCAGCTGGTCACCCTCAAATAGTACATCTTGATAGCAGTTCCAAAGTCAGAATTGACAAATAGGCAGTACATATTATCCTGATTATGCAGACAGGATACATTTGGATGCTAATTTAACGTAGTGGTCTATGAACAAAACATCTTGTGAACAGGTATGTTGATGAGACCATTGTCCTACCTTACCCACTTGTTCTAAGCATTCCTATCCTAGGGAAATCAGACCCTTTGGGTAATATCTCATTACTCTAAATCAGATATTTAGAATCGTAATAACTCATGCACATACAGAATCATTCTCCCAAGTAGTACTCCATTTCAAAGTTTGTATTGAGACCCCGTTCCACCGCCCTCAGTTTAAGGATCCAGTAACATTCACGTTTCCTTAGAGCTAGTTCCCTGTTACCTCCTCTGGGGTCTCTGGCCACGTGATCAAAGCCGAAAAATTCAAAGCTTTTCGTCTGGCCTTGTTTGGTACAAAGTCTCATATGGGTGACTATAGGATATCTTTCATCATCCTGTCTTAAGGCCCTGTAGTGTTCACTGACTCTAACCTTGGGTGATCTGATGGTACTACCTATATAGTAGAGTCCACATTTGCAAATAATCATGTAAATGATAAATTAGCTGTCACACGTAATGTAATGCTTGATAAAGAATTGTTCCCCCGAAATACTCCTGAAGCTAGAAATGCCCGTTTTAGTCCATCTGCACATGCCACAGTGTCCACATTTGTGGAACCCCTTATTGTGGCTGGTAAGCCAGTTTTTCTGTTGAGGTGCAATTCGGTAACTAGGGCACAACAAATTCTTGAGGGTCCTGCCTCTACGATATGTTAGGGCCGGGGTATCAGAGACTAACCTTTTGATGTTTGTGTCCGCTGTGAGTACATGCCAGTGCTTATTCATGCATTTTCGTAACAGTGAATCCGTTTTTGTGTAGTTCACTATGCACCGAACCTTGGCTTCCCTTGGTCTGGTTTTGTGTTTGAGTGTGTCATTTCTGTTCAAGCGCATTACTCTAACCCGTGCCTTATCGATAATCCGGGGCGAATATCCTCGTGACTGAAATCTATCTCCCATATCACCTATGCATTGTAAGAAATCAGTCTCTAGGCTGCAATTCCTTCTGGCCCGTACAATTTCACCATAAGGTATTGAGTTCATCTGGTGTGAGGGATGTGAGCTACGTGCATGTAGTACTGAGTTGCAAGCAGTACTTTTCCTAAAGAGACAGCTCTCAATCTGATTGTTGTGGATAAACAATTCAACATCCAGAAACGCTATGCTGGTCGTGCTATGTTCTGAGGTAAATCTAATGTTTAGATCGTTGGAATTAAGATAGGCCAAGAAAGCATTGAGTTTTGGTACATCTCCTGTCCAGATCATTAGACAATCATCAATATATCTACCCCAAAATAGTATATCTGTGTTCCATGTGTTATCCTCCTTACGCCAGATGATTTTTTGCTCAAAGAATCCCATGAATAGGTTTCATAGGCTGGCGAAAATCTAGAACCCATGGCCACACCACGTGTCTGACGGTACCAATCCTTCCCAAACAGAAAAAGTTGTTGTTCAAGATCATCTCCACCATGTTCAATAGCATATCAGTGTGACCATATAAACTTGCTGTTCTTGTTTGGAGGAAGTGACGTAAAGCTGTCATTCCCCAAACGTGATCAATACTTGTGTAAAGAGAAGTCACATCTAATGTTACTAGTGTCATTCCTGGTTCCCAACAGGTGTCAGTCAGTATACTCAGTATATGTTTGGTGTCCTTAATGAAAGAAGGGAGGTTAACAACAAAGGGCTGCAAAAAGATGTCGACATATTCCGAAAGTCTCTCTGTGGGACCACCTATACCTGAGACAATGGGCCTACCTGGTGGATGAGTAGAATTCTGATGTATTTTAGGTAGCGCGTAAATGCAAGGGTTTTTAGGTCTATAAACTCTAAGGTACAGTAGTTCATCTTCTTTCAACAGTGATTGCTCAAAACATTTTTGCAAAAATGTGTTAATTTTATTTGCTAGTGCAGGTATAGGATCTGAACCAATTCTCTCATAGCAAGAGGCATCATTAAGTTGTCTCAAAATCTCTTGTTCGTAATCTATGGTATTCATGACTACAATATTGCCACCTTTGTCCGCCTTCTTGATCGTAATGTCTGTGCATACTTGTAAGTGCTTTAAGGTCATGCATTCTTCAGGACTCAGATTATCATGATGATTGACAAAGCAAGTCTTTCTACTAGATTCAAATGTAT
Source organism: Pleurodeles waltl (assembly GCF_031143425.1). Taxonomy (NCBI): domain Eukaryota; kingdom Metazoa; phylum Chordata; class Amphibia; order Caudata; family Salamandridae; genus Pleurodeles; species Pleurodeles waltl. The sequence continues at coordinate 779,693,247 of NC_090436.1, forward strand.
TTAAATCACGCCAAACTAATTTAAAAAACGTATCAATACAATTACCACTACTGAGAGTGGGTGTCCATCTAGATTTATTTCTTAATCCACTATATACTGTGTCCGTTGGGATATCCAAATCTGCTAGTATTTTTGATACAATAGTGGGATCTTGTTCCATATTCGCAATGGCCAAAAGTGTTGCAGTGTCTTGAATGTCCTTAATAGAGAGAGAGTAATGGTTCCTATCATTGTCAGAGAGAGTATTGCCGTCTCTATTGTCAGTGTGAATAGCAAAATATTTCTTTATTTTAAGATGTCTAATAAAGTTTAAAAAATCAATCTTAGTCTTTTGGAAGTCACCAAAGTACCCCGGACAAAACCCAAGACCTTTGCTCAATAATGAAATACCATGAGTAGTAAGTTGACTGTCCGAAAGGTTAACAATTACAATAGGATTGTTATTAATATTGTTTGTTTTTCCTTCTTCCATGACCTGGTCCTCATTCCCAATCTTCCTTCTATGTGTTCCTCCTCTCCTGCCCCTCCTTGTTTTCCGGGGTCTACTATTGAGTGATGATGAGGGACCTGCATCTTGAGCTTGTATATATTCCCCCTTTTTTATTAGGTGATCATATTTTTGGGAAAATGTAAATATTCTTCCATTTTTATAATCTAGTTTATCTCGTTTAAGCTTACGTGCTTTTCTTTGTGTGATGTCATTATGGTGTTGTTCTATAACCTCATTCAATATTCTATAATTCTTTTCAGTTGCTTCTTCTAGTTTCATATTTTTAATCTCTGATTCCAAAGAGGATATTTCTGCTTGTAATTTGCTAACCTTCCTCTCTGAGTTTTCAATCAAAATATTCATGAGCCTTAAAGAACTTGAGATTAATTATTTCTCCCAACTGTCTAATAGGTCTGGATCCAGATCATCAAAGGTAGGGAAAATATGGGATCTTAATCCCCTAGGTATTCTGTTTAACTTCACATACTGTTTCAATGTGGCTCCATCCGACCATTTAGAAAACTCCTGTTTTTTCAGTTTTTCAAGCCTAATAAATTTATCACGTAAGCCAATAGTGGCTTGATGAGTACCGGATGTACAGGGTTTCTGTGTTGACCCCGTACGTTCTAGGTTATCGAATAAGTCTGCAGAAAATTTTTCCCGGTCCATACTTAAAACAAAGTTACAAGATTGCTATACGGTAAAGGTATCTGGAGCAGCTCTCCTATATGTAACATAGACAAAACAGAAATGTGCAATGGAAGAAATGACATAGGAGTCAGCGCTCACAGTAAGTTACCAAAATTAACAGTAGTGACACCAATTAAGTACATGAACGGTGCTCATGACAGGAGGATCTCCTCCAAAACTCAATGATTTCTTGGCCTATCTGAACTCCAACGATCTAAACATTAGATTTACCTCAGAACATAGCACGACCAGCATAGCAGTTCTGGATGTTGAGTTGTTTATCCACAACAATAAGATCGAGAGCCGTCTCTTTAGGAAAAGTACTGCTTGCAACTCAGTACTACATGCACGTAGCTCACATCCCTCACACCAGATGAACTCAATACCTTATGGTGAAATGGTACGGGCCAGAAGGAATTGCAGCCTAGAGACTGATTTCTTACAATGCATAGGTGATATGGGAGATAGATTTCAGTCACGAGGATATTCGCCCCGGATTATCGATAAGGCACGGGTTAGAGTATTGCGCTTGAACCGAAATGACACACTCAAACACAAAACCAGACCAAGGGAAGCCAAGGTTCGGTGCATAGTGAACTACACAAAAACGGCTTCACTGTTACGAAAATGCATGAATAAGCACTGGCATGTACTCACAGCGGACACAAACATCAAAAGGTTAGTCTCTGATACCCCGGCCCTGACATATCGTAGAGGCAGGACCCTCAAGAATTTGTTGTGCCCTAGTTACCGAATTGCACCTCAACAGGAAAACTGGCTCACCAGCCACAATAAGGGGTTCCACAAATGTGGATACTGTGGCATGTGCAGATGGACTAAAACGGGCATTTCTAGCTTCAGGAGTATTGCGGGGGAACAATTCTTTATCAAGCATTACATTACGTGTGACAGCAAATTTATCATTTACATGATTATTTGCAAATGTGGGCTCTACTATATAGGTAGTACCATCAGATCACTCAAGGTTAGAGTCAGTGAACACTACAGGGCCTTAAGACAGGATGATGAAAGATATCCTGTAGTCACCCATATGAGACTTTGTACCAAACAAGGCCAGACGAAAAGCTTTGAATTTTTCGGCTTTGATCACGTGGCCAGAGACCCCAGAGGAGGTAACAGGGAACTAGCTCTAAGGAAACGTGAATGTTACTGGATCCTTAAACTGACTGCGGTGGACCGGGGTCTCAATACAAACTTTGAAATGGAGTACTACTTGGGAGAATGATTCTGTATGTGCATGAGTTATTACGATTCTAAATATCTGATTTAGAGTAATGAGATAATACCCAAAGGGTCTGATTTCCCTAAGATAGGAATGCTTAGAACAAGTGGGTAAGGTAGGACAATGGTCTCATCAATATACCTGTTCACAAGATGTTTTGGTCACAGACCACTACGTTAAATTAGCATCCAAATGTATCCTGTCTGCATAATCAGGATAATATGTACTGCCTATTTGCCAATTCTGACTTTGGAACTGCTATCAAGATGTACTATTTGAGGGTGACCAGCTGCCCCTGTCAACATATGAGAATCATGATATGTAAATAATGAGGTCGTTTAGTTTCTGAGCACAACTTTGGGTGTACTTTCTTTGATGTTTCTCTACAAACAAAATTACACAGTGCGTTATTTCACTGTAATAGTCAGAAGTATCATTCTACCAATTGCACTTTGAGGCATACTATTTATTTATTTTAGCAGTTGTTTATGATCTCTTGGGCCACCAAGGTTTATATCCCGGATTTTGCCCAAATCGAATGATTCTATTCTCATGTAAGATGGTAGTTGACCCAGTAAATAGTCCTTTTTTAGTTTCAGTAGCTGGAAATATTAAGTGGTGACATACATGGACGTAATAGTAAATCCAACATGGCTTATATCCTGGATTTTGCCCAAATCGAATGATTTTATTCTTATGTGAGATGGTACTCGCGTTTTGATTCAAGAAATAGTCCTTTTTTAGTTTCAATTACTGAAAGTATTAAGTGGTGACATACACGGACGTAATAGGAGATCCAATATGGCGTCCACTTTTGAATTTGAAGCTCTTACAACCTTAGTCCCTGTTTTTAACATCCGTTGATAATATTGGATGATAGTTATGGATCTACAATAAGGGATAAGGAACTTGGCGGTTCTCAGGCCGCCTCATTTGCGGAGACGGTCTTTTCTTTACCTGGACGCCTTACGCGCCCGTAATTAAAACGGGGAACGTACAAATGAGGAACGTCTAGTCCTCTTTCAGTTTCCATTAAGACAGGCTGTGTAGGAACATAAAAGAAGGACTTTACTTGTCTCGTCGTCTCTCTTCGATACATGAGAGCGCCGTAGGAGACAAGGCACGGGGATCCTCCTCCTCTCAATTTCTACAGGTGAGAGTGGCATTTTGGGCTTAGATTTTTTCATTTTCTTCATTTCCTACCCGAAATGACGTCGTGTTACATTAAGATTTTATCTTTGTATGCTTTTTAGATGCATATGGGCGTATACACACACCGTTTGGGGATATGTGTTTGATTATGGACGTGACATTATGGGGTAGGTTTTCTTTTTATGTATAGGCTTAACTCACTTTAGGTACACCGTGGTTTGGGCATTTTAATGGGTGTTTATGGCCAATTGACTCACTGCTTATCTGTTTTTCTGTAGAGATATGCCAATATATTACTAGGAGAGCGGCTTAATAAACCTTAGGAGCTGTGGTCTCATAGAATAATAGCATAAGGTATGTTTTTGGACACAACGGTTAATTCTTAACTCAACTCTCATTTGTGGATTTCTTTGGGTTATGATTTCGCTTTGGAATTTTCTCTCCAACTTCTAGATACGGTCTTTAAGTCTTCTCTTTGTGACATTAGGGATACCATGTTGGGTCTCATCCTTCTCTGACTATCTACATATCGGTGACTGTGGGTCTTTCATGTGCACATCATTGTTTTGCATATATTCTCCTTTTCCAACCTAAATGTTTTCACACAGCTAATTCATCATACACCACGTGACAAGAATATTGTTTATAGATATGTGTGCTTATTAATGTGGCTTCATCCGTTTCACAAATTGTCACGCTTTAAGTTTATGATTCACAAATGTCACGGGGATGACAATATAGAATGACTAATAGGTTGTTTTCTGTTCATAACGTTGGTTACAATTTGTATTTGTTACAGCCCTGATGAAGTCTTTTTGGGATTAATTTCTTCACAAGACGAAACACGTGTTGGCTGTTGTTGTTCTAAAAGGACACTTCATGGTTAATTTTGCTCCAAATGGACATTTCATTTCAAGAATAAACTGAACTCTCTTCACGTATATCCTGGTCCGACTTTTTCTGGACGATTGAGAACAAGATACCAAGACACAGAGCATATGATTGATTGAACTTTTATCACGAGTGCCCTGACTTTTTGTTGCTCAGATTTGTTTCCTAGGAAACTTAGGAGGAGTTTGGGCGATGCTCCTGTCACGAGCACCGTGCATGTACTTAATTGGTGTCACTACTGTTAATTTTGGTAACTTACTGTGAGCGCTGACTCTTATGTCATTTCTTCCATTGTGCATTTCTGTTTTGTCTACACCCCAACACATCACCCACACCACATCATGGCACCTCAAAGACACCCCAGATTTTCTGTGGAGGAGGTCAGGGTCATGGTGTAGGAATAATCCGGGTAGAGCCACAGCTATTCGGATCACAGGTGTAGCAGACATCCATTGCTAAGAAGATGGAGCTATGGCAGAGAATTGTCAACAGGGTCAATGCAATGGGACAGCACCCAAGAACACGGGATGACATCAGAAAGAGGTGGAACGACCTAAGGGGGAAGGTGCGCTCTGTGGTATGCAGACACCAGGTAGCCGTACAGAGGACTTGCGGTGAACCCCCACCTCCTTCCCCACAACAAATAACATGGGAGGAGCAAGGCTTGGCGATCATGCATCCTGAGGGCCTCGCAGGAGTAGCAGGAGGACTGGACTCTGGTAAGTCAAATCTTTACTATTATATGCCCCACCCTACCTGCATGCCATCACAAACATCTACCCCTACCCTCACACCCATCACCCCAACACCTCACAGATACCCCACTATCACAACCCATGCATTCCAATACCAAGCCCTGCATGTGACAACACTGCATGGACACCCATCACAGACCTGCATGGACACCCATCACCAAAGCATGTCCAGTAGAGAGACTCAGCCAGGGCACACAATCTCCACTCACACAAGGGCCAAGGCGATAATGCAAGCACAGGAGTAGAATGAAAATCATCCTATGCATTTACACCCCCACAAGACCCCTACTCAACGTCACCGGACAGGAGGTGCCAGCCATATTCAGCCCCCCCCACAGAAGAGGCCCACAGTGACAACAGCAGCTCTGCATGCCTGGATCAAGATGACCAGCCCGGCCCATCAGGGACCTCTGGACAGTCGGTTCCCCTGCCACAGTCCCAAACCACCACAGAACCTCCCCCCTCAGGAAACACCAGCACAGCACCCACCCAGCGGGCCCATGCCACTGTCCCCAGGACACGCCAATCAGCAGTGTGTCCACCACTACAGGGACCTCAGTCAAACCGACTCACACAGGACGATCAGGGACCTGGGGTCAGTGGCAGTGGGCACACAGTTCAGGGGACAGAGGCACAGGACAACAGGGAAGCTGAGAGGACTGCTGTGCTACAGGGGGCGGACAGGCCCAGGGAACCCACTCTCCACGAGGCACTCTCCAACATCATGGGAGCATACCACCATTCCCAGGAGACCATGGGCCTGGTACTGGCCAAGTTTCAGGAGACCCAGTTGCTGCAGGAGGAACAGTACTTGGGGATCACGAAGGACTTGAAGTCCATTTAAACCCCCCTGGTCACCATTTCAGGGGTGCTGGCAGACATGGCCAACACCATGAGGGAGACAGTGGCATACCACCGGGCCATTGACACCAGCCCGAACGATGAACAGCCCTCTATGGCCACCGGCGCTAGTGGACAGGAGATCCTACCACAGGACCAACAGACCACCAGCACACCACCCCGCAAACAGTCCCTGCGATCGAGGCACAAGACAGAGAACATTGCCAAGACCCCTGCCAGGAAATTAGACTCACCTGACTGTCACCCTTCTGTCCCACTATGTCACCCTGACCACCTTGGACTGCCATTGCTCTACTTCCCATGCCCCCTTGGACAATGCACCTGTGATACAAAGTGACTGGACTCTACCATGGATATTCCTCCACCATGACCCAGCCCATTGCACATCCCCCTCCACTTATTAGCACTTAAACACCCTTGAATCACAAAACAATCTGGAGTCAGTCTGTACTTTCACAAATGTGTTATTACAACCTCTTTGACAAATATCAATGTTAATGTTCATTTGCACATACCAAAGTATGACAGTTGTTGGGCAGCAGTAAACATAGCAGAAGGCAGAATGTGGTACCCAGATCTGTTAAAAGGAAAGGCAAAGTGAACTGTCAGGGTCCATACACAGAGGTGAAAAGGCAGAATCATGCAATGTCCTTCAGTAGTCTGATATGAGATGAGCAGTGCCAGTCTCTTACCTGTGTCTCTCTGGAAGTACTGCATGATGATGTTGTTTCGGTTGTCAATATCTTCTTCTTCTGCCTCCTCTTCTTCACTGTCCCCAGGCTCCACAGCTGCCACAAGACCAACATCAGGCCCATCCTGCAGAAAAGGCACCTGGCGTTGCAAAGCTAGGTTGTACAACATACAGCATGCCACGATGATCTGGCACACCTTTTTCGGTGAGTAGTATAGGGAGCCACCTGTTAAATGGAGGCACTGGAATCTGGCCTTCAGGAGGCCGAACGTCCACTCTATAATCCTCCTAGTTCGCCCATGTGCCTCATTGTAGCGTTCCTCTGCCCTTGTCCTGGGATTCCTCACTGGGGTCAGTAGCCATGATAGGTTGGGGTACCCAGAGTCACCTGCAAATGTAGAGGGATATCTGTTAGACATACACCAACCCTTAGGGAATATCCCATACCCAGACACCTAGTCATAATGTGTGGGGACCTTGGGCTCACCTATTAGCCACACACAGTGCCTCTGGAGTTGCCCCATCACATAAGGGATGCTGCTATTCCTCAAAATGTAAGCGTCATGCACAGAGCCAGGATACTTGGCATTCACATGAGAGATGTACTGGTCTGCCAAACACACCATGTGCACATTCATTGAATGGTAGCTTTTACGATTTCTGTACACCTGTTCATTTCTGTGGGGTGGGACAAATGCCACATGTGTAACATCAATGGCACCAATGATGTTGGGGATATGTCCCAGGGCGTAGAAGTCACCTTTCACTGTGGGCAAATCCTCCACCTGGGGGAAAACGATGTAGCTGCGCATGTGTTTCAGCAGGGCAAACACGTTAGAGAACATTGCCTGTGACATCCCTGATGCCATGGACACTATTGTTTGAAAGCAACCACTGGCCAGGAAAAGGAGCACTGACAGGACCTGCACTAGAGGGGGGGATACTGGTGGGATGGCTGATAGCTGACATCGGGTCACACAGTTCTTGGATTGTGGCACGATAAAGTCTGTAGGTGATAATGGTGTGTCTGTCTTCCATTGTCGACAGGTCCACCAGAGGTCTGTACACCGGAGGATGACGCCATCTCATCATCTGCCCTAGCGGATGTGCCCTAGGGAGGAGTGGTGAGCAGAGGGTCATATACCCCATAGGCTGCAAAAGGGTGTTTTGCACTAATGTGATTTAATCGGTGTGTGGCACTGTCTGTCCGTATTCCTGCCCAAATGTGCTGTGACGCAGTTAGGTGCCCTGCCATGTGCCCCCCTGAAATGGTGGCTTCCTGACCTGTAAGGAGGGACAAGGGGAAATGAGGTAACTGCGCTGGTGTTGTGCAGCGTCGCGGTAGGCAGTTGAAGACCGCTGCACAATTCAGCATTGGTTAGCATTGGGCCCTATGGGTTCCAGGAGCCAATGACGATGTACACCGGCAATGACTGTACGCACCGCCACAGACGTGACCGCCATTTTCTATCTGTTCATTCACTTAATACCTGACCTTCAACAGGAGAGGACCTACACTGCAAGTGCTGCTGTGACCTGAGTCTGGAAGTGACAATGGCTACAGTGTCTGGGGAAAGGGCCCCTGCCTTCACCGCAGAGGAGTTGGACAAATTGGTGGATGGGGTCCTCCCCCAGTACACGCTACTCTACGGTCCTCCAGACAAACCAGTGAGTACACTGTGAGCATGATGGATGGGACATGAATGTATGGAAAGGTCTGGATGTAAGATACATGTTGTGGGGGGGACTGTGGCCTGCATGTGAGGATGGTCAGTGTATGTGTTTCAGGGCATGGGTGGGAACTGGTGGCCAATGAGTAAGAAGAACCGGACGGGGGAGTAAGTTCCATTCTTACTTTACCTTTCCTCTAGGTCAGCACCCACAAGAAGAAGGGCCATCGCCAAAGAAGTGCGGACCCTGGGGGTCTATCATAGACAGAGCACCCACTGCCGCAAGAGATGGGAGGACCTGCGCCGCTGGAGCAAGAAGACGGCGGAGGCCCAGCTGTGGATGGCCTCCCAACGTGGAAGGGGTGCCCGTCGCACCATGACCCCCCTGATGTTCCGGATCCTGGCGGTGGCATATCCGGAGTTGGATGGGCGCTTGAGGACATCACAGCAGCCACAAGGGGGTGAGTACAGTCTCATTCAGCGGACTCTGCGCGCTTTACGAGGTGTCCGAGTGGGGGATGTGGGCTGTGGGTTCCCCTAGGCCAGGACGAACGTGGTAGGGTAGGTCCCTTGTTAGGTAGGCTCTGTGCTACTCCAACCCCAATAGTGGTAGTGGCCATCTACAACTAGTCAGGCTCCTGTGGGTTCCAGGTGTGCAGCAAATGAGGTTAGGCATAGTCCCCCATGGGCAGGTGATTTTCCCAAGAACTGTTAGTGCATGGGCTAATGCATAGGGCTGCTCTGTGTGTGTTGTGTCCACCAACGGTAGTGGTGTTGCTGGCATTGACCATATGTCTCCTCTGTCTTCCCCCCCTTTTTGTTTTGTCACCCTCTCCTTGTGTGCATTAGCATCATCTGGCGGAGGAGCAGTGGCACCAGAGTTGGAGGGAGCTGCAACCCACATGGCGCAGGAGGATGAATGTATGGAGTCTGAAGGCACCAGTGGGACGAAGGGCGAGGGGAGCTCCACGACAGGGACAGGAGGGGACACCAGCGACAGCGACTCCTTCTCCGATGGGAGCTCCCTTTAGGTGGCAGGCACATCTGTGCCCACCGCAACAACAGATACAGCCGCCACCCTCACCTACCAGCACAGCCCTCCCAGCAGCCCCTCAGCGTGTTTCCCGTGCCTGCTCACCCAGGAGGGTGGGCATCTCCTTCGCCCCAGGCACCTCAGGCCCTGCCCCAGTCAGCCCTGCTGCCCTCAGTGAGGAGGCTATTGACCTTCTGAGATCCCTCACAGTTGGGCAGTCAACCATTTTGAATGCCATCCAGGGGGTCGAGAGGCATTTGCAGCAAACAAATGCATACCTAGAGGGCATTCATTCTGGCGTAGCGGCCCAACAGAGAGCATTTCAGGCTCTGGCCTCAGCACTGATGGCAGCCATTGTCCATGTGTCCAGCCTCCCTTCTCCAACCTCCACTACCCAGACCCAATCCCCTCTACCTCAGCCTATCCCAAGCACACCATCAGACCAGCATGCACACACATCAACACACAAAAGTGGCTCAGGCAAACATAAGCACCACACATCCCCCAGGTACTCACACAAGCACCATACGCATGCAGACACACCAACATCCACTGCCTCCACTGTGTTCCCCTCCTCCACCTCCCTCCCAGTCTCGTCTCCACTCACACCTGCATGCACTACATCCTCAGCCACTTCCTCTATCACCAGCACTCCCATCACTACACATCGCTCACGTGCAATCATCACCCCCACTACCATTCACTCGTCCCCTGTATTCTCTCCCAGTGTGTCTGTGAGCCCTCCTCCCAAAGTACACAAACGCAGGTACACACCCACTCAACAGCCATCCACCTCACAACATCCTCCAACCCATGCACCTTCACCCAAACTCAGCAGACGTACACCTCCTACAACTACTACCTCTTCTTCCACTCCCAAACCCCCTCCATTTTCCCGTCCCAGTGTGTCTAAGAAACTTTTCCTGACTAGCATTGACCTCTTCCCTGCACCTCCCTGTCCTTCCCCTAGGGCCAGGTTGAATCGAGCCCTGACCAGCACCTCAGCCACCAAGTCCTCGTCCAGTGTGGTCCCTGCAAGTCTGGGAACATCGAAGGGGGCACCCATCAGGGTAGCCAGTGTGCCACCTAGTGAAGCCAAGGACCACCCTATTCCACCACCTGCCAAGGTAAAGAAGGGGCCAGCATGCAGAAGAGAAAAGCCGCACCAACCACCCAGCAAGGCCTCTTCCAGAACCAAAGAGGACAGTGCCAAGGTCCCAGCAGTGACTTCTATGGTGGAGAAGGGGGACACAAGAGCAAAGGGAAGTCAGCTCAGGGCACGAAGCCTCCAGATGAGGGACTAGTTTCACCCCTTTCGCAACACAGCCCAGCAACTTGCCCGCCACCTGCACGGCAGCTGCCTCAACTACAGTCACCAGCATCATTCCCAGTGGTCAGCCTTCCGAGGCTGCAGGAGATGGCCTGGTGTCTCCCTCCAAAAGTGCAGACACCTGCACCACCGGCATCATCGGCCGGACACTGCCGCAGCCACCAGGCCCCCTCCAGAACCAGTGGAGAACAGCATCCGCTGGAGAGACTGTGGCTTTGCAGTCCCCAGGACCAAGCAGTGAGCAAACCACCCACTTGAGAGACTGGCTTTACACTCCCCAGGACCAAGCAGTGGGCAAACCACCCACTTGAGAGACTGTGGCTTTGCACTCCCCAGGACCAAGCAGTGGGCGAACCACCCACTTGAGAGACAGTGGCTTTGCGCTTCCCAGGACCAAGCAGTGGGCAAACCACCCACTTGAGAGACTGTGACTTTGCACTCCCCATGACCACGCAGTGAGCAAACCTCCTACTTGAGAGACTGTGGCTTTGCACTCCCCAGGAGCAAGCAGTGGGCAAACCACCCTCTTGAGAGACTGTGGCTTTGCACTCCCCATGTCCAAACAGTGGGCATGGAGCCCCCTCGAGGAGCAGTGGTGTCGTCCCATCATCCGGCTGAGGTGCCCCCCCCTTCCCTCTGAGGTGCCTGTGTTTTTTCGACCTGATGCCCCTGCAGTGTTCTCTCCATTTTAGAGGCAGGTGTCAGGTGTGGGCTTCGCCCATGCTTTTCTGGACCGCTGGTCCACGGACATTTAATGGGACAGTGTACGGACATGTATATTTGCTGTAAATATTTGTATATACTGATGATTTCAAGTTATCTTGGGCTATCTGATTGTTTGATTATTACACTTGTTAAACTCATTTCATTTGGTCCTTGCGTTCTTCCAGGGGGTGACTGGGTGTATCTGTGATGTTATTGGATGTGTGTGTGTATGTTGTTGTGGGTGGGGGTGTTGTGTGTTGCATGTGTGTGTCACTCTCTTTTTCCTCCCCCCTCCCCTGTGTACTAGGTGCAGTACTTGCTGTCGTCGTCGCCGCCGTCTTTGATGTTCCTGGTAGATGAGGAGGTAAACCAACATGGGAAGGACTTGTAACTCGGGCTCCATGGCGTCCTTGTTCCTCGTTGGGTGTCGATGGGTGAGTGGTTTCCCTTCCAAAGACTGTTTCCGCCATGCTTTTGATGGCGTTGGTACCGCCCCGGAAAAGCTGGCGGATTGGTGCCTTGTAATGGTGTGGGTGGTACATTGTCTCCCGCCTGTCTGTTGGCAGTTACCACTGCGGTGTTTGTTTCTACTGCCGTGGCGGTCGGAGTGTTAAAGTGTCTGTCTGTGTTGGCGGTTTCTGCCATGGTCGTGATTCCATTTTTTTTTACAGCCGGCCTGTTGGCGGTATGACCGCCGCTTTATCACCGACCGTCAGGGTTGTAATGAGGGCCATAGTGTCGTTGATTTTTGTGCCGTGTCCTTCTCTGTGGGACTCCTTCAGTTTCAGCTTCTCTTGGGACCTCTATGGCTTCTCACCAATTTCTCTTCTGCCATAAGTCATGTGGACGGTGTGAAACGATCAAGCACAGCTAACCCCACCAGTTGCCTCTTCCTGTCCCACAGAGTGGACATGCTCTCCAAGCAAGATGGTCCGGTCCGCTACACCAATCCTTTGGTCTCCCTGATGAATTTGCAGAAACCATTTTGTCTGTCAGAAAACAGCTATGAAATCCACTTAATGCAGGCTGCTGGAACAAATTTATGCAGATCCCTTTAAGTCAAGCTTTTCTGACAGACCCTGATTAAGAGTATAGGTGGCATTTATCGCCCATGATAAATAACAATATCACTGGGTATGTCATTTATCGGATGCAATAAATAACTTATTACAAGTTGTTGGGGAATAATATGTGGATTTTGGTGCATAATGCACTGCATGATACAGTAAATACCGTATGGTTTTTCCCTGTTAAATTTCTGCAGGTTTGACCTACTGAAAATTATTGAAGGTTGTTAGTTAATGCATCTGATCATTATCAGATGTTAAATATCTAACACCTCCCAATTCCAAACTGTGCGTAAACAGGTTTATGCACAGGATGGAATTTAACAAGCAACTCTTAATCCGGTCCTGTGTTTTGCTCTGTCTCTTGTACAGCCAGGGCTGGCAATGGCTACCATCAAGGGTTACCTAACAGCCTTCTGCTTTCATAGGTCTTGCAAATAATTGTTTAGATTCTTCCTCTGTTTCCTATCACTCCGTTTAGTGTTCCTTTGTGGGATATGAATCTCTTATTGACATTCTTGACATCTCCCTTTGAGCTGATGCTCGGTTGTGCAGTTTGACTTCCTGCCTCGATGACAGTGCTGTTATCTGCCATTACTTGTCAATTTGTCAACCTTTTAGTTTTGTACCCAGGCAAATTGCTCTTGCATACCTGTCCAGCCTTCTTGCCCAAGGTGTTTTTGGCAGATGTAGCCATCATAAGTAAGTTAATTACCTTTGGTAATGACATTTCTGGCGGAGAAATGATCTTCCTGCAGATTCCTCACTGCCCCTCCCCTACCTCCCCCCCCAATGAGCCGGATGCATATACAAAAAGACTGTTGGGTATGAAAATCTTTTGTGTTTTGTGTTTATGCTTGATTGGCTCATATTGACAAGGCTCACGGAGGGGTAGGAAAGGGCAGCACGAAGGTCGGTGTATCATATGCTGATGCTATCATGTCTGGTAGGCAGAGTCACATTGTTGGAGTGCTACCAATTGGAAAGCTTTTATGGGCCAGTCTGATACCAGGGGTAGGGGTGATGATATGGTAGGATGATCCATAGCCACAAAAAATAGTGTTATGGATAAGTAATTTTTACTGTTTATATTATATATGTATGTAGGTGTAAAGACTCCTCATAAGATGGACATTGTTTTTATTTTGTCAAAAGCCGCATTGGTTTGATCAAGTAAGATGAAAAGCGAATGGGCAGAAAGGCATCTGAATGTGAACAAAACACAAACACAGCTCTAAATACGTCAGCATGTCCACTATCTCAAAGCTCTGAGTCAGTTCATTTTCCACCTTTCAGAAAAAGCATTTGCAATACAATAGCTCTCTCATTTGCTTGGATTAGAGCTATTGGCTTTGTGAATTCATAACTGGACTTTTCTTGCCACATAAATTGGTCAACCCTGCCTCCATTTTGTCTTTCTCCTGCCATATAATTCCGGTGGCCCTGCATATAATTAAAGCACTTCCATTTACCTTCTTCCTCTTTCTGCAGAAAAAAAATGAAAATGTTGCCATTTGGCATCCTAATTTAAATCTGCCATGCTAATTCCAATATAAAACCACTTTTACCACCCCACCATCAGAGTTGCTGGCTGGCTAACACGTTTCCTCAAAAAAAGACACAAAACAGCCACAGAGGAGAAATCACCTGGGATGCTCACCCAAACATACCAAGAGTGTTCACACAGTCATAGTGTAATAAGGATGTTAAGTTGGCATGAATCATGGTCATTATTGTAATAAGGAGAGATTATTAAAACCTACACAATTATATAAAACATTATCAGAAATAAATTCTTGGCATTCAACTGTAATGCTCAAAACAGCCCCTATAGGGCACCAGAACAAAAATCTAATTTGTGTCAAGAACCCCCCTGATTTGCAATGCTTTGACTCCTGTGAAGAGTGGGAGAAGAGCAAAATATTTGCAATTCAAAAGGTATCCACAGTGGCAGAGATGGCGTCCTTATTGGAAAGTATTGTGTTGAATCATATTACAGTTATTGCACAGAGAGGCATCCAAGATGGCCGTCAGAAGCTACCATTCTAGTGTTGCTCTTCCACAATCGAGTTGTTAATAGGCGCACGCTGCTTGAGCACCACGCACTTCAACTAAGTTCTGACTGCAGTTCGGAGGCGAAATATGAGAGTGCTTATCCTGGAGTAAATGTTGTCGTCATAGGCACCATAGTTCACAGGAACCCTGAGGTAAACGTTGTAGTCTATAACAATTAACAAACAATTCAAGTAAGTCTCGGATAATTCTTGACAATGTAAAGTCGTCAATGGTTTCAAAGTGATTCGCAGCGTCTTGAGAGTTCTGGTTGGAATCTATGTAAACACTTAATATGAACAATTCCATAAAACGTCAGAGAGCATATTTATTTATAATATATATATAACGCAACCGCTATTTACAAAAGAATATTAAGGCAAGAATGAACTAATAATACATGCCTACAGAGACAATGGTATTCAACAAGAAAACATCACATTGACTATTATCTCAATTGAAGATCAAATAGTACTTCATGTAATTTATTTATTATAAATGCTAATATATTCCAGTTGAGAGAAAGAGAGAGGCAAGTTCCTCAGAAAGTGCAGGTAAAGAGTGTGGAGTATAATAGAAGAAAAAACCTAATTAATTGTTGGTAATGTTGTAGGTGTAAAGAAAACAATGTGTCCCTAGTAATTGTGATTGTAATTTTTCAGGTGTTGCTTCAAGATAAATATAGAAGAGTCTAGCAGACTGAACAAAAGAAGAAGCGAACCTCTGAGACAGTCTCTCTTATCCCATTCCTCTTCCAGGGTGCTCAAAACGAAGAACTATTTGTTGTGAGTAGCTTGGATTGGGAATTGAGGATTAGTCTTCTGCTCCTGAGGGAATCAAATCAAGGTATTCTGACAGATTGAAGTGCCTCCCAAGTATTTACTGGGAAAATAGATTACCTCCTGAGCAGAATAGCCGAGGGGATTGATGTAAAGGCTTTAGCTACCATCTTGGATGGGTTGCAGAAACAGTTAAACCACACTATAGAAGAGACAGTACAGATTAAACAAAGAATAGATAAGTTAGGAGCCATTCACCAGTCTATGACCCAGCATTTTCAGAAAACCGAAGTAAGTCACAAACTCCCAGTATTTCTCCTCAAGTGATTCCTGCCGTATCTCCCATCATTCCCCTTCCACAGTGCTTTGGTGGAGATCCAAATAAAGCTCAAATATTTCTAAACCAATGCTCATTACATTTTTTGTGTAGGCCCATAATTTTTTCTGAAGACCAGTCCAAGGTGGCATTTATATTGTCTTATCCGACTAGAGATGCAGCTGCTTGGTCCATGCCAATTGTTTACAGGAATGATCCAATTTTATATAATTTTCAAAACTTCAAGGAAGAGTTTCTGAGAATATTTGATCTGCGGACGGCAGCTCAAGCTATGGATAATGAACTTTTAGAAATAATGCAAGGAAACAAAGACTTAATTGCATACCTGGCTCATTTTAATAACCTCATAGTAGAAACCAACTGGCCAGAATCAAAAAGGGCTGCTATATTTTATCGTGGATCTAAGAGATGAAGTGAAGGATGCATTGGCGCAAATCCCAAATAGACCTACTTAAGTCTCAGAATTAATTGATTTAGTATTGCAAATTGACCATCGACTAACTGAAAGAAGAGAAGAGATTATTGTCCCCTCCCACCAAGACTTGACCGAGTAAAAAGTGAGCATACAAGAGGAGGAGATGGTGCAGCATTGGAGGAACCAACGCAAATTGGTTCAATACGAGGACCTTTGACCAAGAAAGAAAAGCAAACCAATTGTGTCTATATTATGGAGCATCAAGGCATTTTGTGAAAGAATGTTCCAAGAAACCAAAGAGTGGGCAGTCAGGAAAAGGCAAGTTTCATCAGAAGGAGGAGTTGCCCTGATGAAAGCAGAAACCAAGTCAACTCCCACAGAACAGCATGTGGTGACTATCTTACAGGCGGCTGCTCCACATTTGGTACAATCAGTTTCAGCTAAAATTCAAGATAAAGAAATTGAGGGAATCTCAGCCATGATTGATTCTGGAGCTACGGGCAAATTTTGTGATATTATATACGCCCGAAAGATGAGAATTCGATTTATCAAGAAAACCGTTTTGGAAGCAGTGAGAGCAGTAGATGGCACCAATCTCTCCTCGGGCCCAATCACCCATGAAACTGAACCCATTTGGTTACAAGGGTTTGGAGGACATTAGGAACAAATAATTTTTTACTTAATTGATGCCCCGCAATTTCAATTGATCTTGCCTTGGCTCATTGAGCATAACCCTCAGATTGATTGGAGTAAGAGAACAATTGAAATGGACTCTCCATATTGTAAAGAAAATTGTTTTCATGATCGAGTGGGGATGTCTGCAAGATCACAAGTCACCTGTTTGATACTGCATGAGTCTACGATCTGTGCTATCGAAACTGCAGAAACCCCAAAAGGAATACGAGGATTTAGCTACTGTTTTCGAAAGAAAAGAGAATGAGAAATTACCACCACATCGACCATATGATTGTAAAATTGAGTTGGAGCCGGGAGCTATTCTGCCATGTAGTCGAACATATGCACTAACTGAAGCAGAGAATCTTCATCTGAAAGAATACCTAGATCAATAGTTAGCCAATGGGTTTATTCGTCCTTCCCAGTCTCCAGTCTCTTCCCCTCTGTTCTTCATTCCAAAGAAGGATGGGGGTCTTCAGGCTTGTATAGACTATCGAGCCATCAGTCAGGTTACCATCAAGAATCGTTGTCCGCTACCTCTGGTGTCAGTTCTCCTTGACAAGTCAAATATGGAAAAGTATACACCAAATTAGATATAAGAGGTGCATATCATTTAATACGAGTGGCGTCTGGAGATGAATGGAAGACAGCCTTTCAAACTCAATACGTATTATTTGAATATCAAGTGATGCCCTATGGGCTATGTAACGCCCCTGCGGCTTTTCAACATTTTGTAAATTACATATTGCGAGAATATCTTGACCGAATTGCAGTGGTGTACATAGATAATATCTTAATTTTCTCTGACAATATGCAGGAACATGTATTACATGTCAGATCAATCCTCACAAGATTTCAAGAACACAATCTTTATGTAAAATTTGAAAATTGTGCGTTTCATATGGAACAAGTTTAATTTCATGGATTTATTTTGTCACCTGAAGGGGTCAGTATGGATTCAGCTAAGGTTAAGGGAAGTGCGAGACTGGCCACCTCCTCGCAGCGTTAAAGATATCCAAAGTTTTTTGGGATTTGCCAACTTTTATTGAAGATTCATTTTCAACCTCTCACAAACAGTCAGTCCCATCACTTGTCTATTTAAAAAAAGGAGTGAAGTTTGAGTATTCCAAGGAGGCCGATGATGCTTTCAATTTTTTGAAAGATTCCTTCACCACAGCGCCAATTGTAATACACCCCAATCCAGAAGAACCCTAATATGTGGAAGCAGATGCTTCTGATGCCGCAATTGGGGGGTATTCTTTCTCAGCGCCATACAACTACAGGACAACTGCATCCTGTAGCTTACTTCTCTAAAAAATTGACCCCACCGGAAGTATATTATTCCATTGTTGATAAGGAACTTTTGGCAGTCAAGGAGACCTTTCGTGAACGGAGACATCATTTATTGGGGGCTTTGCATAAGGTCACTGTCTACACTGATCATCAGAATTTACAATTTACAAAATCTGCCCACACGTTAACAGCCAGGAAATTGCGTTGGTCCTTTTATTTTGCAGACTTTGATTTTGTCATTACCTTTCGGCCTGGAACACCCAATGGCAAAGCTGATGCATTGTCTCGAATAGATGTGAATTTACCTAAAGAAATTCCAGAAAAAAGTTCCCATGGAGAAGTTTGTATCCACTATTCATTATGATGACTTGACCCTAGAGATTCAAGAAGCTTTGACACAAGAAAAGATGTTGAAGTGGTCCAAGGAAGCACCAGAAAGAGTGATCAAGGATGGATTACCTTATCATAAGGGCACATTGCATATACCAACTGTAGATTTACAACAAAAGGTATTTCAAGCTTTCTATAATGACAAATTGGCTATACACAAAGGGTTTAAAAAAACTCAAGAATTGGTACAAAGAAATTTTTGGTGGCCACAAATGAAAGCTCAGATAAGACAATATGGCCCTCATTACAACCTGGCGGTTGGTGTTAAAGCGGCGGTAATACCGCCAACAGGCCTAGGTTAAAAAAATTGAATCATGACCACGGCGGAAACCGCCAACACATATAGCTACTTTAATACTCTGACCGCCACGGTGGTAGCAATAAACACCGCAGCGGTAACCGCCAACAGCCAGGTGGAAGACAATGTACCGTCCACTCCATTACAACCCGCCCATCCCCAGCTTTTCCGGGGTGGTACCAACGCCATCCAAAGCACGGCGGAAACAGCATTTTGAAGGGAAACCACTCACCTCTCGACACTCAAGGAAGAACCAGGATGCCATGGAGCCCGAGCTGCAGGTCTTCCCCATGCTGGTGTATCTGCTCATATACCAGGAGCACCAACGCCGGCGACGACGACCATGGTGAGTACTGCACCTAGCACACAAGTGGGGGGATGAAAAAGAGAGTGACACACACACACACAACACCCCCACCCTCACCCCCAACACCATACACACAAACACATGCAACAACATTACATATATACCCCGGAACCCTCAGGTCGAAAACACACAGGCACCTCAGGGGGACAGGGAAGGGGGGGCACCTCAGCTGGAAGATGGTACTACGCCACTTCTCCTGAAGGGGGATCCATGCCCACTGCTTGGTCCTGGGGAGTACCAGGCCACAGTCTCTCAAGTGTGTGGGTTGCCAACTGCATGGTCCTGGGGAGTGCAAAGCCACAGTCTCTCAAGTAGGTGGTTTGCCCACTGCTTGCTCTGGGGGAGTGCAAAGCCCACAGTCTTTCAAGTGGATGGCTTCTCCACTGGTTCTGGTGGGGGCTTTGAGCCCAGTGTGCTTCATCCTGCCAAGGATAGGGTGAATGGATGCCTTCTTCCACTGGTTCTGGAGGGGGCTTTGTGCCCAGTGTACTTCATCCTGCCAAGGATAGGGTGAGTGGATGCCTTCTTCCACTGGTTCTGGAGGGGGCTTTGTGCCCAGTGTGCTTCATTCTGCCAAGGATAGGGTGAGTGGATGCCTTCTCCCACTGGTTCTGGAGGGGGCTGTGTGCCCAGTGATGCAGCATTTGGGGAGTGCCAGATCACAGTCCCTCACCTGGGTGTCAGACCCACAGGATTTGCAGTGGGCAGGATGCATGACACTCCATGGAGGCAGGGCTACAGTCCATCCGCCGGCGGATATGGCTGCACAGTGGTGGTAGTGCCGGTGCTGGTAGGGGTGCTGCCAGTGATAGGGGGAGGCTCCAGCCCTTCCCCTGCAACCTCGGAAGGCTGCCCACTGGGGCTGGTGCTGCTGGCAGTGGTGCTACTTGCGGCGGCCAAGGTGGCGGTGCTTGCGGCGGTGCAGGTGGCGGTGCTGGCCGCGGTGCAGGTGCCGGTGCTGCCAATGGTGGGGGGAGGCCACAGCCCTTCCCCTGCAGCCTCAGACGGCTGCCCACTGGGGCTGCTGCTGCCAGTGGTGCTACTTGCGGCGGGCAAGGAGGCGTGCTTGCGGCGGTGCAGGTGGCGGTGCAGGTGCTGGTGCTGCCAGTGGTAGGGGGAGGCTCCAGCCCTTCCCCTGCAGCCTCGGACGGCTGCCCACTGGGGCTGCTGCTGCTGCCAGTGGTGCTACTTGCGGCGGTGCAGGTGGCAGTACTGGCGGTTGTGCTGGTAGCCACCAGGCCTTCATCTCCAGGCTCGGATGGCTGAAGTGCCCTGGCTGGTGTTCTGTGCCCCTTCCTGCCCTTGGCAGATGGTGGTGCCTCCTTGGGTCTGCCAGCTGGAGTCTTTGACGTGGCCTTGCTGGGTGGTTGTGGCTCCTTCTCCTTGCTGGATGCTGTCCCCTTCTTGCCAGGTGGTGGAACCTTCTTGGCCTTGGCAGGTGTTGGTGGCACACTGGCTGGGCTGACTGGTGCCCCATTAGAGCCTCTGACTGCTGCAGAAACCACAGCGGACGTGGACTTGGTGGCTGAAGTGCTGGGCTGGGTTCTGGCCACCCTGGCCTGAGGTGAAGGACGGGGGGAGGGGTAGGGAAGAGGTTAATGTTAGCTAGGAAAAGCTCTTTAGGGACATTGGGGCGGGAAGAGGGCGAATATTTGGGAGTGGAGGAAGAGGGAGTGGTTGTAGGAGGTGTCAGTCTGCTGTGTTTGGGTGCAGGTGCATGAGCTGGATGCTGTTGTGAGGTGGATGGCTGTTGGGTGTGTGTGTGCTTGGGTTTGTATACTTTGGGAGGAGGGGTCACAGACAGTGGGAGAGGACACAGGGGATGTGTGCATGGATATAGGGGTGGTGACTGCCCGTGAAGGGCATCTGGTGATAGGCGTGCTGGTGATGGAGGTAGTGGATGAGGATGTAGTGCATGCAGGTGTGAGTGGAGACACTACTGGGAGAGGGTGGACGAGGAAGAGTAGGGGGACACAGTGGAGACAGTGGATGTTGGTGTGTCTGAATGGGGATGGTGCTTGTGTGAGTGCTTGTGAGATGAAGTGTGGTGCTTGTGTTTGCCTGAGCCACTTCTGTGTGTTGATTTGGGTGAATGCTGGTCTGAAAATGTGCTTGGGATAGGCTGGGGTTGAGTAGATTGGGACTGCGTAGAGGAAGTTGGAGGGGGGAGGCTGGAGACAGCGACAATGGCAGCCATCAATGCAGAGGCCAGAGCCTGAAATGCTCCCTGTTGGGCCACCACGCCAGAGTGAATGCCCTCTAGGTATGCATTTGTTTGTTGCAAATGCCTTTCGACACCCTGGATGGCATTCAGTATGGTTGACTGCGCAACAGTGAGGGATCTCACGAGGTCAATAGCCTCCTCACTGAGGGCAGCAGGGCTGACTGGGGCAGGGCCTGAGGTGCCTGGGGCGAAGGAGATGCCCACCCTCCTGGGTGAGCGGGCACGGGAAACACACTGAGGGGCTGCTGGGAGAGCGGTGCTGGTACGGGGGTGTGGCGACTGTACCTGTTGTTGGGGTGGGCACAGAGGTGTCCGCCACCGCCAGGGGGCTTCCATCGGAGGAGGAGTTGCTGTCTGTAGTGTCCGCTCCTGTCTCCGTCATGGTGGTCCCCTCGCCCTCCATCCCACTGCTGCCATAACCATTGGTGGATACGGCCTCCAGGCCCATGTGGGATGCAACTCCCTCCGTCGCCGGTGCCTCTGCTCCTCTGCCAAATGATGCTAATGCACACAAGGACAGGGTGACAAAACAAGAAGGGGGGGTAAGACAGAGGATACACTTGGTCAATGCCAGCAACGACACTACCATTGGCGTACACAACACAGGGAGCAGCCCTATGCACTAGGCCATGCACTACCAGTTACAAAGCTAGTCACCAGCCCATGGGGTACATAGAATAACACCATCAGCTGAACACCTGAAACCAACAGGACCCTTCCCAGTAGTAGAGGGCCACTAACACTATTGGGGTTAAATGCTTCAGAACCTGCCCAATAAGGGACCTACCCTGGCATGTTCGCCCAGGCCTAGGGGCACCCACAGCCCACATCCCCCACCCAGGTAAAACCTTAACACGCGCAGTCATGATTCTGAATCTGTACTCAATCCCTTGTAGCTGCTGTGATGCCTTCAAGCGCCCATCCAACTCCGGATAGGCCACCCCCAGGATGCAGAACATCAGGGGGGTCAGGGTACGACGGGCACCCCTTCCTCGTTGAGGGGCCAGCCCCAGCTGGGCCTCCGCCATCTTCCGTGCCTAGTAGCGCAGGTCCTCCCACCATTTGCGGCAGTGGGTGCTCCGCCTCTCAAAGACCTCCAGGGTCCACACCTCCTTGGTGATGGCACGCTAAATACCCTTTTTCTGATGGGCGCTGACCTGCAGGAAAAATACAGCAGAAAAGGGATTAGTCATACCATCTGGACTGTCATACTCATGGCCCACCATATCCCGCACATCCCCTTATGCACATACATTGACCACCAACCATGCAGCACTGTGACCAGGACCCCTCAGCCCGCGCCACATGAGGCTTACATACAGAGTGTTGTCTGCCCTGCTGAAACACATGCGCAGCTACACTGTATTCCCCCAGGTGGAGGATTTGGCCACAGTGAAAGCTGACTTTTATGCCCTGGGACATATCCCCAACATCATTGGTGCCATTGATGGTTCACCTATAGCATTTGTCCCCCCCCCAGAGGAATGAACAAGTTTTCAGGAATAGAAAAAGCTATCACTCTCTGAATGTGCAGATGGTGTGTTTGGCGGACCAGTACATCTCCCATGTGAATGCCAAGTGTCCTGGCTCTGTGCATGATGCCTTCATCTTGAGGAATAGCAGCATTCCATATGTGATGTCTCAACTCCAGAGGCAGAGGGTGTGGCTAATAGGTGAGCCCATGGCCCACACCCAGTTGATGTAGGTATAAGGGTGTGGGTTTGTCCCTAAGGGTGAGTGTCTGTCAGCTGCCGCTGGAAGCTGAGCCATATAGCACACACACAGGGGAATAGGGGACACCGCGCACCAATCATAGTGCTTCATGACATGCCTAGATCCATACTACCCATAAAGTGACATAGGGCGCAACACTACCCGAAGAGCCTACACTGACAAACCAACTGTGGCTGCCTATCTACAGCTAACAATTGCCAAAATATCAATGAACGTATCACTTAGCTGATCAAGACACATGGTTATCGGGGAGCACCCCCCACCCTCCCGGCCCCTCTCCCCACCAGAGATCACCTTTAAGCTGTTACGAACCCCCATCTCATCATTCCTATTCTTGTTTACTTTAATTTTCATGAGTTTTCTTTTAGATATTGTAGAATTACAAGCTGGTATTATGTACGTGATATTGTGCATCAAATAACAATAAAGAGATTTATTTTTAAAAGGTGCCTATCTGTCTAACAGGTATCCCTTGAATATTTGCAGGTGACTCTGGTTACCCCAACCTCTCATGGCTACTGACCCCAGTAAGGAATGCCAGGACAAGGGAAGAGGAACGTTACAATGAGGCACATGGGCGAACAAGGAGGATAATTGAAAGAACCTTTGGCCTCCTGAAGGCCAGGTTCTGGTGCCGCCATCTGACAAGTAGATCGCTGTACTACTCAGCCAAGAAGGTGTGCCAGATCATCGATGCATGTTGCACAACCTGGCCTTGAGATGCCAGGTGCCTTTTCTGCAGGAAGATGAGCCTGGGGCAGGTCTTGTGGCAGCGGTGGATCCTGTGGACAGTGAGGAAGAGGAGACAGAGGAAGAAGATGTGGACAACAGAAGTTCACTCATTCTACAGTACTTCCAGTGACACACAGGTAAGACACTAACTTCATTTTCCATTGCAGTTTTGTGTTGGACATTGTACATGGCAGCCTGATTTTCCATATTCTATGGCCACTTACAGTACCCTTTGGCATCTCTATTTTCAGATCTCTGTGCCCCACTCCTGTTGTTTTTACTGCTGCCCACTACAGGTCATACCTATGTATACATAACTGTACAGTTGAATTGCAATGTTTACAGCTTATTAAACAAATACATATTTGAATCAATTGACAGAGTCCATACTTGTATTTGTTACAAGGGTTTTCATTTATGTGCTAATAAGTGGAGGGGGTAGTGCAATGGGCTAGGTTGATGATGGAGGAAAGTTCAGGGTAGAGTCCAGTCTATTGGTATCACAGGTGCATTGTCCAATGGGGCATAGGAAGGGGAGCAATAGCAGTTCAAGGTGGACAGGGTAACAGAGTGGGACAGAAGGGTGTCAATCAGGAGAGTCTTATTTCCTGGTGGGGGTCTTGGCAATGTTCTCTGGCTTCTGCCTGGATCGCAGGGACCTTTTGAATGGTGGTTCTCCATCTGCAGGGGGAGGGGTGCTGGTGGCCTGTTGTTCCTGTGGTGGGGCCTCCAGTCCACTAGCAGTAGCGGAGGTGGAGGGCTGTTCTTCGGTTTGGCTAATGTCAGGGGCCTGTTGGTGTGCCATAGCCTCCCTCATGGCGTTGGCCAGGTCTGCCAGCTCCCCTGCAATGGTGACCAGGGTGGTGTGGATGTGTTTGAGGTCCTTCTTGATCCCCAAGTAGGAGGGACACTGCAGCCGCTGGGGCACCTGCAACTTGTACATTATCTGGCTCATGGTCTCCTGGGAATGGTGGTATGCTCCCAGGATCCCTGCAAGTGCTTCGTGGAGAGTGGGTTCCCTGTGCCTGTCCTCCCCCTGTCACACAGCAGTCCTCCCAGCTTCCCTGTTGTCCTATACCTCTGTCCCCTGAACCGTGTGCCCACTGCCACTGACCCCGGGTCTCTGACTGTCTTGGGTTTACGTGGTTGCCTGGGCTCCCTGTAGTGGTGGACAAACTGCTGATTGACGTGTCCTGGGGACAGATGGATGGGCCCGCTGGGTGGGTGCTGTGCTGGTGTTTCCTGAGGGGGGAGGCTTTGTGGAGGGTTGTGACTGTCCAGAGGTCTCTGATGGGCCAGGTTTGTCATTGTGATCCAGGCGTGTAAAGCTGCTGTCATCACTGTGGGCCTCTTCTGTGGGGGGGACTGGATGTTGGTGGCACCTCTCCGGTGACGATGAGTGCGGGTCCTGTGGGGATGAAATGCAGTGTTATTGTATCTGCATGTGCCATCTTGTCCATGGGTATGTTTCCCTCTATGGTTGTTCTTAGTAAGGCAGCTTTGGCTTGTGTGAGTTGTGATTCGGTTGGCTAAGTGATGGTCACTAGTGTGCATGCTGTGGTGATGGGTGTCCATGCATTGCTGTTGCATGCAGGGCTTGGTATTGGGATGGGTGGGTTGCGATAGTGAGGTATGTGTGAGGTGGTGGAGTGATGGGGTGAGGGTAGGGGTAGGAGTTTGTGATGGCATGCAGGTAGGGTGGGGGATATAGTAATAAACATTTGACTTACCCGAGTCCAGTCCTCCTGCTACTCCTGCGAGGCCCTCAGGATGCATGATCGCCAAGACTTGCTCCTCCCATGTTGTTAGTTGTGGGGGAGGAGATGGGGTCCAACGCCAGTCCTCTGTATGGCTACCTGGTATCTTGCAACCATGGAATGCACCTTCCCCTGTAGGTCGTTCCACCTCTTCCTGATGTCATCCCTTGTTCTTGGGTGCTGTCCCAAGGCATTGACCCTGTCCACGACTCTCCGCCATAGCTCCATCTTCCTTGCAATAGACGTCTGCTGCACCTGTGATCCGAATAGCTGTGGCTCTACCTGGATGATTCCTCCACCATGACCCTTAGCTCCTCCTCTGAGAACCTGGGGTGTCTTTGTGGTGCCATGGGTGTAGTGTGAGTGGTATGTGTGAGGGTGTGTGGGGTGATGTGTTGGGGTATGTGCTGTGAGGTGCGTTGATGGTGTATGGGTCATGGTGTTCTGTGGCTCAGATTGAGTGGGTGCTCCAGGCTTGTCTCTCTCTCTCTCAGTTGGCAATATTTTTTGTTGTTGTAAGGGATTGTGGGTGTGTGTTTTATATTGGATTGGGGGTGTAGGTGTGGTGTGTGTATGTGTGTCAGGTGTGTGTAGTTTGAATTGTCCAATGTGGTGTAGTTTTGTTTGTGTGTGTGTATTTTGAGTGCAGCGGTGTGTACAGGCAATGGTTTACCGCAGTTAAAATACCACCGCAGTGATTTGTGGGTCCTGATGCTGTGGGCATATATCTCTTGGCGTAACGGTGTAGGTTTTGGTACTGCCAGTTTATCACTGACCTCTGGGCTGGTGGACTTGTGTGGGTGTCTGTATAGTGGCGGATTTCTCTGTGTGGGTCATAATACCCGTAACGGTATACCGCTGCGGTCACAGTATCTTGGCGGCCGTCAGCACAATGGTCGGCGGCATTTACCGCCAGGGGTTGTAATGAGGGCCTATGTGTCAACTTGTGAAAAATGTCAAAGAGGAAAATCCAACAGATCAGCTCCACAAGGGCTTTTAAGACCGTTACCCACAGCTCCTCACCCAGGGCATACTGTTACTATGGATCTTATAGTAGATCTTCCCAATAGTCAGGGTTATAATACTATTTTGGTTTTTGTGGATACTTTCACTAAGATGGCATATTTCATCCCTTTAAAGAATATTCCTTGAGCCTCACAAGTTGCTCAGCTATTTACACAGCATATATAGTATGAGCTCATGGGAGTCCAAAAATTATTTTATCTGACCGAGGGATCCCAATTCATTTGCCACTTTTGGAGAGCTTTCACTAAGCGGTTAGGAACTGAGTCACGTTTTTCTACCAGATATCACCCAGAAACAGATGGGCAAACTGGCAGAGTAAATCAAGAATTAGAACAATACTTGAGACTCTACCTGTTTGATCAGAAGGAGGAATGGTCGGAGTTGGTTTGGGCAGCTGAATTTGCCTATAATAATGCTGTGCATTCCTCCACCGGGTTTACCCCCTTTTATCTAAACCAAGGCAGGTACCTAATGTAATTTTGGGAAAAGTAGACAACATAGTTCCAGCAGTTTAAGATTTTGTAAACAAATTACAAACTAGCCTAGTGAGTGCTAAGAAAAACATAACACAAGCAAAAATGTCATATAAAATTCAGGCAGATAAAAGAAGAAGAGCGAGCCTCATTTTCACAAGAGGTGACAAAGTTTGGTTATCAACAAAACATTTATATCTTAAAGGGAATCATAAGTTTCAACCTTGATTCATTGGTCCATTCAAAGTGGATAAAATGATTAATCCAGTGGCACTTAAACTGCAGTTACCGTCACATTTAAAGATACATCCAGTCTTTCATGTTTCATTGTTAAAGAGCAGTCCTCTAGGTTTACGATCTAACACTCCTCCAATTCAGATTAACTCTGCAGATGAATATGAAGTACATCAGATTTTGGATTCCAAAATAAGAAAGGGCAAGTTGTACTATTTAATTGACTGGAAAGGATGTGGTCCGGAGGAAAGATCTTGGGAACCCCAGAATAATGTGCATGCTTCAAGACTGATAAATAACTTTAGCAAAACTAATCCAGACAAACCTCAACTGGAGAATTGTTCTTTGAGGGGGGGTACTGTCAAGAACCCCCTGATTTGCAATGCTTTGACTCTTGTGAAGAGAGGGAGACGAGCAAAATATTTGCAGTTCAAAATGTATCCACAGTGGTAGAGACGGCATCCTTATTGGAAAGTATTGTGTCGAGTCATAAAACAGTTACTGCATAGAGAGAGGCATCCAAGATGGCCGTCACGTTGTGCCGGCACAAGTTACCGTTCTAGTGTTGCTCTTCCACAATCGAGTTGTTAATAGGCACGCATTGCTTGAGCGCCGCTCACTTCAGCTGGGTTCTGACTGGAGTTCGGAGGCGAAATATGAGAGCGCTTATCCTGAAGTAAAAGTTGTCGTCATAGGCACCATAGTTCACAGGAACCCTGAGGTAAAACTTATCAGCAAAGCCACCGTAGTCCAAAAGAATTAACAAACAATTCAAGTAAGTTTCAGATAATTCTTGACAATGTAAAGTCATCGAAGGTTTCAAGGCGATTCGCAGCGTCTTGGAAGTTCCGCTTGGAATCTTTGTAAACACTTTATATGAACAATTCCAAAATACGTCAGAGAGCATATTTATAACTGTATGTTGACGCTACAGACTTCAAAGTAGTCGTACAGGGTGTCAGAGAGTTGTCTGCTGAGTTTCAAGGAGTGAACATTACAAAAATAACATCAAAGACAACGTAGAAGGTGTTGTTAACTGTTTACTCCAGAGATATTGAAAGGTCCTGGTGATAACGTATCATAAGAAGAATCTCAAACAAAAAGCATTGTAACCTACAAAGGAATTCCAATTTCATAAGTCATATGACAGTATTTAATTCTTTATATATATATATATATATATATATATATATATATATATATATATATAGCAACCACTATTTACAGAACAAAATTAAGGCAAGAATGAACTAATAATACATGCCTACAGACAAAATGGTATTCAACAAGAAAACATCAAATTGACTATTATCTCAATCGAATATCACCTAGTCCTTCATTTAATTTATTCATTATAAATACTAATATATTCCAGTTGAGAGAAAGAGAGAGGCAAATTCCTCAGAAAGTGCAGGTAAAGAATGCGGAGTATAATAGAAGAAAAAACCTAATTAATTGTTGGTAATGTTATAGGTGTAAAGAAAACAATGTGTCCCTAGTAATTGTGATTGTAATTTGTCAGGTGTTGCTTCAATATAAATATAGAAGAGTCTAGCAGACTAAACAACAGAAGAAGCGGACCTCTGAGGCAGTCTCTCTTATCCCATTCTCCTTTCCCCTTCCAGGGTGCTCAAAACGAGGAACTATTTGTTGCAAATAGCTTTGGTTGGGAATTGAGGATTAGTCTTCTGTTCCTGAGGGAATCAAATCAAGGTACTCTGACAATTTGTAAGAACCATGGTCAAGTACCCATATTGTTAGCCCTTAGAGGGGAAACCCCCCCCATGAAAAAATAACAGGAGAAAGTAATGAAGTGTAACCATATACTTAGCCCCCGGAGAGCGTTTTTAGACCTAGCAGGCCTACTACAATGATATTGCAAACAATGCCCTTAAAACAAATCTCCCAACTGTAAAACAAAAGTTCGAGCTATGAGAAAGCTTAACAGACACTTAGTGGTGGGAGGGGTTATTATTTTGGGGTCTCCACTATCCTAGAGTGGCGACCCAGAGATGATGGAGACAGAGCGTTTTGAAGGTAGTTCAATTGCACTAGGACCACCACAGGCTGAGTTAGGAGCAACATTTTTTTGTAAAAGTGAAGCATTATGGGGTGAGTTTTCATGCTGTGAATATTGTATGTTGACTGCAATGCTCAGAACAGTCCCTAGAGAACACCACAATAAAAATACCATTTGTAAGAAACATGGTCATGTAATCATACAGTCAGCCATTAGAGAGCATAACCACATGAAAAAAGAATGGAAGAAAATAATGAAGTGTAACCATATGTAGCCTCTAGAAGACATACGTGGTCATTCCATGTTTGGTGGGCGGTGGTTGCCGCCCGCCAAACTTACGCCGCCACTTGGCCGCTCCGTGGTCAAAAGACCGCGGGGGCCATTCAGACTTTCCCGCTGGGCCGGCGGGCGCCCGCCAAGGGAGCGCCCGCCGGCCCAGCGGGAAAGGCCCTGCAACACAGAAGCCGGCTCCGAATGGAGCCGGCGGTGTTGCAGGGGTGCGACGGGTGCAGTTCACGGCCCTGGCGGGTTTTACCGCCAGGGTCGGAATGACCCCCATAGTACATTACAAACTTTCAAGGCTAACAGGCCTATTGCAATATCACAAACGATGCTAATGAAACATAACTTCTCCCAGCTATAAAACAAAAGTTCCAGCCAAGAGAGAGTTTAATAAGAAAATGAATGTTTGTAGGGGTTATTATTTTGGAGTCCCCACTAAAATAGATGGAGCATATTGTGGTCAATGTTTTGAAGGTGGTCCCATTGTCCTAGGCTCACCACAGGCTGCGTTATGTGCAAAATTGTTTTGTAAAAGTAATGCCAAAGCATTATGGGGCAAGATTATGTGCCACGAATATTTTAGTATGTTGATATGACTATAATGCTTAGAACAGCCCCTAGAGGACACCACAATGAAAATAGCATTTGTAAGAAACATGGACAGGTAACTATATAGTTATCCCCTAGAGGACATAACTACACAAAAAGAAAATGACAGAAAGTAATGCAGCGTAACAATATATTTAGCCCTTGGAGGGCATAGTGCATTACACATTTTCCAGAACAGCAGGCCTTTAACAATGCTATTACAATCAAGGACCTTAAAACGCAAGCTATTCCCAGCTGTAAAACAAAAGTTCCAGCCAGTTCCAGAGGGGTTATTATTTTGGGGTCCCCACTAATGTGGTGTGGGGACCCAGAGATGATATAAAAAAATTGTTTGCCCACGCTGAAGTATATCTGCATTTGTGCAATAATCCATTAAACAGGGGCAGTCTGCAAGGTGTGACAAAATAAGCCTCAAGGCGGGACAAACATAAAGCATTCAACAATGACATCAAGTGATTATTGAAATGCAAGTCCAGGAACAAATTAAAGTGATGGGCATTAGATAGGCATGGTTTGAAGCACACAATACTTTCAACAGGTCAAGGTGTTTGCGCGCTCGACCTAAATCTTTGAACACTGGGATCGTCCATTTACTCTAATCAGATTTGGACTGCTTTGCATTCCTTTTGTCATGCTGATGCTTCATAGTTCTATGGTTTTCCAGTTGAGGAGGCCCTGGCACCCCTTATGTTAGTTTCCATCCTACGGTCTGTGGTATATGTCCCAGTCTGCACACAGGATATAGGCAGCGCACGTTTGTTGTCCTGATCTGTTGACACTTGCTGGAGTGGGCATGCTTGTTCGGGGGTGGGAGGGCAGAAACAATGTTGAAAGCAAGTGGAAAAGAGGGAAGGAGAGATTGGTGAGCCTGTTCTCCCCAGTTCTCAGTAGAGCGGCCCGGCTCAGTCCACACAGTTCCACATCTGTTTGTACTGCAGAAATAACTTGAAAAGGAACCACCACAGACCGGTTTGTGTTCATGGCAGTGTGATCAACATCTCCTGTCTGAAACGTGTGTATAAAACAAACTACTCTGCTTCTTTCGGGTTCCTCAAGGCCAAGGGAGGGAGTGGTCTACAGAGTAGTTGAAGGGCTAGTTCTCCAGTATTTGATCTTTCATAGATTCACATGCTTGAATATTCCCCGTCCTCGAGGTGGGAGTCCCACGGGACCTTATAAAGCAATACATGTTAGTATCATAGACTATTATGGCAGTGCTGGACTTTCTCTCAAACTCTAAAGGACAGAGAAGGCAGACTGTTATTGTGGCTTCAGAAACGTAAGACCAGGAAATATTCTTTATCTGAGAATAATAGTGATAATTCGTCTCAGGCCACAAGCTCAGGTAAGAGTCAGAGGATTGAAGAAAAACATTCTTCAGCACCAGAAGCTAAAGTCAGTAAAAAAAATCCAAACTTACTGACACTGGCAAAGAGAAGTGGTACAGAGATCAGCCTTCAACCTCCAAACAGCTTTTACCTAAGTCTCTGCCCACTACTCATTCTGTGAAGGAAACTGTTCTGAAAAATGCCTCACAATCTGCTCTGTCGACGTTGAAAGTAAAGAAAACGGATTCAGAGTCGACGAAAACGACGATGATCAGGTCATCATCGACGGCATCGTCAACAGTAACGATGACGGTAACTCCTACCTTCACCTCACCAAGTTTTCCGATGATTGTCATTGTCTCCGCTGTCCTCGATGACGATAACAACAGGGAAGGCTATCAAAACCACTTGTTGGAGGTAGGACGACGACCTACGTCAGTGCCTTGTCGACACACACACTGTTGACAGCCCAGGATGAACATGCTCTAACCTTGTCGACGACATCATCGACGAAGAGCTTGTCGATGAGGCCATCATCAACGAAGACCTCATCATCAAAAATTCCGTTGACGACCGCACCGTTGACGGTCTTGTCAACAACGACTCCATTGACGGGCCCGTCAACAACCATTCTGCAAAGAGAAAGTACAACACCACCACAGCACTCATCAGAGAAATCGTCGACGATACCTCATTTTTCCACCTTTTTACAATATGAAAATCCTTTCCACCGTTATCTCTCATACCATTAAAAAGCAGATCATCAGGTAAGTAAAGTCCTGCCTTACCCGCCTATTCACCTCCTGGATGATGATGGTGAAATGATGCTCCGGATAAACGTACAAATCTTCAATCGTTTATTTCGAAGAAGAAAATGTTTATGATAACGGAAATGGGCACAGAGAGCAATGGCCACGCAGGACCTCCCATGCTGCCAAGCCACAAGCACATGGAACACCTTGACAACATGTCTGCAAGATGTCAGTGTGTTCCATGCTACAATGTGATATCGATCACCACATTTCTACCCCTTTTTTTTTAACTAGAAGTTACAAAGAACAAAAACTTCAACAATATATGTTAAAACCAATAGAGAAAAAACAACAACTTACATTTACACGTGTTTATGACACAATAAAATCTTGAAACCTCTTGGGCTTTTGACAAATTTTTGTGCTTACTCTAAGTTTGTGCTTGTCACTAACATCTGGTACAGCAACTTCACTTTTTCTGACCTTCTTGATCGGTTGCGTCATACAAAATTGACTCTGTGTAGGTGGATCTAATGCTATGCAAGAAGTGCTCCACCAAGTTCCATCCGATAATTTGACAGCATTTTTACGTAAATCAACGATTTGGTTAGCATCCTTGAATCTAGATGGACCATTCCTGACTATCACAGGATTTTTAACTACTCTCACCCAGTCACCCACCTACAATTTCACATTTCTGTTACTCATCTGCAACTTTTCATTTCTGTTATTAATTCCTGTTGACCTTTTCATGCCTGCACTGTTGGAATTTTGTTCTGCGACTTGCCATATCTCTTTTAAATTACTACCCTCATGGAACAATTTAATCATCCAAAAAGGACACAACTCATTCAATGCTATTCTTCCCCTCATAAGTTCAAATGGAGTTTTGCCTGTAGCAATATGAGGCGTAGTGCGATAAGACCACACTAAATCCTTGATGGCTCGATCTATCGACAAGTGATTTCTGTATGAAGCTTGAATGCAATCTACCAACACGCGATTGAAGCGCTCTACTATTCCATTGCTCTGTGGATGATAAAGAGGTGTTCTGATGTGTTTAACCCCACATTTGCTTAAAAACTGAAGCATTTCCTTGGAAACAAACTGAACTCCATTATCCATTAAGATCTCTTCCGGAAAACCTTCATGACTAAAAACTTGCTTTAAGCAATTAATTACAGCTTGAGTTGTGGGAAACCTTACCGGCTCTACCTCAACCCACCTCGATAAATGATCTATTATTACAACAAAATATCTCATGTTAGGAGGCAAAATATGATATGGACCAAGAAAGTCAATTCCAAGTTTTTGCCAGGCTCTCGATGGAGAAGGAACAAATATATCAGGTACACCTTCAGTGATTAATACTAGATTACTCGTGCAGCACCTTGTACAGTTCCTAACATGGTCATCAATTTCTTTATCCATTTGGGGCCACCAAAAATCAGATCTCAACTTCCTCTTTGTGATTGTGGCCTCCAAATGACCAGCATAAGCTGTAGCAATGAGATCCCTCCTCAGACATTCTGGTGGTACAAGTTTGTTACCTCTAACTAATTTTTCACCCTCAATGGATAGCTCATCAGATACTTTCCAAACAATTGTAACTCTGATGATAAACTTTTCTCCTTGGGCCAACCCGACTTGACCATGCACATCACCTGACACAATAATTTGTCTTTGAGGAGAGCATCAACCCACTGTCTCTTATTCAAAGGCATGTCATTCTCAGCAACACAAGCAACAAAATATTCCTCAACCTCTGTTTCCCACTCATGCTCATCATTATCTTCTATAGGTAATCTTGACAAACATTCTGCCCTTCTCTTTTTACCACCAGGGATGTATTCAACTGAAAAAGTAAATTCCAAAAGCTTAGCTGAAAACCTTGCAATGCGGGCTGTTGAGCGTTTCACTTTTTTACGTGACAACATTTCTACTAGGGGTCGATGATCAGTCTTTAAAACAAAAAGCCTACCCCACATATATTGCTTAAACTTTTCAATACTCCATACATACGCCAAAAATTCCTTTTCAATTACAGAGTATTTACGTTCAACTTGTCATAAAGACCTTGATGCAAACCCTACTGTAGTTTCATTTCCATTATCTGACAACTGAGATATGACAGCTCCTAACCCATATTCACATGCATCAACTGTTACAATAGTACTCTTTCCTTCTGAGAATGGTTGCAAAGCTGGTACATTAACAATTTCATGCTTAATTTGTTCAAACATCCTATTACATTCACCTGTCCATTGAAATGTTGGATTTTTTAACACTGCTCTAAAATACTCAGTGTTTTTTGCAAAATGTCTTAAAAACTTAGCATAAAATTCACATAAGCCAAGAAAAGATAATAACTGATCTCTAGATCTAGGTGCTGGAGCTTCTAAAATACTTTTTACCAAACTTGGTTTGGGTGTGATGCCATCTTTTGATCATACATGACCTAGATACTTAGGGCCAGATGTAGCAAAAATTTAGCATGGTGCAAACTCCGAAAATCGCAGTTTGCGCCATGCAAAATGCCATTTGCGATGCTCATTCACAATTTGTGAGTCGGTACCGACTCGCAAATTGTGAATGCAACTCGCAAATAGGAAGGGGTGTCCCCTTCCTATTTGCGACTCGCATCGCTATGCTAAATTGCTTTGTGACCGCGAATGCGGTCGCCAAGCAATTTGCAGTTACCACCAGTGTCACACTGGTGGTAACCCATTCGCAAAACTTCCCGTTTGTGTATGTTGCCAAAAAGGGTTTTTCAGAGCAGGCAGTGGTCCAATGTGCCTACTCTGAAAAACCGAAACCAAATGGTTTTGTTATTTTTTTTATTTTGCAACTCGTTTTCCTTTAAGGAAAATGGGCTGCAAATTTTTTAAAAAACTGCTTTATTTAAAAAGCAGTCACAGACATAGAGGTCTGCTGACTTCAGCAGGCCAACATCCCTGTGAGTGCAGGGACTCGATATGGGGTCACAAAATGCGACCCACCTCTTTAATATTAATGAGGTGGGTCTTTGCGACCCCATAGCGACTCGCAGTCGGTGTCTGAGACACCGTACTGCATCCGATTTTGCAAATCGGAAATTGCGAGTCGCACCGACTCGCAATTTCAGATTCGCAAAATCGGAAAATGCTACATCTGGCCCTTAATTTCTCTAGTTTTGAAAACACATTTATCTTTTCTTAATGTCACACCTCTGCCTTCCAATGTACTCAATACATCTTCTAAAACGTGTTCATGTGTTGATTCATCATTAGAAAAGACCAGGATATCATCCTGAAAGACCACCACATTGGGATTATCAAGGAACATGTCAGACTTCAATCTCTGGGAAGCTGCGGTGGCTGAGGCTAAACTAAAAGGTAACCCATAAAATTGAAAATTGCCATCAGGAGTAATAAAGGCAGTTAGATGTCTTGAATCTACGTCAAATTCCACCTGATGATATGCAGACCTTAAGTCTAGCTTTGTAAACCAACTGGAAGAACACATTTATGTAATTAAATCATCAATTCTTGGTAGTGGAAAACTGTCTACCCAAATTGCATCATTTAAAGTTCTTAAGTCTACACACATCCTTAGATCTCCTGTCTTTTTCTTGGCCAAAACTATGGGAGAC
This sequence comes from Pleurodeles waltl, assembly GCF_031143425.1. Taxonomy (NCBI): domain Eukaryota; kingdom Metazoa; phylum Chordata; class Amphibia; order Caudata; family Salamandridae; genus Pleurodeles; species Pleurodeles waltl. The sequence goes on from NC_090436.1 coordinate 779,729,233, forward strand.
AACCACAGAGTCGCCTCCGCTTTTTCAATTATACCTTGCTCACACATATCTCTCAAAAGTTTAGACAAATCCGTTCTTACACTTAAGGGTACATTCCCCAACTTGTGCTGGACTGGAATAGCACCCTGTTTCAGTTTTATTATGTGAGTATAGTCAGTGATCTTTCCTAACCGCTCTTGGAATAATTTCTTAAATTTCTGTTGCCAATCACTTACATGACTAGAAATAGTTTTAACTGTACCAAACTACCCTTTTCTATAACAACAGGTTTGTATTGTTCAGGTTTGATGGTCAGGTTAAATTCTGCCTGATGAAGTAGTCCTAAGACATTGATCCCTTTCTTAGCAACATAGATATTCCCACGCACAGTCTCATCTGAAATGGTAATTGAAGCCAAAAAATAACCAATCAGATCAATCTTGCTCCCTTCAAAAGCAACAGTAAAGACATCGGGGGATGAAGAATCTCAGAGGCCCAATTTTCTTTACATTTTTCTTGAGACATTATAGTTATGCGAGCCCCTGTATCTACTAAAAGTTTAATTTTTATCCCTTTGATTGTTACATCAATATCTGGATCAACAACAATCTTGTTTGGCAAAGTAGAAGTATCCCTGACCACTAGTATATACTCATTCATTTGTTCTTCAGAAATACTCTGTGTCATCACTCAACACACAACAAACATTGCTCTTTCTGGTACTTCTACAAACTCTTGCAAAATGTCCTATTTTGTTACAGTTTCTACATTGTTGATTTGTCGCTGGACAGTTCTTGTAAGAAGAAACATGTGCCGAAGAACCACACCTGTAACAGATAGGTCCCTGATTATACTTGCTTCTGAAGTTAACGTTGTCCTGTTTTTTCTCAGTACGCTCTTGTTTTTTATTGTTACCACTTTGTGCACTTCTGACAGTTCCTGATATATTTGTATTGGACAATGATACCTCTAATTGTTTGGCATCTTCCATTGAACATTCAATACTTTTAGCAATATCAATGGCTTTATTCAGCGATAGGTCCTTACACGTCAGCAGTTTCTCTTGAATTCTCTTTGAATGACACCTAGCAACTAGTTAATCTCTAATAAGTTGAGAAGTGAAGTTCTCAAATTCACATTAAGCCACAAGAACCTTTAATGCTGTAATAAAAGTATCAATGTTCTCACTTGGACTTTGTGACTGAGTAAAAAATTTGTAACGATGTACTACAATGTTCTTTGTTTTGATGAAATATTTCTCCAGTTGAGCGATAGCCATTTCAAATTCATCTAGTTCTTCTCCTTCACCCAATTTATAAGCAGGGAGATGATCAAATATGTTCTGACCCTCAACTCCCAAATGATAATACATTAAACTTTTTTTTCTTTCCGGTCTGAATTTATGTCCACCAATAGCACCTAAATTGTGCCTTAAAAGATCGTAGCCATAGTTTCCATTCAAGGGGTGGATCCCCTGGACCTTGTAAGAAAGGTGCTGGAGGTACTATATTTTGCATTCTTGTGAAGAAAAAAAATGAAAGAAAAAAAAATATATATATAAATAAATGACTTAAATATATCAAAACAGCAAGGAAAATAAGAAACAATAAGAAGAAACTAAAATATTATCAATATTAAATAGAACTGCTTTCAACAAGTAATAGACCAAACTTTTCCTTGCACGTAAAAACAAAAATTGCCATAAACATTTATGAATGTTTAAAACACAGTCCCAATTCAAAATAGCTGCAGTTACATTTTTTTTAAAATCTTAAGTCCTTCCTTTGTTTCGTGGCGCTTTGTGACAGGAAAGAGAAAAAAAAACAAAGCGATCACAGTAGGCGCAATCGGTTGCACACAATGTCTCAGTAGTTGAGTGTTCAAAGAATTAGTGCTGGAAATTGCTTGTAGTTATTGTAGTTCACATTTGTCGTTTTACCAACACGCTCTAATTCAGTCAGCGCTTGTGAAATCCAGCGCGTGCTGCTTAACTGACTTTTAGCCGACGCCTTTTCAGTCGGCAATAGCACACTGCTGGCACTTTCCCACCGACGTTTTTTTTTTTCCTTCTTTTCCCCTCTGTGCCCCTCAAATGGCCGGTGAAAATATACATGTTATAGAAAATATACGTGTCCGTGTAAGGTGGCAGGCAAATACGTAGAAAACAACCAGCATTCAATATCCTCACCGCTGCTGTTTCATCCTCATCGGCATGGAAATGATGCTCTGGATAAATGTACAAATCTTCAATTGTTTATTTTGAAGAAGTAAACGTATATGATAACGGAAAGGGGCACAGAGAGCAACGGCCACGCAGAACCTCTCACGCTGCCAAGCCACGAGCACATGGAACACTGTGACATCATGTATGCATGATGTCAGTGTGTTCCATGCTACAATGTAATATCGATCACCACAGATGGCAACTCTGATAATGACAGACCTTTTGGCACAGCTAGTAGCCCATCACAGCTGAGGGTGAAATGTCAAGACTTTGATGATGACGACAATATGCAGTACCAGGGTTATTATGGTTCAGCTAACCAAACACAACAAATACAAAAAGAGCATACTGAATTTCCACAAGAACAATCTCTTCCGATGCCAGCATCTCTTATAACAAATCTTCAGAGTATGCTTCGTTACTATTACCAGAGATTCGCATCTTCGCTCCCTCAGACACTTCTAACGCAAGTTCCACCGCTACTGCAACTCTTTCAAACACCTGTTCCATTGCCAAGGTCCACTCCATTGGTTTTCACAGCAACTACCTCAGTGCAGGCCTCTGCTTCTAACTTCACGGAGCCGATAGTGGAACATTTTCCCTCAACAGATGATGACACAGAAGATGGCGAAATCAGAGAAAGAATATCTGATCAGGACGAGGGGATGACTACCTTGTTCCTTCTCCCTCTCCACCACAGGCAACACCAGTCGATTCTCCACCCGTGGATATTGAGGGCTTCCACAATTTGATGGACCGTGCAGCTCAAGGATTTGAGCTGCCACTCTTAACGAAAGAAACAGACTGTTTTCTTTATGACTTTAAAGAACAAGCAAGGAAGTTTGTAAGGGCCATATCTACAGTTGATTTTATCTGGCAGGAGGGTCTAAAGGCCATGAAGAACCCAGCCAATGCAACCCTTCTCATTCCGCACCTGGAGAAAAAATATAAGGCCCCAGACAAGTTACCATCTTCCCTCATAGGTGAGCCAAAACTGGATTTGGTAGTGTAAAGTTGGAAGTGAGGCTCAAAAAACCCTTCTACGCCGATTACATTGCCTTCGGACAAGGATGATCATAGACTGGACAGCATCGTAAAAAGATTTTCCACAATGGCAGCCACTACATTTAAGCAGCAAATTTGCTGGCCACTCTAGCCTGCTATGATCGCCAAATGTGGTCGGATATAGCACCATACATCGACTTGCTACCCGCTAAAGCAGAAGCACATAAGATCTTGCAGGAGGGGGAGCGGGTCTCAGCTGAGATGATTGTCTTCGCCATAGACATCTCCACTACAGGTTTTAGACAATTGGCAGGATCTGCAGTGTTGAGAAGGCAGGGATGGTTAAAATCCACATTCTTTTGCCCGGAGGCCCAGACAAGAATCCTAGATATGCCATTCGATAGGGAGCCTGTGTTTGGCAAACATATAGATGATGCTTTACAGTAAATAAAAGCAGATACTGACTCCCTAGGCACCCTGCAATTCCTTAAACATCTCTTTCAGGGAGCTAGAGGAAGGGGCAAATATTCATTTCGAGCAGGCTACCAACAATACAAGCAGTACCAATCTCCATAGTACCACCAACAATACAACAGCAGCAGTACAGACAACCTCCAACTGCAGCATATAAACAACCTCCCAGAGGAACGTTACCTGCAAAGGGCAGAGACAATAGAAAATTATGACCTCCAATACATGCCAAGCGCCTCCCCACAGTATCGGATTGGAGGACGCATTATACATCATCTCCAACAATGGTCCAGGACCTGACAGGTGAGTTTTGGACGTAATCTTGGGAGACACTCACTAGAATTTCTTCAGAAACCCCCAAACACCCCACCTCTGGCCCACTACTGATTAAAACAACTTTTAAAGTAATTATCCAGCATGAGAAAGAAAGGGGCGATAGAGACCGTTCCAAAACATCAGAGAGGAATAGGATTCTATTCGTGCTTCTTTCTTGTCAGGAAGCCCTCGGGAAAATGGCGTCCAATACTCGACCTACGGAAGTTAAACAGTTTTCTAAAGAAGCAAACTTTTCGTATGGTGACGCTACAGGACATATGACAACTCCTGAACCACAGAGACTACATGGCGTCATTAGATCTACATGACACATATTTTCATGTGCCAATATACACGGCTCATCGCAGATTCCTATGTTTCCAGATAGCAGGAATATACTTTCAGTTCCGAGTACTGCCTTTCGGGCTAAAATCTGCCCCCAGAATTTTCACATAGATGTTGGCCCCGGTGGCGGCTCATCTCGGGGAACAGGGGATCCAATAGGGATCCCGTACTTGGACGATTGGCTGATAAAAGCCCTTACTTCAAAACAGACAACAGAGGCAACAGCTACCTGCCTTGCGCTATTCAACACACTGGGCCTCACAACAAATTATTAAAAGTCGCAGCTGAAACCAACAAAAAGATTGACTTAGGAGACATTCTAGACACAGTACAGGAAAAACCTTTCCCTCTGAATTCAGGCAAAAATGTTCCAACTTGCAGCCAAACTTTCCAAAAGAAAGTCAGTTTCTGTCTGAATATACAAATCATTTATGGGAATGATTTCCTCATGCATTCCCTTGGTCCAAAATTGTCGCTTCTGCATGAGGCCCCTCCAACAACAACTCGACAAGCAATGGATCCAAACACAGGGCTGGTTCTACAACACTATTCACATTAGCCCAACAATGAAATCGGAGATATTATGGTGGGCACAACCCCTCAACCTAACGGAGGGTTTCAGATTCTTACAAATGATACCAAGTTTCTGAATAACAACTGATGAGTCAGTAGAAGGTTGGGGAGCACCCCTCCACAATCTCAGGATCAGTGGAAAATGGTCTAAATAAGAGAGAAAACTCCATATCAACCAACTGGAACTCAGGGCTAGTGCCTTAGCATTGAAGGCCTTTCTTGCAAACATCACAGGCTCGTCGGTCCTCATTCGAACAGACAATACAGCCAGTATGTTCTATCTGAAAAAACAGGGAGGAACACGTTCCCAGACGTTATCGACTCAAGCTCAAGACATCCGGAACTGGGCGCTTCAACACCGCATATTCTTAAAAGCAGAGCATGTACCAGGAGTACACAATATCCTTGCCGATTCATTAAGCAGAATCACCATTCAGTACCACAAATGGGGATTAAATCAATGCAGGACTAAGGAGCTGTTCCAGCGATGGGGAAACCGAAGCTCGACTTGTTTGCAATAAAGGAGAACAAGAAATGCCTGTACTTTGCAAGCTGACATCCCCAAGAGGGATCATGGGGGAATGTATTTTCAATGCAATGGTCAAGAGTACAGGCCTATGCCTTACCGCCGATTCCATTGATCCCAAGGGTAATAAACAAAATGAAAAAAGAACCTTGCAGACTCCTTCTAATAGTGCTCAGATGGCCCAGGCAGTACTGGTTCACCGAACTCCTCTTCCTCTCAGAGCAACCTTACTGGCAACTCAGGGTGACGACGGACCAGCTGACAATGAACAGGGGCCAGATACTGCATCTGGACCCAGCATCGCTTCACTCATCAGCCTGGATCCTGAATACAATGAGTTTGCATCGCTAGTCATTCCACCGGACTGCAGAGAAATACTGTCACAGGCAAGAGCTGAGTCAACAAACAAAACTTATAAGCTCAAGTGGAAGCGATTCTGCCTTTGGTGCAAGTCCTCGAACATCCATCTGCTCAAATCACCGCCAGAACAGATTCTTCTGTACTTACTCCACCTGGCAAGGTCTAAACTTTTGCATTCTTCCATAAAAATACACCTGGCTACAATTGCGCGCTTTAGACACACCAATAACGCACCATCTTTGAGCTCTTCTTGAATAGTCAAACAGTTCATCAAGGGTCTCTTCAGGGCTTTTTCACCAGTTAAGAAATCCCCGCCAGTGTGGTAACTGAACGTAGTTCTGGGGCAGCTAATGAAAACACCATTCGAGCCGATACACAGATCGGAACTAAAGTATCTTACCTGCAAAACAGCAATTCTTTTGGCTCTTACTTCTGCAAAGAGGGTGAGCGATATACAGGCTTTCACCATCAAGCATCCTTTTCTGCAGTTCACTGCAGACAGTGTTGTCCTCAGGACAAAGCCTAAATTTATTTCAAAAGTGCCATCGGATTTCCATTTGAATGAACCAGTTGTTCTCAGAACGTTTTTTACAAATACACAAACACCTGCAGAAAGGTCTCTTCGCTTACTAAATGTAAAAAGGTGTCTCAAATTCTGTTTACACAGAACTCATCATATTAGAAGGTCAGACCAGTTGTTCCTGGCATACGGAGGTATCAGGAAAAGTCTCTCAGTAACTAAGTAGACTATGGCAAGATGGATTCTGGCCACTATTCAGGACTGTCATGCACAGGCCGGTAAAAAATGACAAGGTTCAGTAATGACCCATTCGATGAGAGCAATGGCCACTTCTACAGCCCTCTTTGCTGGAGTTCCAATCCAGCATATCTACCTGGGCAGCAACTTTGTCCAGTAGGCACACATTTACAAGACATTATTGCCTAGAAGAGACCCGTAAGACAGATACAGCTGTGGGACAGGCAGTGTTGCGACACCTCTTTCATTAAGGTGAACCTCTTTTCTTGTTCTCCCACCATCCGCTAATTCTGTTTCTCAAAAGCTATGGTATTTTTATGTTTAATATATTGCTTGCTACTCTGATTCAAGCATGTGAATCTATGAAAGATGCTACAGGTTGGGGGCTCACTAGTGCTTGAAAATCTGAGGGAAACAGCCTCTGTTGGGAGTTTTCTAAAGGGTGCTGTAGTATGATTGGTCCATAGGTCAAGTTTAGTTTTTTTTTAAAAGGAAGTAGATAGGCTATTAAACTGAATGTGCATTGCCGTTATAGCCTTAGATACTAACATGTATTGCTTTATAAGGTTACCGTGAGACTCTTACCGCGACGAGTGGGAATATTCAAGCATGTGAATCTATGAAAGATACCGATACTGGAGAACTACAGGTACAGGTAAGTAACTCATTTACTTTCAAAGCCAGTCTCTCAGAGGTGGGGAGTCAGCAAGTCTTTAATCTTGCTGGAAGAGTTGTGGGTCTGCAAGTGACATGGGCACCTGCTGAGAAAGGTGGGAAGCGTCTGACTGTCAGGCACATCTGCATTTTGTGCTTTGAGACTGGGACCTGAACTGAAGACCAAAAGACGGATGGAAGCCAGCCTCCAGCCCCGAGCCAGCCCTCAGGAACCTTGCTGAACGGAACTGAATGTCCCAGAGCTGCTGCTGCAACAAGCGTCTGGCTGAAGTAGTGCACTAATGAGCGCCTGTTCCTCATGCTTAAGCCTAACAGGCCACTGACATTATCAGGTAAAACTGTTGCCTCACCCTAATGCTGTGAACGTTCCCATGGATGTGGGATATGTGCTTAACAATAAACCCATTTGAAGAGAGCTGCCTAGTAAAGGAAATACAGACTGAATTGTGGGTCACTGTTACCAGGGAAGCTGCTCATCTGCACCTATAGTGAGTTTGCACTTGTGCTTCAATCTGGTCCACTGATTTCTGTGCAGATATCCCTCTTAGCATGCAACCCTTGTGATGTTTAACAATTCTATATTAATTTATTTTAGTAGGAGTAAAATACTACTTTGTTTTTACTGAAAGGAAAACACTGGGCTGAACAAATAATTATTTGTTAATTTGACTGGGCTCTGAGTTTCCACCCCCTCGAAACTGAATACTGGCCACGAACTGGGTGATACGTGTAGAAGACCTAACTAGAAAGAAAATACACATAGAGTCTGAGAAACAGTGGAAAGGCAATAGGAACGTGCACGCTACCATAAATGATAGTTTGTATGCTTGAGATATCATCTGTCTTTAACTAATGAGAAATTAGAATAAGACAAGGATCTTGAGAGACAACCTGCTGCTCTGTTGGGAAAAGAGCACTACATGCAGGAGGCACTAATCCAAAGAACTCACCGGCAATAATAACTAGGATTGAACACAAACACCAAAGCAAACACAGGGCATGGATAAAAAAGAACACAAATAGGAAATACAGTCTAGGAAAGGCAGGACTGGATCCTAACCATCATGGGTCCGGGAAAGCAAGACAGAATAGAGAAAAAGCAGGTAGTCCAACCTAACGAACAAACTAGGTAAATTAGTTAGAAATGTTAAACGTGGATAGCCAAACATGAGGACTTAGGATTGATAGTATGCACAGATAAGGGACTCTGAAACACAGAGCAAGGAATATGATCAAGAACAGGATTGACTGTATGCAGACAGCAAACCGGACACTGAGATGCAGGACAAGGAATCTGCATTTAAAGAGCAGGACTGGAAGTATACAGACTGCCGTAGACTAGAGAAGATTGAAGGCACGAGATGGAAAGCAGGATACCAGGAATGGAGAGTGGGATGGAACTGGGATGCTGGAATGACCAGAAAGCATGCATGTATGTGCTAACGAATGCACTGGGTATCACAAGCCATGCTGAGACACAGGGCTGCAATGTGATTGTGTCAATGTTTGAGGACTGGCTGGACAATAATGCATTGGGATAATGAAATGGAGGTCAGGCCTGGAGTGAGATGTGGAGCAAAGTATGTAATGTGCCAGAGTTGTCGTAATCCAGCCGAAGGCAGGGCCCCACAGGGCCGTTGTCAGTGCCACCTGGTTTCAGAATGGAAGAATCCTTACTGTTGATGGAACGTGGCGTTGCGGTTCCCAGTATGCATATGGCAAATAGCTCATCTGAGATTATCAAATATGGCAGATATCATGAAACTAAAAACCTTCCGGGAGAGCCTAAAGGGCTTTCTCCTTGCAACACAGCCCTATCAAAACTGAGCTGCGATTTCTCTACTCCAATAACTTCTCCACCTGTTTACAACTGGCTAAAAAAAGCTCCCCTGCCTGGGCGTCTAACGTCCACATATCCCCTATGCTAAATCATTAGCTTCACCATTAACCTAAGTGTATCAGTGCTGCCACTCATTGTTAGACTTAAAAATCCAACCTCACAGCTGCATCTGGTCACACATCATAAACTTATAAACATCAACTCCAGTCATTAGATCTTGTTTCAAGGACTTCATTTTCCCCACACTGACAGCACCAGCCCAATGCCCGCTGAAGTTTCCAACGCATCACTGATTCCCCTCAAGGTTCTCTGCATGCGGTTCGACCCTCAAGAAGCCAAGAAATTCGACCCCATTATTCCGATTCTGAGTGAACCAAATGGCTACTCTTGAAGCCAGAATCAACTTCAAACTCGCCTGCGTAATTTGGAAAGCCATTTACACGTATCTACCTTCCTACTAAACTCTACATCTTAGGAGGTTCCCAGGACCCCAAAATCAAGCGACAACTCTTACCATTTCACTCAGTTACTATCCTTTTTAATCCCTTTCTGGAAAGAAACCACTTTTTCACACTTTCCCTTGCTTCAGATGTGTAACAATCTCTTGTTACTGTTTCTGTGCATGTAAAGTATAAAATGCCCTACTGCCAGCATGGCTAAGTCTGCAGAACCCTCGGACAACAAGCATTGGCAAAACCAATAGGTCTCGCCTACGCAAGAACTATTGGCTTTGCCAATGTGCTCTAGCCATGTTCAGCATGGCTAAAAGTTAGTGGTTTAGAGGAGAGTGGCGTGGAGTGTCATAGAGTGGATTGGCAAAGGGAGTATTGTAGAGTGGAGTGCCATAGAGTGTTGTGTATTGGAGTGGCATAGAGTGGAGACACGCAGAGCAGAGTGGACTGGTGTAGAGTTTTACAGAGTACAGTGGCTTAGAGTGCAGCAGCATAAAATCCAACAGCGTACAATGCAGTGTTGTAGATTAGAGTGTTGCATAGTAGAGTGCAGTGGCGTAGATTACAGTGGCATATAGTGGTGTGGAGTGGAGTAGAGTGCAGTGGTGCAGAGTAGAGTGGCACAGAGTGTAGTCACAGAGTGGTGCAGCGTAGAGTGGTGCAGAGTAAAATGTAGTGCCGTAAAGTGTAGTGGTGGAGAGTGGATTGCTGCAGTGTGCAGTGCATAGATGGGAGTGATGCAGAGTAGAGTGTACTGGCATAGAATGCAGTAGTGCAGAGTAGAGAGGCAGTGCATTGGTATTGAGCACAGTGGTGTAGAGTGCGGTGGCATGGAGTGCAGTGGTGTGGAATGGTGTAGAGTACAGTGCACTGGCATAGAGTGTTGCATATTATAGTGTCATACAATGCATAGAATTCAGCAGTGTACAATGCAGCTTCATAGAATGTAGTGGCTTAGATTAGAGTGGTACATAGAGTGCAGAGTGTGGTGATGCCAAGTACAGTGGCACAGAGTGGTGTACAGTGCAGTGGCAGAGAGTGCAGTGACGTAGAGTGGTGCAGAGTGGAGTGGTATAGAGTGCAGTGGCATGGTGTTGAGTGATTCATAGTGCAGTGTAATATAGAGCATTGTCAGAGAGTGCAGTAGCGCATAATAGAATGGCATAGAGTTCAGTGGCAGAAAGTCCAGTGTTGCAGAGTAAAGTGCCATAGAGTGCAGTAGTGTAGAGTGCATTGGCATAGAGTGACTTCACTCACAGTAGAGCAATGACAGAGTGCAGTGGCGTGGAGTGCACTGGCATAGAATGGAGTGGTGCAGGGTGGAGTAGAGTGGCATAGAGTAAATAGTTTCAGAGCAGAGTGAAGTGGCGCAGATTGCAGTGGTGCGGGGTAGAGTACAGTGGCGTAGAGTGTAATGACAGAGTGTACTAGCATAGAGTGGCATATATTTGATTGGTGTAGAGTACAGGGGTGTAGAGTTGAGTGTTACAGAGTAAAGTGCATTGACGTAGCTTGTATTGGCATAGAGTGCAGTGGCGTGGAGTGCAGTGTTGCAGAGTGGTGTAGAGTGAAGTTGTGCAGAGTAGATTGAAGTGGCCTAGAATGGAGTGGTGAAGAGTAGAGTGGCATAGTGTAGAGTAGAGAGGCGTAGAGTGAAGTGGCGTAGGATGCAGTGGTGTAGAGTAGCATGATGCAGGGAAGAGAGAGTGGAGTGGTGTAAAGTGGAGTTGTGCAGAGTACAATGCAGTGGCATGGAGTGGTGGGGAGTAGAGTGGAGTGGCATGGCTTAGAGTGCAGTATGGATTGTGCAGTAGCACACTGCCATTACAGACCACACGTTTTCAATTGAATGGCCATATGCACAGGTATAGAGTTTTACTAATAAAACTATACAGCGCACAAAGGATAGGGTGTGGAAATGGCATCACCTAGTGTATTGATTTGTTTTGATCATATTAATACATCTTTCAGGATGAATAAAAACTGCGCTTCATTTGTGCGTTCATAAATCTGGTATATTTAGAAATACTTGCAGAGTTCATTTAAATGTTGTGTGTTAGAACAAAAAACTTTTCCTACCTCCAGTATCCAGCAAGAATATCACATAAATCCTTTAATTTTCAAGTTCGAGGAAGAAAAGTAAACTCCAAGCTCCTTCGTAAACACCAAGCTCCCTCCGAAGACAGAGCCTGACATTTTTAAATGCACAGCAAATGCGAAAAGATAAGAACAGGATTTACAGGCCTATTTCCCGAAAATAGCACCTGTGGAAGAATACAAGGGGAGGTAGTGTGACAAGCCTTTGCTCCTTGGGAGGGACAAACTCATCCTGGACAGCCTAAAACAAATAAAACAAGCAAATAGAAAGCCAGAAGATGTGAGTTACAAACCACAAAGTCAATGGCAGGCAAAGAACGGAATGCATTTCCAGGAATCATTTAAAGCATTTGTTGTGTTTGCAATCGATAATCTACTTCAAATACTTCGGAGCACTATTACCATGTAGCATGTCCACAGATGATGTGTACCATGATACACACTTTTTTTTAGTGTGTCACAACATCAAACTCAATTTGAAATATAAATGATTTTCAAAAGTAAAATCTTTATTCATTAACAACACCTGCACAATTTACTTCAGAGAAAAGGCATTTTTCCTCTGAAGAAGGAATTGCACCAGAGAGCTCATGGAACGTGGTGATCCTAAGGAAAGGTCCTCCTTCTACCCCACTCTTCAATGAAAGGCTGCTGAAATTCATGATCATTCTACAGATTATAGCATTTCAGACACCACATTAAACCTTTCCTGTGAACTCCTGGCACATACAAAAATATATATGTTGCCTGCATAGAGGCTGAGAGCCAGCCTTCTCTGACATAAAAAAAATACACCCACGTAGCATAAATAAATACAGTGAACTACGTGCATCTGTCAGAACCCCCAAAATGATGGTGAAAGATGGAAACCAGCACTGCAATTATCCTGCTAACATTTGTCATACAAATGCAACAACATTCCTCCCAGATGAGTCACTTCGATTCGCAATTACCTGAAATAATTGTTTGCCAACTCTACATTCTCGCAGATGAATGAAGCCTTAGCCTTTAACAGGAGGGAAGAGTAATGTGGAACAAATTGCTAAACTGATTTCTAAATAAGAGGTTAAGCCATTTCTGCAGTTAGAGAGAGAGTCTGCAGCAGAGAGAAAAAAGTGTTCAGCTACATACAGCTGAGTCATTGAGTAAATAATAAGGCAAATGAAGATAGGTGTTGTTAGATCTGCCATCCTTGGCGTGGTCTCCCCTGTCTTTTTTGCCTCTACTTCCCATGTTTTGTCTGTGTGCTGGACTCGGTTTTTGCTGTTTTTGGTACTCTGGGCACTTTACCACTGCTGACCAGTGCTAAAGTGCAAGTGCTCCCTGTGTAAATTGTATGTGTAACTGGCTTTTCCATGATTGGCATAGTTGGTTTACTAATAAGTTCCTTGTAAAGTGCACTGCAAGTGCCCATTGGCAGTAAATCAAATGCTACTAGTGGACCTGCAGCACTGATTGTGCCACCCACATGAGTAGCCCTGTAAACATGGCTCAGACCTACCACTGTAGTGTCTGCGTGTGCAGGTTTAAACTGCCAATTTGACCTGCCAAGTGTATCCACTTGCAAGGCCCAAACCTTCCCGTTTTATACATGCAAGGCACCCCTAAGGTAGGCCCTAGGTAGCCCCATGGGCAGGGTGCAGTGTATGTTAAAGGTGGAAAATGTACTGATGTGTTTTACATGTCCTACCATTGAAATTCTGCCAAAGTCAGTTTTCACTGTTGCAAGGCCTATTTCTCTAATAAGTTAACATGGGGACAGCCTTTAAATAACTTTTAAGTGTGGTTTCCCATTGATAGCAGATAGAGATTTGGAGTGTGGGGTCTCTGAACTCACAATATAAAAATACATCTTTTGGTAAAGTTGTTTTTTAAATTGTCAGTTTGAAAATGCCACTTTTAGAAAGTGGGCATTTTCTTGCCTCAACCAGTCTGTGACCCTGCCTGCTTGTGCATTCCCTGCTTGGGTCAGACTGACAGTTGGGCTGTTTGTGAATACCTTCTCGACAGTGACACAAAGGGATCTGGGATGTAGCCTGAATATCCTAATGGGCCATCTGGGCTGGGTGGAGGGAGGAGTGGTCACTTACACCTGAATAGGCTGTGCCTGCCCTCACACAATGCAGTCTCCAACCTCCTGTTGTGTGTCTGGGGCCAAGCCTGGGCAACGCAGGATCTTGTGAACAGCAGAGACTTTCCTTGAAGTTTGCCTACTTCAAAGGCAAAAAGAGTTATAAGTAATGGACCCAAAACCCCAGATTTTCAGATTACTTCTGTAATCAAGAGGAACCTCTGCCAAGGAGAAGAGCTGGAGGAGGAGTACTGCCCCTTTGCCTGTGACTGTGCTTTGCTGGGTTGGCCTGCTGTTGTTGCTTTTGCCTGAAAGAGGACAAAGACTGGACTTTGTGGTATATTCCTGCTTGTGAATAATCTCCAAGGGCTTGCATTGAGCTTGCCTCCTGTTTTGAAATCTCCGGGTCATCAAAGACTTCCTCTACCAGCACCAGGACTCTCTGCTGAGATTCCTGCCCTGTCAAGTGGTGTCCTATCCAGTCCCTCGGCTCTTAAAAGGTGAAGCTGGTAGAACAAGGACTGAAATCCATGCATAGGAAGCCATGCAGGGAAAATTTTGATGCACTACCTGCAACGCGGCTGTAAAAACGACACACCACCTGCCTCATGGCTGAAATCGATGCACCACCTGCATTGCAGCTGGGAAATCAACCCATCACCTGCATTGCAGCTGGAGAAACAACGCAATACCCGCTTGAAAATGATGCAAACCCCTCACAGCGCGTTTTTTCCATCACTGTGAGGCCGGATTTCACATGCATTGTCGCTGGGTGTCAAAGTCATTGTGAACCTGCATTGATCTGAGGTTCCCCATCTGGAAATCGACGCATCGCTCTCTTGCGGGAGAAAAAACGATGCATCGCCTACCTGACTGGAGAAGAAACGACACACGGCCTCACTTACGAGTAAGAAGTCGAAGCATCCCTGACTTTTCCGACGCACGCTCACCTGTGCGGCTTTATTTTTTACGCAAATCGGGTACTTTGTGTATCAACGCTTCCATTGTTTTCTAAGAAGGAAGACTCCTTTTACTTTGAACATTCATAACTTTACTTGTGTATGTTGGATTTTTGTCATTTTGGTCTTGTTTGGTTTATATAAATATTGCCTATATTTCTAAACTGGTGTAGTGTCAATTTTGTAGTGTTTTCACTGTATTACTGTGTGTTTGGTACAAATACTTTACACATTGCCTTTGAGATAAGCCTGACTGCTTGTGCCAAGCTACCAAGGGGGTGAGCAGGGGTTATCTAAGTGTGTATCTCCATTGCCCTGACCAACTTGAGGGTCCCTGCCTGGACAGAGTGCAAACTGACTCCCAACCAGAGACCCCATTTCAAACAGGTGTCATAAGTAATCACGTAAATTAGTATCTGCTCCCACAGAAACTAAAGGTCTCCTATGACATACCTACAGTTTTTGAAGAGGCTGTTACTTAAAGAGTCATACTGAGAATGCATAAAGAGTTGGGCTAGGATTTTTGGAAGGGAGCTAGAACAACAGAAATTGGAACACAGGTAGGCAGACACATATACATCAGAGAAACACCACCTAAAATATTATGCAATTAAGTTGTAGCCTAGAGTAGGGAATATTGTGATACCTTAAAATTCCCAGAATATTGAGGACCAAAATATCAAAAGGTGTATGTATATAGGAAAGTATAGTTTTGCTATTCTTACTCCACATTTAAATACTTTGAATAGGTATATCATCAAGGTACATATAGGTGGAATTAGGTTTAGCAAATCTATACATACTTACCTGTCGATATTTGCGTCCTTCATATTTTGACTACGATATTAAGGTACAACAATATTACCTGCTCGATATTCATGACCCACGCCTACAGTTGGTACTTAAATCCTGCGTGGGAGTATGCTTCCAATATCCCTACTGGAATAAGTGTAACCACTTTTTAGCTATTTATTGAGATCAGATTTCTTATCATAAAGAATTAAAAAACAGAAAGGCACCCGGAATGATGCCTGGAATGTTTGGTATATCGGAGGAGAATTTGAATCCTGAATACATTTTGTCTCACCTTTCTAAAACATGCTGCCAAATACAGTCTGGATCTAGCTGATCGTTGGAGCCTCCTGATTGTGCCCCAATACATGGAATAAACTGCAATATGAATATGGTGCTCAAAGGAGAACCGAAAAGCTTCAGGCTTCATTCACCTATGTTAAATGAGCTTCCAAGTAAACAATTATTGTCTGTTATACCTGTCACTGGAGTTGGGAATGGGATGGGGGGAGAAAGGATGATTGGTAGTCAAGGAGCAGAAGACCGACCATTATTGTGCTGAGTATTCACAAAAGTCATTTTTTAGGGTTGAGCACTCTGTCACTGTTGTAATCTCTCTGTGGGCTTTTTAACCATGCCCCTGTCACGCCCATCAGTTTGGTTGGTTCATTGGCTTAAAATTTGCTTGATTTCATTACTCAAAGGCATGCATGCATTATGCCTTTTCTGGTGTTTAGCCCTCCTTGAGTGCCGCAGTAAACTACTAAAAACATATGAGGCTTCATGATCTCCATATGGCTTCTGGACTATTTTTTCTTTTTTATTTCCTACGCAGCGCGATCTCGTTGGGTAGTAGTCGAGCTCTTTGCATGACATCGACCCTGTTACATAGATAATTGCACTTTTGCCTCTTACATGGATGATTGCACTTTTACGGGTTACCCGGATAATTGCACTTTTGCTGATACGTTTGACTCCGAGCGAACTTCTGTTTCCTTTTGTGTATCTCCTGCACGCTCACGGCGACTGTCGGCTCACTTATGTGAAACTGTTTTCTTTTCCTTTTCAGTTTATGTGTTCAAGAAAAGTCCAGTGAGGAGTTTACAATGAAAATAGCTCTAACTTGAGCAATTGCGGTACCCACTGCATTGCAAATGCTTAGTTTATTTGCATGGAATTATCGAGCTGCAGGCCTTCTTTGCATTTTATAGGATAGACAGAGCCCCAGTGTCAGGACACGCCTTTGAAGGTGGATGTGACGTAGCCACCTGTTCTTTGTTTGTTTTGGCAGGCGGTGGAGGTGCAAAGGGTCACCCTCGACCAAGGATCCCAGATTGGCAAATCTCCCTGACTCAGGTGGGTGCGGTGACACCGCGACAGTACCCATTTTAGAGTAGCTGTTAAGCTGCTGTGGGCACAGTGAGCCCTTGGACTCGGGCCAATCAATCATTACCATTTCTGCTGATCGCTGTATCTCAAGAGCAGTGCTCCTATGATGGGCCCTGTCAGACAAATAATAACGTCAATGTTATTGATTTGGGCTGTAAAAGCATCAAAATGTGCAGATCTTGCCCTTGGGTGGGATGTATATGTCAGGCTTATCTTTGCAGCGCTGGTTGGTAGGTCTTAAATGTTCTGCATAGTGGGCGCTCTGTGTGTGTTGCAGGCAGTTGTAGCACTTTATCTTTCCTTAGTCTGTGTAGGTGATACGACTTCAGGCTCCCAGCCTATGCTTGTGTTTATTGCCTGTCAGAGCTGCCAACTTTTCGGTGTGCTTATTTGACATAATCTTTTTTTGCAGTAACGTGCACAAAGGCAACAACTCTTTGGCCCATGGTCGCCAACTGTCAGTGAAACAGGCTTTCCTGACCGCTTGCAACCTCCACTGTCAATTTGCAATATGCATCCTGTCATACTGATTATTTTGCGTATTGATAACTCTGCTCCCAACACCAAGCTCCCTCAGAAGACAGAGCCTGACATTTTTAAATGCACAGCAAATGCGAAAAGATAAGAACAGGATTTACAGGCTTATTTCCCTAAAGTAGCACCCGTGGAAGAATACAAGGGGAGGTAGTGTGACAAGCCTTTGCTCCTTGGGAGGGACAAACTCATCCTGGACAGCCTGTATCAGAAAAGAAACACGATTACACGTATCACACTGTAAAGTTGTAAAAAACATGCTGATGACTTAGTAACCGCTGACCCGAGTACCGTCAAAGCTTGGAAATTACAAAACCTATTGTGTACTTAGTATAGTAGCTGAGTAGGCATCGAGGTGTTGTTTTATAATCACTGAGATAGGAGATCCTGCTGTAGTTGAGTGACATAAAGTAGTCTGCATTCTTTTTTTTTTACTGTGCGATATTAACCTACAGAACAAATGACCATCCTTTGTTTTGTCTTTGCCCTGATCAAAGGGTGGATTCTTAAGTGGCATACACACTGCGTTGCACTAGTGTAACCTGGTGATATGGCAGAGTGGCTAGGCTATTATTTTCTTGCCTATCACATGACCTCACTTGATTCTGTGAGTGATCTGTATTTCTTAAGTACTTTTACATAAAATATTCTTGTCGAGGTTGATCTGCCTGTATGCTATGAGGGATGGATGTGTCAGGATGGCACAAATGTTAGCCATATCAGCGTTGTACACGCAAATGGTTAAGGAGGCACTTACGGTTGTTACAGGTTTGTGTGAGGCTAACACCTAAAATGTGAGGTCTACCCTAGTGCCCTACTTCATATTACACACTGCACCTTACCAATGCGACAGTCAAATCTCTTCTACCCTTGGTATGACACACACTTTTAACATTAAGGCCCTTATTTTGACCCGGGTGGTCTTTTGACCGCCAGGGTTAATGTGGCGGTATCACCGTGGACAGGCTGGTGGTGTATACCACCACATTATGAGTGTCCAACCCGCCACATCACCACTCATACCACCATGGCGGTATGAACAGCCGGGCCAGACATGTGCATCTCCGACCCGGCAGTCCGCACATGATCGCCAGCGGTATAATGAGCCCATGGCGGTAGGGCTACAGGTGACAGGGAATTCCTTCCCTGTCACCGGTAGAAGGGTCCTCCACCCCCCAGCAATCATCAAACCTCCCCACCCTCCTACCCCCCTAGAATGACAGCACCCCACCCCTCTTAGAATGACAGTGCCCCCACCCCTGCCCCCCTAGAATGACAGCATCCCCAACCCTCATTCCCCTCCCCGCAATCATAAACACACACGCCCCACGCATACACCACCACTACCATACACGCATTCACTCACACTCATCCATACACGCATTCACTCACACATACTCACGCATTCACTCACACATACTCACGCATTCACTCACACATACTCATGCATTCACTCACACATACTAACCCGCATTCACTCACACGTGCTCACGTATACACACTGACATACAGACAAGCACTCACTGTCACATACATATACACATTCAATCACATGCATACAACCACGCATACACTGCAACAATCAGACGCATACACACACGCACACACACACACATTCATACACACACGCAGATCCCACACACTCACAGACATTACCCCCCACCCTTCCACCCCCCTCCCCTGTCGGACGCCTGACTTACCTTGTCCGGCAAGGCGGTCGTCGGGCAGTGAACGGGAAGGGGTGCTGCTACCGCCAGCAGCGCCCCACCAGCAGGACACCGCTAGGCCGTCTGAATGGTCAAAATATGGCTGGCGGTGTCCTACTGGTGGGGTGGTGCAGGTGGTAGCACAAACCAGGTGCCTCGTCCGCCAACATGGCTACTGCCGGATTTCCGCCCTAAATGTGGCAGAAATCAGCAGTAACCATATGATGGCGGGCAGAAGACTGCCAGCACTGGCGGTCTTCTGGCATCCATGGCTTTGGTGGTCACAGTTTGATTCCGCCCAAGTCATAATGAGGGCCTAAGTGATCAAAGAAAATATATTGCACAACATGTCTTTTTTGCACAATTAGTTTGCAACCCATGAGTATACCATAGTACAAAGGAACATATGGCAGCCTTAGGTTGTAGGACAGGTACACCTCATGGAGCTGTATCTGACCTATTCCTTCTGGGACAGGCGTAAAGGGTAGAAGGGCAAACACCATTTCACTGTTTTTAAAGCTGAAATCTCAGTCTTGACACAGACCAGAATCTCACTGTCATTAAACTGATGTTTCATGACAGTGGCTAGAAGAAGGTACAACGGGAAAGGATAGAGGATGGAAGAGGGCACAATGTTCGTGGATGAGAATTGACACCATAAGTGGCTAGAAACTCAGAGGCACCTCACCATATTTTTTGTAGCAGGATAATTCCTATTGCAATATAGCAATTCATAGAGCAGGCTTAGTTTGCACAGTTGAGGGTATGTCAGTAAAACAATGGCCCACATGAAGTCAGTTCAGGTACCAGTACAGCTGTAAACAGACCTGCCATTCGAACTAGTTTCAGGCATTACAATTAACTGATTTGTTTGTAGCAACTTATTCTTATTTATTAATATGCTGTTCGTGTATTTAATGATTTGGGACATTGCTTCTTCCAAAACCTGCAAGTTATTCAGGAGGCTTAATTTCCTGTCAATGCATCCTCCGAAAGAATCATACTAACAGATTTCCTTATTCACATCATGTGGTAAGTGTGGATTTCTTGATGGAATCCTCTCCTTTAAAGGTAAGTTAGAGGTGTGTGCTTGCCTTTCCCACACACCCAATTTTACCTCTACACCTATCGCCTGAAAGAAGAGCTATTAACAGTTCGGCTGGACTCAATTAATAGGACAAAACCCTATTCCAAAAATAGTCAATATAGATGGTCCATGATTCTCAGCACTCTTAATAGGCATGACCTGCTTTTAATTACTTCTTTGCAATTCATGCAAAGTATATATGGCGCTTTGAATCAGCTCTCTTATTTCAACTAATGTTTTATTTACTTTTCATTATCAATTAATGTGGCAAGAAAAGTGCAGTTAGAAATTTACAACGCCAAAAGTCCTAACTGGAGCAAATGCGAGACCCATTGCATTGCAAATGCTTGTTTTACATTAACTATGCTTGTTAGTACTGGAGTAACAGAGTGCAAACGTCTGAAAATAACAGCTCATGCGACAACCTTGTTGTGAATGCTCAATAAAAACATTTGAAATTAAAAAAGGTAACTGAATATTGTAATATGTTGCCCCTTGGTGCACCCGGAATCATTGGAAGCATCCAAAGTATTGAGAAACCAAAAGTTTTTGTATTTAACTTAATCGGACTGCACATAAACTATAACAAACTACCATAAAACTCCCACTGACCGTAATAGAGCCACAAATTTATCCTCACATAACTCCCACTGATCTTGGGATCAGACAGAACAGACTGTGGTACCCCCACCTACCCTTACATACCAACATATTCACAGAAGGAAAGTCAGTCGCACATTTTACACAAATGACAAAAGATTTTATGTTAATCTATGCAACACATTTACCTTTGTTGCATGTTCTCCCTCAGATTTTCTCCTTCTTATAGACTGATTTTTGCTGATTTTGAAAAATGAGGCACTGTGAAACTGCCATTCCGTTTCACAGTGAATGAACGTTGCCACGGAAAACATGAGTTGCAAATTGGTTACACCCAATTGTTGTATTAAATTGGTGTAGGAAATACGACAGTTGAATGAAAGATAAATGACAAAATGCTGCAAAGGGGGTTGAGTTTTGAAAGGCATTTTTCTATGATGGCACCTAGAGAATTCAGTAAACAATGGTCGAACACTGGATAAGAAAACCACCTCACCACCTACTGCTCAGAACATTTCTGGGCCTGGTAGAACATCTGAAGAAAGGCGAACACTGCCTGACCTTCTGGGGAAATAAGCGAGAAGGACTCCTGGTCTCCAGTTAGATAGAGATATTACATTTATGTGGCTAAAAAGCCATAAAAATAAATAGACATTTAAAAATACATTAAAATGCATATGGACCTATTCACAAACTGCATTTCGTACTATCTGTAGTAGTACTGCAATACTACAATTTACCGTACTACAAAATGCTATTTGGAAATCTACGAGTGTAAATCTCCACCTTCACCTCTCCTACCTTGTCTGTGGAGAGATTCTCATACATGTATGTTTGCTAGTTAGTAATAAATGTGCGAGGGATCTGGGGAGTGAATGGAAAAAGGGGTATTCTTACTACTAAATGGGAGGGATTTAGGGAAGTCTAAGAAGAGCTTTGGAGAGGGACGTGCGCCCACCCACAAAAGAGTTAGGGGATCACTATTCACAAACTGCACTTCTAAATTTACTACAGACAAAAATGGACCCAAAACAGTAGTAAATTACGTCGGCTCAGAGCTGCAGTAAATACAGCATCACACAGGCTAACCACTGGTACTGTAACATCCTCCTACTGAAAATAATTGTGGTATAGGCGTAAAATAAAACCCCATAGGGAATAATAGTAAATGAAATTACATTATTTAAAATAATTAAAACATAAATAAAAAAGATTTTATTAAAAAATATGTACAAAACATTTTTAAATCAATAATGAAATAGTTTAATACCTTTGTTTGAATATATAAATGAATGTACCATTATTTGTTATTAAAACATGATTAAATTACTTATAATTAATCATATACATCATTTTTAATAATTCATAATGTGTAATAAAAAACACTTTTTTTTTACTTTAGTTGGGAATTCATTTTTCTATTTAAACTTCTTTTTAAATGCAAACTTTTATTGAAATATTTAAGCTTAAAAAAACATTCTTCACCCATGTCTTGCCCTTTTGAAAAGTAGAAGCAGTGCTTAATTTGAGCTGGTGGTTTCCGGCGCAGAACACCTGCACTTATTTTTGAGGACTGACACATATTTTTCTGCCTTAAGCATGTACTGGGAGCAAAAGTCACATATGGGACACATGCAGGAAGAGAAAAACAAAAAAGCGTCACAAAGGGAGAAAGCAGAAAGCTGCAAGAGTGAACTGAAGGGCAAGGGAGGGGCTGTAAATGGATTAAAGGGGCCCGAGATAGCTTCAGGATTATGCTGCCTCTGTATTTCGCGCTCGCACATTTAATTGCAGCAGGCACGTGTTTCAGAGGAGAACTTTGGGCACCAGTACGTTTTTATTTGCAAATTAAGTACTTAGTAGAAGTAGGATATAAAATAGATGAGGTCTGCACACGTCCTCACAAACATGAACCATGGACTTTTAAGCAATCCGTCCATTTTCATACAATTAGCAATTATGATAGTTTTGAGAGTGATATGTGGATAGATAATCTTCAGACTCAGAGCCATAAAACAAGTTTAATTATATACTCAGAGTAGTGTATGCCAAGTTCCTTGTGACAAGGAAAGCGTGCACTGCTCAGAGAGAGAGAAACCAAAAAGGCATCACTATAAGCGATTGTGTTCTAGCAGTTCGTTTTTGCATAACCCATATTTCAGCTCCAAAACACTGGATGGGTGCACCTTTACCTTGTAGCTCTATAACATATCCTTGAAGGATCGCTTCTCTAATTTTGCAGCAAAATTAAAAACAACACTCAATGGGTGTGAGAATAGTCTATGTTTCTGGCTCCATAGCAGAGACCAATCACAGGCAGAATTAAACATAACCCCTAAATCGTAAAACGGATTGTTGCTGTGATATGAGCAACACTTAGTGGATTTAGGACCACATTTCATAAAACAGGTTTGGAAATAATAGTATTCAGATGTAGCCCATTTTTTAAATGAACAAATACATAAACACGTTTTTAGGCCAGTTCCAGTACATGATAGGAGCACGGCATCATCTTTATATATAGGGTAGGGATTGGTCTGTTATTGATGGATAGTGAATCTTGACCTAGGGCTGTAAGATGAGAATTCAAGTTATCACTGTATAAAATAAACGCAAGTGCTAACGCACAGCCCTGGTGTGCCCCTCTACCTAATATAAAGTGCTCTGTGCATTCACCATTATGGCCATATCTGACTCAGTATGCAAACGATGTAAGAAATCTATAATGGCGTGGTCAACACCCCTAGTTAATAAAAAATTACCGCAGTTTAGATCTGTTTACTCAATCCAAATGTGCTGCTGAGATCCAAAGAGGCCAGATGAACAGTTCCTTTTCAGTCGATTGTGTATGTACTAATTATCAAAGGTTGATTTAAGCACTGTTCGATCGTGCCTAACCCTTCTTTAAAACTGTACTGTACATCTGATAGCTTGTTCTTTTAACTGGCCCAGCTTCAAATCTAGCCTCAAAATACTGTACAGACTACTTTTACAATTGGGTTGATAAACGATATAGGCCGACAGCAGTGGGGATCAATTCTACTGCCTTTTTTTTAAAACGTGCTAGGCATTGTCTTGTTCTACGGCTTTTTATCAACCAATAGTTCCAATATGGAAAGACATTTATGACATTTCTGCCCAGATGTACTATGATTAAGTGGAACAACGAGTTGAGTAGGTTTTAAAGGCTGTCCACATTGGTAAATTATCGGGACCCATAAGGTGGTGTAGGATTTAAATAGGTACCGGATTGCCGGATCAGACAAAATCCCAACTGTTCACTGTTTGGGAGCGCTTTGTTAGAGCATTAATCGTTGGCACTGTAGGCGGCTCATGATTCTTACCTATTCTTGAAATCAGTTACAGTGCCTACTGATACGGATTCAACTGGTGGCTATGTTGAATGGGTCACAATTGGGTGAGTCATGGGTTCTCATGCCCTGATGAATTTGCATGCCAGTTAATTATGGCAATGAAACACGTTGACCATCGTTTATAACTTGGTCAAAACATGCTAGTGTGGTTTTATTGATGACCCATGGCACAAACCTTAAAGATTTTGAAGGATGCCACATGGACACATTCTATTGTATTTTTGTACTGGGAGGAAGAGACTGACTCACAGTTTGAGGACTGTCATACAATTGGGTGCAGGAGATTGATGTAATGGTTGGCAGTTCTATCAGTCTATTACACCTATCCAGTATAGCTAGAGCTACACACATTATATGGGGTTTCCTACCTTGATAGGAAAGTGCAATTGATGATAGAACTAGCTAGTTGGTAAGCATTTACCAACATGCTCTTGGTGGTTGCGTCAGTGAAACACTTCATATATTTTTTTAGGAATATTCCCTTATTGTGACGTGTTGGGCTGCTAGCACCAGATCCTCTCTTTTTCATGCACTCCCCTGTAGTTTGCCTGACCTTTGGTTGCACCAGAGCAAATTGGCTTCCCAGAACTAGTTTTGCAACAGAGGCTCTAAGACATTTATTTATTAGGAACTTTTTGTGTGGGTGTGTGTGTTGTTTTCTCAGTTAGGAATTCACAAAGGCCAACTGCCAAACTATTCACAGTCATGTGACACAGGCAGCAGGTACCTAACAGTTAGGAGAAGAAAATGTCAACTTGTTAAAAGTGTATTTTTCAGAATTGTGATTTAAAATCCAGATTTACCATTAAACATGCTAAATTACAATTCAAGTCCAAACTTGACATCCCTATCTGCTCCCAATCAAACGTTAGCACTTATTTAATGTAATGAGGTAACACAATGTTATCTAATGGGTGACATTATGCCTTGCAGTAATGAAAAACTGATTTAGGATGAAGGTTTAGGCCTGGCAAAGCTTTTTTGTCGCTTGAATTGGCAGTTTAAAACTGCACTACAGCTGCTTTGGCAGGCATGAGAAACGTTTAAAAATGCTACTTAAGTGGGTGGCACAATAAGTGGTACATTTAGTTTGTGAGCCACAGGTGTCAAGCACGGTGGATGGTGGTTGACCCTGCTCCTTTAAGACACAGAGCGTGTAGACTTTAAGGCTCCGTGCTGCATCTGAACGACTGTTCGTAATTTTGAGTCTCCTCTCTCTGTCCCTGGATCCCACTTACCTGCTGCCCGGCATCTGCCTCTATTGAGAAAGCTTCAGGAGTCTGCTTTCCTTCTGCCTGTTTTCTTCTCATGTTGCTTCTTCGTCTCCGGTAGGTGCACCTGCTTTTGGGCTTCTGTTATCAGTCCGCCAACCACTTCATATTTGTCAGTAGCCTCCTGAATTGTATTTTGCTGATGTGTCGCATCAGGTCTATCAGCCATTGTCTACACTCCAGTGTCACCTTGTCCTCTATTTGCCTTCTGATAAGCAAATACAATACAAAGAACAAGTATGCAGAAATACTGTTGCTCAAGACATCACATTATATTGCAAAGAATAAGAGAAATTACTGAAGGATTTGTCAGATTTTCTGAAATCTCCTGGAAATTGGCTCAAACTTATTAAACTTCTTTTGGAGTTATTGCCACAATTTTCCTTACAGGGAGAAAACAAAACAAGGGTTATTCGATTTGCCCATTGTATAGAACTTCCACACGAAAATCTTAACACGTTTTTAATGGGGATTAAGCCACTTGGAAGGAAGAATATGCATGATATTGTACAGAAAACTATGAATATTGATTCACACATTTATAGGAATACAAACTTGTGACTAGTAAATCACTAGGTGAGAATGTGGTACATAATGAAATAATATGGTATCATGTAGTTAGGAATATGGACCTACATATTCTCTATCTTTGAAACTATGTTTTGTTGCAGGTGTAGCAATCTTATATTGACACATGCTGCTTTACAAGCTAGGAGGGAGGGACAATAGGTAGGTGAAAATTGATATCGCACTTGTGTTTAGACGTATCTGTTTCATGCAGAACACTAACTGACTGTTGTCTGTTATAAGTACATGGAGGCCAGGAATTGAACTGATCAGCTGCCAGTTCTGGGTTCACATCGTCCTGCCCTTTATCCGGATGGGTCAAGCTAGATCATCTTATGAATCTGTCAGGCTTGCTGGGAGGTAGGGAAATTATCCTTGTGCCCATTTCACTCCTGCGAAAAGGTAGGTTCATCACACCGGGTACATATAGTATCATTTACTAGTGTGTTACAAGTAAATTAAATGTGGCAATTAGGTGTAGGCCAATTTTACCATGTTTTAGGGAGTGTGCAAATGCACTTTAGCAATAGTTAGCAGTGCTAGAGTACACTGAGTTCTGAAGCCAACAAAAAGTAATTAATCAAAACAGGAAGGATGAAGGCAAAAGTTTTCTGACTGCCACCCATGGGTGTCAGGCCTAACAAGCAATAACTAAGTTGCAGCTTCCCAGTGGAGGGGACGGTGGCTAGCTGCCCCAGACTTTGAGGCTTTTTACTTAGCTGCTCTTTGCACTGAGTAACAGGATGGGTGGCAGAGCATACTGATATTACAATGGATGTACATTGCTCTCACCCCTTGCTGCTAGAGATAATACTTATATCCTGCTTGGACCAAACAAAAAAGAGGCATTGGGGATGACCTGCACGTCAGCCTGGGGTGGGACTACATCCCCCAGGCTCCTTAAAAACTGTCAAGGACCTGCGCGCCGTGGGATGCTCTGCACGTCAGCGCGGGGTGGGACTACATCCCCCAGGCTCTTTAAAAACTGTCAAGGACCCGCGCGCCGCGGGACGCTCTGCACGTCAGCCCGGGGTGGGACTACATCCCCCGGGGTCCTTAAAAACTGTCAAGGACCCACACGCCGCGAGACGCTCTGCACGTCAGCCCGGGGTAGGACTACATCCCCCAGGCTCTTTAAAAACTGTCAAGAACCTGAGCACCGTGGACCGCTCTGCATGTCAGCTCGGGGCGGGACTACATCCTCCAGGCTCCTTAAAAACTGTCAAGGACCCGTGCACTGTGGGACGCTCTGCACGTCAACCCGGGGTGGGACTACATCCCCCAGGCTCTTTAAAAACTGTCAATGACCCGCGGGACGCTCTCCACGTCAGCCCGGGTGGGACTACATCCCCCAGGCTCCTTAAAAACTGTCAAGGACCTGCGCGACGCTCTGCACGTCAGCCCGGGTGGGACTACATCCCCCAGACTCTTTAAAAACTGTCAGGGACCCGCGCACTGCGGGACGCTCTGCACATCAGCCCGGGGTGGGACTACATCCCACAGGCTCCTTAAAAACTGTCAAGGACCCGCGCGCGGGCATGCGCCCGTGGGAAAACCGGGCCCAGACAGGCCCGTCTTCGCCCGTCTTCGCCATCTTCGCCCATCATCGCCCAGAAGAGGCTGGGCAGGGCTGACTATCTTGGCTGCAGAAGAATCCAATACGCAAGTAAGGAAACTGTATAAACTTTATTTATTGGCCCTGTGACCATCTGTGCAATATGGGAAAAGAAAGGCCGTAGACATACTGCCATCAACCAAGGGAACCAAGAAAGCTAAAAAACACTCAGCAAATCTTTGAACCCAGCCCCCTTGAGTGGGCCCAATCCATTCAACAAAATCAACCTCGTTTTCGAGGAAGTCAAGTCCATTTTAAGCACCCATCCAATGGGGGTAAGGCTCCCAAAGAAGGATTCTTCCAGGGACAGGAAAATTCCGGAAATGTTTAATAAGAAGGGAAGGAGAAAATCTCCTGACACTATAACAGAGACCAATGGAAGTGAGGGTCTGCATACCCACAGGAACCTTGCTGCAGTACCTACGCTGAATTCATCCTGCAGTGCACCATGTCCCCTAGTATCCCAGAAGGGCTCCTCTCTTGAGGCAGATATGCCATCCTTTTTTCCGCTGAGCCCGGTGATCAAGGTGGCTCCAAACTTATTATGTGCTAACCGCTTTGAGCCACTGTCGGAAAAAGGGGACCAGCCTATGTCTATGGGCATGCCCCAATCTGCGCCTGGAACAGTTATCCCTGCTGTCAGCTCACTTACCCCCCTGTACGATTTGAAAGGTCCTGAGCCACCAGACAGTAGTATCAACTTGGCTTCAGTGCTACAGAGAGTGGATGAAGTCAGGGGTCTGGTTTTAGCGCTAACAAGATTAATGAAGGAAAAATCATTGAAGCAATGTGGATGTAAATGTCAAGGGGTTAGCGGGGAGGTAAGGGGAAGTGAAGCCCTTACCCTGGTTAGTTCATCCATTGGGCCTGTGACAAGGGGGGTCATGGCTTCCTCCGATTGCAGGAAATTGTCCACATCAGGTAGAGAGAGCTATTACTCCAATCATACTAAAGATAATACGAGATACAGAGGAGTGCCCGATAGAGCATTTAGATGCAGAGATTGTCAAGGGACTTGGACAAGTAATTCTGTCCATCCTGATGCCGACATAAATAGTGGAAGGGTAAGGGAAAATAATCCCTTGAAAGTAGCTGATCAGGAGGGCAGTCTTCTTCCGCTCCCAACCAGGTCATCAGAACTCCTTCATAAAAGTAATACTCCCTCCTGCAGTGATATTGGTGGTACAGTAAATAAGGTCCAGGACCTGGGCATGGAAAGTGGAGACAATATAATCTATTTGGCTGATGTCCCAAAATTGCCACCAGGATCAGTTGAGAGTCACAATTCTTTAACCAATGAGGTAATACACTGGTTACGCTCTCAACGGAATTGTCTTTCTGTTATTCGCTCGGACATATTAGCAGTAGACAGAAGCTGCATCCCAGACACTAATTTTGACAACATTTCTATTCATTTTGTAGACAAGACCTTGGTGACTCAACTTATGGATTTCGTCACCCGTACCCGTCTGAATAAGGTGTAGAGCGGGGGGGGTAAGGCATACACTGAATCCATTTGGTCCCAGTCAAGATATAGGCCTAGGTGGCCCAAATTGTCCCCGGGGAGGTGCTACATCTATGGTAACCACTAATCCTTGTTTGCTGCCCGATACTGTATGACTGGCCACCGATCTGGCAGCTTATATGGAGACTAGCCCTGAGGTCCCACACACTAAGGAGAGTGGTAGGGTGTCGTTGCTGGATACCTGTGGTAATGATATGGGCCTGAGGGATCTAGGATGTTCGACTCTTGAAACCGACCCAGATAAATGTACACTAACTCTAATGTCTTGGAACATAGCTGGTCTCGATAAGAAATTGGTCGATCCAGAATGGGTTACTTACATTAATTAAAGATATAGATATCTGCCTGTTCCAGGAAACCTGGCCAGAGGGTGCCAATAATATAGATGGATTCCTTTCATTCTGTGTTCCTGCCCTACCTCCAGAGAAGGGTCTGGGTCGTGCCAAAGCCGGGCTGTTGTTACTTTTAAATAAGAAACTGCAATGTGATTTTTTGTCATTGGACATTGATTCCGTTGATCTAATGGGTATGCAAATTAAGTTTAAACAGGATCTTACAATCGTCATTTTTAATGCTTACATTACGAGGCTCTGAGTCTCAGACTCTGGTTCTACTGTCTGATTTTTGGGAAAGTCTACAACCTTCGACTCTTTTAATCATCGCTGGTTACATGAACTGTACCTTTGAACCCTCTTTGCTCAGTGGTCTAACCGATGAAGAAGATGAGCTATGGGGGATACCACAGTCAAGCAGTACTCAGTTCTGCACACGCTCTTGTGTGGCCTCACAACTGGCCACATTATACCTAAAACATGGCCTTAGGGCCTGCAACGGTAGAACACCATCCGACTCAAATACTGCGCCGACTTTTAAACGGAGTATGTTTACAAGTAATATTGATTATTTTCTGGTGGATGTTAGGTTGTGGCCTCACCTGAGGGACATGAGAGTGGAAGTGAGATGCGAGAGCGATCATTTTCCACTGCTTCTCACCTTGTCCGGGGAGATGTTTAGGAGGACACTAAGGCCCTGATTCTAAGCTTGGTGGGCGGCGGTAGCCGCCCGCCAAGCGGGAACCGCCAGAAGACCGTACCGCGGTCAAAAGACCGCGGCGGTCATTCTGGGTTTCCCACTGGGCTGGCGGGCGACCGCCAAAAGTCCGCCCGCCAGCCCAGCGGGAAACACCCTTCCCACGAGGAAGCCGGCTCAGAATGGAGCCGGCAGAGTGGGAAGGTGCAAAGCAGACACTGAAATTCTTTGTGGGGCCCTCTTACGGGGGCCCCTGCAGTGCCCATGCCATGGGCATGGGCACGGGCACTGCAGGGGCCCCCAGGGGCCCCACGACACCCCATACCGCCATCCTGTTCCTGGCGGGCGAACCGCCAGGAACAGGATGGCGGTATGGGGTGTCAGAATCCCCATGGCGGTGCAGCAAGCTGCGCCGCGCCGCCATGGCGGATTCCCATGGGCAGCGGAAAGTCGGCGGTACACCGCCGGCTTTCCGCTTCTGGCCGCGGCTGTACCGCCGCGGTCAGAATGCCCGGCGGAGTACCGCCAGCCTGTTGGAATGCCCGGCGGTATTTACCGCCAGGGTCAGAATGACCCCCTAAAGAACCTACACACAGTGGTTCCATTACCATGCTGGAATAACAACTTCACCAAGGTTGCCTGGCCAAAAGTGATGTCCAACCCCCACCTGATATGAGGGATCTATCAAGTTTTTTTAGATAATTTTGCGGCGTATGAGGACCAGGCTGTTAACAACATCCTGATTCTCTACATACATGACAGCTTGGCCAAACAACTGCAGAGTTTTTTTTTGTAAAAAGGGAGGGTTAAGCCCTAATGGAAGGGAAAAGGGTCCGCAAGGGATGGTTTGATGAGAGCTGTTCAAGGGCAAAGTCTGGGTTAAAAGCAGCCGTTACTTCAGGCCTCCAGGGGGAGGTCCAACATGCCAGACGTATATATAAAGACACTCTAACACAAGCAAAAAGGCTGTGGGAGGACCACTTGTGGCAGGAACTATTACATTCCTCAAGAGCAAATAACAACAAGTACTTTTGGGAACTTTTGACCAAAAGACAAAACGGAGGCAGGAATTCCCCTGATAATTATATACAACCTGAAAGCTGGGTGGAGCATTTTTCTAGCCTTTACGCTCTGCCAGCGGATCTGATGGCATATGACAAAGTTTATCACCTCACTGCAAGGCCAAATTCCAGTTCTAGTTTGCCTCTATCTGGGGGGGGGGGTACCTGCGCCCCTGATGATTGCATTTTTTTCTCCATGGAAGAAACTCTTGACGCTATTAATTCCCTAAAACCCAGCAAAGCACCCGGGCCAGATAAGCTCCCAGGAGATCTTTATAGATCAGAACCAAATATATGGTCCTGGTATATAAATGCAATCTCAAATAGTATAGCTGCTGGGGGACAAATTCCTGACACGTGGAAGGGGGCTGAAATTATACCAATTTATAAAAAAGGTAATGCAAATCTCCCAACCAACTGCAGACCGATCAGCCTCATTGCTAATTTACAAAAGATTTTCGCTAAACAACTTTCACCAGATTCTTTCCCCATTCCAGGCATGATTTTGTTTGAAAACAAGTACGGTGGATCAGGTCTTTAGGTTGGCTGTTCTGTCCTGGAAATATGTAGTTCTTTCTAAACAAGACCTATATTTTGTATTTATAGATCTACGATCTGCCTTCGACTTGGTCCCTAGAGCCAAATTGTGGGAAGTGTTGGGTAGATTGGGGGTTCCAGCGACATACTACTTCTGTTAAAGCGATTACATGAAAACACCTACGTGCAAGTGAGATGGGGCAATCAAGGCGAGGTGATCGAGGGGAGTTCGCCAAGGTTGTGTGTTGGCCCCCCTACTATTTACCCTATTTATCAATGAGGTGGTGAAGGCCATGATCACATGCCAGAATGATGCCCCTTCCTTGAATGCACAAAAAATCCCCATTCTTCTTTTTGCAGATGACTCACTTCTCATCTCAAAGACACCAAAGGGGTTGCAAACTCTTGTTGACAGATTTAATGTATTTTGTAGAGAACATGGGCTGGAGGTAAACGTCAGTAAAACTAAACTGATGGTGCTCTGCATAGGCCCCAGTAAAATATTCACTATCAATATTGACGGACTCCCTCTGAACAAGGTTAGCTCTATAGATTATTTGGGTGTTAGGCTAACCAGCAAACTATCTTGGGAAGATCAGATTATGAATCACGTTCCGACTCCTCACCCACGCACACAAGGCCCTCCACGACCTGGGCCCCAAGTTCCTCAACAGCCGCCTGACCTTCCACAAGCCCACCCGCCAGCTCCGCTCCGCCAGCCTCGCTCTCGCCACCGTCCCCCGCATCCGCAGAGCCACCGCCGGAGGAAGATCCTTCTCCTACCTGGCAGCCAAGACATGGAACTCCCTCCCCATCCACCTCCGGACAACGCAAGACCATCTCGCCTTCAGGAAGCAACTCAAGACCTGGCTGTTCGAGCAGTAGCGTTTCCCCCCCCCCCAGCGCCTTGAGACCCTCCGGGTGAGCAGTGCGCTATACAAATGCCTTTGATTGATTGATTGATTGATTGAAGAGTGCGGGGCTGTTACAACATAGAGCTGCGTCCATACTGCGCTTTTACCAAAGCTTTACAGCAAAAGCAGTATCTCCTGCGATTAAAATCTATGTAGCTAAGGCGCAGGGTTCAGCTCTGTATGGGGTGGAAGTATGGGGATCTTGAAATTGCAGTAAGATATCAGTGGGCGAAAACAATTTTGCGAGGGCCCTAATTGCATGTCCCCATAGTACACCTTTGATTCCACTTTTTTTTTTTACTTGGTGCTAAATCGAGTAGCTGACCTAATTGTTTTAATACCCCTTTTATATTGGATAAGGATATGGAGTACTCCTGAATTGGACATATACAAGGCCTCACTACTCGATTTACTAAACAGTCAGAATGTTACCACAATTCCTTGGATCAGACATGTGTCCCATTGGTTTTGCTTGTTGGGATTGGGCGAATATTGGGAAAACCCTCACAACTTAGAGAGAGGCCACAAAAATGTCCTAAAATCAGTCTACTGGTCTTATGTAAGGGATAATTACATAATTTGTAAATCACATGGCCGCCTAACGAACCTTTTTATTGATTTTAAATGGTTCCCGCAGTATGAACCATATTTAGACACCATACCTGACCTGCAGGGCAAGGGCCTATATGCAAGATTTTGGTTTGGAACCTTGCCATTGTTGTCTTTAACTAGCAGTTGGGGGCAGACGACTTTTTCTGATATATGTCCTGCGGTGGTGCCCCAGAAACTGTTGAACATTTTATGTTTTTCTGCCCTGCTTATTTTACCCCACGGTCAAAATAGATCCGTAAAATTTGCTAAATAATTGTACTTCTGCAATAAGGATCCTAAGAAGTCACAGCTCAAACAACTTAGGGCCATATGTACGAACACCTTTTCCCATAGAGACAGAATGGGCAAAACTGCTTGCTACATCTGGCCCTTAATTCTTGCAGTTAGCAAGCTTTTAGTGGCAGCATTGCACATACGTTGCTGTCTTTTAAAAAATAAGGACCCACAAAGTTGATCCGGATGAGACTTTTATGTGTAATTTGATTTTATCTATACGTATTAATGTTTTATATCAGATTATTGATGATTGTACTTAAATGAGATTATTTACTGTACTGTGCTGCTTTGATGGTCAATTGACCGAATAAAGCTTCTTCTTGTTGTTGTAAAAGAGGCATGAGAATAGATGCTGGAATAGATGCCTGCAAAAAAGTTGTATATTGGTCTCCTATGAACCCAGAATGCCATTGAGTTGTTTATAAGCTCTACCCCATAAGAGAAACAGGGCAGAGCTATGTAGATGGATAGACTATGGTGTTGAAAGAATTGGAGTTGGTTTATTCTTGTGGCAGAAACTAGGAAACCACACATACACCAGGGGCTCCACACAATATATATACCACTGCGGACATCTGTAGGACAATAACGCTATTATATGTGTTGGACCTGGATATTTTGGCAGGTTCATCCCCTGACTTTTTGCCTCCTTCCTCCTATTTTTTCTGACCTCTTGCTGTTGATTCTAGGACTCTGAGCACTTTATCACTGCTGATAATTGCTAAAGTGCAGATGCTCTCCCTTGTAAAGTTGGTATGATTGGCGTATACCTAATTGGCATATTTAATTTACCTTTAAATTCCTTGTAAAGTGGTATCCCTATACCCAGGGCCTGTAAATTAAATGCTACTAGTGGGCCTGCATCGCTGCTTGCGCCATTAACTGAAGTAGCCTTTCAAACCTGTCTCAGGCCTGTTAGCACAGGGCCTGCATGTGCAATTTTTTGCCACAGGGAACTGACATCTAAGTTTACTTGCCAGGCCCAGAACTCCCCTTTAACTACATATAAATCACACCCAAGGTGGGCTCTAGCTAGCCCCATGGGCAGGGTGCTATGTATGTAGAAGGCAGAACATGTGCCTAGAAGCCTCCTCATGGGACTGCATTGGAAATGCCCTGCCTTATGTCTAGGGGGTATTGTCTGATGTATGATAGGTGGTGTAGGCATGTTTGGTATGGTTTTAATGGTCGTAAGAAATGCTTCTTACTGGTGCAGATGGATTTTTTATTATCTTTACATAAATGCCACTTCTACAAAGTGAGCATTTCTCTGTGCTTATGATTCGGGTGCTTTGTAGCTTGACTCCAATCCACGTCTGAGCAGAGTGACAGTTGGGCTTTGTGCATACTTTTCAGACAGACTGTATACAAGGAGGGTGGAGATGTCGCAGAGGCGTATCTGCATTTTGAATAGTCTTTCTGGGCTGTTAGAAGGGGGAGACGGGGCACACATGCATCTGTAAAGGCTGTGCCCTGGCCTCCCACAAAAGGGTTGTTTACCCCCATTGGTGTTTGGAGCCTGTGCTGGAGGTGAGAGTGGGCTCTCCCAAAACCAGTTGTAACTGGTTGGAACCTCCTCTCTGTTACCACGCTGCAAAACTGAGTATAAGTACAGGGGATTTTTCCCCACAATTTGGAGACACTTTGGAACTGAAACATACTTGTAACTGGACACAGAATGCTGCTAGAGGGACTCACCAGAAACCACCTTGGACTGATGCTGCTGTGCTGACCTGTGACCTGCTGGGTCACTAGGGGGGAACTGCCACTGTCTGCATCCCTTTGTGCTGGCCTTCTGCTGGGCCCTGCCACCTTGTGCTTCACCTTGTTGTGTTTTCCAGGGGCTGGGTGCTGTGGCCCCTGCATCTATGTGATTCCCAGCGCAAGGTCAGCGGTCTATCTGAATATTCTTGTAGTGGAGTTCTGTGTGTGAGGAGTGCTCCACTTCATTAATTTTTTCTTTTCAGTGTGTGAGGAGCACGTCCTTTTTATTCAGCGTGTAAAAAGCACTTTGTTTTATTGACTTATCACATGATGAGCACTTTCTCTACTTGTTGGAGCGCAGGGAGTAGTGCTCTTCTGGATTCCCCCGTTGCGATTGCTCTTCCATATCTCTCCGAAATAGAGACCATCATCGCAACCCGGAAAGAATCAGCACATCCGAATCGCACTTCGACAAGTGCCCCCGGGGCGCGGGAAGGCAGGGACAGCAGGATTCCTGTAGTGATTGTGCCCCTGGGGGACTAGGGTGCTTTCAGGAGTGCCCCCGGGGCACAAGCAGGCCCCCTACTTGGGTACATCACAAACACAGCTCCAGGCCAAGACAAAGGAGGTCCAGGAGCCTCGCTATGGCTTCCAGGATACATCTGCAAGCGTCCTGCTAGCTGGGGGATTGGGAGTGAGGGGAGACCTTATTGGAGGTCCCCCGCTCCTCTTTTTGGGCCCCCACAGAAGTACGGAGATCTGTGGCCTGGAGGGCAGCCTCATTGGAGGCTCCCCAGGCCACCGGGACCCTTAGTGTATTGTGTCACTTTTGCCGACAGACAGCGGGAGAATATCACCGGAGGTTCCTCGATGTTGATGGATACCGCCAGTACCCCTAACGGAGCAGAGGAGCTCCCACGCACACTTGAGGGGCTGGTATTACCGCCCTGGTATGAGTTAAGTGAGGGGGCAATACTGTTAATGCCAGGATTATTCTGTTTGTGATACAAGGGTTTATCAAATAACGGGTTTTACCCTCACGTAGGCATCCTGGCTGGTGTGTTTACCATAATCTCTCTATGACTTGCCATATGGTTTCTAATGTTCCTGGTATTGGCATTTAAGATATTTTTATGACAAGTGCATTTCTGTAGTAATGTTTCCTGACTACTGCTTATGTTGCAGAATTATAAGTGACTTTTGTGTTATATGTGACTACTGCTGATTTCTGAAGAAGTAATAGTACTGTGTAACATTCTGACAACTGCTTGGGTAGCAGGGTATTACTGACATGTTGTGTTTGGTCTAATTATGTTGTATACAGTACAGTTTATTTCTATATAACTTGGTGTTGTGTTTCCTTTGTGGTGGGAATAGTGCATCACATATGTTACGTGTGTTGTGCAAACGCTTTACACATTGCCTCTGGGATAGGCCTGACTGCTCGTGCCTAGCTACCAAGGGGTGAACAGGGGTTATCTTGGATGTATAACTCCCTTGCCCTGACTAGAGTGGGTGGGTTCTGCCTGGCTTAGGTGCATACCCTAGCCAACCAGAAAACCCATTTCTAACAATATTGCTTACTGATGATTCATATCATCTCATTGGATACACTCTGGTAACTGGGCAGAAGGTCTGAACACATCAATCAGTGAAGAAGACTAAGGCCCTCATTATGACATTGGTGGTAAATTTGGAATACCGCCATGATGACAGCTGCCAACATACTGCTGCGGAGGCGAACATACATCTGCCAGATTATGACATCAACACACAAAACCGACAGCAACCAGCCACAACCACAAATCCGCCAGACCCAACGAATGTGAAAAACTGTTGGAACTAGCACCCATACCGTTGCGCCACCAAAACAACACCCTCCAAATAATGACCCACAAATCACCACAGTAGATATTCAACAGCGGTAAACCATTGGTGGTGCACACTGCAGTGGCGGAAATGGACATCCAAAACCAAAACAAGACAACATTGGCCAGAACAAATAACCCACACCTGACACAAATACACACACCCCACACACCCACCAACAGCACTATAAAACACCCCCCCACGTCACCCACAAACCTTTGCAAACACGAGAAGACCGCTACACCTTGCCACGCCAATCCCAGAGATAACTGCACACACACACCACAACTATCCATTTATCCATCACGCACCACACACCACACACCCCAACACATCACAAATCACCCTCTGCACGACACACACACCACACAACACCCATGTCCCCACAAAGGCACCCCTGTTTCACTGATGATGAGTTTGGGATGATGGTGGAGGAAATAGTCAGGGTAGAGCCACAGCTGTTTGGAGCACAGGTACAGCAGATCTCCATTGCCAGGAACATGGAGCTATGGCGGAGGATCGTGGACAGGGTGAACGCCGTGGGAACAAACCCACACAAGGAACGACATAAGGAAGAGGTGGAACAACCTACGGGGGAAGGTACGTTCCATTGCAGCAAGGTACCAGCTCACCATCAGGAGGACTGGAGGAGGACCCCCATCTCCTCCCCCATAGTTGACAGCATGGGAGGAGAAAGTCTTGGCAATACTGCATCCTATGGGCCTCACTGGAGTACCCGGAGGACTGGACACTGGTGAGTCACCATTACCAACCCAGCACCACCCATACCTGCATGCCATGTCACTCCCTCACCCTGACTCCCTACACCCCACTCCATCCCACACAGTGCACCACCCCAAATTTCCACAGCTAAATGTCTACCCCTGCATGCCATGCCCACTGCAGGCACATCCCTTCCAGCTCTGCATGCACACCCACCACCAATGCATGGGCAGCATGTAGAGCTACCCATCCCACAATCCATCACCATACACTACCAAAGGTGGGAGGACAACACCAAACCCATAGGGAAAGCTAGAAATGCGGAATATGTGACAGACAATCACCTTAACATATCACTTACATCCTCACAGGTGCACCAGCCAATGGCAGGGGCAATGAGGTGCCACAGCAAACCAGTCCTCCACCAGAAGATGCCGTCAGTGATGACAGCAACTCTGGAGGACTTAATCTGGATGAACTCCCTGGCCCACCTGGGACCACAGGTCAGTCGGCTACCACATCCCAGAGCCAGTCCACCACAGGACCCCCACCTCAGACTCAAACACCACAGAACCCAGCCAATGCTCCCAAACCTCTGTCCCCAGGATACGTCAATCAGTAGTGTGCCCACTTGTACAGGGCCCAAGTCGACACCACACAGGCAAGACAACGAGGGTCCTGGTGTAAGTGGAAGTGGGAGTGGGCACACCGTCCCGTGAACACAGGCACATGGGGCCAGGGACAGTCGGAGAACAGCTGTGCGCCAGGGGTAGGTCAGGCCCAGGGAACTGACTACTCAGGAGACCCTCACAAATGTCCTGGGGGCATACCAACAATCCCAGGACAGGATGGTCAGGTGATCAACATCATGCAGAAGAACCAGCGGCTCCAGGGGTAACACCACCAGGAGGTCATGCAACAATTGCAGGCCTTGAATACCATCATGGCCTTCATTGCAGGTGTGCTGAGTGACATGACGAACATCATGCATGAGTACACAACACACCAGTGGGCCCCTTCCACGAGCCAGTGTACTGACCAGCCCTCCACATCTGCTGCAGTAAGTGGACAGGAGGCCCTGCCACAGGGCTCACAGGCCACCAGAACTCCTCCCCCTGCAGAAGGTAAACCACCCCGCAAACGTTCCCTGTGACCCAGACAGACACCAGAGACAGTTGCCAAGACCACCGCCAGGAAATGAGCCCCTCCAGAATGTCCCCCTTGTGTTCCACTGATTCACCTTATTCATTTTGGACTGCCATTTCTCCCCTACCTAAGGCAATATGTGTGCCATGAATGGCCCCAATCAATTGTGGTATGCATCCCTTTGCATAGAATCCAGCCTTCACAGTGGGCAAATCATTCACCTGTGAGAATGTGATGTAGCTGCTCATGTCTTTGAGCAAGGCAGCCAAAACCCTTCCAAGCACATTCAAGACCATTGGCTGTGACATTCCTGCAGCCAAGCCCACAGTCACCTGGAAAGAACCAGTTGCCAGGAAATGGAGCACTGACAGTACCTGCAAAAGAGGGGGAATTACTGTGGTGCTTCAGATAGCATGTATCAGATCAGGCTCCAATTGTGCAAACAGCTCTGTGATTTTGGCCCTGTCCAGATAATAGGTGAGTATGATGTGCCGGTCCTCCAGGGCAGCCAAATCCACAAAGGGTCTGTACACAGGTGCTTGCCTCCTCATCCTATTCCTCTGAAGTGGTTGGTATCTAAGTGAGTCAAAAGTAATAAGGATGTGACAGCAGGACCTATGGACACACAACATCATAGTATACAGTGCATGTATGTATGTAGGACATCAGATTTGTCTAGGTGTGTACAGTAGACTCCAGTGACGCACATATGAATTCATAAAATGAGTACCAGCAGTAGGAAATGGCAACCACCTGTCCTGAATGCAGGGACAGGTGGAAGTGACCGCACATCGCCAGCGTTATGCGTCACCGCTTTGCTATTCCTCATTGGCTAACATAGGGCTTTATGGAGTACAGGAATCAATGATGATCAACGCCGGCGGTGACGGTGTTTACCGCCGCGGACGTGACTGCCATTTTCTTTCTACAACTTCACTTGATTCCTGACTTTCAACTGTGTTACATCTTCATTGTTTGTGCGCTGTGACCTGTGTCTGGAACCTGCCATGGCCCATGCCACAAGGGAAAGGGCCCCATCTTTCACAATGCAGGAGTTGAAGAGGCTCATGGGTGGGGTCCTACCCCTGAATGGGCAGTTGTATGGGCCTCCAGACCAACAGGTGAGTACATCATGGGTACGTTGAATGCAACATGTCTGTATGTAGGTGTATGTGTGTGCTTTGGGAGGATATGGCTGCAGTCAATGTGCACACAGAGGTACGGGTATGTGTGTGCTTGATAAGGAGCAAATGCAGTATGCATTTGTTTGACAGGCTGGATTATCTGGTTCATGGTGTCACTCTGTCTGTGTTTCCTCTGCAGGGCAGTCCCCATCAGAAGAAGGGGTTGTGGCATGCCATTGCAAAGAATGTGTGGACCCTGGGGGTCCATAGCCTGCAGACCACCCACTGCAGGTTACAGGT
The DNA here is from genome assembly GCF_031143425.1 of Pleurodeles waltl. NCBI lineage: Eukaryota > Metazoa > Chordata > Amphibia > Caudata > Salamandridae > Pleurodeles > Pleurodeles waltl. The sequence goes on from NC_090436.1 coordinate 779,769,637, forward strand.
GGGAGGACTTGAGATGCTGGGCCCGGAAAACTGCAGAGGCCCAGCTGGGCATGGCCTCCCAACAAAAGAGGGGTGCCCATCAGAGCCTGACCCCCCCCCCCCTAATGGCCTGCATACTGGCAGTGGCCAATCCAGAGTTGGATGGGCGCTTGAGGGCAGCACAGCAGCCCCAAGGGGGTGAGTACAGAGTGTGTGGTATAAATTCTTTCTTGCCTGCCATGGGATTTGGGTAGAAGGTTGTAGTCAGTGGATGCCCCAATATGCTGGTTTAGCCATTCCTGCATGGTCCTGCTTAGCTATGTAGGGTGGTATACATTTTTGGTATTGCTAGGTAGCTAGCATGCCATGGCAGACAGATCCTAGTTGGTCCCAGTAGGTGTGCAGATGGTAGTGTTTGGGTTCCTTCCTGGGCAATGGTTTGTCACAGTGGTACATACTGCGCAATGTAAGTCCCAAGGAGTGAATGTGATGTGTACGCCATCTGTGCTGTTGGTGCTGTGATTGACCCTATGCTCCCTTTCTTTCTCTCCCCTCTCCTTTTGTCATCTTGTCCATGTGTGCATTAGCATCATCTGGCGAAGGAGCAGAGGCAACAGCGAGCGAGGGAGCTGCAGCCCACGAAACCCAGGAGGCAGCGTCCACAGACACCGAGGGGACCAGTGGGACGGAGGGCGAGGGTAGCACCACGGGGGAGACAGGAGCAATGAAATCCGACTCAGTTTCCTCCTCTGATGGAAGCTCCCTGGTGGTGGCGGACTTCTCTGGGTCCACCCAAGCTATAGGGTTTTCCACCACCCCGTACCAGCACCGCCCTCCCAGTAGCCCTCCACCCAGTTGCCCGTGCCCGCTCACCCAGGAGGGTTGGCGTCTCCTTCACCCCAGGCACCTCAGGCCTTGCCCCAGTCAGCACTGCTGCCCTCAGTGAGGAGTCTATTGACTTCCTGAGATCCATCCCTGTAGGGCAGTCAACCATAGTTAATGCAATCCAGGGCTGGCATCCCAGCCTTCCTGGAGGGCATTCACGGTGGCTTGATGGACCTACAGAGATCATTTCAGGCTCTGGCCTCCTCTCTGACGACAACCAGTGTCCCTGTTTCTTCTGTCCCCCCTCCAACCACCTCTTCCCAGTCCCTGTTTCCTCTCCCCAACCCATCCCACGCACACATTCTGACAAGCATGCACCCAAAACAACAGACAGGACGTGCTCAGACAAACACAGGCACCACACTTCACTCCACAAGCACACACACAGCCAACACACAGATGCACACACAACAACAACCACTGCCTCCACTGTCTCCCCATTCTCCTCCTCCCTCACAGTCACTTCAGCACTCACTCCTGCATGCACTGCATCATCAGTCGCAGATCCTGCCACCTGTACAGCCTTGCCCACAGTCACCACAACAGCAGACCTGCAGACATGCACCCCACACACCACATGCGCAATCATCACCACCATCGCCACCTCATGCAGCACACCCACCTCACTTATAGATACCACCAAAACATACATCCACACGGCCTGTTTGTCCTCCCCCACCCTGTCTACCCCCGTCCAAAGACACATAAACGCTCCCACCCAACAGCCACCCACCTCACACAAGCACACTGTCCATGCACCTGCCATAAAGTTTGGCACACCTCCTCCTACAACCACTTCCTCTACCTCCACTCACTTTTTTGTCCTCCAACACCCTGCCCCACTGGCCCTAAGAAGCTTTTCCTTTCCCGCCTTGACCTCTTCCCTACCCCACACCCCTGTCCTGCCTGTAAGAGGAGAGTCCCCTCCCCCAGCCAAGTCCCTCCACCTCTCATTTCACTCCTCTACATCCCCCTAAGAGTTCCCCAGCCACTAAGGGGAACAAAAGTGGCACTCCGGCCCCCCAGACCCCTGGCCCCCTGGCCCAAGGCCACTCCTCCATCCCCTACCCAGAAGGGCAAGGACCCGCCCCCTCCCAAACCCAACCCAAGGACCCCTTTCCCAATAACCCCCCGCCCCCTTCCCGCCTTCCCCACTGAGGTGCCTGCCTGCCATCTCCAGTGGAGTGCCACTGTTGTCAGGAGTCAAGTTGGGCCCTTGGATGTTGCCCTGTGGCCATATGTGGACTTTGGACTGGCCAATGGGCCTGCTTGTAAATATGTACTTTATCATTATTTAAATTTATGCTTGTTATCTAACATGATTACAGTGGTTGGACCAGAGGTATATGTCCTTGCTTTCTTTACTCCTGGGTTCTGTTGCTGTCGATTTACTCATTACATACAACAATGCCCAAAAAGGGGAAACAAAAAATTATTTATACATCATAAAACAACATAGGTGAAAATAGAAAAACAATGTATTCATATAAATATATATTCATTCATATACAGATACATCTAAAAATCATCTTAGTATGTTCATCCTATAAGGACATCCCATCTAATAGACAAAACACAGAAGGACAGGCAGTGTGAAAGAAAGTGCTCATGATAAATGACAGAAAAAATAATAATAATTATTCAAATAGATCCAAAACCTATACAAAAGAACATTAAAAACAGTCGGTTGGTTCTTTTTTGCTGCATTGCCTCCATTTCAAATCCTCAAAGAGTCTAAATCACTTCCTTCAGTCCTCCAAGAAGCCTATGCAAAAAACAATCCGAAATATGACATGTACATCGATGTTTCGACCCCTCAATATCTTGGGCCAAATCTCAGCTCCACAATGGGTCTTCTTCAGGACTAACTGATGGGAGTCCCTTAATATATCCTCTGACTCCGTCACTTTACTACTTGTCTACTTATCAGGAGATTGAATCTGTTTCTAAATTGCAATTTCTCACCATATACCGGGTTATTGATCAATTCCATGTACTCTTCATCCATGTGTGAGCCCTCGTAAGACTGATCGTTGTCAGATTTACTCTGCAGATAGTTCTGGGTGTGTGGTGTGTGGTGTGTGTGTGTGCATTGTAGGAGGCTGGCCTGGCTTATAGTGGGTACCTGATGGTACTTACACCTTGTGCCACGTCAGTTATCCCTTATTAGTAGATTAGTAGTGTTCTAGCAGCTTAGGCTGATAGAGGTAGCTATAGCAGAGCAGCTTAGGCTGAACTAGGAGACATGCAAAGCTCCTACTATACCACTTCTATCATATAGGTACTATATCATAAGAATCACAATACTCAGAGTTACTAAAAATAAAGGTACTTTATCTTAACGACAATGTGCCAAAAATACTCCCTTAAGAGGTAAGTAAAATACACAAAATATACACACAAACCAAAATAATGTAAGTAAACAGTTAGAAAAGTAGTGCAAACCCTGTAGAATACAATAGGATGCAATACGCCTAGGGGCAACACAAACCATATACTAAGAAAGTGGAATGCGAACCACTTAGGGAACCCAGGCCTAGTGTAGTGTGTAGAGGGTCGCTGTGAGTGTAAGAAAACACTAAGGGTGTCCAAGATACCCCACCCCACGACCCTGAGGAGTAAAGTTACCCTACTTCCCCAGAAACACACTAAAGTCGTGATAGGAGATTCAGCAAAGACCACAACTGACTACAAAGCACTGAAGACGGATTCCTGGACCTGAGGACCTGTAAAGGAAGGGGACCAAGTCCAAGAGTCACGAAAGTGTCCAGGGGGGCAGGAGCCCACTAAACCCCGGATGAAGGTGCAAAATGGCTGCCTCTGGGTGGAAGAAGCTGAAGATTCTGCAACAACGGAAGATGGCAGGAACTTCTCTTTTGCACAGAAGATGTCCCACAGCTTGCTGGAGGATGCAGAGTTGTTTCTATGCAGAAAGACTGCAAAGAAGCCTTGCTAGCTGCAAAGGTCGTGGTTGAAGAAAAAGGGTGCTGCCCGGGCCCAGGAAGGACCAGGAGGTCACAACTTGGATGAGGAGACAGAGGGGGCCCTCAGCAACAGAGAGAGCCCATGCACAAGAAGGCAGCACCCCCAGAAGTATTTGAACACGAGTTCAAGAAAACCGAGCACGGTGGTCATCTCAACACTACAAAGGAGGGTCTCACAAAGCCGGTGGTCAACTCAGCGAGTTGAGCAACGCAGGACGGAGTGCTGGGGACCTGGGCTGTGCTGTGCACGAAGGAGTTCTTTCAAAAGTGCACAGAAGCCCTAGCAGCTGCAGTTGAAACAGTACACAGGATTACTGTCTGGTGTGGGAGGCAAGGACTTACCTCCACCAAATTTGGACAGATGGACCACTGGACTGTCGGGGTCACTTGGATCCAGCCCCTTTGTTCCAGGGACCATGCTCGTCACAATGAGAGGGGAACCAGAGGACCGGAGAAGCAGAAGCTTGGTGCCTGCGTTAGCAGGGGTAAGATTCCGTCAACCCACAGGAGATTTCTTCTTGGCTTTCTGTGCAGTGTGAAGTCAGACAGTCCCCAGAGCATGAACCACCAGGAAACAGTTGAGAAAGCCAGCAGGATTAGGCGCTACAATGTCGCTGGTAGTCTTCTTGCCACTTTGTTGCAGTTTTGCAGGTGTCCTGGAGCAGTCAGCGGCCGATCCTTGGCAGAAGTCGAAGAGGGAGATGCAGAGGAACTCAGGTGAGCTCTTGCATTCGTTATCTGAAGAGAAGCCCACAGGAGAGACCCTAAATAGCCCTCAGAGGAGGATTGGCTACCTAGTCAGGTAAGCACCTATCAGGAGGGGTCTCTGACGTCACCTGCTGGCACTGGCCACTCAGAGGCCTCCATTGTGCCCACACACTTCTGGATTCAAGATGGCAGAGGTCTGGGACACACTGGAGAAGCTCTGGGCACCACCCCTGGGGTGGTGATGGACATGGGAGTGGTCATTCCCCTTTCCTTTGTCCAGTTTCACATCAGAGCAGGGGCTGGGGGATCCCTGAACCGGTGTAGACTAGCTTATGCAAGGAGGGCACCATCTGTGCCCTTCAAAGCATTTCCAGAGGCTGGGCGGGGCTACTTCTCCCCAGCCCTTAACACCTATTTCCAAAGAGGAAATTCTTTGTTCTGCCTTCCTGGGACTGGGCTGCCCAGATCCCAGGAGGGCAGAAGCCTGTCTGTGGGTTGGCAGCAGTGGTAGCTGCATTGAAAACCCCCAGAGAGCTGGTTTGGCAGTACCCGGGGTCCATGCTGGAGCCCCGGGATACATGGGTTGGCACTCCAATACCAGATTTGGCATGGGGGGACAATTCCATGATCTTAGACATGTTACATGGCCATATTCGGAGTTACCATTGTGAAGCTACATATAGATATTGACCTATATGTAGTGCACGCGTGTAATGGTGTACCCGCACTCACAACGTTTGGGGAAATTGCCCTGAACTATGTGGGGGCACCTTGGCTAGTGCCAGGGTGCCCTCACACTTAGTACCTTTGCACCTAACCTTCACCAAGTGAGGGTTAGACATATAGGTGACTTATAAGTTACTTAAGTGCAGTGTAAAATGGCTGTGAAATAACGTGGACGTTATTTCACTCAGGCTGCAGTGGCAGTCCTGTGTAAGAATTGTCTGAGCTCCCTATGAGTGGCAAAAGAAATGTTGCAGGCCATAGGGATCTCCTGGAACCCCAATACCCTGGGTACCTAGATACCATATACTAGGGAATTATAAGGGTGTTCCAGGGTGCCAATAAGAATTGGTAAAAATGCTCAATAGCTTGCAGTGACAATTTTAAAGGCAGAGAGAGCATAAGCACTGAGGTTCTGATTAGCGGAGCCTCAGTGACACAGTTAGGCACCACACAGAGAACACACATTTAGGCCACTACTATGAGCACTGGGGTCCTGGCTAGCAGGATCCCAGTGAGACAGGCAAAAACAAACTGACACACAAATAAAATGGGGGTAACATGCCAGGCAAGATTGTACTTTCCTACATGTATGGTGTGTGTTATGCGTGTGTGTGTCACTCTCCCCTCTCTCCTTTGTGTGCCAGACGGCTGCAATCACCGTTGTCGTCTTCATCGGCGTTGGTGCTCCTGGACAGCCATTGTGTGGTACAGCATCGGGAAGACTTCCACTACTGGTTCTATGGTAGCCACGGACTCCTCTGTATCCATGGAGGTGAGTGTCTCCTTTTATATGCTGTGTTTCTGCCAGGCTTTTGGTGGCGGTGCTAATCCCCTGGAAATCCTGGTGGTCTGCTATGTCATAATATGGTGGGCGGATCCTTGTCTGCCGCCTGCCCGTAGGTGGCTACTGCCATGGTCAGTGGTTGTACCGCACTGGCGGTTGGGATGGTACATTGGCTGCCTATGGGAGGGATCACTGCCATGGTCATAATTTGGTGGTCATTACCGCAAGCCTGGCGACGGTACTACCTCTATCGCCGGTGTGGCGGTCTCCTGACCGCCAATGTCATAATGAGGGCCTAAATGCTTGTGCTAGATAATGACCCATAAGGCCTCCCACAATGTAGGCTTGAAGCCCATTCATTTTACCATATTCATAAAGCTTATTTTACCCCAGGCAAAAATAATAAATACTTTCTAAGAGCACTAGGTGTTGGGTGGAGGGGGAAGACCATTGCTACATGATTTGGGATTGTCCTAATCCTGCTGACTATTGGCCAGTGATCATTGACCTTATTAATGAAGCATCAGAAAGGCTCATTTAAACCTCAGATTAGATCTGTTAGCTAGGTATGTATCCCCACCCAAAAACTGTAAACCTATAACCATGTGCATAGATTTGGCACAAGTGCTGGCTAAGAGACAAGGAGCGATAAATTGGAAGACTGCAGTAGGACCTAGGTATGATGCCTGGAAAACAGAGTTATTTAGATGGGCAGAAGTTGAAGGTATACTACTTCTTAGGGAGGGTAAAAGTTGGAAAGGTAAATTGGAGTTTGCAATAACATGGAACATGATATTTACCAAAATGGCACAATGTCAACAAGGATGCTCTGCTCCAGAGCCCCTCTGCAACTGTTTACCAATTTTCCTATAGGAATCGGCGAGGTTAAGTGAGCAGGGTACTTAGTTATTGGATTTAGGTGGATTCCTGATCTTCCATATCACCCCTCAATCCCCACATCTCTACCATTTGGACATCATGAACATACATTTCAATTAGAGGTCTCTACCAGAGTTAAGGCTGTTCAGTGAGATTTAGTATTTAGATTATTAAAAGTGGTGTTGAACTGAGGCATATGCATTTAATGATGGCTGTGCATGTTCACCTCAGAGGTTAGTATATGAGCGATTATGGTAAATTAGATTGTTATGAGGATGATACACAGTTATATACATGTACAGGAATCAATGGTAATGTAGGTTACCAGTGAGAGATTTTGTGAACATAATTGATTGTTGACATGTTGTGTAAGCCACAACTGAAATATGTATTGATGTAAGAAGCTGTAGAAAAGTGTTAACACTGTGTTGTGACAGAACCAGATTAGATTTATTAGGTTGACATGGAAACACCCTTTCAAATCAACAACCTAATTTCTGACATACGTTTATGCCTGACGCCACTGAGAGAAAAGGGGATCTTTAATTTATTGTCTTGAAGAACAGGAATACCAAGTCAATGCCAAGTTGAACTTCCCTCAGACTCACCTCAAACTCTGCAAAGCCAGACATCAGGTATACACTCACAGTCAGGATCCTGAATTATGTAAAAATGTTCATTGGCCTGGGCTTTTCAACCAACCAGAACCCTAATTGATACAAATTCTTATGGGAGCCATGACAAAAATGATAGGTCCAAGATGATGACCCCAGCAAACCTGCCCTCTGCTGTTTATGTGATCAGGTCAGTCATGTCCCTAATGATGTATTCAAATAATTTTCATCAAAGACTGTGCACAAGTGGTGGAAGGTCTTTCATATCTCAGATCTCCATATTGGATGTTTAGTTGTTCTGGTGTAATTTTTCTTATTACCTTTTTATTAATGTTTAGAAATTGTTTGTGGGATTTTTATTGGGTTGTGTTTTGACTTTTTGACGGTTTTCTGTTGCTAAATGCTTTACACATTTCCCTACGTTAAATCTATCTGTTCTATGCCAAAGCTTTCAGGGGTGAGCTAATATCTAGGTTATTGAAATTTTGTTTTTGAACTGACAGAAATTTGGGACTTATTACTTGGGTAGGATCTCCATTCTCTCCAAATAATAACCCATTTTCTTATACTGATGTCCATCAGTTTTAAAAGTCAAAATAAAGCATCTCACTAGACAGCTGATACCAAAAAAATATTTCTTGCTCACCATTGCCATAAGGTCTTGATTGAGTCATCTTTTTATTTTTTTCCAAATTATTTTTTTTGTCCAATTTCTGCACTGTATGTTTTTGGGAACCACGGATGTGGAGATAGCTACCATAGACAACTTTAGCACTGCAAAAATGAGGGCCCTGCACAATCAGAAAGGGCTGAATTTAGCCCAGGAATCCAAGATTGAGAATTTCCACAAACAGTATGATGAAGAACAGAGGAGGCAGAGGACAACCTATCTAAAGATGGACTCGCCGTTGCACCTTCAAGGATAAAAAAACAGGGGCCCACAGCCTGACTCCTTCAGAGCTGCCAGAACACCAACTGGAGTTCAGTGACAAGCAGTATATCAGGCTAAACTGGCTTTCGTCACCCTAGAGAAAAAGCAGTTGGCACTGGAGGAGAAGATACTGGCCTTAGAGGAATAGAAGGTGTTAAAATGTTGTCTCTAGTTGGCAGTGGTTTGCACCCTGTCCAAGTAGGAACCCTCAATCTAGTCAGGGCAAGGGAGTAACACAGTTAGGATAACCCCTGTTCACCCCCTTGCTAGCTTGGCATGAGCAGTCAGGCTTATCTCTGAGGCAATGTGTAAGGTATTTGTACACACAGACACACACACGCACACAGTAACTCCATACCAGACAAATGGCGAGACAAACAGTGAATATTTATCTGAGTAAAACAAAAAAACAGCATTCACAATCAAAGACACGAATTTTCAAAGATTAAATCTTAGTATAGTGCTTAGAAACACAATAGCTCCAACTGGAGCTATCATGGCGTCCTGACTCAATCACTTCCAACAGTCCGACACCACTCGCGAGGGAGTGCGGGCCGGTCACAAAGTCGCAGGGGACCCTGGATACAGTACCATGGAAAACGATGAGGAAACAAAGAGGTTGCATGGAGTCGGGGAGGTGAGGCGTTGCTGAAGCCAGTGCACCGTCAGTTCCTTACTGCTGCTGAGGAGGTGAGGCACCCGTTCCTTACTGCTAGGCAGGGGAGATGAGACATTGGTTCCTTATGGTTGTAGGGGAGCTGAGGCTGTGTCGGTTGTGAGGTGTTGGTTCCTTATGATGAGGCGAGAGTGATGAATCTAGCAGGTCAAGCTGCAAGGCATTAACTATGCGGTATTCTGATCACACCATGGGGCCACACATATTGCAGCGCAGTTGGGTGCCATAGATGTCGGTGAGACGGTGCTCTGGACTCACGCTGTGGCAGGACTTTGGAGGCGCTGCAGTGGCATTAGGCTTGGGGTGGAGGTCGCGGCGGCTGCACACAGCGTGGACCATGGCTCAAGTGCAGGCAGTGCAGCTGAGTCGGAGAGCGTCGCCAGTTCTGAAGTCGCTCTGGAGTCAATGTGCTTAGTTTCTTCTTGGTTGCACCACAGCTCAATTCTGAGGGCCCAGTAACTGAATTTGGCACCACTTGACAAGTCAGGACTCTCAGCAAGAGAGCCCAGATGCTGGTAGGTGACATCTTTGATGGCCCTGAAGCTTGTTAACAGGATGCAAGCTCAGTTCAAGCCCTTGGAGAACCTTGGAAAGTAGGATGAAGAAAGTAAAGTCCAGTCATTTCACTCCTAGGACAGAAGCAGCAGGCCAGCACAGCAAATCAATAAGCAGAATAGCAGTCCCTCCTACATCATCCAGCTCTTCTTCCTGGCAGAATGTCCTCAGTCTAGAAGTGTTTTAACTTCGTGGGGTCAGAGGTCCAGTACTTATACCCATTTCTGCCTTTGAAGTAGGCAAACTTCAAAGAAAGGTCTTTGTAGTGCACAAGACCCTCCATTTCCGTGCCCTGGCCCGAGGCACACTTCAGGGAGTTGGAGACTGCTTTGTGTAAGGACAGGCACAGCCACATTTAGGTGCAAGTGTCAGCTCCTCCCACGGCTCTAGCTCAGGAAGACTGTTCAGGATATATAGGGCATACCTCAGATCCCTTTGTGTGTCTGTCTAGAATGAATTCAAAAACATCCCAACTGTCATCCTGACCCAGAGGTGTATTCCACAGACAGGCAGAGGCACAGAATGGTTACACAAGAAAATACCCACTTTCTAAAAGTGGCATTTTCAAATTTACAACTTCACCAAAAGATGTACTTTTAAATTGTGAGCTCAGAGACCCCAAACACTATACCTCCACCTGCTCCCAACAGGAAATTACATTGAAAAGATTTCTCAAGGCAATTTACACGTTACCCTATGGGAGAGATAGGCCTTGCAAAATTGAAAAATGAATTTAGCAGTATTTCACACAAGTACATGTCTTACCTTTTAAAAACACTGCACCCTGCTCATGGGGCTGCCTTGGGTCAGCCTTAGGGGTGACGCACATGTAGTAAAAGGGAAGCTTTGGGTCTGGCAAGTGGGTGCACTTGTTATGCCAAAATGGCAGTTTAAAACTGACCACATAGACAATGCAGTGGCAGGTCTGAGACATGTTTGCAGGGCTACTCATGTGGGTGGCACAATCAGTGTTTCAGGCCCTCCAGTAGCATTTGACTTACAGGCCTTGGGCACACAGGGTGCACTATATGAGGGACTTACTAGTGAATGAAATAAGTAAATCACGGATAAGCTAATCACCTATACAATAGACAGAGGGCACTTGCACTTTAGCACTGGCGTACAGTGGTAAAGTGACCAGAGTCCTACAGCCAGCAACAACAAAGTGCAGCATACAGTCAAAAATAGGAGGTCAGAGGCAAAAATATTTTGGGTTTAACCCCGCAAAAAGTGTCATTACCAACAAAACCACCTCCTAGCCTAAAGCCGGGTAGGCCAATCAATACCTTGCTGGACTTCCTTGCTTAGGGCAATAGAACCTGGACAATAGCCCACTACTGCAGGGGCTCTTTCCAGTTCTATGCCTTTCTGAACCCAGGTGGATCCCTATGTCCACACTCTAAGGGCCCACTGAACTAGCCCAGGGGGAACCCTTCTCCTCATCTGTGGACTCCATCTGTGCAGCACTTAATCTTACCTTGCTCACAGATGCATCTCAGTAGGCAGACAGTACCACCATGACCAGTGTGCTGTGGCCCATTCCACCCCGTTGGTCTTCCTTCAGTCCCCATCCCAGGAAAATCTCTGACCACAAGGACAGCAACCAACAGAGGCCACTGATGATTGTCAGTGTCAAGAACCAGGCCGCAGGCCATCCTGGTGTCTCTATCCTCTGTGGATTAGAAAAGTAGGGTGCAGTAGCCCCAGATGCCTTGCACCCTTTTTCCACTTAACCTCCCACCAGTTCAGGGGTGGTATCCTGAAACTGGTCACTCAACTTAGGGTCTGTACCCTCAGGCTGATCAGAGAACAGGGGTGGGCTCTCCCTCTTCCTGTCCTCATTGCTGGGGTCCTGTACCTTCCGCTTAGGAGTGGTACCCCCTGAAAAACTGAACTGCTAGAGCACCTTTGGCAGCTGCCCCTCCCAGTTCCCCTGACACCAGGGGAAAATCATTCTCCAGAATGGAGTCTACGGGCAACTGGCGACTAACTATGACCTTTCTCTTTGTCACCTCCCCACCCCACTCTAGGGACACCAGAGCCATAGGATATAAAAGGTCTTGCACATAGGCTGGAGTCACCCTACACTCCTGGCTGGTGTACTGCTAAGGGGAAACTAGCCTTTCCGCAACCTGGTCCGGCTAGCCCCAGGGTCCCTCGGAGCAGTGACTGGGACCACCTCCACTTTTACCTTGTGGAGGTGACAACTCCCACCCTCTGAGATCACCAACTCACCTTCTTGAGTTTAACTACCAACTAAGGGAGATTATGACATGGTCTATGACCTGCCACTTGGGATTATCTCTCCCTGTGGCCTCATTGGCCACCCCTGTAGACAGGCCACCAGTGGGGGGTTTCTAACAACAGAGTCCCCTTTCTTGTGTCCTAGCTGGAAACACTCAAAGCAAAGGGGTTGAAAATGGGGTGCCCTGGGCCACTGCCTACCAGAACCTTCCTTTTTTTTCTGTCAGAAGGTACATGGGAACCTTTTTCTCCTCCCTTATCGTGGGGCCTGTCTCTGTCTTCCTTGACCTCCTACTCCTTCTTCTGTTGGGGACCCTGCCCACCCTTAGCTGAATCTCCCCCACACAACTTCTTTTTGACCCTGGTGCTGAGCCAGCGGTCCATCTCCTTGGCAATCTTGCTGTCAATGAAGTGCTGGTGCAGTTCTGGAAAATAATGACTTGACAAGTGCTCACATGCAATCAAATTGTACAGCCCCTCATAGTCTGTTACTTTGCTGCCCTTCCCCCATCCATCCAGTGCTCTGCAGAAAGAATCAAGATACTCCTCCTATGTTTGGGTCCCAAGTGTAGTACTCTCCCTAAACTGTACCCTGTAACTCTCTGGGGAGACATACCTCCTGGTCAGGCCGTCCTTCATGGCAGGGTACCTCATCTGATCCTCTTCTTCTAAAGCCAACAAGGTGTCACTTCCATTCACTGAGAAATACTTTCATACGCCTGCCCCCACCCAATCTCTCCCAGAGACCCAGTGCATCCTCAGCACCACCTCATAACCCTTGAACCACTGCTCTATGTCATCCCCCACAACAAAATTGTGCTACTCATAAAAGATATTTCAAGGCAATCCCCATGTTACCCTATGGGAGAGATAGGCCTTGCAATAGTGAAAACGGAATTTAGCAGTATTTCACTATCAGGACATGTAAAACACACAAGTACATGTCCTACCTTTTAAATAGACTGCACCTTGCCCATGGGGCTATCTTGGGCCTACCTTAGAGGTGACCTACATGTAGTAAAAGGGAAGGTTTGGGCCCGGCAAGTGGGTGTACTTGCTAGGCCAAAATGACAGTTTAAAACTGCCCACACTGACACTGCAGTGGCAGGTCTGAGATGTTTTCAGGGGTACTCATGTGGGCGGCACAATTAGTGCTGCAGGCCCACAGTAGCATTTGATTTACAGGCCATGGGCAAACAGGGTACACTCTACTAGGGAATTACCAGTAAATCAAATAAGCCAATCATGGACAAACCAATCACAGATTCAATTTAGACAGAGAGCACTTGCACTTTAATACTGGTCAGCAGTGGCAAAGTGCCCAGAGTGCTAAAGCCTGTAAAAACAAAATGTAGCACACAGTCAAAAGTAGGAGGTCAGAGGTCAGGTTTGAAGGTAAACCCTGCAAAAATGGCCAGGCCAGGTTGGGCCTATGAACAGCACAAAGAAGACAGTGGCAGCAGAGGTGAGGTGGCTATGGGGATCGAAATCCCTTACCCTTCTAAGAGTGTGGTATCTAGCTTTGGGTGGGGGTTGACATAGATAAATGGTCTGCTGCTTACAATAGGGCACTGGGAATATGCAGGATAAACAAACACTACTGGGGATTGGTACATACCAAGGAGGGGGGACACTCCTGACCCTAGTGTGTGAGATAACGGACTCACACACCCACATAAAGGATGCACTATTAAGCAAGTTCAGTGTCACTGCTGAAGAGTATCACAGTAAGTTAAGACACACACACACCACGAGTTGGAACAGTCTTGGGAAGAGATCCTAGACATTTCCCTGAAAGCACTAGAGTGTAAAGTGAATGGTAGTGAAATGGATAATTTTGATGGGCTATATAATTTGAGTAATTGTAACACCAACATCTAGTGGATTCCAAGCGGATTCCAAGCTGACTGATCACAAACCACAGAAAATTTGGAAGGGGAGCTGATGTGTGCGTACATGATCATGTTGGGAGTGATGCTAAGGAAAGGGATCAGACCATCAACAGGGAAAAGAGAGTTAAAACAAGGATAAAACAAATGAGTTCTCTAAAGGGCTTCAAAAGTCTAAGAAGAAGGGAAACTTCGACACCAACACTAGGGACAAATTGGGTGGGTACAATGGGTAGAATTTTGGTCCACTAAGGCTGAAGTGTGCTTTGACTGTTGGCCTGCAGGGCACATGATTATGCTACTCCAAGAAGCCATCCACCAGTGGGCCATCCCAAGGGACTGCACGTGTAGGAATTGGGTTAGAAGTTAGCCCAGGGGAAACCAAGAGTTGGGGGGAAACCAGTATAATCTCTGTGGGTGGGATGGATGCTGAGACCATGACCACTGGCCAGATTAGGAAGTGACTAACCATCCATGGGATCAATGTAGAGGCTCTGCGGAACACAGGGACTAGCATGGCCACTGAGATGGAAAAGCTGATGTTGCCAGAGCATATTATTTCAGATGTTCTCCATAGGGTTGTTAATGCTGGCAATGAGGTGAAGTACCATTCTTTGTTGATGGTCAGCTTGGGGTGGGATGGGGTGTCTGTCCCAAAGTAGATAGCTGTGAGCCTTGCCATCCCAGTAGAGAATCTGTTGGGCAATGATCCAGAAACATCTCTTTCAGCAGAAGTGGAATGGAAGCACACATGTTGAAAAGCTGAGCCTGCTTGAATGGGTGTGTGTGGTCATAAGTTCTCAGACCACCAGCAAGGACAGTCAAAGGAGCCTGGATTCTGGAACCAGGGTACAGAAGCATGCAGTTAAGAGGAATGGCAGGGAGCATAGGAAGCTAGCCCCAACAGTTCCCACAGCCCAGACTGAGTCTGACTAAAAGGGGAAAGTCCTGGAGCTGAAGGTGAAGGGAAAAGCTTTCTCCTATTGTTGAATTGTGCGCTGTGGGATGGTTTACAGTGAAGCAAACAGGATGTGCTGTAAAAGTGGGAAGGCTTTTGGGAACGTTTTGCCCATTGGTCAGTGTGCGTCCAGGAGTCACCACCACCTACTAGCTAGTCAGTTAAATGAAAGTAGTACCTCACTCCCAACTCCTAAGAACACATTCTGGACCTGTAGCAGAACAGAACACTGGACCTGCTGTCTGTGTGGAAGGAAACTTGGGGGGCTGGACCTGTTCCTGCTTGTAACCAGTACTAAGAAGTGGTTCCAAGGGTCAGTTTGCTGGTTTTCAATACAAACTGCAAGAGGCCTTTTTCTTGAAATGACCAGTTGACCCTTTACAACTGGAGCTGGACTGGACCTTGCTGGTGGCCTCTGCTGGAGCCCCTAAGTTATGTCCCTAAGATTCAGGGAGCCTTAAAATAGGACCAAGAAGAACTGCCCTAAAAAGTCTGAAATGTTTGGACTTCTAAGACCCCTGGAGCCGCAGTACAGGTACAGATGTCTGATTTTGAGAGAACTTCATCAAATACAGCATCATCCTTTCCCTAGTGAAAAATTTTGAGCTTCAAAAACAGAAACAAAGTCGGAAGGTAGAACTTTTGACTGGGTGGAGGTGCAGAAAGTATCCAACTAACAAGAGGTATTTCTGTGGGAACAACATTTTAAAATCCTGCCAAAACCAGTGGTTTTAGCAATACCTCATTCAATGGCTTGCTGACCTTGAAAGGACTTTGTTGGATACAACATTCAACCTTGCTGGAGGAATTCAACTTTCATAAAAAAGACAGAAGGTAAAAACTTTGGATGGGATGACCCGCGGGGTGTATCCAATATTCTCTCTATTGCAGTCTTAGCAAGTTTTGATTGTTGTTTATCTCCAGCTCCCCTTATTAGATTTTAGTTGTTTTGCTGGCAATTTTCTTACAAATTTTTTCTCACGTTTTAGAAGCTGGTCTTGGCATTGTATTGAGTTGTGTTTTGTCCTTTTGACAGATGCATTGTTGCTAAATACTTTGCACATTTTCATCAGTTAAGCCTGTCCGCTCTGTGCCAAAGCTGCCAGAGGTTGAGCTCAGGTTTAAATAATTGAAACAGTGTGTTTGACCTGACAGGATATTGAGACTTATTACTTGGATTTGACCCTATTCTCCTCAAATAATAACCCATTTTCTTACATTACCCGTATCTCCAATGAGGTTAGTGTCTATAAAACTTTAAGGGTCTCATGCCAAATTTTGCTAAATGGCCCAGTCATTTTGTACTCCACCATTGCTTGAGTCTTACTATTGCTTCCCGTACCAATATCATGGAGAAGTAGGGAATCTGTATTCCTGAAAAGCACTTTAACCAGCGCAAAGAAATATTAAACATGTATCTGGTAGCAATATGGCAACTGCAGCGCTGATGTTAGATAGAATAAGCTCCTGGTGGACTCTGGAATCCTCTGGGTCACAAAATGCTGCACGTTTAAGTATTATAGGCGTAGTCACTAAAAGTTGCAAGCCTAACTTTAGTAACTGCACTGGGTCTACTATTGATGTCTGTTCGCAAAATCTATTACCACAGGGACAGAGGCTGAGAGACTTAAATCTTTCGAATGTAATGACTTTCAACTCCTATCTAAATTCTGGCAGATGTATATCTCAATTTTCCCCATGGCTGCTTACCGAACAAGAGGGAGTGGATTCCAGTGGCTAGTGGACGGGAGGCTTTGAGCCTGGTGTTTGTACAAAATATTGAGTTGCAAATATTGGGAGACAGAGGGCCTTATTCAGGTTTCAACGGATGGGTTACTCTGTCACAACGGTGATGGATATTCTGTCCATTGAAATATAAAACCCATTATTTCCTTTGGGATTTAGATTTCATCAGACAGGATATCTGTCACCGTTGTGAGGGACTAACCTGTTTGCCACTGGACATAATTACACCAAATTTGGCAAACAGGTATCTCTTGGTCCAGAAAGCACTCTTTTTATTATTTGGTGAAAATCAGTTCAGTAGTTTTTGAAATATCAAAGAAAAAACAAATTTGTATACATAGGGATGCGAGGGCTCCGCGAACCCTCCCAATCTCGTGCTGAGATCTGATTGGCTGCCAACACTTCAACAAGAAGTGTTGGCAGACATCTAGGGACTCGGCTTCAGCCATGTCCCAGAAAAATGATTAAAAAAAAAAAAAGGTGCCATGATAAGGACTGCCTGACCCCTTAGCTCTGGTGCTGAGTTTCAAGAAGGACCTTCCAGAGCAAAAAAAGCATTTTTTAAAACAATTTAGTGTAGAAGCAGCGGATCTGCCAAAAAAAAAAAAAAAAAAAAAACAGGCTCCTGTGCTTGTTTAAATGCAGCCCCCTTGGTTTTTGAGGTTCTGCATGGCTGAAGGCTTGCTGAGTCTATGTATACAGTTTCAAATTTCACTGGATAGGGTTCTGGGGTTCCTTCATGGATCAGTGTTCCCCAGTTGGCCAATGTGTCTCTATTTCCAAGAATCTTCTCCACATATGCTTATTTGCCCACCATGTTATCCTACATTACCCCTCTTCTGTGGGGTGAGCTTGTGTAAATCCAACTCTCAGTAGTTTTTGTGATGACAGATTTTGTAATCCTTGAACAGAGTATAGGACTCTCAGTAGATTACATCTGTTAAGGATATCATGATGTCGAGAGACCAGTATGTTGGAGTAAACAACAAGATTGCAGAAACCTTGCATGTCTCTCTAGGCCTCATGGCATTTTCCGCAGGACTTGCGTAACTTTCTTGTCCCATGCCCAGGTGCAGTTTTTCAGATTCCATTCTCTATTGTCTGGACTTTAAGGTGTCTATGGCTATATTTTCTTGCTCACACTGTTGTAGTTTATGAACTTGTCTACTAAGCACTGTTCTCCTCCAGGTGGCCAGTTCATTACCTGTGTGTGTGTGTGTGTGTCACTTGCCCCTAGCATTGTTCCTTGGTGCACTACAAGTGAACTTATTTGCTGCCAGTGCACTTGTAAAATGGCTTTTTGTCCAGGGATTAAGCTCTTATTCACAAGTTTTGTTACTGGCAGCTGTGGTAGGCCAACTGAGTGGTCTGTTAGCATATGGGCTGACCTTCTGTCCTGGATATAGAGCTGCTGCACTCTGGGCAACTTCTACAACAATATTCTCACGATCCCTGCTTAGTTGAGGTTTGATTGGGAATGGAGGCAGTACTTTAGTGTGCCCCATATTACAGACTACAGACCCTAATCCTGTACTAAACAGATTGTTTTCTTGAATGGTGGTCATAGGTCCTAAACATACCTTGGGGGTGCTGTAATTATATCGTTCGAGGAGAATAACCGTAAGCCAATTGGCTGTGACAGGCTGGCCTCATTTGCTGGTGAAAAGTGAGTTTTACTTCCTGATCCATTTTTTGGGCTACTCAGTACTTTGGGATGGTTAGCAGCAGTAACTTCTCCACTATCTGCTATTTTAGAATCCATCCTGGAGCCAGTAGGAAATCTTTGTAC
The DNA here is from genome assembly GCF_031143425.1 of Pleurodeles waltl. Taxonomy (NCBI): domain Eukaryota; kingdom Metazoa; phylum Chordata; class Amphibia; order Caudata; family Salamandridae; genus Pleurodeles; species Pleurodeles waltl. The sequence goes on from NC_090436.1 coordinate 779,787,984, forward strand.
AGGAGTGTGCTTTCAGCATAATGCTTCACAGTTCAAAGTTTGTGCTTCATTTAATACATTTTCTGCATTTGTAATTTCCCTTTTTGACCTATCCAATTCTGTCTCACTTTTGATTTGCCTATCTTGATCATTATATTCATCCAATATTAGTGCTTTCTCCTCCTTGTGTGAAAAGGTTCGGTCTTTTCGGTTCTCGAGTCTAATAGGCTGGTCTTTCTGCAGTTTTTCTTTTGTGGTGTTTCAAAAATGTACAATAGTTGCTTAAGAGATTGTTTGGTATTTTGCCCTTTTTTTGCTATTCTGAAGAATGACCAGATTTTGTAGCTAAAACACTGCAGTTAGAACAATCATTTGACACTTTGTTCACTTTATCTTCATGATCTACTGTTAGAGTGTGGTTTTTATAATCAAGATTAACATGAAATGTTTATGAACTAATGCATAATAATGGCGCATAGAAAATGTATTAATGTGTTTTACTAAACGTGAGTCTGAAATGTGCCCACGGGGAGTGGCCACCATTATATACGATGATTAATGAAATTGACTAATAATGAAATAATAATGTATTAATGTATGGTCTTATACTAATATTAAGAGTTATACGTTAAGGTTTTGCTAATTAATTCACTAGGCCTTAGTTAGCATGAGTCGAGGCCTAGCTGCCTGGTTTCATATTAAGTGTGTTTTTCTAATGTGCAGTGTGCTGACTTGCTGAAGGACATGTAGTTGTACTTTTCCAGAAGCTAGAAGATGAGTGTAACCGTAGTAGATTCATACTCATGAAACTCGACTTGCTCAAGGAGACATTCTTGCCGAATGCAACAGTGTAAACTTGCAACAGGTACAAGGTCGCCTAAACTCGTATAGACAATGGAACTACTGACTGAGTCTGTGAGAGGACCACGAGAACATGAAATCATACCGGACATTTTACCCGCTGGAGACGTCAATCACAGGAGCCAATAAACTACGTGAGAACTGTTATGAGGTGACAAATTTGATGGGGAAATCGGTAAACTATTGGATGGAGATGATGGTGCGCTAAAACTTGCCCAATTGGAAATTACGGGACTGTACCACAAGATTGATATAACAATGATGGGCACGAGGGATTACCAGCCATTACAAGCCATTCAGAGCCAATCTATGCCGCCCTTTTGCCCTAGCCATTACGAGCTAATTTGCCATTGCATGCTGTCACTTTGTTACTCTGCTTAAAGACTTTGCTGTGATTCCTTAAACCATCCTTACTTTGCCTTGCCCGATTCTATACTTCTCCTCTTTATGAGGGAAGTATTCCCTTTTCCCCAATCTGGCCGAACTTTGCTGTGTTCCCTGGCCGATGGAGAATCAACTGCTGTCCTGAGGACGAAGACTGACTCTGTATGCTGACCCATTACGGAGGGTAACTATATGATGATGAAATTGTGATTGTCTATTTGCCTTTCCTTTCTAGGTACCAACTGCTTCTTTTGACAGAGACCATGGATATATGTTTTCTAAATTTGTGTTGCCAAAATTGTTTTGCATGAAGCCCAACATGCTAATGCTAATTCAAGGTTAGTTCAGGGGTGCACTAAATGGACGCAAACAGACAAATGACTGAATCTATGCTTTGTTGAATAATGCGCCGGAAACATCCTTTATTACGACGTCTTATTAACGAAGTCGTGGTTAACGAAAGCGCAACAACGCTTTTTTTAACCACGACTCCGTTATTTTGTGCCTTAACTACGTATGTTCTGAACTACGAACATGCGTGGTTAAGGTACAAAGAAGGGAGTTGGCGAAGGAGGACGACGCATGTGACAAGGGGTCGACTAAGGTAAGTGGGGGATTTTAGGTTTTGGGAAGGGGGTGGGGGGTCAGGGGTTTTTAGGTTTTGGGGTGGGGTTGGGGGGTGGGGCGTTTTTGGTTTTGGGGAGTGGGTTGGGGGGTCAGGGGTTTTAGGTTTTGGGGTGGGGTTGGGTGGGTGGGGCGTTTTTGGTTTTGGTTTTGGGGAGGGGTGGGGGTCAGAGGGTTTTAGGTTTTGGGGCGGGGTTGGGGGGGTGGGGTGTTTTTGGTTTTGGGGAGGGGGTGGGGGTCAGGAGGTTTTAGGTTTTGGGGCGGGGTTGGGGGGGTGGGGCGTTTTTGGTTTTGGGTGGGGTGTCGGGGGTTTTAGGTTTTGGGGCGGGGTTGGGGGGGTGGGGTGTTTTTGGTTTTGGGGAGGGGTGGGGTGGGGGTCAGGGGGTTTTAGGTTTTGGGGCGGGGATGGGGGGTGGGGCCTTTTTGGTTTTGGGGAGGGTGTGGGGGGTCAGGGGGTTTTAGGTTTTGGGGCGGGGTTGGGGGGTGGGGCGTTTTTGGTTTTGGGGGTGGGGTGGGGTTTCAGGGGGTTTTAGGTTTTGGGGCGGGGTTGGGGGGGTGGGGCGTTTTTGGTTTTGGGGTAGGGGGTGGGGGTTCAGGGGGTTTTAGGTTTTGGGGCGGGGTTGGGGGGGTGGGGTGTTTTTGGTTTTGGGGAGGGGGTGGGGGTCAGGTGGTTTTAGGTTTTGGGGTTGGGGTGGGGCGTTTCTGGTTTTGGGGAGGGAGTGGGGGTCAGGGGGTTTTAGCTTTTCGGGGCGGGGTTGGGGGGTGGGGCGTTTTTGGTTTTGGGGAGGGGGTGGGGGTCGGGGGGTTTTAGGTTTTGGGGCAGGGTTGGGGGGGTGGGGCGTTTTTGGTTTTGGGGAGGGGGTGGGGGTTCAGGGGGTTTTATGTTTTGGGGCGGGGTTGGGGGGTGGGGCGTTTTTGGGGAGGGGGTAGGGGGTCAGGGGGTTTTAGGTTTTGGGGCGGGGTTGGGGGGTGGGGCGTTTTTGGTGGGGGGTCAGGGGGTTTTAGGTTTTGGGGTGGGGTTGGGGGGGTGGGGCGTTTTTGGTTTTGGGGAGGAGGTGGGGGTCAGGAGGTTTTAGGTTTTGGGGTGGGGTGTTTTTGGTTTTGGGGAGGGGGTGGGGGTCAGGGGGTTTTAGGTTTTGGGGCGGGGTTGGGGGGTGGGGCGTTTTTGTTTTTGGGGAGGGGGTGGAGGGTCAGGGGGTTTTAGGTTTTGGGGTGGGGTTGGGGGGGTGGGGTGGGGTGAGGGATGTAGGGTCAATGGTGCCTATTAGTAATGCTTTTATAAGGAATGCCTTTACAACGAAAATCGTTGTTAAGGCATTCGTGGTAAAATCATTAGTAGTAACAACGAGGTCGGTGTTCCGACCTTGTTGTTAAGGCACTAGTTGTTTTGGAAGTCGGTGTTCCGTCGTACAACCATAATGCGCTAATGATACTCTGCTAAAGTTAATCCATGTTGACGTCGTGCTATGTCCTAATATTCATGATTTTTGCTTTGATGAAATCTTATTCGAGTTGCCATATTATGACAATGTTGATGTGCTTCTTGGTTTTGAGACTAATAAACTTGCTAGTAGAGTGTAATCAATAGGGAATAAAGATCATAAACTTGCTAAAATCTGGCATGGTTATTCATGACTAAAAGGTCATGGTGGTGTTCGAGTCTTATTAATGTCATTGATTAATTTGATTGAATTGCTACTGTGATTATTGATGAGGTTATTGATTATTAATTGACATGTTGACTAGTTATCTCGTCTTAAGAAGACTTCATTCAGGGTCAAAAGATTCATGGGCCTAAAACGGGTCCCAGAGTGAATAAATTATCTAGATTGGGATGCGTTAGCACTACCAAAGATCTCTTTGCCTCGTTTGATGCCTGCTCTTATTCAGCCCGCTACATAGAGGGGCTAGGAATAATGGGGCCCAATATTGTTGCAGTTACAGTGGATATTCCTCTGCTCCTTGTATTTGTGCAATTGCCTAGAACTGAACTGATGACTTGCGGGACTTCTTCAAGCTTATTGACTATCTTTGAGCAGTTCCTTATCTCACTCGGGAAGGCATTACTCTTAAGTGATTCTTTCACTCTATTGCATGCATGCAAGAGTCAACAGTTGCTATGCTAGATAACATTTCACACAGGATTTTTCTCTGGTCATCCAGTTTTATACTGTGTGCTGCTAGGTTATTTGCCATGAGATCCAATGTTGTGCATAGTGATGAGAACTGGTTGCTTTGTGTGTGGCTCGGGAGGAAGATAGTCTGCAGGATTAATAACGATATGCTTTGGCAATTCACAGTCCAGAGATATTGATTTCATGGTGCTGTTTGGGCAAGATCTGCTAGAGCTGAGTGCACCACGGTATGTATCTAACAGGCCCAAAACTTCTTCACCCAGCTTGAAAAAGAAATCTGACTCCCTTCTAGTAACAGAAATGACTAGTTTGGACAGGCCAAGAAAGGGGGTAGATGGGCATTGGCTACCATTCTCGATTCATCTTTTCTATACAGAGGGACTATTCAATATACTGAGCACTGGCTCCTTGCTGTTGCTTTCCCCAGCAATATATTTTTCATGAAAGGCTGCTACAGTTATGATCTGCTGCTTAGATAGAGGGCAATCAGTAAGGGTTGAAGGAAACCTGTCTCTGCTTCCAAAACCTTTATATGCTTACTTCTTATGCAAGCACTTTCCTGCACTGTCTCCTGTTCCAAACGTTTGGGGGGTGGGGCGCAATTTGCACACTGGCATGCTTTTTTTTTACAGTCTTTTATGTTTTTTTGTCAGGTAATGAGCGCCCCCTGTTTGCATTTGCTAGTGACTGCTCATTGGTTGATGCATTCATGAAATAGTCAGTGAATTTGTTTTGCAGTGGGTCAGTGGGCACTGATGGCTGCTCCGATGCCTTTAGTAAGAGATTTATTCTGCCACTAGGTGGATCAGAATCGACTGACGCAAGCACAAACGGAAGCGACTGAGCATGGACAATGGACAATACAGTACTCTCATGTTTATTCATGAGGTATGTTAGTGCCTGCAGTAATTGTTCAATATTAGAGAATTAAATGGATCTTTTAGTAGTGGGATCAGATATTTCATTTTCAGCAAGTGTAACATCAGCTTCTTTTACTTCTGTTATTTTTTTCTATTGTGTATTCTGTGGCATCTGCTAGGCACTTTGGAGGAAAAACTTTGGGTGTACCAGCAGCCATTTTATCCATGATGTCCTCCGGAGCACACTCAAGGATGCCCTGGTAGATTTATTTGTGCAACCATATGCCACTTTCTGCTCTCCCAACCCCATCACACCGCAGCAACACCCCACCCAACTCACCTCATCTCCACAACGTGAGAGGAGGAATCTGCGAATTGGACAGGTGGGTGGGACAACACAGCCCAGCACCAGCAGCAAGAGGGGAAGGGGAGGCTTCTTCCGTGGGTTCTCCCTGCACCCGCCATTGCCCATGCCCCTGTGCAACCGTATGCAGCCTGCTGCTCACCAAACTGCTCTCCCAACAACACCTAACTCACCTTGTCTCCACGACGTGAGAGGAGGGTGCTGCAGAAGGGTCAAATGGGTGGTAAAATCCAGTGCAGCACCGGCAGCAAGAGGGAAGGCGAGGAGGAGGTGAGGACACAGCAGTGATCATGGCACATGCACCTGGGCTGCTTCCGTGGGTTCTTCCTGTGCCCTCCATTGCTTGCAGTTGCTACAGTTTCAGCTGCGGGTGTGGCTGGGCGAGTGTCGGGCCGTCTCTCCTCTTCTTACTCGCCTTACTCCTCTGTGTCCCTTCACTCCTCACTCGTTTCTCCTCACTGTTGCACACACCAATGAAGTCCTGTAGGCTATACAGGATACATATATATATATATCATGTTAATAAATCATTTTTACATTAAGAGTTTAGTTTTTTATACATTCATTGGGTTACTTATATGTGTAATTTGTTTGAAGTAAAGTACTTTCCCGACTCTTGTTTAGACTGCACCAGGAATAATAAAATGAATCCCTCTAAAGTCCAACACTTTCCCTACTGTTGCACGTTTGGAGTGGGAATAGTAAATATCACCTTCCGAAATCCCACACTTTCCCTCCACTTGCACAGACTAAAATGGGAATAGTAAATTTTATTTCCCCTGAGCACAAACATTTTCCCTACTGTTGTACTGTTTGGAGTAGGAATAGTCAGTTTAAGCCCTCCAAATTCCAGTGCTTTCCCTACTTTTGCACAGACTGGAGTGGGAATCATAAATCTTACCCCTCCGAACTCCGACACTTACCCTACTGTTTTCCTGGTTGGAATGGGAATAGTAATTTTTACCCCTCCGAACTCCAACAGTTTTTCTACTGTTATGTAGTTTGCAGTGGAAATAGTAAATGTCACCCCTCTGAATTCCAACACATTCCCTATTCTTGCTTAGGCTGGAGTAGGAATAGTAAATTTAAACCCTCCGCGGTCCAGCGCTTTCCTTACTGTTGCACTGACTGGAGTAGGAACAGTAAATCTAACTCCTCTGAAGTCCAATGCTTTCCCAACTATTGCAGTGACTGGAGTAGGAATAATTAATTTAACCCCTTCTAAGCCCCACTGTTGCGTAAACTAGAGTGGGAATAGTATATTTAATGTTATTAACCTCCAATAGTTTTCATAATCTTGGTTAACTAGATTTTATAACATACATTTTTTGTTGTTTTGTATTTTTCTAATATTTGGTTTTAATTTAAAAAATGTTTACCTTCGTTTAATGTTTATACTATTTTTAGTAAATATGTTTTTTGTGTTTTAAAATGATGATGTTTTATTTTTTTCTACATTACTTAATCCATTTTTTCTTATTGAATTGTTTATATTTTTATGATTTTATTGTGTATTTATTTTAAATATATTTATGTATAAAGAGTGTAACACACCCAATAAAATTATTTATTTTACATTACAATATTTTTTATATTTAAAATTCATTAATGTGATTATATATACAGAGACAGATATATATGTATATTCATAGTAATGAATTTAAAATATTTAAAAAATAATGTAAAGTTAAATAAATATGTGTATTAATTATGTTACACTACATATATATATTTATATAAACTCAAGCGCATATATGTGTTTTTGTGTGTTGACATAAGTGTATATTTATTTATAGAATTAACCTGTTGGGCGCCTTGGACGCAATGGTTATGTCCTGGGCAGCACCGCTAGGGTGCCAGGGACGTAATCGTTACGTCCAAGTAGGGGCCCTCGGGGGAAGCGCTAGCACTCTCCAGGGTCTCGCACCCCCCTCCCCTGGGCAGGGATAGAAGGGGAATTGCTTCCCCTTCCACCCCCGCCCCCGACTCCCCGTGGCACCTGACCACTCAGAGGCCTGCCCCTCCGCGCTGTAAGCTCAGCTTCCAGCACCGATCGGAGGAGAAATGCTTTTGCATTTCTCCTCCGATCACGTGGAGGGGCCGAGAGAGGCATCAAAGGAAAGGAAAGTCTTTTCTTTCCTTTGATGTCTTTCTCAGCATTTCTGCTTCCCGATCGATCAGCAGAAATGCCCACTAGACACCAGGGAATTTTTTTTGTTTTGTTTTATTGAATAAGGGGAGCTGCCCTTTGGGCAAGGGCTGCTCCCCCGGGGGTAAATTTATTTTTAGGCCAAAATTTATTTTTACGCCATTTCTGCCCCCCCGGGGCACATCTGCCTATTATAATTAGGCCTATCTGCTCCCGGGAGACAGAAACCACTAGACACCAGGGATATATATATTTTTTTAACTTTATTTTTTTCTATATGGGGAGCGACCCCTTAGGCAAGGGTCGCTCCCCTGGGGGACAAATTGTATTTAGCCTATTTTAATTAGGCCAATCTGCCCCCAAGGGGGGGCAGAAACCACTAGACACCACTGATTTTTGTTTGTCAGTTTCATGTGAGAGGGGCGACCCCTTAGGCAAGGGTCGCTCCCCAGTGGGGGCAAATTTGTTGTAGGCCATTTCTGCCCCCCTTAGGGGCAGATCGGCCTATTCTAATAAGGCCGATCTGCTGCCAGGGGGGGGCAGACAACCCTAGACACCAGGGAATTTCTTTTTGTTTATTTCATTTTTTATGTATGAGGAGTGACCCCTAAGGCAAGGTTCGCTCCCCTGGGGGCAAATTGTCTTTAGGCCATTTCTGCCCTCATTGGGGACATGTAGGCCTATTTTTATTAGGCCGGGCAGAAACCACTAGACACCAGGGATTTTCATTTTTTGTGTAATTTCATGCAAGGGGAGTGTCCCCTTAGGCAAGGGTCATTCCCTTGGGGGGCAAATTTATTTTAGGGCATTTCTGCACCCCTAGGGGGCAGAAACTACTAGGCTCCAGGGATTTTTTTTTGTACCAATTTTATGCAAGGGGAGCGGCTCCTTAGGCAAGGGTCGTTCCTCTGGGTGGCACATTTATTTTAGGCCACTTATGCCCACATTGGTGGCAGATCGGCCTATTTCTATTAGGCCAATCTGCCCCTGGGAGGGCAGAAACCACTTAGGCACCAGGGTTTGGTGTGTGTGTATGTGTGAGTTTTGTTTGGGGGGCAGCCCCTTGGGCAAGGGTCTCTCCCCATGGGGGCACATTACTGTTGCCCGTATCTAGGCCTATTTCTGGAAGGCCCATCTGCCCCCAAGGGGGGCTGAAAGCCCAGCAGAGACCTGGGAAGATTTTTTTTTCAAAATAAGAGGGTGGGGTATGACCATAGACCCACCCTAAATAAATGGGGCCAAAGTTGTTCTGCCCACAAGTAGGCAGATGGGGCAATTGCCCCCGATCCACACCCCAGGGGGCAGAAAGTCTACTAGATGCCAGGGAATTAAAAGAAACAAAAAATAGTGGGGTGGTGGATACCAACCAGTATGGGCCTGGCTATGCCCCCACCCCAACTGAAGGGGGTAACAGTTTTTCAGCTCTCCCCCGCACACTAAAACATCTTATCCCACGGCAAGCAAGAGGACATTTGTTTATTCTGGGTTTTGGTTTTACATTTGGGCCATGAGTCTCAAAATCATCCCACTTGGAATGGTGAGGATTGCACTTTTTAGACTTTGGAACGCTGCCATGTAGAAAAATCCACAAGACCTAGACACAACTGAAAACTAAACATCTGAGTCCAGGGTGGTGTGCTTCACATGCACCCTGCACCATTTTCTTACCCACAATGCCCTGCAACTAACTTTTCCAAAATTTCTGTGATGGAGCCTTCCGGAATCTGCAGGAATCCACAAAATTCCTACCACCCAGCATTGTCTCATCTATACCAATAAAAATTCTGCTGCTCTTGTCAGCCTGATTTTTTTTTTTTCAAACTGCCCTTTTGGACCCGTTTTGGTTCCCCCTGAATTTCGACATGTTTTTGGCTCTTTCCTGTCACAGGCACTTGGCCCACCTATACAAGTGAGGTATAATGTTTACCAGGAGACTGAGGGGAACGTTAAGTGGTAGGAAATTTGTACTGGTGCAGTGATCCCACACAAAAATGTGGGAAAATTTGTTTTTTTTAGCTAAATTAGAGGTTTGCTGAGGATTCTGGGTAAGAAAACTTTGGGAGATCCACGCAAGTCACACCTCCCTGGACTCCCTTGGGTGTCTAGTTTTCAGAAATGTCGGGGTTTGGTAGGTTTCCCTGTATGGCTGCTGAGCCCAGGACCAAAAACTCAGGTGCCCCCCGCAAAAACAGGTAGTTTTGTATTTGATAATTTTGATGTGCCCAGATAGTGTTTTGGGACATTTCCTTTCGCGGGCACTAGGCCTACCCACACAAGTGAGGTACCATTTTTATTGGGAGACTTGGGGGACGCTGGGTAGAAGGAAATTCTTGGCTCTTCTCACATTCCAGAACTTTCTGTCACCGAAATGTGAGGAAAAAGTATTTTTTGGCCAAATTTTGAGGTTTGCAAAGGATTCTGGGTAACAGAACCTGGTTAGAGCCCCACAAGTCACCCCATCCTGGATTCCCCTAGGTGTCTAGTTTTCAGAAATGCACAGATTTGGTAGGTTTCCATAGCTAGGCATCTCTGCAAAACAAATGTCAGATTTCAATGTAAAAATGTGATGTGTCCATGTTGTGTTTCCTGTTGCGAGCATTGGCCCTACCCATGCAAGTGAGGTACCATTTTTATCAGGAGACTTGGGGAACACAGAATAGCAAAACAAGTGTTATTGCCCATTGTCTTTCTCTATATTGTTTCCTTTCAAATGTAAGACAGTGTGTAAAAAAGACGTTTATTTGAGAAATGCCCTGTAATTCACATGCTAGTATGGGCACCCTGGAATTTAGAGATATGCAAATAACCACTGCTTCTCAACACCTTATCTGATGCCCATTTTGGAAATACCAAGGTTTTCTTGATACCTATTTTTCACTCTTTATATTTCAGCAAATGGATTGCTGTATACCCGGTATAGAATTAAAACCCATTGCAAGGTGCAGCTGATTTATTGGCTCTGGGTACCTAGGGTTCTTATGAACCTACAAACCCTATATATCCTCGCTACCAGAAGGGTCCAGCAGAGGTAATGGTATATTGCTTTCAAAAATCCAACATCGCAGGAAAAAGTTACAGAGTAAAACATGGAGAAAAATGGCTGTTTTGTTACCTCAATTTCAATATGTTTTTATTTCAGTTGTTATTTTCAGTAGGAAAACATTGTAGTATCTACACAAATTACCCCTTGCTGAATTTAGAATTGTGTCTGCTTTTCAGAAATGTTTAGCTGTCTGGGATCCAGCATTGGTTTCATACCACTTTCTGTCACTAACTGGAAGGAGGCTGAAAGCACAACAATTTTTAAACATGGGGTATGTCCCAGTAAAATGCCAAAATTGTGTTGAAAAATGTGGTTTTCTGATTCAAGTCTGTCTGTTCCTGAAAGCTGAGAAGATGGTGATTTTAGCACTGGAAACCCTTTGTTGATGCCATTTTCAGGGGAAAAAACACAAGCCTTCACCTGCAGCCCTTTTTTCCCATTTAAAAAAAACAAGACAAAATTTTCGCTATATTTTGTCTAATTTCTTAGTCTACTTCAGGGGAACCCACAAACTCTGGGTACCTCTAGAATCCCTAGGACGTTGGGAAAAAAGGATGCAAATTTGGCTTGGGTAGCTTATGTGAACAAAAAGTTGGCCTAAGCGTGAACTGCCCCAAATAGTCAAAAAAAGGCCTGCCACCTGAGGGAAAAAGGCCTGGCAGGGAAGGGGTTAATATTAGTGGACTATATTTCATTTACATTATATTCAATTTATATATGAACATATTTAATATTTTCTACTTTAAACTCTATCTATATTAAAAAGTTGATATTTTTATACATTTATGGGCGCTATTAGTTTCAACAATATATTTTTCAGATATTTTTGCCAACAATATTTTTTTACCACTTTTGTGTCAGGGAACAGCAGATGGCTGCTTTGGGGTCCTCAGAGCTGCTCAAAGATTTTCAGAGTTGCCTGGGACATCTCAGACGCTGGAAGTGGCAGAAGACAGCAGACAGTGAAAGCGACAGAAAACAACAGACTCCACAAGACCCTTTGGGCTGATATTGGGAATATCTTCAACTACACTTTAAGTGAGAATCAGGTGTGCTCGTGCCTCACTCCACTCTAGAGCCACTGTTACCTTAATTTCATGTCTCCAGAGTCAATAAGTTTACCGTATGGGCAGCTAGGCAGGTGAGACTTTTGTGATTTCAGATGGGAGGGTAAGGTCCTTTGGACTAATGGCCTCATTACGAGTATGGTGGGCGGACCAGCCAGACTGCTGGGGTGGCCGCCTTCAGGACAGTGCCAGGCTGATGGTCCCTGGCCCACCCCATTACGACTTCCTCATGGGGCTGGAAGTGCTGGCGGGCAGCGGCAGGGGACAGAGGCATGGTAGGCTGCCATCAAACCAACGGGCGGATTGTGCCCATGCATCCTGTCATGCATGGCAAACAGTGTGCCCCAAAACCCACCAGATATATGGGCCCCTGGGGCTCCCCCTCACCTCCTGGGGCCCTTACACTGGGGGCCCCCTGTATTGGGCCCCTCACCTGCAGGACTGCCAAACTTTCCATGGCGGGGGCCCCACCATGGAAAGCTTTGCGGTCCCACAGGTCACAATGACCGTGGCGGTCAGGAAGCCTGATTCGACAACACTGACCTCCACGGTCCCGACCGTGACCCTGACTGTGGCGTGGTGGCCTCCCTACCAGCCCCATTAAGAATTTCCAGCTGGACTGTTTCCAGCCCAGTGGGAAAGTAGTGGCAGCATTGTCACGGGCTCACAATTGAAATGGTGGAAATGCTGCTACATGCAGGGGGCACCAGCACTCTCGAAATGCGCCCTGTCTTTACAGCACATTTCAAGGGTGCTCGGCAGGGGAACCCCTGCACTGCCCATACCACAGGCCCGGGATTGGGCAGTGCAGGGGCCTCCTTGTGGCACCCTGCACTTGTTCTCTGCCAGCCTTTTCATGGTGGCAGAGAACAAGGTTGTAATCAGTAGGGCGGCGCTGTGTTCAGTGTCACCCGTTTCTGATTGCAACTTGCACCCATTGTCAGCCCATCAGGACTGAAGATCCTGGTGGGGACATCTGTAGGTTGGCGAGTCTGCCCACCAACCTTGTAATGAGGCAGTCGGACAACTGCAACTGCAGCGGTCTGACCTTCACTGCGGCACTGGAGGTCCTCAGACCGCCAATGTCGTATTTGAGGCCTAAGTGCCAGAGTCAACACATTAAACAAAAAAATAATGCCAGGCCCCAAGAATATTAGGGGTGGTCAGAGAGAGGGAGACATGAGAATACTTTTTTTCAATCAGTTGGCCTCCCAGGAAAAGCTAATGGGAAGGGAGAAATAACCTGAATCTCTAAGCCTGAAGTAGTAGGAATTGGCACTACTGTGAATCCTAGCCCCACAATAATTTATACAGCTTGATTCAGTCCTATGACAGCAGCACAGCCTGAAGAATCCATTACTCAAATGATTATACCACAAAGCAGGAGTCAGTAGAAAACCCCTCATGTAAATTTTCAAGCAACAAATCACCATTTTAACAGACTCGAATAACAGAACCAAAGCAGGTACAACTAGTTGCCACAGGCTGCTGACTGGAATTCGTAACTGATGAATTGCTCAATTTAAAACTGACATTGCTGAAAAAAAGTCCACACCCTCTGTCGGAAACAATCTCCACTCCAGCTCTCTTTACTGCCTTGACAGATTCAACACCAGAACCCCTACAGTCTAAAAACCTAGCAAAATCAGCGTCCTCTACCTCTAACAAGAACTGAACTTTTGTTAGATGCTTCCAGGCCACTAGAGACAAATCAACAATAGACTGAGATTAATCTAGGCCAGGGGTCCGTCTTCATTTGGGGCCGGAATGACCAAAATTGTAGGTGCCCCACCCACTTCAAAACCAGGTAATAGCAAAAGTGTGGTGTCAGTGCTGGCAGTTTCACAACCTTATAAGAACATTTCAGACTACGAGCTAAGAAAGTATGACCACATGACCAGCACCTCACTCTTTCAAGTACTGAATCAAGGAGCAAGACCTAAAACTTCCTCGCATACAACCTACCTCATTAACTGGTGATCCATCAAGGCAGCAGAGCATTAACTTTAGGACCATGAAACCAACATTTAGCAATTCTTTTCATCCTAAAGCCAAGCAGCTATCCTATAAAATAACTTCCGATACTCAGAATGTCCAAGAGAACCAGCTAGAGCTGACTGTCTTGAAAACTGCTTCCCAACACTCCAAGGGACTCACGGGATTCTAAGGGACATAACATGAGCCAGTACCAGATGTTAAAACACTCTTCATAGCATTTAGTTGACAGAGAGCATGATTCATTCTACATTTCTCAATCTTCTAGCAAACATCTCTCAGTGCTACTAACTACCTGTACGGAAGACTCTGAGGACTGCAGCACTCAATTGACATAATCAATTGTGTTTGGACAAAATATTGAATTACAAATGTAGCAATACAAAAATATTGTGTCAAGAATATGGGGATGTCAAAGATATCATCAACAGGAATATAGTAGGTCACAATATAATTTTAAGTGTTGTTTGTAATATTGTAAAAGATATTAATTTAGAAAATATTGTATGTAATATCACTTGTGAGTGTTATTTTGTGTGTAAGTTATAATAGTGTGTTTGATAATCTATGTTTCATTTTTTCTATTTGTATTTTAGGAAGGTAATTTACGAAGGTAGTTGAAACTAGTATTGTTAGTAGTTTTAATGTCTAAAAATAATAGATTTCAATTTCTTTTTAGCAGCGGGACATTGGGTTTTTAGGGGAGAAGGTTGGGGAGATTATTAACAAGTGGATAATTTAATTTAAATTAAATATTCATTCTAGTAATATGCAAATTAGCATAGTAATTTTTTTTAATGTAATAATAATTTTGAAGATATATACAATAATTATATTAAATTAAAATATGTAATTGTACATTTTAAAATTTTTTAATGTAACTTAAAAAAGTACAAAATGGTATCAAAAATAAAATATTTCATTTTTTCCATTGAAAACTATAATGTAAATGTAACAACTTTTCTGGACTAATTTTATGTTTAGATTTGCATTTATTTGAAAAGTTTTTGACATGTTTACTTTTTATACGAAAATAATATAAATATGTATTAATTATGATGGATATATTTATATTTTGCTGCATTTTTATATGCTATTGATTTATTCATGATGAAATTATTAACACAAAACCAGTGATCAGATTTTTTTATGTTTAATATTTGAATAAGTTCTGCTGTTGTGAATATATTTTCTAAAACGTATTACATTTAATTTTAAAAAAATGATTTTTTTTTTTTTAATTTTGCTGATTATTAATTTTGGAGTATGATTTTGTTAACATTATACTTTATGAATGGTAGTAGATATTGTTCTAAATATATTAATTATGAATAGTGATAAGAATAATCAATTATGTAACTGTTTAATTATGAATATATAAGTTTGTATTTTGGGTTAGTGTCTTTTTTTGAAGTAATTTGTAATTTATTTATAGTTAAAAAAAGTATGTGTGAGTACAGAGTATTGATTGTTTACAAACAAATTTTAGTGTGTAGCACTTTGCATAAAATGTTTTTGATTCTAGCGGAAATAGTGAATGTCACCTTTTTGTGTCCAACACCTTCCCCAAATTGTTTTAGATTTGAGTGGGAAAAGTAAATGTCACCCTTTTAGTGTCAACCACCTTTCCCAAATTATTATATATTGGAGTGAGAATAGTAAATGTCACCCCTTTGGTGTCCAACACGTTCTCCAAATTGGCATAGATTGGAGTGGGAATAGTAAACCCCTTTAGTGTCCAACTCTGTGAGACCTGGCCCATTCAGCAGAGTCACCCCCAAACATTGTGCCTTTTTCTTTCCAATTTTTGCTGAATTTGTTTCTGTTGGCCTTAGGCCTTTACCACTGCTAACCAGTGCTAAAGAGCTTGCGCTCTCTTCCCCAAAACATGGTTAAATTGGGTTATTCCCAATTGGCATATTTAATTTACCTTTAAGTCCCTTGTAGAGTGGTATATCATATACTACCAGACCATCACACGATAGGAGGATTAGGTGTGCCTCAATGGAGCATCTACTGGAATGATGGTAGGGAGGATCTGAGCATAGCTCCGCTTGCACCTGAATAGCATGTGCTCTGCCTTCACACAAAGGGCCTTACAACCCTGTATTGTCACTGCAGCCAGCTTGGAGCCAGGGCAGGGAGGCAGGAAATTCCATGCACTTCAAAACCCTTTCCAGAAGCGTCTCCCACCTTCCAGAAAGAGAGCACCACTGTATAAAAATAGGACCTTCAGACCCACTCTTCTGTTCACTCCTGAACCTGTGAAAGGACTGTCAGAGGTATGTTTGCTAATGTAACCCAGCTGTACTGTCTGCCAGTCTGCTGCTGTACCTGGAAGGACTGCCTTGTTGCCTGGAACCTGTCTTGAACCCCCAGAGGCCAGCCTTGCTGTTGAACCCTACATCTTCACCTGCACCCAGGACTACCGGAGGGCTAGTTTGCTGGCCTCCTTTTCAGAGCCACAGGGACATTAGAGTGTCCCACCCTCTTGAAACCACGCCTGAACCCAGCCTGAGTGAGTCCTGAAACCCCAAGAGGTGTCCCACCAGTTCTGGACACTTGGTTGTGGTGCTAAAGGTGCCCAGACAGCCAACAAACAAAACTGAGGACATTGACAAATTTTGGCCCAAAAGTGCCCTGACAACCAGAGGGAGACCCGGATCAACCTGCTTGTCAATCTACCTGAAGTGCATCACTGGATTAATTGACTTCACAGCTTCTACTGCTATATTCTCTGCAACAGCAAATCCTTTTAAGAGGTCCTTTGGCAAAGGGGTTTCTGACCTCATGCAGCTGTCTTCAGCTGCAGCCCTCTGCTTTGTCCCACTAGAGTTTTTCAACTTCGGTGACTCTTTCTGAATGTTGACATCTTCACTGTGGCTTTGACCCAAGTCCACCCGATGATGAAGCTCCCTTCTTGGACACTTCTTTCAGCCTTCCCTCGCTGAACTTTACCTTCTCTGACACTTTTCCTGAGAATTTCTTCTAATTCTGAAGGTAAGCGCTGATCAGGCCCAATCCACTTCTTGTATCCGAACCATGCTCCATTGCGGTTTGCCACATTTGTCAACTTTGACCCGGTCTTGCGCAACTACATGTCCGCAGTTGCCGCTTTAATCTTTTAGGCATTAGTTTATACTAAAAACTGTAAAAATCCATTACTCTGGTTCTACTGATTAGATTTTTGTTGTTTTGGTATCAAATAATTTATTAAAATTTACTCTATTTTTTAATTCATGCAGGATTTTTCATGTGCTGTGTTATCCTTCATTAAGGTTTGTGAGCTGAATAAATACTTTACACATTGCCACTAAGTTAAGCCTGACTGCTTTTTGTGCCACACTGCCCAGGGTTAAGAACAGGTTAATTTAATGACTTTTTGTGGTTCAACCTGCAATGTATTGTGGTTGATGCTTGACCAGGGCTCACGCCCCAGTCAACAAACAACCCAATATCTCATAAACACTTTCTTGAAAACAGTTTACTTTGGAGTGAGAAATGTAGATTACACCCCTTTGGTATACACCTTCTCCAAATTCTTTTAGATCAGAGTGAGAATAGTAAATGTCACCTGTTTAGTGTCCAACACCTTCTCCTAATTGGTTTAGATTGGAGTGGGGGTAGTAAATATCATACCTTTGGTGCCCAATAGCTTTTCCACATTCGTATATATTGGAGACGAAATAGTAGATGTCATCCCTTTAGTGTCCAACACCTTCTCCAATTTGGTTTAGATTGGAGGGGGAATAGTAAATGTCACCCTTTTAGTGTCTAAGATCCTGATTACGATCTCAGCGGAAACTGTGCAGCCGTCGAAACAGCATCAGATTCCCCATCCGCTTAGCTGGCGGTCCATCCATTGTATTCCAATGGTGGCGGGTTGCTGAATGAGACAGCCTGAGTCCCACCGACTCCGCCAACCATTCGCCGACTGCCTCGATGGTGGCATGGGGAAAAGCGGCTGTAATAGGGCGGTACAGGCAAGGTTCCCACGATCCAGATTGCAATGTGCCTTTCCGTCAATCTGACTCTGGCAGGGAGACTGCCTGCTTCTAGATTGCGGAATCACAGGAAATGGGGTGCAAGCTCGCCCATTTCCTTCCTTTCCCTTCAGTCTCCAACGTGGACCCATTCGTCCAGGGCCCCCCTTCACAGCAGCAACTTGACCCCGCAGAAAACGACCCAGTGGGGGCCGAAATCGAGGTAAGTGCTTTTCTCCCATTGACCCGACTGAGCACATATGGTCTGCACTCCAGCAATGGAAAAGTACTCGTACAAGGTATGTTTTTCACATGTCATGCATATGTGTACATTTTACACTTATTTAGACAAAATGTACAGACCTGCATCAACACATTTGAAAAAATATTTCTTAAATTGCTGACCATGTCCTGCGCTAGCCCCTCATTGTCAGAAACACCGCCGTTGGGTGAACGATGACATCTTAATATGGTGGGCGAGAGACTGTTGACTAGACAGAGTACTTGGTACCTCCGCCATGGTGGGATAGCAGGAAGACCGCCAAGATCGTAATCAGGCCCTAACACTTTCTTAAAAATGGTTTATGTTAGAGTGTCATTATTTCATTTTATAAATTTAGTGTGAAATCCTTTGAATTGTATTTGCACGTAGTAGAAATAGATTGTTATTTAATTAGTATTGTTTGTGTTTAGAAATATAATAAACAAATAGTTGCATGTTTGTAATAAATAATATTATCAATTACGTTGTTTTCTAGAATAAGGACATGTAACACAATTTTCTCATTTTATTTCAGTTTTCAAAGTTTATTTGTTTTTTAACTTAAAAATAAACTTTTATATATAAATAAAACATTTTTAATGCATTTTAAATGTAAATCATATTAAATGACATTGTATGTTCTACTTTTTCTACATTTTTATTGTTTAACACTTTACCATTTCCTAAGTTCTCAACATCATTTTAACATAAGTTGTTTATTAAATAAATGTATATACATTATACTAGTATTTAATTCATACTTTATTCATATATTTTTAATGCATTTATTTAACTTTTTAAATGATTTCCCATTCCTTTCTTTAGAAGATAGTATTTTTTTTAGTGTCATTTAGTGGGCATTTATTTTACCACTGCTTTTTATTTTGTAGTCTTTGAGTCATTTTTAGTCTATTTTCTGGGATCCAGATCACTGTAAGATGCCTCTGTTCATTGGAACAGGTAAAGGGTTTTTTAATGGTTTTGAGTGTAGGGGGAATGTAGAGGGGGAGGTCTAGAAGTTAGTTCTAGGG
Source organism: Pleurodeles waltl (assembly GCF_031143425.1). Classification (NCBI taxonomy): domain Eukaryota; kingdom Metazoa; phylum Chordata; class Amphibia; order Caudata; family Salamandridae; genus Pleurodeles; species Pleurodeles waltl. Next base: position 779,806,721 of record NC_090436.1, read on the forward strand.
TCTCATTACGAGTTTGCCAGTCGACCACCAGAATGCCAGGTTGGCGGTCCTAAAAAGACAGCCATGTTGACAGACTTATAGACCGCCCTATTACAAGTCATACAGGCAGGACCGCCAAGCAAAAGAAGCAGGCCAGCAGTGGCACAGAGGCCTGGAAATAGGCGGTCTGACCTCTAGCCCCAACAGCACAATGACCAACCACTTGACCATAATACAAGCCCAAAGTTGCAGTGGGGGGCACCCGTGGTGGTCAGCAAATGGTGGTCCGAACCACGGTGGTTCACAGGCACCAAAGTAATACACAATGGCACATTAGATCGATTTGTAAACAACACAGCTGACACACATTGCCACACTGGACAAACCAGCAAAAGGCACTATAAAATACACCCCCTTCACAAAACACAATTCTCTGCATTTTCACAGCAAGACCCAGCAAGACAGAGCAACTTTTTCCCAGCGTGCACAGATACTGATCACCATTGTTTTTCACCATCTCATACAACACACTGCACACGCTTTTGACCAATCATACCTTTTTGCATTTCCCCTCTTTAGTAAGTCACTGTCACTCGTTTTTTTTTCCCACCATGTCACGTTCCACAAATCCCTGTTTTTCAGAAGATGAGTTAAGAGTCATGGTGGATGAAATCATAAGAGTAGAGCCACAATTGTTTGGAGCCCAAATCCAGCACTCTCCTCTCACTAGGAAAATGGAAATGTGGAACAGGATAGTCGACAGAGTGAATGTTGTAGGCACCTTCCTGCGCACAAAGGAGGACATCCGAAAGAGGTGGAATTACCTCCGGGGCAAGGTTCGTTCCCTGGTCACCAGGCGCTAGCTGCAGGCCAAGAAGACTGGCAGTGGCCCTCCCAGTGCCCCATTACATCTTTTTCCCTGGGAGGAAAAGGTCTTGGCCATCCTGCATTCTGAGGGCTTGACCGGATTACTTGGGGGAGTGGAGTCTGGTGAGTCACAACACTAATAATGTCACCAAAATGCCATGCATGTACACTGGTCACCTTTTGCCACCTTTACTGTCACTTCACTCACCAGCCCAGTGTCCACCATTCCAAAGGCCCCTCTATGGCACCTCATACCTAATGTTTACTCACCTGGGGGGATAACATATGTTTATAGTGTGTATATTACAGGGAGTTACATGACTACAACTCCCGGCAGGCACTTTTATACAACTCCAAACACCAGGCCAGTGTTTTCTTCTCCGAATATTCTTGTCTGTTAACTTCCAATTGAAGTGTACCCACCCGGGAGGAAACATTTGTTAGGTGTGTGTACTACAGGGACAACCATGACTGCAACTCCCAGCAGGCACTGTTACAGTTACTTAAACCACTAGCACAGTGTTCCCTTCTCCAAATGCCCTTGTTGGTTAACTCCCAATTATAGTGTACTTACCTGGGAAGGAAACATATGAATAGTGTGTGTAGCCAGGGACTGACATGACTGCTAAGGCAAGGAGGCACTGTTACTCCACTCAGCCAGCCCAGGGTCCTCTTATCAAAAGACCCCTGATTGTGAACTCACACATGAAGGTTGCTCACCTGGGAGGATAGCATTTGTATAGTGTGTGTACCAGAGTGAGTGACAACTCCCAGCCATCCCAGTTTATTACAACTCCAAACACCAGGACAGTGTTCTCTGGTCCAAAGGCCATTGTTTGTCAATTCCCAAATGAAGTTTACCCACCTGGGGGATAACATATGTCAAGTACTGGGGAGTAGTGAGAATGATCTGACTGCAGCTCCCAGGAGGGAGTGTTTCTCTAACTTCAAACACCAGACAAGTGTTTTCTTGTCCAAAGACCACTGTTTGTCAATTCCTAAATGAAGTTTACTCGCCTGAGGGGATAATATATGTCAAGTATTAGGGGGTAGTGAGAGTGACCTGGCTGCAACTCCTAGGATGGACTGTTTCTCTAACTCTAAACATCAGACCAGCATTCCTTTCTCCAAAGACCACTGTTTGTCAATTCCCAAATGAAGTTTACTCACCTGGAGGGATACCATTATTCACGTATTGGAGAGTAGTGAGAGTGACCTGACTGTAACTCCCAGAAGGCACTGTTTTTATAACTCCAAACACCAGACCAGAATTCACTTGCCCAAATACATCTGTTAGTGAACACCCAATTGACGTATACACACCTGGGAGGTTAACATTTGTATATTGTGTGTACTTGAGTGAGTGACATGACTACAACTCCCAGGAGGGCCCGTTCATGTAACTGCAGCTACCAGCTCAGCATTCACTTGTCCAAATACCCTTGTTTGTTAACTCTCATTTGAAGTTAACTCACCTGGGAGGATAACATTTGTGTAGTGTGTGTAGTAGAGACAGTGAACAGACTGCAACTTCCAGGAGGGCCTGCTCCTATACCTCCAATCACCAGCCCAGGTTGCACTTGCCCAAATGCATCTGTTAGTGAACCCTCAAATTAAATTTACTCACCTGGGAGGATACCAATTATCAAGTGTTGGGAAGTAGTGAGAGTGACCTGATTGCAATTCCCAGGAGGCAATGTTTCAGTGACTCCAAATACCAGATCAGTAATCACTTGGCCAAAAACCCTTGCCTTCTAACTCAGTGGAAGTTTATTCACCTGGGAGGGACCAAGATACAGCTCATGCTCAACTCTGAGATGTATCTTGCTACCTAGCTCTATCTTGACCTGCTGACCCAAGATGAAACTATACAGGACAGGAAGGACACCTTACCCAGTGTGCAAAACAAGGATCCCAAAGATCTCAAGATGCATCACCAGAATGGTACTGGCAGCAGGCACATTCATAAAGCACTGACCACATGATCACTCCAATCACATATACAACAAAGTCCTGGATCTACCTGCATACCAATCAACTAGGCCTCAAAATGGTCAAAGCTACATCTTGCCTAGCCACTGTTTTGCCCGCACTGGTGGCAAGGTGTAATTCTCATCCCATCCTACCAAGTGCTAATGCTCTGCACAAATGAGCAGCTGCTTGACTTAAATGAAATTGGCATGCTTCACAACTATCAGGTCAATACAACCAATAGCATGGGTACCTGTCACAGTAGGATAACCTGCAAATCAACAATGTACACATTCTTTGCAAAATGTCACTGTAAACCTTTGGAGTTAGATGTTACAATACAACCACTAACATTGTATGTTTCACATCAACAGGTTGATCTGCCACTGGCCACACAGAGCTCACGGAAGAGACTGCCACTACCCTACCCCCCTGGATAAAGCCCTCAGTGAAGAAGACATTCCTGGACATCTGAACATGGAGGACTGTTCTGGCCCATCTGGGCAACTTGGTTAGACCCCTACAGCAAGTCTCACTGTGGCCACTACATCACCTCCCAGCCCGGTTGCCTCAACATCAGAGGCAGTCATTCGCCCCCAACCTGTGTCCCTAGGAAAGTGTCTACCACCTTGTGCCCCCCAGGCCAGGATTCTGAGTCGCAGCACAACACCTCGAACAATGATGGTCCTGGAACCAGTGGGAGGGAGCATCGTGTGGCAAGGACAAAGGCCTTTGGGGGTAGGGTGCGTTGGTGGGCATGCTGTGGGCCAGAGGGACGAGACCACTGGGCTGCTCCTGGCCAGGACACCATCAGCCACATCTTGGGGGTCTTTCAGGAGTCCGAAGGGGTGATGGGTCAGGTACTTGCAGAGCTCTGATAGATCAAGCAGCTGGAGATGGACATCCATGGGGATATGCCTGAACAGTGGGAGGCCCACAATACCAACATGGCCTCCCTAACAGGGGTGTTGAGGGACAATAACACTACCCTGATAAGGAATCATCAACAACATTCCACCCCTTCCTTTGGCACATTTACACCAGACCTTTCATTGGTGCCAGCCACTGGAAGGGAGGCACTGTCAGGGGAAGAACCCACCCCAGACACCACTGCCTCTGTAGCAGCAGATCCGCCCCACCACGTAAGCGGGTGTCCAGCAAAGACTCCAGAAGGAAGACACCCACCACTGCCAGCAGGCGACCTCTTCCTAAATGACCTCCTTTGTGTGCCACATATTCACTCTCTTGACTGCTCTTCAACCACCTTCTATTATTTTATGCACAGATTTTCAATAAATGCATCTATCACAAAGTCAGCGTCTGCTTGCTTCTGGTCCACATTTTTCTGTATAGAGGTGTAAAACCATGTGAAGCAAATGAGGAAGACACAAGATACTAATGCAAGGAGGGATATGATAGTGGTACTGTGTCCTGCTAAGGATTACCACCAACACGCACAGACACATTGCTACAAGTATCTGGTCACAGCAAACATTTTATTCCAGTGTACAGCACGTAGGTTGTTGAAAAGTCTAGACTGTTTTAGCCAAGAATGGCTGACTCATATTGAGTCAAGGTACACATACCAAGGTACAGCCCTCCAGACCAAGGAAGGAAGGAAGGACCTTGTCAGACATTGTCCTGTAAAATAGGCAAACAGAAAAGTGAATGGTGTCACCAGCTTAAGCCTTATCACCTCCAAAATCAAAGAAATCCAACATAACTTAAACCAATGTACAGACAGAGGGCAGTACAACAGTGCTGGATCACAGGTCCATCATATTCCAATGACCATGCATTTGGCAGTATGACACAAATATATCTCAGTGTTGTGGTACAGGCACTGTGGCCTGCAATGATGAAACATATCTACAGCTACAAACAGGTCATACAAGAAGATTGTTTAGCCTATATGATGTGCCTTGCTTGCACTTGCTGACAACATATTTAATTCCCACATGATCACACTCATGATGCAATCAGCCCAACACAGCACTCTAAACAAGTCAAATGTACACTTCTAACCTTCTACCCAAACACTGTTCAAGCTGCCTTGGCACAGGTCTCATACACCCCAAATCTGTGATCTACATTACCTGGAAGAATAATGTCCACTTCGTGTGTCGGAAGTGCATCAGACACCTGCCAATGTCACAATTCTGAAATGCCCAAATGAGGATGTCATAGTGAAGGTACCTATAAAAGGCACAACAAGGAGTATAGGCTTGAAAAATACCTATTACACAAATCATATGGCAAACATCTGGAAAGGAAATTACATTCCAATGAGACAGACAGAAATAAAGTAGCTATATGAAGTTGGGGATATGTCAAAGGCTAACCCTTCAATCATTCTTTGGCTGAATATTGCAGACTATTAGCTCCCTAGTTGTTGCCAAAACACTCTGCTTCACACATTCTAACAACTACAGTTCTTCATACAATCACAGTCATTACATCACATGACATACACTCATGAAAAGTAGCTATTGATGAGATAGATCTTCTCACAAGTCAGCTCATTCCTCTTCACCACTGTCATATTCACTTGGCTTTTCATGAGTCTCACCTAGTGGCACTACAGGCTTCCCCTCCTCTGGAATATAAGGAATATTCCTTCGCAGGGCAATGTTGTGGTGCATTCAGCAGGGCACAGTGTTCTGATACACTTTCCTGGCAGAGTAGAAGAGGGCTCCACTATCTAGTCCAGTCACCTAAATCTGGCCTTCAGGAGCCCAAAAGCTTGCTTCACTACCTGCCATGTTCTTCCATGGGCCTCACTGACTTTCCCTGGCTTAGTTGGATTGCTTATTGGCATCAACAACCAAGGACGGTTTGGATATGCAGAGTCTCCTGTTAAGGAATGGGACATATGTGTAACAATGAGTTCCTCTTTTTAGGATTGTAGCAGCTGACATTGCACACACACAAACAGGAAAGATGTGACTTATCAACCAGCAAGGCCCTCTCTGGGTACAGTTGTGACATCAGCTAGGGTATTGTGCTGTTCACACAATATGACGGAATCATGGGCTGAACCTGGATAATGGGCACAGACCTATGAAATATAGAGATCCACCAAACAGACAACTTGCACATTGATGTAATGGAAGTTCTTTCTGTCGCAGTATACTTGTTTATTGGCATGTGGTGGGACTAAGCCAACATGTGTACCACCAGTGCCCCCCACCACTTGTGAGAGGTGTGCAAAACCATAAAAATCAGCCTTCACATAGGCTAAATCCTGATGTCAAAGAAACTAGATGTAACTGTCCAGGTGTTTCAACATTGCTGAGAGGACATCCTTTACCACCAGACTGAACATTGGTTGGCACATGCCAGCTAATAGGGCCACTGTATGTTGGAAGGACCCTGTGGCTAGGAAGTGCAATACTGAAATGCCTTGTACAATGGGCGGTATGCAGGTTGGATAACTAAAAGCTGGCATCAGATCTGTCTCCAACTGATGACATAATTCCACTATTGTTTGCCTTTTCATATGAGGATTATGTGGTGTTCTTCCATGGTCTGAAGGTCTGGCAGTGGACAATGACAGGTGGTTGTCGCATCCTCCCTCTTCCTGGGTACCTATGTATGACAAGACATGAGTTCTAACATTAGTCATTGTGTCCACAGCAACATACATGATGCATGTCAATGATATCATGTGACAAGGCCTTTCAGAAGGAATAGACATGGCAACTAGGACACATCAGCTGCAAAGAACACAAGGATCACGTGTGAGCTCTATGGTTTTCCACATGCGTCCACAACATGTATCTGGACCAAACTCAAAAATGTGCATTGTTGCTCCTCGAACTGTGACTGGATATCCCAACCGCAAAAATGACCATTGGTGGGGGTGGAGTGTGCCGCACTGTAAAATGTCATCTGTGCCCTGCAACATACAATGGTGGTTGAGTAGTAGGACCTACATGACAAGACAGAATCAGCATGTTTGTGAGCTCAAAACTACATTTTTGGAGGTGTGACGCAGTTTGTGAACTCAATACTATATTTCATGCCTCTAAAATGGCGGCTGCTTGACCTACTCCACTGGACATTAGGAACCACCCGCGAGTTCCGGGGGAAGTCATTTTGGCGGTTGCAACCGCAGAAGACATAGCCATGGGCTAACGTTGTTGCCAGTGGCAGTCGTGGGCCAATGGCTGTGTCTGCCGGTGGTAATGACTGCGAATGTGGCGGATGTGACCCACATGTTCTGCAGATTCACTCACTTGACTCCTGACACTGCTACCAGCAAGACCTCCATGACCTGAGCTGCTGTGTACTGTCTCTGAGAGCAATCATGCCACAGCCAGCAGGTGATAGGGCCCCTGCCTTCTCTCCAGATGAGCTGGAGAGGATAGTAGATGACGTCCTACCCCTTTATGAACAGCTCTATGGTACACAAGAAGAGCAGGTAAGTACATCATGTATCTCCCAGTATGGGTCCTAGTCTAGGCTGGGGTGGAGTCACTGTGGCTATGCAACTGTGGCACTCTGCTCACTCCCTGTACCCCAGCAGATCCTGTCATGTGGGTAATATGAGGCTCTGGTGTGAAATTCTGCCCAGAATGCCACAATCCTTTGATTAGATTAAGAATGGGTACAGAAGTAAGTCATTAAGGTAGTCCATATGTGCACTTAGCATCATTGTCAATGTGTATTTGACTCATGACAGGTCCCTTACTCCCATAGCACTGTTATCACCTTCCCACGGGTCTTATTTGTCCTGTGCAGGCTTATTGCATACATGGCAGTCCCACAGTGCAGACAGTGTGTTGATTCATGGGAGGCCATGATATGTGACTTAGTAGTTGGGTCACATAGCAGAAACTGTACAATGCATGCCCTTGAATGCTGGATGCCATCTTTGTCGGATGGACATATATGTCCTAGTGTTCTGTGGTACAGGTACATACCACAGAACCCCACCCCTCGAAGTGGCATGAGTCTGCATTTGTTAGTCCACATGTCCACACAAGGACAGGGAAGGCACTTTCTGTACCTGCCATGCCAGTCCCTTCATTGTTACCCATGTGTACTCTGGTTGTTGCCTGTAGGGAAAGTATACAGAGAGTCAGTCTCACAGAGTGTGACTAGGTTGGTCCATTCATGCCTAAGGAGTATACCCTTCAGAAGCCACAGAGGTGTGATGTGTCTCATAGTAGCTCACATCACAGTCAGGTTGCTAGAGCATGGCCTACATGATGTCAGTAAGCTTGCTTAGGCATTGTAGGGCCTGAGCAGGGGAGTGGGTCCCTGTACTTATTGGCTTGCATGTGTTACACCTAGGGAGTAATGACAGATAGAAAAGTTCTAGCTTGATATTACTGACATGAATGGGACTCATTTGTCATGAGACTTGTGATCATGATCTCTTGATTTGTCTTTTGCATCCGTGCAGGCCAAAGCCCATCAAAAGAAGGGATTGCAGAGCCGTCACCAAGAAGGTGCGGACCCTGGAGGTCCACAGCCAGCAGAGCACCCACTGCAGAAAAAGGAAGGGGGACCTGAGATGTTGGCCCCGGAAGATGGCAGAGGTTCAGCTGGGGATGTCATCCCAATGTAGTTGGGGTGCCCGTCGGACCATGACCTGCCTAATGGGCCGCATTCTGGCGGTGGCCTATACGGATTTTGATGGGCGTGTGAGGGCAGCACAGCATCTACATGGGGGTGGGCACAGGGCATTTTCCTGCATGTCGCATTGCCAAGTGAATGAGTTAGGTTCTGATAGCCCCCCTCAACAATTAGGGATGAGGCATGTGTCACACAGTAGATGTGTGATTGTTTGTGTAGACATGTCATGTGGTGCATACTGATGTGCATTGTGTATTTGCTCAGGGACCTAGGGAACAACTGGGTGGAATCCACAAACCACTTGCCCTGCATTGACGACATATGGCTCGGTACATTGATCAACTAAGTACTGTTTGTTGTTGTAGTGTGTGTAATTTCTAAGCAAGAGTCCACTACTCCTAAATGTTTCAGGCCAAAGGGAAGTAGGTAATGGATCACAGTCCTCTGCCATGTTTCTGGGTAAATGTGTATATAGGCATCGGCCACCCAGAAGCTAGTTGTCTTCAGCATATGCTGGTTGCTGGTGCCTCACTGCAGTCTGTAATGTGAAGATGTCCAACATACATGTGACAGAGCTTACATTGTTCTTTGGATGCAACTTAGGTCAATACTTTCCCTTGGTTGACATGATTTATGTGCCATCACTGTTGCCAACATTCCTTATGCCTACATGTCAGCATGTGTCCCTTTCTCTTTTGCAAAACATTTGTACGTTGCAGTTTCATGCATGGAGTACCTATGTTGATGGGACAATGGGATGATGCCTGTATTCCCTCACCTATATGTGCATTGCAAACTGGTTGCGAACTAGTACACTTATAATGGAGACACATGGGGACACATTTCATGTTGTGCTACATAAAGGAGTGTGTCAGGAGTGACTCATACATACTCTCAGCCGTCATACAGGTCAACTGCAGTAGAAATGAGGGACATGACAGGTAGGCTTAGAGTTTAGAGCCACAATGTGAATAGCTATGCCCTTAATGTGGCATCATGTAGCAAAGTGCACTGCACATGCCTAATGGGTAAGGTTTGTGCCCTGACTGTTGGCCAGCACCATGGAGTGACTTGCAGTTATGCTGAAATCACATGTGTTTGGGTACATCCATTCATCCACATACATCTAGGTTTGGTGGACGAAAATGGAGACAGTGATGTAGCTTCACATTGGGCAACAAGTTGAGGGCCTTCTACGGGTACTTGCACATCTCAAGGCCTCTCCAACATCCAATGGACTAATGGCGTCTACTGATGCACTCAGGGTATGTCATTGTTAGGGGTGCCAGATGTTAGTGGTGATTAGACTTGATGATTCATTGTGTTGTGGATTGTATGAACATCTCTCCCTGAGATATTGTACATGTAACATGTGTGGCCTATCTGAGCAACATTAATACTACCCCCATACTCCATTGGGACAAATATCTCTTGGTGAAGTGTGCATTGTTGATATGTTTCCAGTGTGACATGTGTATTTCCATGTTACCTGCTCTAAAATATTGTACTTTTGTCAGCAACATGGCATGTTCTGGAAGCATAATTTCTGATTGTTGTGTTATTATGCATGTATGCCTGCATGACTTTGTGTGGGATCTGTGGGAATGCAGTTGGCCATGGCCTACTATTGTGGTCTCCTACTTGTGCAATGGTTACTGTGATTGTACAACTTCAGCCATGCAACTGTAGTTGTCTGAGATCCTGATTTTACTGTGGGAAACTGTTGACAGTTCATACGGCATGCATGCATATGGTATGGTACATGTATGGGCTACTTAGGTGGAGTTTGTTGCTGTGGCCTACTTGACATCATGGTATGTCTGCTAATCAGACAAATTGACATATTGCACATGATGTCTACAGTGTCTATTTCCATGCCACATGTGTGGCCTATCTGCGCAACAATAATACTACCTTGATGACTCTATTGGGACAAATATCACTCTGTGAAGTGTGCTTTGTAGCTATGTTTACAGTGTGACATGGGTATTTTTTTCCATGTCACCTTCTCTAGAATATTGTACGTTTGTCAGCAACGTGGCATGTTCTGGGAGCATCATTTCTTATTGTTGTGTTATTGCGTGTGTGACAAATGTATATCTGCATGACTTTGTATGGGATCTGTGGAAATGCAGTTGGCCTACTATTGTATGACAAAATTTTACTGAGGTATGCTCCATGAGGCAAAGGTTTGAGGGTGATGTGGTCTCCTACTTGTTCAATGGTTACCGTGATTACACAACTTCAGCCATTGTCAGAGTCACCAGATCCTCGGGGTCTGTGCATGTTCCAAACACGTCCACCACTGAACAGCTCCAAGACTCTGATAGATAAATCACAGAGAATGAGAGAGTTCAATAGGGGAAGAGAGGATTAGGAAGGGAACAGCTGGGAAGGAGACCTGTAGTAAGAAAAAGGTTAGAACACACAATAAGAAAAATATATCTCCTGAAATCAATACCAGACTATGATTCTAACCCTAGTCACTCTGAAAGCATGAACAATCTAAGAGTTAAGTTTAAAATGACTAAGTTTCAAGATGGCCGGATACCTGTAGGGGAATCAAGATGAATTAAATAAAAACGTTCTTATTCAAGTACTTTCCTTTACATGAGAATCAGAAAAAACATTCTGACTAAATTTTAAACCAGTCATATAAATCCTGTTTTGAGAATGTATACTAGGACTATACAATATTGCATCTACAAACTCTGGCCTTCTGTGTACTCTTAAAATGTTTCAACACAAATTGCGCATATTGCAGATATATATATATATATATATATATATATAGTTTAAAACATAAAAGGCTTGTGCACCATGAATAAAACAATATGGATTCAGGAAACAAATCACATAACTTGTCAACTCGAATATTGCATAATAAATATCTTAGAATAGTGGCATACAATAAACAACATGAATTAAACTCGAGGAGAGAATTGTGCGTCTTGCCGATTCGAGTGTCACCATGTAAAATATCAAGAAATGGTAGCCCGTAATGAATATCAAAGTCAAATCATCATTAATTGAATCGTGCGTCTTGCCGATTCGTAAAACACGATATAAATGTCAAGAAATAACAGCTTACAATAAAGAACAAGATCAAAGTACAATGAAATGAATCGCGCTTCTTTTGCCGATTCCTAAGCCACCATGTAAATGTCAAGAAATGGTAGCGCGCAATAAACAACAAAGTTAAATCCTCATGAAACGAGTTGCGCATCTTGCCAATTCGTAAAACATCATGTAAATGTCAAGAAATAGTCGCGCGCAATAGACAACAATGTTTAAACACCATAAAATGAATCGCGCGTCTTGCTGATTCTTAAGCCACCATGCCAATGTCAAGAAATGGTAGCACGCAATGAATAACAAAGTCAAACCTTTATGAAACAAATCGCGCGTCTTGCCTATTTGTAAACTACCATATAAATGTCAAGAAATGGTAGCGCGCATGTAATCTGTTAAAAGAATATGAAAATTCTCAATAACAGTGTCAGGATAGTCCAACCACCGTCTTACCACCTGGAACAATGATCACCAATGAAGGATGAAGGGCAGAAGACTGGAAGATCCAAATAGGCCGCCGGGACAGGAGCTCAGGAAGAAGCTGCTGCTCTGCACCGGGACCTCTGAATAGTGAGCACTGGGAGTTGGTCTGGCTGTCTTTTATAGAGTCTTGGCCCAGCCCAGAACCACGCCCAGGCATGTTGCAGGGAAAGTCTCTGGAAGGCCCTGGAAAGGGACCACACCCTAACACACTCTGAAAACCTGCAGCAATACATTGCAAAGGAACAGTATTTGTAAGCATATTAAAAATACGTTTTCAGGATTGAACTCTGCAATGCAAAAGGTTAAACCACAACGTATCAGCACAATGCATAAATTACGTTGTTTTGATAGTGCTGGGTTTTTGCATTTTTGTCGCCAATAGAGCGCGTACTGCTCTGGTGTTGACAGTACTCCCCTCTCCCAGATGCGCTCTAGGGCCTGGTCTGCTTGGATTAAGACGATGAAAGCGTCTCACAAGTACTGGAGCATGAACATCGGATGCGGAAACCCATGAGTTATTTTCAGGACCATAACCTTTCCATGAGATTAAGTACCATAGATTACGCCCTCTCAGTTTAGAATCCAACACTTTCTTGACTTCGTATTCTTCTTCCCCTTGTACTAGAACAGGAGCTGGATGAGGGTGGATCTTTTCGACTGCCTTTTCAAGAGGGAAGTGTGGAACACTGGATGAATCCATAAGGATCTGGGCAATTGTAGTTTATAGGTCACCGGATTGATTTGCTGAAGGACAGTATAAGGACCTATGAATTTGGGGTTAAACATGTGCTTCTTCTTGAAGTCTATATGTTTTGTGGACAGCTACACTTTGTCACCTGGTTGATATTGCGGTCCCTCACAATGTTTCTTGTCATAATGCCTTTTATATTTTTGTTTGGCTTTTTCTAAATGCTGTTGAATCAGTTTCTGGGTTTGATGTAAATGCTGAATGGTTTCTGACACAGCTGGAGTAAGAGAACTTTCTTGAGGAATTGTGATGGGCAAGGTGTCAGGATGATAGCCAAATAAACCAAAAAAGGGTGTAACGCCAATAGAAGTGTGGAATGAGTTATTGTAAGCTAACTCAGCTAACCAGAGCATAGATGTCCAAGAATGAAGTGCCTTTTCAGCGTAGGCACGTAGGTATTGTTTCAAAGTCTGATTTAGTCTCTCCGTTTGACCATCTGTTTGAGGATGGTGACTAGTAGATAGCGTAGATGTCACTTGGAATGTTTTACACCATGTCTTCCAGAAATTGGAGGAACATTGTGACCCCCAATCGGAGAGGATAACCTTTGGCAGTCCATGATAACGAACCACTCTGTTAAGTAAAATAGTTGCCAATTCACTAGAAGTGGGCAATTTTTTACAGGCGATGAAATGACCATATTTCGTGAGACTATCTACTACCACCAGAATTACTGAATGCTGTTGAACCACTGGCAGACCGGTAATAAAGTCTAAAGAAATGTGCTCCCATGGACGACTTGGGGTTGGAAGTGGATGTCACAACCCTTTTGGTTTTGAATGACTTGTTTTAATGCGAGCATAAACTTCACCGTTCTTTACCATTGCTTTAACATCTTATGTTAGGGTAGGCCACCAAAAATAGCATTGGATCAGTTCAAGAGTTTTAGGAGTACCTGGGTGACCTGCCGTAGGTATAACATGCAACCAATGAAACACTATCTTGTGAAGTTTGGTAGTGGGTACGAACAAACGAGTGTCATGAAAGGGTAAACCTTGCTTGATTGACCTTTTGGGATCTGCCTTGGCCCATGTTTGCCATTTTTCAACAGTGAAAGAGTTGCAATTTTTTTCAAAGAAATCTTCAGTTTTTATGATACATAGAACCTTGTCAGGAGCAATGATAGCTCTGGAGGCTTGAAATGCAGGCAACGTGGTAGACTCTTGACGGGACAAGGCGTCAGCCTTGCGATTATCTTTACCAGGCCGGAAGGTTACTACAAAATAAAATTCGGCAAAAAAAAACATCCAGCGTAATTGCAGAGGGGTCAAAAGTCTGGTGGAACTCATGAATTGAAGATTACGATGATCAGTATATACTGTGACAGTGTATTTGGCACCCAACAAATTATGTCTCCATTCTTTAAAGGCGTCACGAATTGCCAGAAGCTCTTTTTCAGCAATGACATAGTTCTGTTCGGCTTCGTTCAACTTCCAAGACATATAAGCTACAGGGTGAAGTTGACCAGTGTCTTTATTTCGTTGTGATAAGACGGCTCCTATTGCTACATCTGAAGCATCAGCTTCCACTATGAAAGGTTGATTCGCATCAGGATGAGTCAAGACTGGGGCAGTGGAGAAAGCTTCCTTCAAAGTCGAGAAGGCTTGATCTGCTTCTGGGGACCATACAAACTTTTTTTTCTTGCTTAGTAGCTTAGTGATTGGAGCCACTGTCTGGGAGAAATGATTTATGAACCTCCGGCAAAAATGTGCAAACCCCAGGAAACATTGTACATCACGAACAGTCTTTGGGGTGGGCCAATCAGATACGGCTTTTACTTTCTTTCGCAGTTCTTGAGTCTCTGTTATCATGAACGCTCCATGAATATTTTTCAATCTTTTTGCGCGTTCCTTTACGTTCTGCTAAACGATGATCAAGCCTCAAGACAAGATTTATTCATTCTTGACAGTCTGTAGGTTGTGGGTTGATTTGTGCTAAGATATCTTTTAGTTCCTCTTTGAGTCCCTTGTAAAACAAGACCGCTTGTTTTTCTTCAGGCCAGGATGTCTCAGCAACCAGACGGTTAAAGTTGGCTAAATACGATACTAGGTCTTGATTCTCTTAGCGTAAATCTAATAATTCACGATCTGCTGACTGTGTTACAGTTCTACGATCAAAAACTCTCTCAAATTCATGAACAAAATTCCTCCAGTTGTACAACAAGGGACTATTTTTACGCACAAGAGGAATTGCCCAAGTAGCTGCATCCCCAGACAGATATGATAACAAGAAAGCTACTTTGGACTGGGCATCGGGGAAAGTATTTGGTCTGCAGGTGAAGTGTAGTTCCACTTGAACCAGGAAAGATTGCCCTTTCAAAGGGTCACCTGAGAAACGTGCTGGGGGAGCTCAAGGAATTGCAGAAGGAACATTTAGGGAAATCGAATTACTTCCAGAAGCCTGAGAAGAACGACCTGGCCAAGACACACCTGTGGGACTTTGTTCTTTCTTCTCTACCTTATCTTGCAACTGAATCACTCTCTCTGCTAAGCTAGTTGTCAATTCTTTGGATGATACCACCTCTGCTTGGAGCTGGGTGATAGCCTTGACTAACTTGTCTAGCGTGGCCATGCTGAGAACAGGATAATAATTAGTGGGCTCACTATTCTGTCAGAGTCACCAGATCCTCGGGGTCTGTGCATGTTCCCAACACGTCCACCACTGAACAGCTCCAAGACTCTGATAGATAAATCACAGAGACTGAGAGAGTTCAATAGGGGAAGAGAGGATTAGGAAGTGAACAGCTGGGAAGGAGACCTGTAGTAAGAAAAAGGTTAGAACACACAATAAGAAAAATATATCTCCTGAAATCAATACTAGACTATGATTCTAAGCCTAGTCACTCTGAAAGCATGAACAATCTAAGAGTTAAGTTTAAAATGACTAAGTTTCAAGATGGCCGGATACCTGTAGGGGAATCAAGATGAATTAAATGAAAACGTTCTTATTCAAGTACTTTCCTTTACATGAGAATCAGAAAAAATATTCTGACTAAATTTTAAACCAGTCATATAAATCGTGTTTTGAGAATGTATACTAGGACTATACAATATTGCATCTAGAAACTCTGGCCTTCTGTGTACTCTTAAAATGTTTCAACACAAATTGCGCATATTGCAGATATATATATATACATAGTAAACAACATAAAAGGATTGTGCACCATGAATAAAACAATATGGATTCAGGAAACAAATCACATAACTTGTCAACTCGAATATTACATAATAAATATCTTAGAATAGTGGCATACAATAAACAACATGAATTAAACTCGAGGAGAGAATTGTGCGTCTTGCCGATTCGAGTGTCACCATGTAAAATACCAAGAAATGGTTGCCCGTAATGAATATCAAAGTCAAATCATCATTAATCGAATCGTGCATCTTGCCGATTCGTAAAACACAATGTAAATGTCAAGAAATAACAGCTCACAATAAAGAACAAGATCAAAGTACAATGAAATGAATCGCGCTTCTTTTGCCGATTCCTAAGCCACCATGTAAATGTCAAGAAATGGTAGCGCGCAATAAACAACAAAGTTAAATCCTCATGAAACGAGTTGCGGGTCTTGCCAATTCGTAAAACATCATGTAAATGTCAAGAAATAGTAGCGCGCAATGGACAACAATGTTTAAACACCATAAAATGAATCGCGCGTCTTGCCGATTCTGAAGCCACTATGCCAATGTCAAGAAATGGTAGCACGCAATGAATAACAAAGTCAAACCTTTATGAAACAAATCGCGCGTCTTGCCTATTTGTAAACTACCATATAAATGTCAAGAAATGGTAGCGCGCAAGTAATCTGTTAAATCAAGAATATGAAAATTCTCAATAACAGTGTAAGGATAGTCCAACCACCGTCTTACCTCCTGGAACAATGATCACCAATGAAGGATGAAGGGCAGAAGACTGGAAGATCCAAATAGGCCGCCGGGACAGGAGCTCAGGAAGAAGCTGCTGCTCTGCACCGGGACCTCTGAATAGTGAGCACTGGGAGTTGGTCTGGCTCTCTTTTATAGAGTCTTGGCCTAGCCCAGAACCACGCCCAGGCATGTTGCAGGGAAAGTCTCTGGAAGGCCCTGGAAAGGGACCACACCCTAACACACTCTGAAAACCTGCAGCAATACATTGCAAAGGAACAGCATTTGTAAGCATATTAAAAATAAGTTTTCAGGATTGAACTCTGCAATGCAAAAGGTTAAACCACAACGTATCAGCACAATGCATAAATTACGTTGTTTTGATAGTGCTGGGTTTTTGCATTTTTGTCGCCAATAGAGCGCGTACTGCTCTGGTGTTGACAGTACTCCCCTCTCCCAGATGCGCTCTAGGGCCTGGTCTGCTTGGATTAAGACGATGAAAGCGTCTCACAAGTACTGGAGCATGAACATCGGATGCGGAAACCCATGAGTTACTTTCAGGACCATAATCTTTCCATGAGATTAAGTACCATAGATTACGCCCTCTCAGTTTAGAATCCAACACTTTCTTGACTTCGTATTCTTCTTCCCCTTGTACTAGAACAGGAGCTGGATGAGGGTGGACTTTTTCGACTGCCTTTTCAAGAGGGAAGTGTGGAACACTGGATGAATCCGTAAGGATCTGGGCAATTGTAGTTTATAGGTCACCGGATTGATTTGCTGAAGGACAGTATAAGGACCTATGAATTTGGGGTTAAACATGTGCTTCTTCTAGAAGTCTATGGGGCATATTTATACTCTGGTTGCACCGAATTAGTGTCATTTTTTTTAACTCTAATTCGGTGCAAAACTAACTCCATATTTACTTTGTTGCTAGACCCCTCTAGCACCAAATTTATGGAGTTAAAGTAATTTTTTGAAAGTGGAGACCTACTTTGCCTTAATGAGATGCAAGGTAGGCGTTCCCGTGCAAAAAATGACTCTATGGCCTTAACGTCATATTTAGGGGCATATTTATGCTCTGCAGCATATTTATACTCTGTTTGCACCGAATTAGTGTCATTTTTTTTTACTCTAATTTGGTGCAAAACTAACTCCATATTTATACTTTGGTGCTAGACCCATCTAGCACCAAGGCCCTGATTTAAACTTTTTTTGCACCGCATTAACGTCATTTTATGACACAAAAGTGGCGCAAACGTACAAAATATTGGCCCTTATTTATACTTTTTGCTGCAAAACTGCACTAACTCAGTTTTGCACCAAAAAGTTTAGCACCGGCTTGCACCATTTCTGTACACCAGCCGGGCACCATATTTATGGAATGGTGCAAGCCGGTGCAAAGGGTAGGCTAGAGTTTAAAAAAATGACTTTAGTCGGGTGGGGCTGGCAGTATAGAAGAAGAGGGTTTAGCACCCAAAAATGGCTTTAGGCAGGTTAGAGTAAAAAAAAATTACTCTAACCAGATTAGCGTAATTTTATGGTGCTAAACCTACCATGCCACATGACTCCTGCCTTAGAAAAGGTAGGAGTCATGCCCACCACCACAGTGGCCAGCACAGAGGACAGGGGTCCCCTGGGCATGGCCATTGCACCCGGTGCCATGTATGGGGGTCCATTTCAGGGCCCCCTATGGCACTTTCTAAAATAAAATGCACTTACCTGGGATGGGGTCCCCCATCCTTGCAGTCCCTCTAGTGTGGGTGGGGGTGCCCCTAGGGCCTAGGGAGGGCACCTCTGGGCTTATTCCATGGTGTTCCACCATGGAAATAGGGCCACAGGTCCCCTAACACCTGCCCTGACCCAGGTCTTAAAAAATGGGGCAAAGCAAGCTTTGCCCCATTTTTTGACCCCTCCTCCCTCCCTTGCACCATTTTTACATGGGAGTATAAATATGGTGTTAAGGCCATGGAGTCATTTTTTTGCATGGGAACGCCTACCTTGCATCTCATTAAGGCAAGGTAGGTTTCCACTTCCAAAAAATGACTTTAACTCCATAAATTTGGTGCTAGACGGGTCTAGCACCAAAGTATAAATATGGAGTTAGTTTCGCACTGAATTAGAGTAAAAAACAAAATGATGCTAATTCAGTGCAAACAGAGTATAAATATGCCCCTTAGCGTAAAAAAATGATGCTAATCTGGTCAGAATCATTTATTTTGACTCAAAACTGCCTAACGTCATTTTTTTTTAAGCTAGCCTACTCTTTGCACCGGCTTGCACCATTCCATAAATATGGTGCCCAGCTGGTGCTAAAAAATGGTGCAAGCCGGTGCAACATTTTTTGGAGCAAAACTGCCTTAGTGCAGTTTTGCACCAAAAAGTATAAATAAGGCCCTATATGTTTTGTGGACAGCCACACTTTGTCACCTGGTTGATATTGCGGTCCCTCACAATGTTTCTTGTCATAATGCCTTTTATATTTTTGTTTGGCTTTTTCTAAATGCTGTTGAATCAGTTTCTGGGTTTGATGTAAATGCTGAATGGTTTCTGACACAGCTGGAGTAAGAGAACTTTCTTGAGGAATTGTGATGGGCAAGGTGTCAGGATGATAGCCAAATAAACCAAAAAAGGGTGTAACGCCAATAGAAGTGTGGAATGAGTTATTGTAAGCTAACTCAGCTAATCAGAGCATAGATGTCCAAGAATGAAGTGCCTTTTCAGCGTAGGCTCGTAGGTATTGTTTCAAAGTCTGATTTAGTCTCTCCGTTTGACCATCTGTTTGAGGATGGTGACTAGTAGATAGCGTAGATGTCACTTGGAGTGTTTTACACCATGTCTTCCAGAAATTGGAGGAACATTGTGACCCCCGATCGGAGAGGATAACCTTTGGCAGTCCATGATAACGAACCACTCTGTTAAGTAAAATAGTTGCCAATTCACTAGAAGTGGGCAATTTTTTACAGGTGATGAAATGTCCATATTTCGTGAGACTATCTACTACCACCAGAATTACTGAATGCTGTTGAACCACTGGCAGACCGGTAATAAAGTCTAAAGAAATGTGCTCCCATGGACGACTTGGGGTTGGAAGTGGATGTCACAACCCTTTTGGTTTTGAATGACTTGTTTTAATGCGAGCATAAACTTCACCGTTCTTTACCATTGCTTTAACATCTTATGTTAGGGTAGGCCACCAAAAATAGCGTTGGATCAGTTCAAGAGTTTTAGGAGTACCTGAGTGACCTGCCGTAGGTATAACATGCAACCAATGAAACACTATCTTGCGAAGTTTGGTAGTGGGTACGAACAAACGAGCGTCATGAAAGGGTAAACCTTGCTTGATTGACCTTTTGGGATCTGTCTGGGCCCATGTTTGCCATTTGTCAACAGTGAAAGAGTTGCAAATTTCTTCAAAGAAATCTTCAGTTTTTATGATACATAGAACCTTGTCAGGAGCAATGATAGCTCTGGGGGCTTGAAATGCAGGCAACGTGGTAGACTCTTGACGGGACAAGGCGTCAGCCTTGCGATTATCTTTACCTGGCCGGAAGGTTACTACAAAATCAAATTCGGCAAAAAAAAGCATCCAGCGTAATTGCCGAGGGGTCAAAAGTCTGGTGGAACTCATGAATTGAAGATTACGATGATCAGTATATACTGTGACAGTGTATTTGGCACCCAACAAATTATGTCTCCATTCTTTAAAGGCGTCACAAATTGCCAGAAGCTCTTTTTCAGCAATGACATAGTTCTGTTCGGCTTCGTTCAACTTCCGAGACATATAAGCTACAGGATGAAGTTGACCAGTGTCTTTATTTCGTTGTGATAAGACGGCTCCTATTGCTACATCTGAAGCATCAGCTTCCACTATGAAAGGTTGATTCGCATCAGGATGAGTCAAGACTGGGGCAGTTGAGAAAGCTTCCTTCAAAGTCGAGAAGGCTTGATCAGCTTCTGGGGACCATACAAACTTATTTTTCTTGCTTAGCAGCTTAGGGATTGGAGCCACTGTCTGGGAGAAATGATTTATGAACCTCGGGTAAAAATTTGCAAACCCCAGGAAACATTGTACATCACGAACAGTCTTTGGGGTGGGCCAATCAGATACGGCTTTTACTTTCTTTCGCAGTTCTTGAGTCTCTGTTATCATGAACGCTCCATGAATATTTTTCAATCTTTTTGCGCGTTCCTTTACGCTCTGCTAAACGATGATCAAGCCTCAAGACAAGATTTATTCATTCTTGACAGTCTGTAGGTTGTCGGTTGATTTGTGCTAAGATATCTTTTAGTTCCTCTTTGAGTCCCTTGTAAAACAAGACCGCTTGTTTTTCTTCAGGCCAGGATGTCTCGGCAACCAGACGGTTAAAGTTGGCTAAATACGATACTAGGTCTTGATTCCCTTGGCGTAAATCTAATAATTCACGATCTGCTGACTGTGTTACAGTTCTACGATCAAAAACTCTCTCAAATTCATGAACAAAATTCCTCCAGTTGTACAACAAGGGACTATTTTTACGCACAAGAGGAATTGCCCAAGTAGCTGCATCCCCAGACAGATATGATAACAAGAAAGCTACTTTGGACTGGGCATCGGGGAAAGTATTTGGTCTGCAGGTGAAGTGTAGTTCCACTTGAACCAGGAAAGATTGCCCTTTCAAAGGGTCACCTGAGAAACGTTCTGGGAGAGCTCAAGGAATTGCAGAAGGAACGTTTAGGGAAATCAGATTACTTCCAGAAGCCTGAGAAGAAGTACCTGGCAAAGACACACCTGTGGGACTTTGTTCTTTCTTCTCTACCTTATCTTGCAACTGACTCACTCTCTCTGCTAAGCTAGTTGTCAATTCTTTTGATGATACCACCTCTGCTTGGAGCTGGGTGATAGCCTTGACTAACTCTTCTAGCGTGGCCATGCTGAGAACATACACAAGCCAGGAGGATAATAATTAGTGGGCTCACTATTCTGTCAGAGTCACCAGATCCTCGGGGTCTGTGCACATTCCCAACACGTCCACCACTGAACAGCTCCAAGACTCTGATAGATAAATCACAGAGACTGAGAGAGTTCAATAGGGGAAGAGGGGATTAGGAAGGGAACAGCTGAGAAGGAGACCTGTAGTAAGAAAAAGGTTAGAACACACAATAAGAAAAATATATCTCCTGAAATCAATACTAGACTATGATTCTAAGCCTAGTCACCCTGAAAGCATGAACAATCTAAGAGTTAAGTTTAAAATGACAAAGTTTCAAGATGGCCGGATACCTGTAGGGGAATCAAGATGAATTAAATGAAAACGTTCTTATTCAAGTACTTTCCTTTACATGAGAATCAGAAAAAACATTCTGACTAAATTTTAAACCAGTCATATAAATCCTGTTTTGAGAATGTATACTAGGACTATACAATATTGCATCTAGAAACTCTGGCCTTCTGTGTACTCTTAAAATGTTTCAACACAAATTGCGCATATTGCAGATATATATATATCTATAGTAAACAACATAAAAGGATTGTGCACCATGAATAAAACAATATGGATTCAGGAAACAAATCACATAACTTGTCAACTCGAATATTACATATTAAATATCTTAGAATAGCGGCATACAATAAACAACATGAATTAAATTCGAGGAGAGAATTGTGCGTCTTGCCGATTCGAGTGTCACCATGTAAAATACCAAGAAATGGTAGCCCGTAATGAATATCAAAGTCAAATCATCATTAATCGAATAGTGCGTCTTGCCGATTCGTAAAACACGATGTAAATGTCAAGAAATAACAGCTCACAATAAAGAACAAGATCAAAGTACAATGAAATGAATCGCGCTTCTTTTACCGATTCCTAAGCCACCATGTAAATGTCAAGAAATGGTAGCGCGCAATAAACAACGAAGTTAAATCCTCATGAAACGAGTTGCGCGTCTTGCCAATTCGTAAAACATCATGTAAATGTCAAGAAATAGTGGTGCGCAATGGACAACAATGTTTAAACACCATAAAATGAATCGCGCGTCTTGCCGATTCTTAAGCCACTATGCCAATGTCAAGAAATGGTAGCACGCACTGAATAACAAAGTCAAACCTTTATGAAACAAATCGCGCGTCTTGCCTATTTGTAAACTACCATATAAATGTCAAGAAATGGTAGCGCGCAAGTAATCTGTTAAAAGAATATGAAAATTCTGAATAACAGTGTCGGGATCGTCCAACCACCGTCTACCGCCTGGAACAATGATCACCAATGAAGGATGAAGGGCAGAAGACTGGAAGATCCAAATAGGCAGCCGGGACAGGAGCTCAGGAAGAAGCTGCTGCTCTGCACCGGGACCTCTGAATAGTGAGCACTGGGAGTTGGTGTGGCTCTCTTTTATAGAGTATTGGCCAAGCCCAGAACCACGCCCAGGCATGTTGCAGGGAAAGTCTCTGGAAGGCCCTGGAAAGGGACCACACCCTAACACACTCTGAAAACCTGCAGCAATACATTGCAAAGGAACAGTATTTGTAAGCATATTAAAAATAAGTTTTCAGGATTGAACTCTGCAATGCAAAAGGTTAAACCACAACATATCAGCACAATGCATAAATTACATTGTTTCGATAGTGCTGGGTTTTTGCATTTTTGTCGCCAATAGAGCGCGTACGGCTCAGGTGTTGACAGTACTCCCCTCTCCCAGATGCGCTCTAGGGACTGGTCTGCTTGGATTGAGACAATGAAAGCGTCTCACAAGTACTGGAGCATGAACATCGGATGCGGAAACCCACGAGTTACTTTCAGGACCATAACCTTTCCATGAGATTAAGTACCATAGATTATGCCCTCTCAGTTTAGAATCCAACACTTTCTTGACTTCGTATTCTTCTTCCCCTTGTACTAGAACAGGAGCTGGATGAGGGTGGACCTTTTCGACTGCCTTTTTCAAGAGGGAAGTGTGGAACACTGGATGAATCCGTAAGGATCTGGGCAATTGTAGTTTATAGGTCACCGGATTGATTTGGTGAAGGACGGTATAAGGACCTATGAATTTGGGGTTAAACATGTGCTTCTTCTTGAAGTCTATATGTTTTGTGGACAGCTACACTTTGTCACCTGGTTGATATTGCTGTCCCTCACAATGTTTCTTGTCATAATGCCTTTTATATTTTTGTTTGGCTTTTTCTAAATGCTGTTGAATCAGTTTCTGGGTTTGATGTAAATGCTGAATGGTTTCTGACACAGCTGGAGTAAGAGAACTTTCTTGAGGAATTGTGATGGGCAAGGTGTCAGGATGATAGCCAAATAAACCAAAAAAGGGTGTAACGCCAATAGAAGTGTGGAATGAGTTATTGTAAGCTAACTCAGCTAACCAGAGCATAGATGTCCAAGAATGAAGTGCCTTTTCAGCGTAGGCACGTAGGTATTGTTTCAAAGTCTGATTTAGTCTCTCCGTTTGACCATCTGTTTGAGGATGGTGACTAGTAGATAGCGTAGATGTCACTTGGAGTGTTTTACACCATGTTTTCCAGAAATTTGAGGAACATTGTGACCCCCGATCGGAGAGGATAACCTTTGGCAGTCCATGATAACGAACCACTCTGTTCAGTAAAATAGTTGCCAATTCACTAGAAGTGGCCAATTTTTTACAGGTGATGAAATGTCCATATTTCGTGAGACTATCTACTACCACCAGAATTACTGAATGCTGTTGAACCACTGGCAGACCGGTAATAAAGTCTAAAGAAATGTGCTCCCATGGACGACTTGGGGTTGGAAGTGGATGTCACAGCCCTTTTGGTTTTGAATGACTTGTTTTAATGCGAGCATAAACTTCACCGTTCTTTACCATTGCTTTAACATCTTAAGTTAGGGTAGGCCACCAAAAATAGCGTTGGATCAGTTCAAGAGTTTTAGGAGTACCTGGGTGACCTGCCGTAGGTATAACATGCAACCAATGAAACACTATCTTGCGAAGTTTGGTAGTGGGTACGAACAAACGAGCGTCATGAAAGGGTAAACCTTGCTTGATTGACCTTTTGGGATCTGCCTGGGCCCATGTTTGCCATTTTTCAACAGTGAAAGAGTTGCGAATTTCTTCAAAGAAATCTTCAGTTTTTATGATACATAGAACCTTGTCAGGAGCAATGATAGCTCTGGAGGCTTGAAATGCAGGCAGCGTGGTAGACTCTTGACGGGACAAGGCGTCAGCCTTGCGATTATCTTTACCAGGCCGGAAGGTTACTACAAAATCAAATTCGGGAAAAAAAAGCATCCAGCGTAATTGCAGAGGGGTCAAAAGTCTGGTGGAACTCATGAATTGAAGATTACGATGATCAGTATATAGTGTGACAGTGTATTTGGCACCCAACAAATTATGTCTCCATTCTTTAAAGGCGTCACGAATTGCCAGAAGCTCTTTTTCAGCAATGACATAGTTCTGTTCGGCTTCGTTCAACTTCCGAGACATATAAGCTACAGAATGAAGTTGACCAGTGTCTTTATTTCGTTGTGATAAGACGGCTCCTATTGCTACATCTGAAGCATCAGCTTCCACTATGAAAGGTTGATTCGCATCAGGATGAGTCAAGACAGGGGCAGTGGAGAAAGCTTCCTTCAAAGTCGAGAAGGCTTGATCTGCTTCTGGGGACCATGCAAACTTTTTTTTCTTGCTTAGTAGCTTAGTGATTGGAGCCACTGTCTGGGAGAAATGATTTATGAACCTCCGGTAAAAATTTGCAAACCCCAGGAAACATTGTACATCACGAACAGTCTTTGGGGTGGGCCAATCAGATACAGCTTTTACTTTCTTTCGCAGTTCTTGAGTCTCTGTTATCATGAACGCTCCATGAATATTTTTCAATCTTTTTGCGCGTTCCTTTACGTTCTGCTAAACGATGATCAAGCCTCAAGACAAGATTTATTCATTCTTGACAGTCTGTAGGTTGTGGGTTGATTTGTGCTAAGATATCTTTTAGTTCCTCTTTGAGTCCCTTGTAAAACAAGACCGCTTGTTTTTCTTCAGGCCAGGATGTCTCGCAACCAGACGGTTAAAGTTGGCTAAATACGATACTAGGTCTTGATTCCCTTGGCGTAAATCTAATAATTCACGATCTGCTGACTGTGTTACAGTTCTACGATCAAAAACTCTCTCAAATTCATGAACAAAATTCCTCCAGTTGTACAACAAGGGACTATTTTTACGCACAAGAGGAATTGCCCAAGTAGCTGCATCCCCAGACAGATATGATAACAAGAAAGCTACTTTGGACTGGGCATCGGGGAAAGTATTTGGTCTGCAGGTGAAGTGTAGTTCCACTTGGACCAGGAAAGATTGCCCTTTCAAAGGGTCACCTGAGAAACGTTCTGGGGGAGCTCAAGGAATTGCAGAAGGAACATTTAGGGAAATCGGATTACTTCCAGAAGCCTGAGAAGAAGTACCTGGCCAAGACACACCTGTGGGACTTTGTTCTTTCTTCTCTACCTTATCTTGCAACTGAATCACTCTCTCTGCTAAGCTAGTTGTCAATTCTTTGGATGATACCACCTCTGCTTGGAGCTGGGTGATAGCCTTGACTAACTCGTCTAGCGTGGCCATGCTGAGAACATACACAAGCCAGGAGGATAATAATTAGTGGGCTCACTATTCTGTCAGAGTCACCAGATCCTCGGGGTCTGTGCACGTTCCCAACACGTCCACCACTGAACAGCTCCAAGACTCTGATAGATAAATCACAGAGACTGAGAGAGTTCAATAGGGGAAGAGGGGATTAGGAAGGGAACAGCTGGGAAGGAGACCTGTAGTAAGAAAAAGGTTAGAACACACAATAAGAAAAATATATCTCCTGAAATCAATACTAGACTATGATTCTAAGCCTAGTCACTCTGAAAGCATGAACAATCTAAGAGTTAAGTTTAAAATGACTAAGTTTCAAGATGGCCGGATACCTGTAGGGGAATCAAGATGAATTAAATGAAAACGTTCTTATTCAAGTACTTTCCTTTACATGAGAATCAGAAAAAACATTCTGACTAAATTTTAAACCAGTCATATACATCCTGTTTTGAGAATGTATACTAGGACTATACAATATTGCATCTAGAAACTCTGGCCTTCTGTGTACTCTTAAAATGTTTCAACACAAATTGCGCATATTGCATATATATATATATATATATAGTAAACAACATAAAAGGATTGTGCACCATGAATAAAACAATATGGATTCAGGAAACAAATCACATAACTTGTCAACTCGAATATTACATAATAAATATCTTAGAATAGTGGCATACAATAAACAACATGAATTAAACTCGAGGAGAGAATTGTGCGTCTTGCCGATTCGAGTGTCACCATGTAAAATACCAAGAAATGGTAGCCCGTAATGAATATCAAAGTCAAATCATCATTAATCAAATCGTGCGTCTTCCGAATCGTAAAACACGATGTAAATGTCAAGAAATAACAGCTCACAATAAAGAACAAGATCAAAGTACAATGAAATGAATCGCGCTTCTTTTGCCGATTCCTAAGCCACCATGTAAATGTCAAGAAATGGTAGCGCGCAATAAACAACAAAGTTAAATCCTCATGAAACGAGTTGCGTGTCTTGCCAATTCGTAAAACATCATGTAAATGTCAAGAAATAGTAGCGCGCAATGGACAACAATGTTTAAACACCATAAAATGAATCGCGCGTCTTGCCGATTCTTAAGCCACTATGCCAATGTCAAGAAATGGTAGCACGCAATGAATAACAAAGTCAAACCTTTATGAAACAAATCGCGTGTCTTGCCTATTTGTAAACTACCATATAAATGTCAAGAAATGGTAGCGCGCAAGTAATCTGTTAAATCAAGAATATGAAAATTCTCAATAACAGTGTCAGGATAGTCCAACCACCGTCTTACCTCCTGGAACAATGATCACCAATGAAGGATGAAGGGCAGAAGACTGGAAGATCCAAATAGGCCGCCGGGACAGGAGCTCAGGAAGAAGCTGCTGCTCTGCACCGGGACCTCTGAATAGTGAGCACTGGGAGTTGGTCTGGCTCTCTTTTATAGAGTCTTGGCCCAGCCCAGAACCATGCCCAGGCATGTTGCAGGGAAAGTCTCTGGAAGGCCCTGGAAAGGGACCACACCCTAACACACTCTGAAAACCTGCAGCAATACATTGCAAATGAACAGTATTTGTAAGCATATTAAAAATAAGTTTTCAGGATTGAACTCTGCAATGCAAAAGGTTAAACCACAACATATCAGCACAATGCATAAATTACGTTGTTTTGATAGTGCTGGGTTTTTGCATTTTTGTCGCCAATAGAGCACGTACTGCTCTGGTGTTGACAGTACTCCCCTCTCCCAGATGCGCTCTAGGGCCTGGTCTGCTTGGATTAAGACAATGAAAGCGTCTCACAAGTACTGGAGCATGAACATCTGATGCGGAAACCCATGAGTTACTTTCAGGACCATAACCTTTCCATGAGATTAAGTACCATAGATTACGCCCTCTCAGTTTAGAATCCAACACTTTCATGACTTCGTATTCTTCTTCCCCTTGTACTAGAACAGGAGCTGGATGAGGGTGGACCTTTTCGACTGCCTTTTTCAAGAGGGAAGTGTGGAACACTGGATGAATCCGTAAGGATCTGGGCAATTGTAGTTTATAGGTCACCGGATTGATTTGCTGAAGGACAGTATAAGGACCTATGAATTTGGGGTTAAACATGTGCTTCTTCTTGAAGTCTATATGTTTTGTGGACAGCTACACTTTGTCACCTGGTTGATATTGCGGTCCCTCACAATGTTTCTTGTCATAATGCCTTTTATATTTTTGTTTGGCATTTTCTAAATGCTGTTGAATCAGTTTCTGGGTTTGATGTAAATGCTGAATGGTTTCTGACACAGCTGGAGTAAGAGAACTTTCTTGAGGAATTGTGATGGGCAAGGTGTCAGGATGATAGCCAAATAAACCAAAAAAGGGTGTAACGCCAATAGAAGTGTGGAATGAGTTATTGTAAGCTAACTCAGCTAACCAGAGCATAGATGTCCAAGAATGAAGTGCCTTTTCAGAGTAGGCACGTAGGTATTGTTTCAAAGTCTGATTTAGCCTCTCCGTTTGACCACCTGTTCGAGGATGGTGACTAGTAGATAGCCGTAGATGTCACTTGGAGTGTTTTACACCATGTCTTCCAGAAATTGGAGGAACATTGTGACCCCCGATCGGAGAGGATAACCTTTGGCAGTCCATGATAACGAACCACTCTGTTCAGTAAAATAGTTGCCAATTCACTAGAAGTGGGCAATTTTTTACAGGCGATGAAATTTCCATATTTCGTGAGACTATCTACTACCACCAGAATTACTGAATGCTGTTGAACCACTGGCAGACCGGTAATAAAGTCTAAAGAAATGTGCTCCCATGGACGACTTGGGGTTGGAAGTGGATGTCACAACCCTTTTGGTTTTGAATGACTTGTTTTAATGCGAGCATAAACTTCACCGTTCTTTACCATTGCTTTAACATCTTATGTTAGGGTAGGCCACCTAAAATAGCGTTGGATCAGTTCAAGAGTTTTAGGAGTACCTGGGTGACCTGTCGTAGGTATAACATGCAACCAATGAAACACTATCTTGCGAAGTTTGGTAGTGGGTACGAACAAACGAGCGTCATGAAAGGGTAAACCTTGCTTGATTGACCTTTTGGGATCTGCCTGGGCCCATGTTTGCCATTTTTCAACAGTGAAAGAGTTGCGAATTTCTTCAAAGAAATCTTCAGTTTTTATGATACATAGAACCTTGTCAGGAGCAATGATAGCTCTGGAGGCTTGAAATGCAGGCAACGTGGTAGACCCTTGACGGGACAAGGCGTCAGCCTTGCGATTATCTTTACCAGGCCGGAAGGTTACTACAAAATCAAATTCGGCCAAAAAAAGCATCCAGCGTAATTGCCGAGGGGTCAAAAGTCTGGTGGAACTCATGAATTGAAGATTACGATGATCAGTATATACTGTGACAGTGTATTTGGCACACAACAAATTATGTCTCCATTCTTTAAAGGCGTCACAAATTGCCAGAAGCTCTTTTTCAGCAATGACATAGTTCTGTTCGGCTTCGTTCAACTTCCGAGACATATAAGCTACAGGATGAAGTTGACCAGTGTCTTTATTTCGTTGTGATAAGACGGCTCCTATTGCTACATCTGAAGCATCAGCTTCCACTATGAAAGGTTGATTCGCATCAGGATGAGTCAAGACTGGGGCAGTGGAGAAAGCTTCTTTCAAAGTCGAGAAGGCTTGATCAGCTTCTGGGGACCATACAAACTTATTTTTCTTGCTTAGTAGCTTAGTGATTGGAGCCACTGTCTGGGAGAAATGATTTATGAACCTCCGGTAAAAATTTGCAAACCCCAGGAAACATTGTACATCACAAACAGTCTTTGGGGTGGGCCAATCAGATACGGCTTTTACTTTCTTTCGCAGTTCTTGAGTCTCTGTTATCATGAACGCTCCATGAATATTTTTCAATCTTTTTGCGCGTTCCTTTACGTTCTGCTAAACGATGATCAAGCCTCAAGACAAGATTTATTCATTCTTGACAGTCTGTAGGTTGTGGGTTGATTTGTGCTAAGATATCTTTTAGTTCCTCTTTGAGTCCCTTGTAAAACAAGACCGCTTGTTTTTCTTAAGGCCAGGATGTCTCGCAACCAGACGGTTAAAGTTGGCTAAATACGATACTAGGTCTTGATTCCCTTGGCGTAAATCTAATAATTCACGATCTGCTGACTGTGTTACAGTTCTACGATCAAAAACTCTCTCAAATTCATGAACAAAATTCCTCCAGTTGTACAACAAGGGACTATTTTTACGCACAAGAGGAATTGCCCAAGTAGCTGCATCCCCAGACAGATATGATAACAAGAAAGCTACTTTGGACTGGGCATCAGGGAAAGTATTTGGTCTGCAGGTGAAGTGTAGTTCCACTTGGACCAGGAAAGATTGCCCTTTCAAAGGGTCACCTGAGAAACGTTCTGGGGGAGCTCAAGGAATTGCAGAAGGAACATTTAGGGAAATCGGATTACTTCCAGAAGCCTGAGAAGAAGTACCTGGCCAAGACACACCTGTGGGACTTTGTTCTTTCTTCTCTACCTTATCTTGCAACTGAATCACTCTCTCTGCTAAGCTAGTTGTCAATTCTTTGGATGATACCACCTCTGCTTGGAGCTGGGTGATAGCCTTGACTAACTCGTCTAGCGTGGCCATGCTGAGAACATACACAAGCCAGGAGGATAATAATTAGTGGGCTCACTATTCTGTCAGAGTCACCAGATCCTCGGGGTCTGTGCACGTTCCCAACACGTCCACCACTGAACAGCTCCAAGACTCTGATAGATAAATCACAGAGACTGAGAGAGTTCAATAGGGGAAGAGGGGATTAGAAAGGGAACAGCTGGGAAGGAGACCTGTAGTAAGAAAAAGGTTAGAACACACAATAAGAAAAATATATCTCCTGAAATCAGTACTAGACTATGATTCTAAGCCTAGTCACTCTGAAAGCATGAACAATCTAAGAGTTAAGTTTAAAATGACTAAGTTTCAAGATGGCCGGATACCTGTAGGGGAATCAAGATGAATTAAATGAAAATGTTCTTATTCAAGTACTTTCCTTTACATGAGAATCAGAAAAAACATTCTGACTAAATTTTAAACCAGTCATATAAATCCTGTTTTGAGAATGTATACTAGGACTATACAATATTGCATCTAGAAACTCTGGCCTTCTGTGTACTCTTAAAATGTTTCAACACAAATTGCGCATATTGCAGATATATATATATATATAGTAAACAACATAAAAGGATTGTGCACCATGAATAAAACAATATGGATTCAGGAAACAAATCACATAACTTGTCAACTCGAATATTACATAATAAATATCTTAGAATAGTGGCATACAATAAACAACATGAATTAAACTCGAGGAGAGAATCGTGCGTCTTGCCGATTCGAGTGTCACCATGTAAAATACCAAGAAATGGTAGTCCGTAATGAATATCAAAGTCAAATCATCATTAATCGAATCGTGCGTCTTGCCGATTCGTAAAACACGATGTAAATGTCAAGAAATAACAGCTCACAATAAAGAACAAGATCAAAGTACAATGAAATGAATCGCGCTTCTTTTGGCGATTCCTAAGCCACCATGTAAATGTCAAGAAATGGTAGCGCGCAATAAACAACAAAGTTAAATCCTCATGAAACGAGTTGCGTGTCTTGCCAATTCGTAAAACATCATGTAAATGTCAAGAAATAGTAGCGCGCAATGGACAACAATGTTTAAACACCATGAAAATGAATCGCGCGTCTTGCCGATTCTTAAGCCACTATGCCAATGTCAAGAAATGGTAGCACGCAATGAATAACAAAGTCAAACCTTTATGAAACAAATCGCGTGTCTTGCCTATTTGTAAACTACCATATAAATGTCAAGAAATGGTAGCGCGCAAGTAATCTGTTAAATCAAGAATATGAAAATTCTCAATAACAGTGTCAGGATAGTCCAACCACCGTCTTACCTCCTGGAACAATGATCACCAATGAAGGATGAAGGGCAGAAGACTGGAAGATCCAAATAGGCCGCCGGGACAGGAGCTCAGGAAGAAGCTGCTGCTCTGCACCGGGACCTCTGAATAGTGAGCACTGGGAGTTGGTCTGGCTCTCTTTTATAGAATCTTGGCCCAGCCCAGAACCACGCCCAGGCATGTTGCAGGGAAAGTCTCTGGAAGGCCCTGGAAAGGGACCACACCCTAACACACTCTGAAAACCTGCAGCAATACATTGCAAAGGAACAGTATTTGTAAGCATATTAAAAATAAGTTTTCAGGATTGAACTCTGCAATGCAAAAGGTTAAACCACAACATATCAGCACAATGCATAAATTACGTTGTTTTGATAGTGCTGGGTTTTTGCATTTTTGTCGCCAATAGAGCACGTACTGCTCTGGTGTTGACAGTACTCCCCTCTCCCAGATGCGCTCTAGGGCCTGGTCTGCTTGGATTAAGACGATGAAAGCGTCTCACAAGTACTGGAGCATGAACATCTGATTTGGAAACCCATGAGTTACTTTCAGGACCATAACCTTTCCATGAGATTAAGTACAATAGATTACGCCCTCTCAGTTTAGAATCCAACACTTTCTTGACTTCGTATTCTTCTTCCCCTTGTACTAGAACAGGAGCTGGATGAGGGTGGACCTTTTCGACTGCCTTTTTCAAGAGGGAAGTGTGGAACACTGGATGAATCCGTAAGGATCTGGGCAATTGTAGTTTATAGGTCACCGGATTGATTTGCTGAAGGACAGTATAAGGACCTATGAATTTGGGGTTAAACATGTGCTTCTTCTTGAAGTCTATATGTTTTGTGGACAGCTACACTTTGTCACCTGGTTGATATTGCGGTCCCTCACAATGTTTCTTGTCATAATGCCTTTTATATTTTTGTTTGGCATTTTCTAAATGCTGTTGAATCAGTTTCTGGGTTTGATGTAAATGCTGATTGGTTTCTGACACAGCTGGAGTAAGAGAACTTTCTTGAGGAATTGTGATGGGCAAGGTGTCAGGATGATAGCCAAATAAACCAAAAAAGGGTGTAAAGCCAATAGAAGTGTGGAATGAGTTATTATAAGCTAACTCAGCTAACCAGAGCATAGATGTCCAAGAATGAAGTGCCTTTTCAGCGTAGGCACATAGGTATTGTTTCAAAGTCTGATTTAGTCTCTCCGTTTGACCATCTGTTCGAGGATGGTGACTAGTAGATAGCGTAGATGTCACTTGGAGTGTTTTACACCATGTCTTCCAGAAATTGGAGGAACATTGTGACCCCCGATCGGAGAGGATAACCTTTGGCAGTCCATGATAACGAACCACTCTGTTCAGTAAAATAGTTGCCAATTCACTAGAAGTGGGCAATTTTTTACAGGCGATGAAATTTCCATATTTCGTGAGACTATCTACTACCACCAGAATTACTGAATGCTGTTGAACAACTGGCAGACCAGTAATAAAGTCTAGGAAATGTGCTCCCATGGACGACTTGGGGTTGGAAGTGGATGTCACAACCCTTTTGGTTTTGAATGACTTGTTTTAATGCGAGCATAAACTTCACCGTTCTTTACCATTGCTTTAACATCTTATGTTAGGGTAGGCCACCTAAAATAGCGTTGGATCAGTTCAAGAGTTTTAGGAGTACCTGGGTGACCTGCCGTAGGTATAACATGCAACCAATGAAACACTATCTTGCGAAGTTTGGTAGTGGGTACGAACAAACGAGCGTCATGAAAGGGTAAACCTTGCTTGATTGACCTTTTGGGATCTGCCTGGGCCCATGTTTGCCATTTTTCAACAGTGAAAGAGTTGAGAATTTCTTCAAAGAAATCTTCAGTTTTTATGATACATAGAACCTTGTCAGGAGCAATGATAGCTCTGGAGGCTTGAAATGCAGGCAGCGTGGTAGACTCTTGACGGGACAAGGCGTCAGCCTTGCGATTATCTTTACCAGGCCGGAAGGTTACTACAAAATCAAATTCGGCAAAAAAAAGCATCCAGCGTAATTGCCGAGGGGTCAAAAGTCTGGTGGAACTCATGAATTGAAGATTACGATGATCAGTATATACTGTGACAGTGTATTTGGCACCCAACAAATTATGTCTCCATTCTTTAAAGGCGTCACGAATTGCCAGAAGCTCTTTTTCAGCAATGACATAGTTCTGTTCGGCTTCGTTCAACTTCCGAGACATATAAGCTACAGAATGAAGTTGACCAGTGTCTTTATTTCGTTGTGATAAGACGGCTCCTATTGCTACATCTGAAGCATCAGCTTCCACTATGAAAGGTTGATTCGCATCAGGATGAGTCAAGACTGGGGCAGTGGAGAAAGCTTCCTTCAAAGTCGAGAAGGCTTGATCTGCTTCTGGGGACCATGCAAACTTTTTTTTCTTGCTTAGTAGCTTAGTGATTGGAGCCACTGTCTGGGAGAAATGATTTATGAACCTCCGGTAAAAATTTGCAAACCCCAGGAAACATTGTACAGGGGTGTGGAATTTATTAAAATATCTACTTGTCCACGGGACAGGTTGCTTCTCAAATCTACTTGTCCTGTAAAAAGATCTACTTGTCCCTTTGGTGCCATGTAGTGTGGCGCCAAATTATGGCAGCAATCTCATTATGTAAGAGCTCTAATAATAGCCTCTCTGATTATGCCAGGGCTACTACCATAGTAGGGCTTGAATACTTGCAGTTTCAATCCCTACTGTAGCAATTTCCTTATTTTTCCACCTTTCTGCAGATCTGCATACTGGGGCTGGAGGAAGCAGTGAGCAATAGTTTCAGGGCTGGAATGCCTTTGAGTCTGCAAACCTACTAACCTGCATGTTTCAAAGATTTTCACCAGCTTCTCTCTAATATTTTCCCATAATAAGAAAGGTTGGACATTTACTCCTGACAATGGCAGAATTAGAACTTCTTCCAGGGTTGGGAAGAAAGTGGCTGGAGGGAAAATGAACTTGCAAATGCTCAATAGATGTTCACATGAGCAAATCTACACATGCATATTTACCCATGCTAAAATACATTTCACAAATATTTTATAGGGGTACGACATATACCATGGGTGCACTTTTGTGACTTTCTTTAAGAATTTGGGGCCACATGTAGGTAGGTTCAGATTTGCGACTCGCAATTTGCGAGTCGCAAATCCGAATGTAGGATGGTGTCCCTGACACCATCTGTGATTCGCAAGGGCTTCGCAAATGCACACCTCATGAATAATCATGAGGTGGGTCGCAATTTGCGACCCCCTTGCGAATGGCGGCCTCACAGGGATGGTGGCCTGCTGGAGACAGCAGACCACCATGTCTGTGACTGCTTTTCAATAAAGCAGTTTTTTTTTTGTAATGCAGCCCGTTTTCCTTAAAGGAAAACGAGATGCATTACAAAAACGAAAAATGAAACGTTTTCGTTTCATTTTTTCAGAGCAGGCAGTGGTCCGCAGGACCACTGCCTGCTCTGAAAAAATGTTTACAGTGACATTCACAATGGGGAAGGGATTCCAGGGGGACCCCTTCCCTTTTGTGAAAGTGTTAGCACCCATTTGAAATGGGTGCAAACTGCGATTGGTTTGCGCCCGCGTTCGCAAAACAATCCTACATTGCACTGCAAGTCGCAATCAGGAAGGGAACAGCCCTTCCTAATTGCGAGTCGCAAACCCGTTTTGCGATTCGGTAACCAGGTTACCGAATCGCAAAACTGGGTTTGTGCATAGCAATGTGCTTTTTGCACGTCGCAAACAGCGAAAGTCGCTGTTTGCGACATGCAAAAAGCTACCTACATGTGGGTCTTGGTCCCTAATTAGGTCTGGTGTTAACAAAGACATTTTGTTTTTATTAAACTTCTATTTCTCTCTCTTTCGGCTGGCTTTACTGTGAGTGATCGCATTCTTCTCTTCCACAAGGAGCATATTGTCAGGAACTACAGTGGCAATCAGTGACGTAACGAAACTGGAGGGTGCCCCTTTGCAAAGAACATGGAGGAGCCCCCTCTCCAGACTCACTCAGGACAGGTGCTGTGCTGAAGGGGCCCCCTAGAGGGCGGCTGCGGGGCCTTTGTTATGCCACTGGTGGCAACGTGTGCTTTTAGAGTTCAAAAACGTTTTTTTTTTTTTTTTGCCAGTGTTTGTTACAATGTTGAGGGCCTGGTAGCTCCCACAACAATAAAGTGTTACAAAAGCCATGTCAAAACAAGACACGCATTGATGAAACTAAAAGACTTATAAAAATATGTCAGATCAGTTGGCTTTGTCAGTGTTTGTTTATTTTCATGCTTCCCATAATCGTGTTGAAAATGGTTACACTGATTTTCCTTTAGAAATATTTTTGGGAAATACTAGCATGCATCAAAACATTTTACTAAATGACACTTCATTTGCATCTAATCAGAGAGCATTCTGGGAGCATTATACTTGGCCTCATAGCCTAAACTTTTCAAACATGTGTATACACGTTTTTTTTTTTTGTACTGGAACCAACGTCAGTAGTGAAGTGTGACCTTAAAACATTTATTTACAGCACTCACCCTAATAATGAAGGTTTTCAAATAATGAACCATAAATACAAGTTCGACCAGCATTATCTTTTGGAAACACATTACCTCAACTGCAGAGAGTTCCACTCTCTGTAAACAGGCAGCCAAAGGGTTTGTGCTGCAGAGGGTTGGGCCTACTTGTCCCAAGGACAAAGTAAACATAAAAACTTGTTGCCCTTGACCCCAAACAAGATGTCCCGGGCGTCGGGCGATAGGAATTCCACATCCCTGATTGTACATCACGAACAGTCTTTGGGGTGGGCCAATCAGATACGGCTTTTACTTTCTTTCGCAGTTCTTGAGTCTCTGTTATCATGAACGCTCCATGAATATTTTTCAATCTTTTTGCGCGTTCCTTTATGTTCTGCTAAACGATGATCAAGCCTCAAGACAAGATTTATTCATTCTTGACAGTCTGTAGGTTGTGGGTTGATTTGTGCTAACATATCTTTTAGTTCCTCTTTGAGTCCCTTGTAAAACAAGACCGCTTGTTTTTCTTAAGGCCAGGATGTCTCGCAACCAGACGGTTAAAGTTGGCTAAATACGATACTAGGTCTTGATTCCCTTGGCGTAAATCTAATAATTCACGATCTGCTGACTGTGTTACAGTTCTACGATCAAAAACTCTCTCAAATTCATGAACAAAATTCCTCCAGTTGTACAACAAGGGACTATTTTTACGCACAAGAGGAATTGCCCAAGTAGCTGCATCCCCAGACAGATATGATAACAAGAAAGCTACTTTGGACTGGGCATCGGGGAAAGTATTTGGTCTGCAGGTGAAGTGTAGTTCCACTTGGACCAGGAAAGATTGCCCTTTCAAAGGGTCACCTGAGAAACGTTCTGGGGGAGCTCAAGGAATTGCAGAAGGAACATTTAGGGAAATCGGATTACTTCCAGAAGCCTGAGAAGAAGTACCTGGCCAAGACACACCTGTGGGACTTTGTTCTTTCTTCTCTACCTTATCTTGCAACTGAATCACTCTCTCTGCTAAGCTAGTTGTCAATTCTTTGGATGATACCACCTCTGCTTGGAGCTGGGTGATAGCCTTGACTAACTCGTCTAGCGTGGCCATGCTGAGAACATACACAAGCCAGGAGGATAATAATTAGTGGGCTCACTATTCTGTCAGAGTCACCAGATCCTCGGGGTCTGTGCACGTTCCCAACACGTCCACCACTGAACAGCTCCAAGACTCTGATAGATAAATCACAGAGACTGAGAGAGTTCAATAGGGGAAGAGGGGATTAGAAAGGGAACAGCTGGGAAGGAGACCTGTAGTAAGAAAAAGGTTAGAACACACAATAAGAAAAATATATCTCCTGAAATCAGTACTAGACTATGATTCTAAGCCTAGTCACTCTGAAAGCATGAACAATCTAAGAGTTAAGTTTAAAATGACTAAGTTTCAAGATGGCCGGATACCTGTAGGGGAATCAAGATGAATTAAATGAAAACGTTCTTATTCAAGTACTTTCCTTTACATGAGAATCAGAAAAAAGATTCTGACTAAATTTTAAACCAGTCATATAAATCCTGTTTTGAGAATGTATACTAGGACTATACAATATTGCATCTAGAAACTCTGGCCCTCTGTGTACTCTTAAAATGTTTCAAAACAAATTGCGCATATTGCAGATATATATATATATATAGTAAACAACATAAAAGGATTGTGCACCATGAATAAAACAATATGGATTCAGGAAACAAATCACATAACTTGTCAACTCGAATATTACATAATAAATATCTTAGAATAGTGGCATACAATAAACAACATGAATTAAACTCGAGGAGAGAATTGTGCGTCTTGCCGATTCGAGTGTCACCATGTAAAATACCAAGAAATGGTAGCCCGTAATGAATATCAAAGTCAAATCATCATTAATCGAATCGTGCGTCTTGCCGATTCGTAAAACACGATGTAAATGTCAAGAAATAACAGCTCACAATAAAGAACAAGATCAAAGTACAATGAAATGAATCGCGCTTCTTTTGGCGATTCCTAAGCCACCATGTAAATGTCAAGAAATGGTAGCGCGCAATAAACAACAAAGTTAAATCCTCATGAAACGAGTTGCGTGTCTTGCCAATTCGTAAAACATCATGTAAATGTCAAGAAATAGTAGCGCGCAATGGACAACAATGTTTAAACACCATAAAATGAATCGCGCGTCTTGCCGATTCTTACGCCACTATGCCAATGTCAAGAAATGGTAGCACGCAATGAATAACAAAGTCAAACCTTTATGAAACAAATCGCGTGTCTTGCCTATTTGTAAACTACCATATAAATGTCAAGAAATGGTAGCGCGCAAGTAATCTGTTAAATCAAGAATATGAAAATTCTCAATAACAGTGTCAGGATAGTCCAACCACCGTCTTACCTCCTGGAACAATGATCACCAATGAAGGATGAAGGGCAGAAGACTGGAAGATCCAAATAGGCCGCCGGGACAGGAGCTCAGGAAGAAGCTGCTGCTCTGCACCGGGACCTCTGAATAGTGAGCACTGGGAGTTGGTCTGGCTCTCTTTTATAGAGTCTTGGCCCAGCCCAGAACCATGCCCAGGCATGTTGCAGGGAAAGTCTCTGGAAGGCCCTGGAAAGGGACCACACCCTAACACACTCTGAAA
Source organism: Pleurodeles waltl (assembly GCF_031143425.1). NCBI lineage: Eukaryota > Metazoa > Chordata > Amphibia > Caudata > Salamandridae > Pleurodeles > Pleurodeles waltl. The sequence goes on from NC_090436.1 coordinate 779,846,043, forward strand.
ACCTGCAGCAATACATTGCAAAGGAACAGTATTTGTAAGCATATTAAAAATAAGTTTTCAGGATTGAACTCTGCAATGCAAAAGGTTAAACCACAACATATCAGCACAATGCATAAATTACGTTGTTTTGATAGTGCTGGGTTTATGCATTTTTGTCGCCAATAGAGCACGTACTGCTCTGGTGTTGACAGTACTCCCCTCTCCCAGATGCGCTCTAGGGCCTGGTCTGCTTGGATTAAGACGATGAAAGCGTCTCACAAGTACTGGAGCATGAACATCTGATGCGGAAACCCATGAGTTACTTTCAGGACCATAACCTTTCCATGAGTTTAAGTACAATAGAGTACGCCCTCTCAGTTTAGAATCCAACACTTTCTTGACTTCGTATTCTTCTTCCCCTTGTACTAGAACAGGAGCTGGATGAGGGTGGACCTTTTCGACTGCCTTTTTCAAGAGGGAAGTGTGGAACACTGGATGAATCCGTAAGGATCTGGGCAATTGTAGTTTATAGGTCACCGGATTGATTTGCTGAAGGACAGTATAAGGACCTATGAATTTGGGGTTAAACATGTGCTTCTTCTTGAAGTCTATATGTTTTGTGGACAGCTACACTTTGTCACCTGGTTGATATTGCGGTCCCTCACAATGTTTCTTGTCATAATGCCTTTTATATTTTTGTTTGGCATTTTCTAAATGCTGTTGAATCAGTTTCTGGGTTTGATGTAAATGCTGATTGGTTTCTGACACAGCTGGAGTAAGAGAACTTTCTTGAGGAATTGTGATGGGCAAGGTGTCAGGATGATAGCCAAATAAACCAAAAAAGGGTGTAAAGCCAATAGAAGTGTGGAATGAGTTATTATAAGCTAACTCAGCTAACCAGAGCATAGATGTCCAAGAATGAAGTGCCTTTTCAGCGTAGGCACATAGGTATTGTTTCAAAGTCTGATTTAGTCTCTCCGTTTGACCATCTGTTCGAGGATGGTGACTAGTAGATAGCGTAGATGTCACTTGGAGTGTTTTACACCATGTCTTCCAGAAATTGGAGGAACATTGTGACCCCCGATCGGAGAGGATAACCTTTGGCAGTCCATGATAACGAACCACTCTGTTCAGTAAAATAGTTGCCAATTCACTAGAAGTGGGCAATTTTTTACAGGCGATGAAATTTCCATATTTCGTGAGACTATCTACTACCACCAGAATTACTGAATGCTGTTGAACAACTGGCAGACCGGTAATAAAGTCTAGGAAATGTGCTCCCATGGACGACTTGGGGTTGGAAGTGGATGTCACAACCCTTTTGGTTTTGAATGACTTGTTTTAATGCGAGCATAAACTTCACCGTTCTTTACCATTGCTTTAACATCTTATGTTAGGGTAGGCCACCTAAAATAGCGTTGGATCAGTTCAAGAGTTTTAGGAGTACCTGGGTGACCTGCCGTAGGTATAACATGCAACCAATGAAACACTATCTTGCGAAGTTTGGTAGTGGGTACGAACAAACGAGCGTCATGAAAGGGTAAACCTTGCTTGATTGACCTTTTGGGGTCTGCCTGGGCCCATGTTTGCCATTTTTCAACAGTGAAAGAGTTGCGAATTTCTTCAAAGAAATCTTCAGTTTTTATGATACATAGAACCTTGTCAGGAGCAATGATAGCTCTGGAGGCTTGAAATGCAGGCAACGTGGTAGACTCTTGACAGGACAAGGCGTCAGCCTTGCGATTATCTTTACCAGGCCGGAAGGTTACTACAAAATCAAATTCGGCAAAAAAAAGCATCCAGCGTAATTGCCGAGGGGTCAAAAGTCTGGTGGAACTCATGAATTGAAGATTACGATGATCAGTATATACTGTGAGAGTGTATTTGGCACCCAACAAATTATGTCTCCATTCTTTAAAGGCGTCACGAATTGCCAGAAGCTCTTTTTCAGCAATGACATAGTTCTGTTCGGCTTCGTTCAACTTCCGAGACATATAAGCTACAGGATGAAGTTGACCAGTGTCTTTATTTCGTTGTGATAAGACGGCTCCTATTGCTACATCTGAAGCATCAGCTTCCACTATGAAAGGTTGATTCGCATCAGGATGAGTCAAGACTGGAGCAGTGGAGAAAGCTTCTTTCAAAGTCGAGAAGGCTTGATCAGCTTCTGGGGAGCATACAAACTTTTTTTTCTTGCTTAGTAGCTTAGTGATTGGAGCCACTGTCTGGGAGAAATGATTTATGAACCTCCGGTAAAAATTTGCAAACCCCAGGAAACATTGTACATCACGAACAGTCTTTGGGGTGGGCCAATCAGATACGGCTTTTACTTTCTTTCGCAGTTCTTGAGTCTCTGTTATCATGAACGCTCCATGAATATTTTTCAATCTTTTTGCGCGTTCCTTTACGTTCTGCTAAACGATGATCAAGCCTCAAGACAAGATTTATTCATTCTTGACAGTCTGTAGGTTGTGGGTTGATTTGTGCTAAGATATCTTTTAGTTCCTCTTTGAGTCCCTTGTAAAACAAGACCGCTTGTTTTTCTTCAGGCCAGGATGTCTCGGCAACCAGATGGTTAAAGTTGGCTAAATACGATACTAGGTCTTGATTCCCTTGGCGTAAATCTAAAAAATGTACGATCTGCTGACTGTGTTACAGTTCTACGATCAAAAACTCTCTCAAATTCATGAACAAAATTCCTCCAGTTGTACAACAAGGGACTATTTTTACGCACAAGAAGAATTGCCCAAGTAGCTGCATCCCCAGACAGATATGATAACAAAAAAGCTACTTTGGACTGGGCATCGGGGAAAGTATTTGGTCTGCACAGGTGAAGTGTAGTTCCACTTGAACCAGGAAAGATTGCCCTTTCAAAGGGTCACCTGAGAAACATTCTGGGGGAGCTCAAGGAATTGCAGAAGGAACATTTAGGGAAATCGGATTACTTCCAGAAGCCGGAGAAGAAATACCTGGCCAAGACACACCTGTGGGACTTTGTTCTTTCTTCTCTACCTTATCTTGCAACTGAATCCCTCTCTCTGCTAAGCTAGTTGTCAATTCTTTGGATGATACCACCTCTGCTTGGAGCTGGGTGATAGCCTTGACTAACTCGTCTAGCGTGGCCATGCTGAGAACATACACAAGCCAGGAGGATAATAATTAGTGGGCTCACTATTCTGTCAGAGTCACCAGATCCTCTAGGTCTGTGCACGTTCCCAACACGTCCACCACTGAACAGCTCCAAGACTCTGATAGATAAATCACAGAGACTGAGAGAGTTCAATAGGGGAAGAGGGGATTAGGAAGAAAACAGCTGGGAAGGAGACCTGTAGTAGGAAAAAGGTTAGAACACACAATAAGAAAAATATATCTCCAGAAATTAATACTAGACTATGATTCTAAGCCTAGTCACTCTGAAAGCATGATCAATCTAAGAGTTAAGTTTAAAATGACTAAGTTTCAAGATGGCCGGATACCTGTAGGGGAATCAAGATGAATTAAATGAAAACGTTCTTATTCAAGTACTTTCCTTTACATGAGAATCAGAAAAAACATTCTGACTAAATTTTAAACCAGTCATATAAATCCTGTTTTGAGAATGTATACTAGGACTATACAATATTGCATCTAGAAACTCTGGCCTTCTGTGTACTCTTAAAATGTTTCAACACAAATTGCGCATATTGCAGATATATATTTATATAGTAAACAACATAAAAGGATTGTGCACCATGAATAAAACAATATGGATTCAGGAAACAAATCAAATAACTTGGCAACTCGAAGATTACATAATAAATATCTTAGAATAGTGGCATACAATAAACAACATGAATTAAACTCGAGGAGGGAATTGTGCGTCTTGCCGATTCGAGTGTCACTATGTAAAATACCAAGAAATGGTAGCCCGTAATGAATATCAAAGTCAAATCATCATTAATCGAATTGTGCGTCTTGCCGATTCGTAAAACACGATGTAAATGTCACGAAATAACAGCTCACAATAAAGAACAAGATCAAAGTACAATGAAATGAATTGCACTTCTTTTGCCGATTTCTAAGCCACCATGTAAATGTCAAGAAATGGTAGCGCGCAATAAACAAAAAAGTTAAATCCTCATGAAACGAGTTGCGTGTCTTGCTAATTCGTAAAACATCATGTAAATGTCAAGAAATAGTAGCGCGCAATGGACAACAATGTTTAAACACCATAAAATGAATCGCGCGTCTTGCCGATTCTTAAGCCACTATGCCAATGTCAAGAAATGGTAGCACGCAATGAATAACAAAGTCAAACCTTTATGAAACAAATCGCGCGTCTTGCCTATTTGTAAACTACCATCTAAATGTCAAGAAATGGTAGCGCGCAAGTAATCTGTTAAATCACGAATATGAAAATTCTCAATAACAGTGTCGGGATAGTCCAACCACCGTCTTACCGCCTGGAACAATGATCACCAATGAAGGATGAAGGGCAGAAGACTGGAAAATCCAAATAGGCCGCCGGGACAGGAGCTCAGGAAGAAGCTGCTGCTCTGCACCGGGACCGCTGAATAGTGAGCACTGGGAGTTGGTCTGGCTCTCTTTTATAGAATCTTGGCCCAGCCCAGAACCACGCCCAGGCATGTTGCAGGGAAAGTCTCTGGAAGGCCCTGGAAAGGGACCACACCCTAACACACTCTGAAAACCTGCAGCAATGCATTGCAAAGGAACAGTATTTGTAAGCATATTAAAAATAAGTTTTCAGGATTGAACTCTGCAATGCAAAAGGTTAAACCACAACATATCAGCACAATGCATAAATTACGTTGTTTTGATAGTGCTGGGTTTTTGCATTTTTGTCGCCATTAGAGCGCGTACTGCTCTGGTGTTGACAGTACTCCCCTCTCCCAGATGCGCTCTAGGTCCTGGTCTGCTTGGATTAAGACAATGAAAGCGTCTCACAAGTACTGGAGCATGAACATCAGATGCGGAAACCTATGAGTTACTTTCAGGACCATAACCTTTCCATGAGATTAAGTACCATAGATTACACCCTCTCAGTTTAGAATCCAACACTTTCTTGACTTCGTATTCTTCTTCCCCTTGTACTAGAACAGGAGCTGGATGAGGGTGGACCTTTTCGACTGCCTTTTTCAAGAGGGAAGTGTGGAACACTGGATGAATCCGTAAGGATCTGGGCAATTGTAGTTTATAGTTCACCGGATTGATTTGCTGAAGGACATTATAAGGCCCTATGAATTTGGGGTTAAACATGTGCTTCTTCTTGAAGTCTATATGTTTTGTGGACAGCCACACTTTGTCACCTGGTTGATATTGCGGTCCCTCACAATGTTTCTTGTCATAATGCCTTTTATATTTTTGTTTGGCTTTTTCTAAATGCTGTTGAATCAGTTTCTGGGTTTGATGTAAATGCTGAATGGTTTCTGACACATCTGGAGTAAGAGAACTTTCTTGAGGAATTGTGATGGGCAAGGTGTCAGGATGATAGCCAAATAAACCAAAAAAGGGTGTAACGCCAATAGAAGTGTGGAATGAGTTATTGTAAGCTAACTCAGCTAACCAGAGCATAGATGTCCAAGAATGAAGTGCCTTTTCAGCGTAGGCACGTAGGTATTGTTTCAAACTCTGATTTAGTCTCTCCGTTTGACCATCTGTTTGAGGATGGTGACTAGTAGATAGCGTAGATGTCACTTGGAGTGTTTTACACCATGTCTTCCAGAAATTGGAGGAACATTGTGACCCCCGATCGGAGAGGATAACCTTTGGCAGTCCATGATAACGAACCACTCTGTTCAGTAAAATAGTTGCCAATTCACTAGAAGTGGGCAATTTTTTACAGGCGATGAAATGTCCATATTTCGTGAGACTATCTACTACCACCAGAATTACTGAATGCTGTTGAACCACTGGCAGACCGGTAATAAAGTCTAAAGAAATGTGCTCCCATGGACGACTTGGGGTTGGAAGTGGATGTCACAACCCTTTTGGTTTTGAATGACTTGTTTTAATGCAAGCATAAACTTCACAGTTGTTTACCATTGCTTTAACATCGTATGTTAGGGTAGGCCACCAAAAATAGCGTTGGATCAGTTCAAGAGTTTTAGGAGTACCTGGGTGACCTGCCGTGGGTATAACATGCAACCAATGAAACACTATCTTGCGAAGTTTGGTAGTGGGTACGAACAAACGAGCGTCATGAAAGAGTAAACCTTGCTTGATTGACCTTTTGGGATCTGCTTGGGCCCATGTTTGCCATTTTTCAACAGTGAAAGAGTTGCGAATTTCTTCAAAGAAATCTTCAGTTTTTATGATACATAGAACCTTGTCAGGAGCAATGATAGCTCTGGAGGCTTGAAATGCAGGCAACGTGGTAGACTCTTGACGGGACAAGGCGTCAGCCTTGCGATTATCTTTACCAGGCCGGAAGGTTACTACAAAATCAAATTCGGCAAAAAAAAGCATCCAGCGTAATTGCCAAGGGGTCAAAAGTCTGGTGGAACTCATGAATTGAAGATTACGATGATCAGTATATGCTGTGACAGTGTATTTGGCACCCAACAAATTATGTCTCCATTCTTTAAAGGCGTCACGAATTGCCAGAAGCTCTTTTTCAGCAATGACATAATTCTGTTCGGCTTCGTTCAACTTCCGAGACATATAAGCTACAGGATGAAGTTGATCAGTGTCTTTATTTCGTTGTGATAAGACGGCTCCTATTGCTACATCTGAAGCATCAGCTTCCACTATGAAAGGTTGATTAGCATCAGGATGAGTCAAGACTGGGGCAGTGGAGAAAGCTTCCTTCAAAGTCGAGAAGGCTTGATCAGCTTCTGGGGACCATTCAAACTTTTTTTTCTTGCTTAGTAGCTTAGTGATTGGAGCCACTGTCTGGGAGAAATGATTTATGAACCTCTGGTAAAAATTTGCAAACCCCAGGAAACATTGTACATCACGAACAGTCTTTGGGGTGGGCCAATCAGATACGGCTTTTACTTTCTTTCGCAGTTCTTGAGTCTCTGTTATCATGAACGCGCCATGAATATTTTTCAATCTTTTTGCGTGTTCCTTTACGTTCTGCTAAACGATGATCAAGCCTCTAGACAAGATTTATTCATTCTTGACAGTCTGTAGGTTGTGGGTTGATTTGTGCTAAGATATCTTTTAGTTCCTCTTTGAGTCCCTTGTAAAACAAGACCGCTTGTTTTTCTTCAGGCCAGGATGTCTCGGCAACCAGACGGTTAAAGTTGGCTAAATACGACACTAGGTCTTGATTCCCTTGGCGTAAATCTAATAATTCACGATCTGCTGACTGTGTTACAGTTCTGCGATCAAAAACTCTCTCAAATTCATGAACAAAATTCCTCCAGTTGTACAACAAGGGACTATTTTTACGCACAAGAGGAATTGCCCAAGTAGCTGCATCCCCAGACAGATATGATAACAAGAAAGCTACTTTGGACTGGGCATCGGGGAAAGTATTTGGTCTGCAGGTGAAGTGTAGTTCCACTTGAACCAGGAAAGATTGCCCTTTCAAAGGGTCACCTGAGAAACGTTCTGGGGGAGCTCAAGGAATTGCAGAAGGAACATTTAGGGAAATCGGATTACTTCCAGAAGCCTGAGAAGAAGTACCTGGCCAAGACACACCTGTGGGACTTTGTTCTTTCTTCTCTACCTTATCTTGCAACTGACTCACTCTCTCTGCTAAGCTAGTTGTCAATTCTTTGGATAATACCACCACTGCTTGGAGCTGGGTGATAGCCTTGACTAACTCGTCTAGCGTGGCCATGCTGGGAACATACACAAGCCAGGAGGATAATAATTTGTGGGCTCACTATTCTGTCAGAGTAACCAGATCCTCGGGGTCTGTGCACGTTCCCAACACGTCCACCACTGAACAGCTCCAAGACTCTGATAGATAAATCACAGAGACTGAGAGAGTTCAAGAAGGGAAGAGGGGATTAGGAATGGAACAGCTGGGAAGGAGACCTGTAGTAAGAAAAAGGTTAGAACACACAATAAGAAAATTATATCTCCTGAAATCAATACTAGACTATGATTCTAAGCCTAGTCACTCTGAAAGCATGAACAATCTAAGAGTCATGTTTAAAATGACTAAGTTTCAAGATGGCCGTATACCTGTAGGGGAATCAAAATGAATTAAGTGAAAACGTTCTTATTCAAGTACTTTCCTTTACATGAGAATCAGAAAAAACATTCTGACTAAATTTTAAACCAGTCATATAAATCCTGTTTTGAGAATGTATACTAGGACTATACAATATTGCATCTAGAAACTCTGGCCTTCTGTGTACTCTTAAAATGTTTCAACACAAATTGCGCATATTGCAGATATATATATATATATATATATATATAGTAAACAACATAAAAGGATTGTGCTCTATTAATAAAACAATATGGATTCAGGAAACAAATCACATAACTTGTCAACTCGAATATTACATAATAAATATCTTAGAATAGTGGCATACAATAAACAACATGAATTAAACTCGAGGAGAGAATTGTGCGTCTTGCCGATTCGAGTGTCACCATGTAAAATACCAAGAAATGGTAGCACGCAATGAATATCAAAGTCAAATCATCATTAATCGAATTGCGCGTCTTGCCGATTCGTAAAACACGATGTAAATGTCAAGAAATAACAGCTCACAATAAATAACAAAATCAAAGTACAATGAAACGAATCACGCTTATTTTGCCGATTCTTAAGCCACCATGTAAATGTCAAGAAATGGTAGCACGCAATAAACAACAAAGTTAAATCCTCATGAAACGAGTTGCGCCTCTTGCCAATTCGTAAAACTTCATGTAAATGTCAAGAAATAGTAGCGCGCAATGGACAACAATGTTTAAACACCATAAAACGAATCGCGCGTCTTGCAGATTCTTAAGCCACTATGCCAATGTCAAGAAATGGTAGCACGCAATGAATAACAAAGTCAAACCTTTATGAAACAAATTGCCTGTCTTGCCTATTTGTAAACTACCATATAAATGTCAAGACATGGTAGCGCGCAAGTAATCTGTTACTCATTTAAGAATTAAACCAAGAATATGAAAATTCTCAATAACGGTGTCGGGATAGTCCAACCACCGTCTTACCGCCTGGAACAATGATCACCAATGAAGGATGAAGGGCAGAAGACTGGAAGATCCAAATAGGCCGCCGGGACAGGAGCTCAGGAATAAGCTGCTGCTCTGTACCGGGACCTCTGAATAGTGAGCACTGGGAGTTGGGCTGGCTCTCTTTTATAGAGTCTTGGCCCAGCCCCGAACCATGCCCAGGCATGTTGCAGGGAAAGTCTCTGGAAGGCCCTGGAAAGGGACCACATCCTAACACACTCTGAAAACCTGCAGCAATACATTGCAAAGGAACAGTATTTGTAAGCATATTAAAAATAAGTTTTGAGGATTGAACTCTGCAATGCAGAAGGTTAAACCACAACATATCAGCACAATGCATAAATTACGTTGTTTTGAGAGTGCTGGGTTTTTGCATTTTTGACGCCAATAGAGCGTGTACTGCTCTGGTGTTGACAGCCATGCAATAGTAGTTGTCTGAGATCTGGATTTTCCCGTGAGCAGCTGTTGACAGTTCATATGGCATGCATGCATAGGGTATGGTACATGTATGGGCCACTTAGGTGGAGTTTGTTGCTGGGGCCTACTTGACATCATGGTAATGTTTGATAATCAGAGCTGTTGTTCAAGTGTTATCATGGACATGTGTTGACCCTATTTCTCTTTGTTTTTGCAGCATCAGCCCAGAGAAGCGAAGGAGACAGAGTACAGCTGAGTGGGAAAGCATCGGGCCATAGGACCTTGGGCCAGGACACCACTGACACAGAGAGACCCAGTGGCTTGGAGGGTTAGGGGAGTGCCACGGAGGAAATGGGTTCTACATAGTCATCATCGGTTTCAACCGCCAGTGACCACTCCCCAGTGGTCGCGGACCCATCGGGACGTACTGCTATATCATCTTTGTCCACCACACCCAGTTCTATCACCACCGTCCCTGTTGCTCCCCACCCAATTGACGGTGCCTGCTCACCCAAGAGGGTGGGCATCTCCTTTGCAGCGGGCATCTACATCCCAGCCCCTTTTAACCCTGCTGCCCAGAGTGAGGAGGCTATTGACCTCCTGAGGAGCGTCTCTGTGGGTCAGACTACCATTGTGAATGCCATCCAGTGATTGGCCTGCCAACTTCAACAGACCAATGCTTTCCTGGAAGGCATTCATAGTGCATGTGTGGCCTTCAGAGATCTTTTCAGGCTCTGGCCACCTCACTGATGCAGCCAGTCACCTCCCACCTTCCTTCCCCCCTCCACCTCCACCTCCACCTCCCTCTTCCCAATCCAAATCCCCCATTCCCCTACCTATCTCAAGCAGATAGACAGATCTACACACACCCACCTCAACACACAAAAGCAGCCCACTTAAACACAAACACCATAAACACCATAAAACACACCAGCACGCAAGCACTCAACAGACACCCAGTCACACATCATCCACCACTTCCCCAGGCACCCCCACCTTCCCCACCAGGCCACACACCACATCAAGCACACCCACTTTTATTGGGGTGAATTATAAATATTTTGATGATGTTATATATTTATTTTTAATTCAAATGTGTACATAATGTTTTATGTTTATTTAAAAAAATTGTATTACCTAAAACGTTTTTTTTTGTATTTAGTAATTATAATATAATCATTTGGGTAATATTATTGTAATAAATAGTGTGTTAATCTGTATTTTTGACAAATCATAAGTTTATTTAAAGGTGACAATATTTTTGTTTCCGATATTTGTTTTTTTGGTATAAGTAAAAATCAATATTCTTAACAGCGATATTTCTGTTTTTATTTGTTAAGTATAGACAGCAATATTTTTTTTAAAGATATTTATTTTCCAATATTCTTGTAGTTCTATATTATATGCACCAATATTATGTTAATGATCTGACTCTATAAACACTAAAACAGTGTTTCTTATGATAAGTACTATAAAGAAAAGCCAATCCACTCATATGGAGAGATTTGAAGCTTTTGCATACAGAATAGACTCAATCGCCGAACAGATGTCCAACATTATGGAAAGAAATAAGGAGGTCCAAATAAAGCTGACAGAAGTGGCAAGCACTGTGGGTAAGCACCAAAAAGATATCAGGCTACATATCAAGACGTTAACTCATAAATCTGTAGGGCTGAAAAATAGAACACAAAGATCTAACCTGCCCTTAGCACGGGTTCCCGAAGGTACAGAGGGAAGGAAAGGCAACATAGTACCATGGGTTATCACTCTTATTAATAACTATGGGCTTGATTTAAAGTTTGGCGGATGGGTTACTTCGTCTCTTGGCATGGGCACGGCAGGGGCCCCCAGGGGCCCCGCGGCACCCCCTACCGCCATCCTGTTCCTGGCGGGAGAACCGGCATGAACAGGATGGCGGTAGGGGGTGTCAGAATCCCCATGGCGGCGGAGCGCGCTCCGCCGCCATGGAGGATTCTGACGGGCAGCGGAAAGTCGGCGGTACACCGACGGCTTTCCGCTTCTGGCCGCGGCTGTACCGCCGCGGTCAGAATGCCCGGCGGAGCACCGCCGGCCTGTTGGCGGTGCTACCGCCAACCTCCGCCATGGCGGTAATTACCGCCGGGGTCAGAATGACCCCCCATATCTCTTCCAATCCCGTCCTACACCTGTTCCAGAAGCTGACATTGCCGCTCTTCAGAAAAGATTCTGTAACTTTACCTGGAATGGGAAACAACCATGCATACCAAATAAGCTTCTAATGCTACCCCTCAAGAGGGTCGGCTATGATACCCCAATCTTCTAGAGTACCACTTGGCTGCTCACCTCCGGTTTATTTTAGAGTGGACAGCATGGGAAAGAGAGAAACACTGGTTACACATGGACAAAACATTCGCAGGCGTTCCTTGTGGGATCTGGTCTGGCTGCCCTGAGCAGCTTGCCCCAAAACCACTTAAGCAGCCATCCCAACAAGAACAGTCTTAGATATCTGGGAACAGTTAGCTATCAAAAAAGGCTTTACTGCCTTCCCCTTCCTCAATACACCAATAGCAGGGAACCCAGATTTTACACCAGCTCTGGGACCTAGGACCTTCACTAACTGGAAGAATGGGGACTGCTGGACCTTCAGTGACATGTTCCACAACAGCAGAATCAAATTGTTCGCTCACTGCTCCTAAGGATTCCACATACCTGAAACATAAAAACTCCAATATGGTCAATTACGCCACTGGGCCTTTCACCAGTGCAAAGGTGCCACCATGTGACGTGCTGACATTTGAGACACTTGGAAGGCCTTTTTCTACTGCTAAGGGGCAGATATCTGAGACATATAAAACTATTCAAACATCCAGACCAAATCTCCCTCACCCTTTTTAATCAATTTGGGACCTAACTCTGGTGGGAGCAGATTGGAACCAAGGCTTGGGATCAGCTCTGGAAGAACATTCCCAAAACTCTGTGCAGCATACTGCAATGGGAATCTGCCTACAAACTAGTGTATCAGTGGTACCTTACTCCGGTTCGCCTCCACAGAATGTACTCAAACTTCCCGGCGCTGTGTGGAGATGTGGCCAGGCTGCACATTTGGTGAGAATGCACTTTCATATGGACATTTTGGAAGGAGATCCTGGTCCTTATTAGAGGGACACTGGGTTAGTCCATTCATGCCAAGCTGCTCACCACAGTTCTCAGCATTTTGCCTCCTGCCGTGAAAGGCCTCATTCACCATGATAAAACACTCATCTTTCATATGCTAGGGGTGCTAGGCAACTCATAGCTCTTAGATGGAAGAAGCTGGAACCTCCATCCACAGACCACCGGTTCAACAAAATGTGGCAAGTGCTTGCCAGGGGAAAAGATTACCCACTCACTTAATTACTCAGATGATCATTTTACCAAAGAGTGGCAACTTTAATATTCTACATGTCACGTCTGGAGTTCCACTGCTTCCAGCCGCAGAGGCTCTGAGCACTCCAACTCTTTCAATAAGCCTCTCAGGGGTTCTCCTTCCCCTGAGCCTTACAGGGGTCCTCAGTTGATCTCCTCCGAGCTGCACTCTATAACCCACCCCGCCTGTCGGGAATCATGGGGAGGGCTCTATACTTCCGCCTTGCCTGCCACCTTAACTAGCCTTTGGTCAACATCAGGTGTTGAACCTGGCTCACCTTTTTCCTTCACCACCCTTATGCTCCTGGGATGCCAGCCCATATTACCCCCTCATTCAGTAACCAAGACGAGCACAAACCAACAACCAACTGGATTCCGGTATTGCACCCATCACATGGAGGTTGCCCCTGTTCTTCCTCTTCTATCTCCTCTGTCTATGCTTATTTCTCTCTTCTTTTTCTTATTCATATAATGTTGTGTATATGTTGTTATGTTTGTTTCATCAGCTAAGCAGCAGCTGCCAGGCACACTATGTTGGTGCAGCTACACACATGTTTTATCTATGGGTGTGAGAGAGCGTAGTTTAAATAACATATATTAAAATGAAATGCTCATATCAATGCTTAAACGATGTTGCATAGAAAACGATAATTATAGTGATTTTGCTTAAACGCACATTTGAATTATGACTATAATGTGTTTGGTTATCAATGTATATGCGAACTAATAACTCATTAATAGAATCATTAATGCTATGGTTAATCAACTTATATTAACGATTATGATGTTGCATTTATATTGAAAATCTCATAGGCCTTAAGTTAGCGTGAGCTGTGGGTTTTAGCTGCCTAGCTCTCATATTAAAAGCATTTTTTTCTGTTTTCCAGTGTGCTGACTCGCAAAGGGCCATGACCCTGCAAAATGTTCCTTTCCTTCATCTTAAATGTATCGGTACAATTCTGTTCTCATCTGCATGCTTGCTGCTTTAGTACGAGTTTATACACAAAGTTGAAACAAATGTAGATTAATGTAATGTACAAGGACGTTTAAACCATGGACAAAGGAACTCATGGCCCAAGAAGACGTGCAAAGGAGTGAAGTAACCCCCGGATGTGCCACCTCCGAAGACGTCAATTATGAAGACCAATCAAAGTGTTATGAATTATCGTGGGGTGACAATTAAGATTACCTAATTTATAATTTGATAGGTTAAAGATAGTGGGGTATAGCAAACGTCCAATAGAATTTTGGGGGAAGGTATTATGAACAAGGGATAAAAACCCATGTCACAAAAGGGTCAGGAGAACTAGGTAGGGAATGCTATTGATTTTATCCAGAAACTCTGTCACTTTGTTTGGTGATTTTGAGACTTATTAAAACCATCCTCGTCCATAGACTGCCCCTATACACTTCTCCTCCTTATGAGGGAAGTGTCCCTTGTCTTTTAGACGAAGTTTAGACTGATGGCGTTCTGACTGATGACCTGAAGACGAAGACTGATCCTGCGTGCTGACCTAATCCTTGGAGGGTAATTATGACAATGCAATTTGTAATTTGTCTGTTTGCTTTTCCTTTCTAGGTACCAACTGCTCATTTTGTTAGTGACCATAGTTAGATGTTTTCTAAATTGGTGTTCTAAATTGTTTTTGCATGAAGCCCAACATGCTGATGCTAATTGGTGGTTAGGACAGGAGTTCACCTCAACTGACGCAGAATAGACAAATGACTGACGTTACGCTATGCTGAACTGAGACATATGATACTCACGGTATTCTGATCTATGTGCACGCCGTGCTATGTTCTTATGTTTGTGATTCTTGCATTAATGAAATCTTATTACAATTGCCATATCGTGACTATGCTTTTATGCTTCCTGGTATTGAGATTAACTCATCTCCTCGTAGATTGTAATCAATAGGGAATAAAATTCATAAAATTCTATCAAGCTGTGGTTATTCATGGCTGAAGGGTCATGGTTGTGCCGACAATTTGATTAATGTCTTTATCTAAAGTAAAGTGCACTGTGGTGGTGAATATTGATGACATTATTGATATATTGCTTGACATATTGATCAGTTATCTCGTCCTACGGTGTCTCACCACTGGGTCACAAGATTAAGTGGCCTAAAACGAGTCCTGATGTGTATAAATTAACATAGAAGGACGCGTTAGCAGGTGCATTGCCCTAAGTCAAACTGGGCTTGAAGTATGATAGCCTACTGCTCCTGTTTAAAATATGTATCTTTCCTTTTTTTGAAAACCCATTACAAAGATTCTCTGCAAAAAGTAGATCTTTCCTGAGTAGTGATCTGCTGTGGCCATCATGCAGCTGCCAGAGTTTTCTCTCTGAGATTAAAGTCCTGAAAAAAATAATAATAGTGTGCGGTGAGGCACCAGGTTTCGGTGAGCCTGGCGTAACTCTGTGTGTCCTGGTAATGGATAAGTTCAGCTTGTTGTGGTGCTAGACTAGAGCCATTCTTGAGAACATCTAGCCCGATTTAGAGCCAATGGCATGGGCACGGCAGGGGCCCCGTAAGAGGGCCCCACAAAGTATTTCAGTGTCTGCCTAGCAGACACTGAAATACGCGACGGGTGCAACTGCACCCGTCGCACCTTCCCACTCCGCCGGCTCAATTCTGAGCCGGCATCCTAGTGGGAAGGTTGATTTGCCCTGGGCTGGCGGGCGGTCTTTTGGCGGCCGCCCGCCAGCCCAGGGCAAATCTCAGAATCACCGCCGTGGTCTTTTGACCGCGGTGCGGTGTTCTGACGGCGGTACCTTGGCGGACGGCCTCCGCCGTCCGCCAAGGTCAGAATGACCCCCATAATATGCATAGGAGTATGTTCATTTTGATTACTTTGATCCTGCCAAGCCAGGAGAGGTACAGTGGCTGCCATCTGGCACCTCAAAAATATCTTTGCAGTAGAGTTTCCAATTGCTAGTTGAGCAGTCTTCAAGTCGAGCGGGAATCTGGAGGCCTAGATATCGCAATATGTTGAGGCCCAGTGGAATGGTGCTTGAGCTTGTAGGGCTGGTAAATCTTGTAGCTTTACTGTGAGGTTTGGTGCCATAGTTTTGTCTCTGTTAATTCAGAACCCAGAACCCAAGTCAAAGCAGTGCTGCTGAAGTAGCAGTGCTGGTAGGCAATCCATTGAATTAATGAGGATAAGAAGGATATCATCTACAAACAGACTAGGTTTATGTCGATGCACCCAAAGAGAATGCCCATGATTGTTTGGTGCTGTCAAAGTGTGAGAGCTAGGGGTTCTACCATGAGGGTGAACAGGAGGGGGGAGAGGGGACAACCCTGTCTTGTGCCCCTAATGAGTTTAATTGGGGTGCTACAGTGACCATTGACTAGAATAAGCGCTGTTGGGGAGCTGTAGGCTTCTAGAATTTTGTCTTTCATTTTGAAACCCATCTGAATTTTAGTTTGACCAGCCACCAAGAACACACAACTGACTCAATCAAAGGCTTTTTCACCATCTGAAGAGACCAGGAATGTGGGAATGTCCCATTTGTGTGCTTTTTCAATGAGGTGGGTGAGTCTCCGGAGGTTGTCTGGCCCTTGTCGACCGCACTTGAAGCCCACCTGATCTGGGTTGTTTAACCTGGGTAGGAGATGGTTCAGGCAGAGAGCCAGGAGTTTCGTATAAAGCTTTGTGTAGTTAGCAAGGAGATACTACCCACAGAGAGCTGGGTCCTTCCCAGGTTTGGGAATTAGAGTAATTTCAGCCTTGCACATGGCTGACTAGTTTGACGTGTGAAGGAGTTAAACAGGGTCCTAAGGAGTGTTAGTAACTCAGACAAAAATGTTCTGTAGATTATCAAATTAAGGCCATCTGGGCCAGGGGATTTACCGGCAGGGAGTAGCTTAAGCACCTGTCAGATCACATTGTCTGAGATCGGGCCGCCAGAGGGTCCCAATGATGACGGTACAGCAAGGGCAAGTGGCAGTCTTCCAGATATGCCCAGACCTCTTCTGGTTTATCTAAGGGTTTCGTATAGCGAGCTGTATAAAACCTGTGGAATGCCTCTCTATTTGCTCACTTCTATCGTAGTGTAAGAGCCATCTACCCTGTTAATCTGTGGGATAATCTGCTTGGCTCTATGTAGTCTAATCTTATGCGCTAGCAGGGAGCCAACCTTGTCTCTTTTAGAATGAAACCTCTGTCCTAATGTTATTAAGGCCCTTTCTGCTCTGTTAGTCCTATGGGTTGTCAACTGCCCTCTGTGAATTGCAAGCTTGCATTTGAAGGCTCACGTAGGGGTCCTTGTATCCTCCCTCAATGTCCTTAATCTCTGCAGTGAGTTTGTCCTTATAGAGATGTGATTCTCTTGACTTGTCCTTCGCTAAGAAGATCATAACCCCCCATATTGTGGCCTTAAACGCATCCTAGAGTGTGTCTAATGATACCTACTATGATGAATTATGCTCAAAGTATTCCTTGATCTCAGTGCAAAGCTTTTCTATGTGGACTGGGTCCCTGAGAAGTTGTGGGTCTAAGCACTAGTGTGGTTGACCTTTTCCGGAGGCAAATGTGTCTCTCCATACGAGAGTCATGTGGGCATGGTTGGCTATAGATATACCAGACATAAAGGCTGACTCTATGGTAGGCAGGAGCAAGTGCGTTACTAGGATGTGGTCTATACATGAATAGGATGTTTCATGTGTGAGTAAAAGGAATAATCTGTCTTGCCCAGATGCATGTAGCACTACACATCTATCAGCCCTAGTTCTGTAATGCCTTTCTTAAGGAGCACAAACATGGCACCAGTGCCCTGATAGACATGAGTGTGTTTGTCCAACTCAGCATCCCAGACCAAATTGAGATCACCCGCTATGATGATATGCAAAATAATGGCCTTCAACTTTTGTGACAGGAGTCCACGGAGGTTAGTGTTTTGTCCTGGGTTCAGTGCATAGACGGTAAACAGCGGAAGTGTGGTTTGCTCCCAAGGAAAAGTAAGCTTGAGAACGCGCCTGTCAGGGTCTCTAATTACTCAGGAGAGGGTTCTCCCCAGAAGTGACTTACATAGAATAGCGACCACAGCAGTTTTCCTGGAGGGAGATGCCCAATACTGATGGGGGTATGCAGTGTGTTGCGTGTACTTCTGGTCATCTTTAAGGAGATGGGTTTCCTGAATCATAATGATGTCTGTGCTCTACAGTAAGAGGTAGCACCAGAGCTGGCTATGCTTGAAAGGAGAGTTCAGTCCCTTTACATTGAGAGACAGGAGTTTGATTGTGTTGGGGGGAGGATATTTAGGAGGCCTTCCCAATGTGCATGGCCTTCCCAGTGTGTCATGTCAGTGACGGGTTGTAGCAGATGTGTTGTGCTGAGCTAAAGCTCATGCTCATCTAGTAGGGGCAGGAGCAAGGGGAAAGGATTAGGGAAAGAAAGAGGGTAGGCAGGAGCAGTACAGTTACTTGAAGTACAAAAGGTCAAACAGGTCAATCCATGTGGAGTCAGTTCAGCTGTTGCGTGGGCTTCTCTGACAGAGTCTACTCAAGGAGTCTCCCTCAAGGTTGTAGAGCTGTAGTCCATAGCTCCTTCTCGCATTGGAGCTCCCATCATTCGCATTGGAGCTCCCATCACCCAGGCAGAATAGAATGGGTGTGCAAATGAGGAAAGATGGCATGTACTACCTCATAGCCAGCTCCTCACCCAATATCCCAATGCTGTGCCCCGATCCTCAGGAAGACTTGCACTCCAGTCCCTGTGTGATTTATGAAGAGGGCACAGTTGACCCTTCAGGGGATGTCAAAATTAGCTCCTGTTTCAGTTTCATGAGATGTGAGATGATGTCTGCCTTGGCCTCTTCCTTGTGTGCGTCTGGAGGTGGGTGGTTCCTAAAGCTGTACTATACAGTCTTCCATTGTGAATGTTGACATTTTCATCTGGGAGGAGCTGAGCCATTGCCTCTGTTAGAAATGGGGTCTCTAGTTGGCAGTCAGTTTATACCCTATCCACGTAGAAACCCTCACTCTAGTCAGGGTAAGAGAGATACACTGCTCAGATAACCCCTGCTTAGCCCCTTGGTAGCCTGGCACAAGCAGTCAGGCTTATCTCAGAGGCAATGTGTAAAGTATTTGTACAAACACTTACAGTGACACAGTGAAAACACCACAAAATTACCCCACACCAGTTTAGAGAAATAGCCAATATTTATCTAAATCGAACAAGATCAAAATGACAAAAATCCAAAATACACAAGCAAAGAGCTGAATTTTGAAAGTAATAATCCATAGAAATCAATAGGCACTTTGTTTTAGCACAAAGTGCCTGGTATGCATCAAAAATAAAGCCTCACTGGCGAGTGTGCATTGGAAAAGCAAGCTATGCTTCGATTCCTTACTCGCAAGTGAGGCAGTACGTTGATTCTTTCTCTGCCAGGTAAGCTATGCATCCATTCTTTCCATGCAAGGAAGGGATGCATTGATGTCTGGAAAAGCAGCCTCAGGTCTGTGCTGTGATTTTGAAGATTTTGACATCCTGTGTTGACGTGTGGAATATTTCGACATGCTGTGCGAAGGGTCTGCATTGAGAACAGGTGCTGTGCCGATTCTCCAGCTGCAAGGCAGGCGCTGAGCCAAATTTTCAGCCGCGGGACAGGCACTGTGTCGATTTTACTGACATGCCCACAGTGGTGGGTGGACTTTCACGTGCAGGTTACCAGCTACCACTTCTAAGGGACCAGGGACTGGATTTGGCACCACTTAGCAAGTCAAAAGAGCCCAGACACTGGCAGCTGAAGTCTTTGATGTCCCTGGGACTTCAGA
This sequence comes from Pleurodeles waltl, assembly GCF_031143425.1. Taxonomy (NCBI): domain Eukaryota; kingdom Metazoa; phylum Chordata; class Amphibia; order Caudata; family Salamandridae; genus Pleurodeles; species Pleurodeles waltl. The sequence continues at coordinate 779,865,755 of NC_090436.1, forward strand.
ACAGAGGGCAAGCTCAGTCCAAGCCCTTGGAGAATCTTCACAAGCATGATACACAGCAAAGTCCAGTCTTTGGCCTCTTTTAAGCAGAAGAAACAACTGCAGACCAACCCAGCAAAGCACTCACAGCAAAGGGACAGTATTCTTCATCTAGCTCTTCAGCTTTTCTCCTTGGCAGAGGTACTTCTTGATCCAGAAGTATTCTAAAAGTCTGGGGTTTTGGGTCCACTAATTATACTCATTTCTGCCTTTGAAGTAGGCAAACTTCAAAGGAAAGTCGCTGGTGTTCATAAAATCTTATATACAAAAAAGGTACACTGTTCCAAAAGTACTCGAATAACCTAGGGCACACTGAGGTGTCAGGAGCAAAACCCTCAAGCATCACAATGGATGACTGGCATCATCATTGGGAAATGCTCCTCGCCAGGCCGGCGCTGCAACGCCTGACGGGCTCCCCTAAAAGGGAAGCACTCAGCCGTTCTGTTCAGATGTAAACTAATCAGACAGGAATGCCTATATTAAGGCACCAGCATACGCTCGGAGAGAATAAGATGTGAGACTAAAATTGGTTATTCATCCCGAAGAAAGAAACATTCTTTTAATTTAATATACTCGGATGAAGACCAAGACTAAAATCAAATAGGAAAGTAATAAACTGAGTATTGATGCTCAATTACTTTCAAAGAGCAACAAACTATTGGGGTCTGTAATAATCGCAGTACCCTCAGAATAAGGTCGACATGTTTCGCGTTGTGTGGTCCTCAAGGATCCAATGACGCTTCATCAGGACCAAAAAAAGACAATTATTAAGGAAATTCTTCTCCAATTACAAAGGAAAGAGTGACGAAAATTAAATATATATACCGGTCACTTACATTTTTAAGTCAAACTCGCTACGTCACTATCAGGTCGCCCTAGGGGACAGAGAATTATCAAAACAAACAAAAATATATTCATACAACTCATAATATCTATTGTGAATATCATGGTGTAATATGTGTTTATCATAAGGTTGATCAGGCAGTCTTAAAAGTAAAACATGGGCTTACCATCCCTTAATCAGGATAGGGCTCCTTGAGAGGCACGTTTCAGGGACTTGGAAACACGTAGCCTATTGGTAGATGTAAGTCATCAACAAGCACACAAAAAAACATGTAATCCATGTTGTACACATAATACAAGTAGCACCCAGCACTCTGTAGTCAGTGCGTCGTATTATGGGGTAAGATTGGTGACAAAAGTAACCAAGCAATTATGTGCGTTAGAGTAGTGAGTATCAATCATTAACAATGAGCAAACCAACAGATTATAGTGCACGTCACTATAAGTGCAATATAATTAAGGGAAATAGCCATCATAGTGCCCACACTCATGTAACCTGGAAGTGTACATTAGAAACGCTAGGTCGTTATATCTGTTGCTTCAAATAATTAAGGCAAAATATCCATTTGCTATAATACGTGGTATTAGTGTACCATTAAGCATTTTTGAGCTCGAAAGACGAGCTAAAGAGCGTTAAAAATCGCGTAAGTAGCAGCCGCAGTACTCACATAAGTATTCCAGGTCCGTAACTGTGGACCTACCCTCCGTAAACGGCGTCTCGCACAAGTACAGAGCGAGCGCCGTCGGAGCTTAAAGGGACGCCGCGGACCCGGAAGTAACTGTGTTTCCACGGGTTCCGCGCGTCTCGAATCATGGAGAGGGAGAAAGGACTCCCGAAACCCCAAGTGAAGACTAACGAAGGACTAACAAATTCAGTCCTAGTTAGATCACCGATGTGTCCTGCTCACGCTCTGCCTAAATAATAATACACATCTCTCCTCCTCAATCGGAGGTAGACAACGGGGGATGTGTGTCTCCTTCAAACAAGAGTGCATTTCCACAGATCTACAAGGTAACTAAGTGGAAAATGTATAAAATTAAAGGTTTTCAAGCCATTAGAGTGTGCGTCAGTATATAGTTATCAGATCTGGAGCCAAACTTATTATTCCTTGGCAAGGGTACAGTTGCTCATAATGGGACAAAATTCATTTAAAGGTATTCTCAGGGTAAACAATACCACATTATATACCAAGAAATATGTGTATGAAATTTATTCCAGTAACCAATCGAGAAATGAACAACCAATATGTCTGCATAAAAGTCAAGTCAGGTCAGTGAAGTCCAAGGTATGTCATCGTTCAGACCATATATATAGGTACCTAGTTTGAAAATCCATCTTTGTTCTATTCTGAAAAGATGGCTAGTGTCAAACGAGTGGTTTTTAGGTGCCTCTATTACTACCCACCACATATCATCTGGTGTGTGTTTTGCCTCCAAAAAATGTTCACTGAGTTTGGTAGTAATTCTATTGCAACGAATATTACTCCTGTGTTCGTTAATGCGGATTTTTACTGGTCTTGATGTCATGCCAATATAACGTAAATCACAGGGGCATGTGATCATATAGATACAATTTTTAGTGTTGCAGTTAGTGTGTTTATTGAGATGCCAAGTCCCTATGGGATTTAGAACTATGGATGTGAAATGTTTAGTTAGAGTACAGACGTTGCAATTACCACAAGGGTGGTGGCCCGTAACAGGCGGTAGGTCCCATAATGTTTTCTGTCTTTGAATATCAAGCTTGGGCTGTGGACGGGTATGTATAACCATATCCTTAATATTGGACGTACGTTTGAAAGCAAAAAGAGGTTTAGGAATGTCATTACCTATACTAGTCAAAATAGGCCAACGTTTGTTAATCAATTTCTTGATAGAATTGGATAAAGGTGTGAAAGTAGAGACGCACGTTATCCTGGTCTGAGGATTCTTGTCGATAGTCATTAATAGTGCTTCCCTGTTATTATTCTTCGCCCTTTTCCGTGCTTGATTAATTATTCTCGAAGGGTAATATCGTTCCAAGAGTTTTTCTTGGAGTGAGTCAGCCTGATGGTTAAATTCAAGGGACGAACTGCAGTTCCGCTTGAGTCGTAGAAATTGTCCCACCGGAAGGTTATCCCGTAGGGCTTTTGGGTGATGACTTGCATATAACAAAAGTGAGTTTCGATCAGTAGGTTTATGATAAACTGTCGTGGTCAGTATACCATTATCAATTGAAATCATTAGGTCTAAAAAGGGTAACTGTGTGGCAGAAACAGTAGATGTAAATTTCAAGAAAGGATCAAGTGTATTAATCCATGTTGTGAAATGATCAGTCATGGACAGAGGACCTTGCCAGATGATAAGAATATCATCGATATAGCGACGCCATAACTTTATGTTGTCCTGGTAAACATTCAAAGAGGAAAGGATAAACTTTTTTTCAAAGTCATACATGTATAAACAGGCAAGACTAGGGGCAAAAGTACTTCCCATTGAAGTCCCTCGGATCTGATGATAAAACTGGTCCTCAAACTGAAAATAATTTTCTGTCAAGGCCAGTCTAGCACAGTGCATAATGAAGGAAACCGGAGAGGTCAAGGAATCGGATTTTTCTCGTAGAGCTGATTCAATGACTGTTAAAGTCGCTTCTTGAGGGATATTGGTGTAAAGTGCTTCTACATCCAATGTGATGATTCCTTGAACCGTTCCTGAATCATTTATGGTCTCAATTAAATTGAGGACATCTTTTGTGTCTTTTAGATAGGTGGAAGAGTTCCTCACTAATGGTTGTAGGAAGTGATCACAAAACGTTGAAAGAGGTTCTAAGACAGAACCAATTCCTGAAACTATAGGGCGTCCAGGTGGTGGTGTAATACCCTTGTGAATCTTAGGTAGGCAATAAAAGTATGGAACACGTGGATGGGGTGTGTCCAAAAATTCAGCCTCTTTTAATGATATCCATAAATTATTCTTGGCTTCTTCAATAAGAACTCTGATCTGTTTCTTTAATCTAGTAGTAGGATCACTTCTTATCTGGGCATAGTAAGTAGAGTCACTAAGTAGGCGTAGACATTCTTGTCTGTAGTCAGTGGAGTTCATGATTACTATTGCACCACCTTTATCAGCCTGTTTAATGGTAATGCTAGTATCAGAAGCTAAAGATAGTAGTGCTCTCTTCTCATTTGTAGGTGTGTTATTATATGGGTGTTTAGGACATAATTTTTCCAAATCAGATAATACTGCCTTTTCAAAGGTCACTACTTCACTAGGCATCAAGGCTAGTGGAGGAACGAACCCAGATGGTTTTTTTAGGCCTGAATCCATAAGTGATGTGTCAGTAGGTTTGTCTTTGAAGAAAAAATGTAAGCAAATTTTACGAAAGAGTTGGGAGATTTCGATATGTAAGCGGAAGAAATCTTCTTCAGGGGTAGGGACAAATCCCAGGCCCTTGTTGAGCACATTAGTTTCTGCTTCTGTGAGGATTCTAGTTGATAGATTAACAACTAGGTTTGCACTGGAGGGTTTTTCACTTGGCTCCTCGTGACCATCTGTGGTTCCTCTCTGGACCACTGGACGTGCCTTCCTCTTCCTCTCCTTCTGCCTCTGCCTCTGCCCCGGCCGCGGCCTAAAAAAGGCATGTATGGCATCATAGGGCGAGGTTGAAAGAAGGGAAATGGTGTTTGCCAGGGCATAGGATGTTGCACCGGGTAAGGAGGATAATTGTAAAAAGGCTGAGGTTGATTATCATCGGTACTCCACCCATCTGATGATGAACCACTGCTGATTTTGCGACTCTTCTTATAAGAAGAGGTAGAATCATCAGATGATCGAGATTGGTTATCCCCCTCAAAATCTTCTTTAATATACGGATAAACCTTCTCACTGCTAAATCTTGTGATGTCCTTTTGGAGTTTAGTAATCTTTTGTTGTGTTAAAAACTCCTTGTGCTCGTTAAGTTCAGTATTGATTTCAGAAAGACGGCTTTTGAAAGATGTCAAAGTGACAGACGTTTTTAGTCCATTTTCCATGGTGTTAATTTGAATAGTAAGAATATCCGCTAAGCGTTTGGAAGTGTTAATGATTAAAATCAGCCAATCCCTAGTACATTTCCAGGCTATTTGTGCCCAGTCTTTTCTAAAGGCCAGATCTTGCAAAAATATCCGAGGGATATTAGAAACCAAAAGGCCATTAGGTGCAATGTTTGCCCGTAAGTATTCAGTCATGATGGTACCATGCATGACTGTTTTAATTAATTCCTTCTTTAAAGCAGAAAGTTTATCCCATTCAGTTTTTAGACTACCAGATGGAGTTGACCCATCGTGATCAAGAATAGATGGTGCTTGTAAAATTGCTGACACCATATCGTCGTCATAGCTAAGTCCCTGGAAATCATCCATTTTGAGGATCTCAACAGGGCAGCAATTGAAAAAGACTAAGGTCCCACAGCAAACAGCTGTACATAAATCTAAAGGCAAAGAAGAGGGACCGGGAGTTTTTGTGGTCCAGTGTACAGTCTCCCAACAATGTAATATACAAAAAAGGTACACTGTTCCAAAAGTACTCGAATAACCTAGGGCACACTGAGGTGTCAGGAGCAAAACCCTCAAGCATCACAATGGATGACTGGCATCATCATTGGGAAATGCTCCTCGCCAGGCCGGCGCTGCAACGCCTGACGGGCTCCCCTAAAAGGGAAGCACTCAGCCGTTCTGTTCAGATGTAAACTAATCAGACAGGAATGCCTATATTAAGGCACCAGCATACGCTCGGAGAGAATAAGATGTGAGACTAAAATTGGTTATTCATCCCGAAGAAAGAAACATTCTTTTAATTTAATATACTCGGATGAAGACCAAGACTAAAATCAAATAGGAAAGTAATAAACTGAGTATTGATGCTCAATTACTTTCAAAGAGCAACAAACTATTGGGGTCTGTAATAATCGCAGTACCCTCAGAATAAGGTCGACATGTTTCGCGTCGTGTGGTCCTCAAGGATCCAATGACGCTTCATCAGGACCAAAAAAAGACAATTATTAAGGAAATTCTTCTCCAATTACAAAGGAAAGAGTGACGAAAATTAAATATATGATTTGGAAAAATTATGTCCTAAACACCCATATAATAACACACCTACAAATGAGAAGAGAGCACTACTATCTTTAGCTTCTGATACTAGCATTACCATTAAACAGGCTGATAAAGGTGGTGCAATAGTAATCATGAACTCCACTGACTACAGACAAGAATGTCTACGCCTACTTAGTGACTCTACTTACTATGCCCAGATAAGAAGTGATCCTACTACTAGATTAAAGAAACAGATCAGAGTTCTTATTGAAGAAGCCAAGAATAATTTATGGATATCATTAAAAGAGGCTGAATTTTTGGACACACCCCATCCACGTGTTCCATACTTTTATTGCCTACCTAAGATTCACAAGGGTATTACACCACCACCTGGACGCCCTATAGTTTCAGGAACTGGTTCTGTCTTAGAACCTCTTTCAACGTTTTGTGATCACTTCCTACAACCATTAGTGAGGAACTCTTCCACCTATCTAAAAGACACAAAAGATGTCCTCAATTTAATTGAGACCATAAATGATTCAGGAACGGTTCAAGGAATCATCACATTGGATGTAGAAGCACTTTACACCAATATCCCTCAAGAAGCGACTTTAACAGTCATTGAATCAGCTCTACGAGAAAAATCCGATTCCTTGACCTCTCCGGTTTCCTTCATTATGCACTGTGCTAGACTGGCCTTGACAGAAAATTATTTTCAGTTTGAGGACCAGTTTTATCATCAGATCCGAGGGACTTCAATGGGAAGTACTTTTGCCCCTAGTCTTGCCTGTTTATACATGTATGACTTTGAAAAAAAGTTTATCCTTTCCTCTTTGAATGTTTACCAGGACAACATAAAGTTATGGCGTCGCTATATCGATGATATTCTTATCATCTGGCAAGGTCCTCTGTCCATGACTGATCATTTCACAACATGGATTAATACACTTGATCCTTTCTTGAAATTTACATCTACTGTTTCTGCCACACAGTTACCCTTTTTAGACCTAATGATTTCAATTGATAATGGTATACTGACCACGACAGTTTATCATAAACCTACTGATCGAAACTCACTTTTGTTATATGCAAGTCATCACCCAAAAGCCCTACGGGATAACCTTCCGGTGGGACAATTTCTACGACTCAAGCGGAACTGCAGTTCGTCCCTTGAATTTAACCATCAGGCTGACTCACTCCAAGAAAAACTCTTGGAACGATATTACCCTTCGAGAATAATTAATCAAGCACGGAAAAGGGCGAAGAATAATAACAGGGAAGCACTATTAATGACTATCGACAAGAATCCTCAGACCAGGATAACGTGTGTCTCTACTTTCACACCTTTATCCAATTCTATCAAGAAATTGATTAACAAACGTTGGCCTATTTTGACTAGTATAGGTAATGACATTCCTAAACCTCTTTTTGCTTTCAAACGTACGTCCAATATTAAGGATATGGTTATACATACCCGTCCACAGCCCAAGCTTGATATTCAAAGACAGAAAACATTATGGGACCTACCGCCTGTTACGGGCCACCACCCTTGTGGTAATTGCAACGTCTGTACTCTAACTAAACATTTCACATCCATAGTTCTAAATCCCATAGGGACTTGGCATCTCAATAAACACACTAACTGCAACACTAAAAATTGTATCTATATGATCACATGCCCCTGTGATTTACGTTATATTGGCATGACATCAAGACCAGTAAAAATCCGCATTAACGAACACAGGAGTAATATTCGTTGCAATAGAATTACTACCAAACTCAGTGAACATTTTTTGGAGGCAAAACACACACCAGATGATATGTGGTGGGTAGTAATAGAGGCACCTAAAAACCACTCGTTTGACACTAGCCATCTTTTCAGAATAGAACAAAGATGGATTTTCAAACTAGGTACCTATATATATGGTCTGAACGATGACATACCTTGGACTTCACTGACCTGACTTGACTTTTATGCAGACATATTGGTTGTTCATTTCTCGATTGGTTACTGGAATAAATTTCATACACATATTTCTTGGTATATAATGTGGTATTGTTTACCCTGAGAATACCTTTAAATGAATTTTGTCCCATTATGAGCAACTGTACCCTTGCCAAGGAATAATAAGTTTGGCTCCAGATCTGATAACTATATACTGACGCACACTCTAATGGCTTGAAAACCTTTAATTTTATACATTTTCCACTTAGTTACCTTGTAGATCTGTGGAAATGCACTCTTGTTTGAAGGAGACACACATCCCCCGTTGTCTACCTCCGATTGAGGAGGAGAGATGTGTATTATTATTTAGGGAGAGCGTGAGCAGGACACATCGGTGATCTAACTAGGACTGAATTTGTTAGTCCTTCGTTAGTCTTCACTTGGGGTTTCGGGAGTCCTTTCTCCCTCTCCATGATTCGAGACGCGCGGAACCCGTGGAAACACAGTTACTTCCGGGTCCGCGGCGTCCCTTTAAGCTCCGACGGCGCTCGCTCTGTACTTGTGCGAGACGCCGTTTACGGAGGGTAGGTCCACAGTTACGGACCTGGAATACTTATGTGAGTACTGCGGCTGCTACTTACGCGATTTTTAACGCTCTTTAGCTCGTCTTTCGAGCTCAAAAATGCTTAATGGTACACTAATACCACGTATTATAGCAAATGGATATTTTGCCTTAATTATTTGAAGCAACAGATATAACGACCTAGCGTTTCTAATGTACACTTCCAGGTTACACGAGTGTGGGCACTATGATGGCTATTTCCCTTAATTATATTGCACTTATAGTGACGTGCACTATAATCTGTTGGTTTGCTCATTGTTAATGATTGATACTCACTACTCTAACGCACATAATTGCTTGGTTACTTTTGTCACCAATCTTACCCCATAATACGACGCACTGACTACAGAGTGCTGGGTGCTACTTGTATTATGTGTACAACATGGATTACATGTTTTTTTGTGTGCTTGTTGATGACTTACATCTACCAATAGGCTACGTGTTTCCAAGTCCCTGAAACGTGCCTCTCAAGGAGCCCTATCCTGATTAAGGGATGGTAAGCCCATGTTTTACTTTTAAGACTGCCTGATCAACCTTATGATAAACACATATTACACCATGATATTCACAATAGATATTATGAGTTGTATGAATATATTTTTGTTGTTTTGATACTTCTCTGTCCCCTAGGGCGACCTGATAGTGACGTAGCGAGTTTGACTTAAAAATGTAAGTGACCGGTATATATATTTAATTTTCGTCACTCTTTCCTTTGTAATTGGAGAAGAATTTCCTTAATAATTGTCTTTTTTTGGTCCTGATGAAGAGTCATTGGATCCTTGAGGACCACACGACGCGAAACATGTCGACCTTATTCTGAGGGTACTGCGATTATTACAGACCCCAATAGTTTGTTGCTCTTTGAAAGTAATTGAGCATCAATACTCAGTTTATTACTTTCCTATTTGATTTTAGTCTTGGTCTTCATCCGAGTATATTAAATTAAAAGAATGTTTCTTTCTTCGGGATGAATAACCAATTTTAGTCTCACATCTTATTCTCTCCGAGCGTATGCTGGTGCCTTAATGTAGGCATTCCTGTCTGATTAGTTTACATCTGAACAGAACGGCTGAGTGCTTCCCTTTTAGGGGAGCCCGTCAGGCGTTGCAGCGCCGGCCTGGCGAGGAGCATTTCCCAATGATGATGCCAGTCATCCATTGTGATGCTTGAGGGTTTTGCTCCTGACACCTCAGTGTGCCCTAGGTTATTCGAGTACTTTTGGAACAGTGTACCTTTTTTGTATATTACATTGTTGGGAGACTGTACACTGGACCACAAAAACTCCCGGTCCCTCTTCTTTGCCTTTAGATTTATGTACAGCTGTTTGCTGTGGGACCTTAGTCTTTTTCAATTGCTGCCCTGTTGAGATCCTCAAAATGGATGATTTCCAGGGACTTAGCTATGACGACGATATGGTGTCAGCAATTTTACAAGCACCATCTATTCTTGATCACGATGGGTCAACTCCATCTGGTAGTCTAAAAACTGAATGGGATAAACTTTCTGCTTTAAAGAAGGAATTAATTAAAACAGTCATGCATGGTACCATCATGACTGAATACTTACGGGCAAACATTGCACCTAATGGCCTTTTGGTTTCTAATATCCCTCGGATATTTTTGCAAGATCTGGCCTTTAGAAAAGACTGGGCACAAATAGCCTGGAAATGTACTAGGGATTGGCTGATTTTAATCATTAACACTTCCAAACGCTTAGCGGATATTCTTACTATTCAAATTAACACCATGGAAAATGGACTAAAAACGTCTGTCACTTTGACATCTTTCAAAAGCCGTCTTTCTGAAATCAATACTGAACTTAACGAGCACAAGGAGTTTTTAACACAACAAAAGATTACTAAACTCCAAAAGGACATCACAAGATTTAGCAGGGAGAAGGTTTATCCGTATATTAAAGAAGATTTTGAGGGGGATAACCAATCTCGATCATCTGATGATTCTACCTCTTCTTATAAGAAGAGTCGCAAAATCAGCAGTGGTTCATCATCAGATGGGTGGAGTACCGATGATAATCAACCTCAGCCTTTTTACAATTATCCTCCTTACCCGGTGCAACATCCTATGCCCTGGCAAACACCATTTCCCTTCTTTCAACCTCGCCCTATGATGCCATACATGCCTTTTTTAGGCCGCGGCCGGGGCAGAGGCAGAGGCAGAAGGAGAGGAAGAGGAAGGCACGTCCAGTGGTCCAGAGAGGAACCACAGATGGTCACGAGGAGCCAAGTGAAAAACCCTCCAGTGCGAACCTAGTTGTTAATCTATCAACTAGAATCCTCACAGAAGCAGAAACTAATGTGCTCAACAAGGGCCTGGGATTTGTCCCTACCCCTGAAGAAGATTTCTTCCGCTTACATATCGAAATCTCCCAACTCTTTCGTAAAATTTGCTTACATTTTTTCTTCAAAGACAAACCTACTGACACATCACTTATGGATTCAGGCCTAAAAAAACCATCTGGGTTCGTTCCTCCACTAGCCTTGATGCCTAGTGAAGTAGTGACCTTTGAAAAGGCAGTATTATCTGATTTGGAAAAATTATGTCCTAAACACCCATATAATAACACACCTACAAATGAGAAGAGAGCACTACTATCTTTAGCTTCTGATACTAGCATTACCATTAAACAGGCTGATAAAGGTGGTGCAATAGTAATCATGAACTCCACTGACTACAGACAAGAATGTCTACGCCTACTTAGTGACTCTACTTACTATGCCCAGATAAGAAGTGATCCTACTACTAGATTAAAGAAACAGATCAGAGTTCTTATTGAAGAAGCCAAGAATAATTTATGGATATCATTAAAAGAGGCTGAATTTTTGGACACACCCCATCCACGTGTTCCATACTTTTATTGCCTACCTAAGATTCACAAGGGTATTACACCACCACCTGGACGCCCTATAGTTTCAGGAATTGGTTCTGTCTTAGAACCTCTTTCAACGTTTTGTGATCACTTCCTACAACCATTAGTGAGGAACTCTTCCACCTATCTAAAAGACACAAAAGATGTCCTCAATTTAATTGAGACCATAAATGATTCAGGAACGGTTCAAGGAATCATCACATTGGATGTAGAAGCACTTTACACCAATATCCCTCAAGAAGCGACTTTAACAGTCATTGAATCAGCTCTACGAGAAAAATCCGATTCCTTGACCTCTCCGGTTTCCTTCATTATGCACTGTGCTAGACTGGCCTTGACAGAAAATTATTTTCAGTTTGAGGACCAGTTTTATCATCAGATCCGAGGGACTTCAATGGGAAGTACTTTTGCCCCTAGTCTTGCCTGTTTATACATGTATGACTTTGAAAAAAAGTTTATCCTTTCCTCTTTGAATGTTTACCAGGACAACATAAAGTTATGGCGTTGCTATATCGATGATATTCTTATCATCTGGCAAGGTCCTCTGTCCATGACTGATCATTTCACAACATGGATTAATACACTTGATCCTTTCTTGAAATTTACATCTACTGTTTCTGCCACACAGTTACCCTTTTTAGACCTAATGATTTCAATTGATAATGGTATACTGACCACGACAGTTTATCATAAACCTACTGATCGAAACTCACTTTTGTTATATGCAAGTCATCACCCAAAAGCCCTACGGGATAACCTTCCGGTGGGACAATTTCTACGACTCAAGCGGAACTGCAGTTCGTCCCTTGAATTTAACCATCAGGCTGACTCACTCCAAGAAAAACTCTTGGAACGATATTACCCTTCGAGAATAATTAATCAAGCACGGAAAAGGGCGAAGAATAATAACAGGGAAGCACTATTAATGACTATCGACAAGAATCCTCAGACCAGGATAACGTGCGTCTCTACTTTCACACCTTTATCCAATTCTATCAAGAAATTGATTAACAAACGTTGGCCTATTTTGACTAGTATAGGTAATGACATTCCTAAACCTCTTTTTGCTTTCAAACGTACGTCCAATATTAAGGATATGGTTATACATACCTGTCCACAGCCCAAGCTTGATATTCAAAGACAGAAAACATTATGGGACCTACCGCCTGTTACGGGCCACCACCCTTGTGGTAATTGCAACGTCTGTACTCTAACTAAACATTTCACATCCATAGTTCTAAATCCCATAGGGACTTGGCATCTCAATAAACACACTAACTGCAACACTAAAAATTGTATCTATATGATCACATGCCCCTGTGATTTACGTTATATTGGCATGACATCAAGACCAGTAAAAATCCGCATTAACGAACACAGGAGTAATATTCGTTGCAATAGAATTACTACCAAACTCAGTGAACATTTTTTGGAGGCAAAACACACACCAGATGATATGTGGTGGGTAGTAATAGAGGCACCTAAAAACCACTCGTTTGACACTAGCCATCTTTTCAGAATAGAACAAAGATGGATTTTCAAACTAGGTACCTATATATATGGTCTGAACGATGACATACCTTGGACTTCACTGACCTGACTTGACTTTTATGCAGACATATTGGTTGTTCATTTCTCGATTGGTTACTGGAATAAATTTCATACACATATTTCTTGGTATATAATGTGGTATTGTTTACCCTGAGAATACCTTTAAATGAATTTTGTCCCATTATGAGCAACTGTACCCTTGCCAAGGAATAATAAGTTTGGCTCCAGATCTGATAACTATATACTGACGCACACTCTAATGGCTTGAAAACCTTTAATTTTATACATTTTCCACTTAGTTACCTTGTAGATCTGTGGAAATGCACTCTTGTTTGAAGGAGACACACATCCCCCGTTGTCTACCTCCGATTGAGGAGGAGAGATGTGTATTATTATTTAGGCAGAGCGTGAGCAGGACACATCGGTGATCTAACTAGGACTGAATTTGTTAGTCCTTCGTTAGTCTTCACTTGGGGTTTCGGGAGTCCTTTCTCCCTCTCCATGATTCGAGACGCGCGGAACCCGTGGAAACACAGTTACTTCCGGGTCCGCGGCGTCCCTTTAAGCTCCGACGGCGCTCGCTCTGTACTTGTGCGAGACGCCGTTTACGGAGGGTAGGTCCACAGTTACGGACCTGGAATACTTATGTGAGTACTGCGGCTGCTACTTACGCGATTTTTAACGCTCTTTAGCTCGTCTTTCGAGCTCAAAAATGCTTAATGGTACACTAATACCACGTATTATAGCAAATGGATATTTTGCCTTAATTATTTGAAGCAACAGATATAACGACCTAGCGTTTCTAATGTACACTTCCAGGTTACACGAGTGTGGGCACTATGATGGCTATTTCCCTTAATTATATTGCACTTATAGTGACGTGCACTATAATCTGTTGGTTTGCTCATTGTTAATGATTGATACTCACTACTCTAACGCACATAATTGCTTGGTTACTTTTGTCACCAATCTTACCCCATAATACGACGCACTGACTACAGAGTGCTGGGTGCTACTTGTATTATGTGTACAACATGGATTACATGTTTTTTTGTGTGCTTGTTGATGACTTACATCTACCAATAGGCTACGTGTTTCCAAGTCCCTGAAACGTGCCTCTCAAGGAGCCCTATCCTGATTAAGGGATGGTAAGCCCATGTTTTACTTTTAAGACTGCCTGATCAACCTTATGATAAACACATATTACACCATGATATTCACAATAGATATTATGAGTTGTATGAATATATTTTTGTTTGTTTTGATACTTCTCTGTCCCCTAGGGCGACCTGATAGTGACGTAGCGAGTTTGACTTAAAAATGTAAGTGACCGGTATATATATTTAATTTTCGTCACTCTTTCCTTTGTAATTGGAGAAGAATTTCCTTAATAATTTTCTTTTTTTGGTCCTGATGAAGCGTCATTGGATCCTTGAGGACCACACGACGCGAAACATGTCGACCTTATTCTGAGGGTACTGCGATTATTACAGACCCCAATAGTTTGTTGCTCTTTGAAAGTAATTGAGCATCAATACTCAGTTTATTACTTTCCTATTTGATTTTAGTCTTGGTCTTCATCCGAGTATATTAAATTAAAAGAATGTTTCTTTCTTCGGGATGAATAACCAATTTTAGTCTCACATCTTATTCTCTCCGAGCGTATGCTGGTGCCTTAATATAGGCATTCCTGTCTGATTAGTTTACATCTGAACAGAACGGCTGAGTGCTTCCCTTTTAGGGGAGCCCGTCAGGCGTTGCAGCTCCGGCCTGGCGAGGAGCATTTCCCAATGATGATGCCAGTCATCCATTGTGATGCTTGAGGGTTTTGCTCCTGACACCTCAGTGTGCCCTAGGTTATTCGAGTACTTTTGGAACAGTGTACCTTTTTTGTATATTACATTGTTGGGAGACTGTACACTGGACCACAAAAACTCCCGGTCCCTCTTCTTTGCCTTTAGTTCATAAAATCTTGCCTTGCCCAGGCCTGGCCCCACACACACTCCAGGGGATTGGAGACTGCACTGTGTGAGGACAGGCACAACCCTTCCTACCCACTCTAGCCTGGGAAAACTCATCAGGATATGCAGGATATACCTCAGCTCCCTTTTTGTCCCTGTCTAGAGGGAATTCACAAACAGCCCAACTGTCAGTCTGACCCAGATGTGGATTCCAAAGGCTGGCATAGGCACAGAATGTTTAAGTAAGAAAATCCCCACTTTCTAAAAATGTCATTTTCAAACAGACTATTTATAAACCAACTCCACCAAAAGACGTATTTTCAAATTGTGAGTTCAGAGACCTCAAACTCCTTATCTTTATCTGCTCCTAATGGGAAACTGGACTTAAAAGATATTTATAGGCAGTCCCCATGTTAACCTATGGGAGAGATAAGCCTTGCAATAGTGAAAACTGAATTTGGCAGCATTTCACTATCAGGACATGTAAAACACACAAGTACATATCCTACCTTTTAAATACATAGGGCCTACCCTAGGGGTGACTTACAGGTAGTAAAGGGGAAGGTTTGGGCCTGGTAAGTGGATACACTTGCAAGGTTGAATTGGCAGTGCAAGACTGCACACACAGACACTGCAGTGGCAGGTCTGAGACATGTTTATAGGGCTACTCATTTGGGTGGCAAAATCAGTGCTGCAGGCCCACTTGTAGCATTTGATTTACAGGCCGTGGGCACCTCTGGTGCAATTTACTAGGGACTTACTAGTAAATAAAATATGCCAATCAGGGATAACAAATCATAATCCAACTTATACAGGATCACTTGCTCTTTAGTAGTAGCCAGCAGTGGTAAAGTGCCTAGAGTACCAAAAACAGCAAACACAAAGTCCAGCACAGTCAAAAATAAAGGAAGCAGAGGTGAAAAGACAGGGAAAACCACGCCAAGGATGCCAGATCTAACAGCCTCCATCCCAGGGCAGATCCAACAAGGTCCAGACCCCGCACAGGGTTTTGACTATGCAGCATTTTCCAGCCCATTGCAGAGAGGCTAAAAGGATGACCCTATTGATACCTGACTGACGACCTTTGGTTGTAGCACCGCATGCCAGTGAGTGGTGCTGAGACCTAAGAGGACCTTTGGCACCATTTCCTGCAACCCGAGAGATAGAAATGCTGCTCATCTGAGGATGAAGGGCTAATCCCCGATACACGTGTGCAGAGATATACAGGACTAGCTGCACCTACAAAGGTGAAACACTACAGACTACTTTATGAAAACAAACTTGTGCTGCATTTACCATGATGGAATGGGGCTGCCTGCATGCTGGAGTGTGAGGCAGGGTGCTCCCAACTGTTTCCTGTTTGAAAAGGCTTCCTTGAGCCAGTGAGCTGACGATCTCTTGTTGTAGCACCTGTGTGCCAGTGAGTGGTACTGAGACATGAGAGGACTTTTGGCAGCATTTGCAGGCACCTGACAGATAGACCTGCTGCTCCCTGCTGATGAAGGGCTAAACCCAGAAACACATGTCCAGAGGTATACAGCACCAGCTGCACCTATCAAGATGAAAAACTACAGACTACTTTATGAAGTAAAAACAAACTTGTACTGCATTTACCATGATGGAATGGGGCTGACTGCTTGCTGGAGTGTGAGGCAGGGTGCTCCCAACTGTTTCCGAATTAAGGGTGGACTGTCTTCTACAATTAGTGTGCGCCATGGAATTTGACAGAGGTGCCCTCTGTCCCTGCAATGTGTGCACTTTACAGGGAACCCTATCTTACAATATTAGAAGCTACCTATCTCTTATTTCAACATTAATCCCATCTATCTCCAAAGCTCTCTAAGCAGATGATGTAGCCATTTATATTGTAAACATAATCACATATTAGAAATTATAGAAAAAATAAATTACAGAAAAATGTAGTCTACTCTCAGGTTACAAATTTAATTGGAGTAAAACTCAAAATATGGCTGAGGGAGCTACAGCTGATAGCTATCAGATGATATTTTCTGGACAATACCTGGGGGTTATGCTTACCTTCAAATTTAACAAATACTATATTCGTAACTATACAACCTTACTCTAATCTATGAAACAGTTAATGGAAAGATTGAAGCTTTTGCCAATTTCTTTGGCATGGAAGATAAACTTAGCTCAAATAAATATCCTTCCAACGTTTCTTATTCTTTTTCTGTCATTACCACTCTATATACCTGGTTCCTTTTTTAAGAAAATTTATGACAGTATTTCACGGTTTAAATTGCTAGACAAAACACATTGTAGGGCTCGTAGCTTTGTTAACTTACCCATAGCCAACAGTGGTTGGGGATTAGCTGACAGGAGACTATATTGCTGGGCTAGTGTAGGCAAGGGAATACAAGGCTTTTTATTCACTGGATGCAGCTCAAAGCCATTGGTTGACCTGATTTTGGTTAAGAGACTCTCAACATTGGAATTTGGTGATATAGAATTATTTTTTTTAAATGACTGAAATCTATCTCTAATATATGGAATGATATTTATATTTTTTTAATGTATTCCAGAACTTCTTTTATTATTGCCACTTAAGGATAATTATGAGCTGCCAGGGCTTTTTGATGATAAATGTGTTCACAGCTAGCTTAAGGCATGCATTAGTAATCTAGGAGATTCCATGTAATTCAATGAAATCCTTTCTACAGCTAAATGCAGATTTTACATTATATAATAATGATTTTTAGATACTTTCTCATTCAACACTTTTTGAATGTGAGTTTCCTTAAGTCTCCCACTATACCAATATACATTTTTGGAATCTTTATTCTGCTCTGACACACTTACCTTCTCTTAATTGTATACCGAATGCCTGAAAACTAAACAAGAGGATTACAATGGACAGGGACCTACATGGATAATGGAACAAATTACTTGCAATCACATTTCCTTAATACTGGATAGGTTTCATAAAATTATTACTCCCACGTGATTAAAAAGCTATGTTTATTGCACATTCTGTGGTTTTTGTATAAACCCAGGAAGAAATAGCTAAATGGTACAAACAACTCAAACTTTGCCATGATTTTCAGGATAATGAGGATAGCTTTCACATGTTTGTTACCTATCTCGTTCTAGGTGAATTTTGGATCACGATTTTTCAAAAACTGAGCAAGATCATGAATAAATGTCTTCAACCAAACCAACACACCATATTGTTAAGATGCCAAGCAGGCAATACAGTCTTTTATACTATGTCTATTGCCCAGCTACTTATTGCTAAGAAGTGGAAAGACCTTGTAGACCTGAATTATCAGGAATGCTGGAAGCAATTAAATACAGCTGTTGAAATGTAGCACAAGATAGCTGTTACACGAGGACTTATACATGTATGTAACCATGGATGGTGACTATTTAATTGGAACTGTAAGATCTGAAACTAAGAATTTTGTATGAATTCTGTCAAATGAATTGCAATCTTTGCTTGTCTTCTGATCTCTTCTTTTACAGTAAAACATATATCAAAGCAATTTGCATATATGTATTTTGTCATCTTTTAGCACGCATTCACTTTTTAATAGTGCATGTAGTACTAAAAGTAGACCGGATTTCAGATTCTAAGTGTTTATAATTTAATATTTGTAATACTCCTGCAGATATACTTCCACGTGTTGACTGAATGGAAATTTCTGCTACTGATAAGAATAAAAGGGCTACAAGCAGAAACATAAAAGTGAGCTGGAACCATTTAAAACAATAGTAAACACCCATATCTACAAATTGCTGTGTAAACTCAAGTAATGGGCTTTAAATGCATGAGGCAAAGCAAGTGCTGAATTAGCTTTGTTGGAAAATAAATACTTCTTTTCTGAGCTCTCCAAAGATGTATCCATGGGAAACTTTCAGTTTAGCAATTCACAGTATCTGAATGTTTATTTGTAATGGGAATCTCCATCAAACATATACACTAACACATACTTATATAGTAAATGCATATATTAAGAAGAATCCATCTGCAACACATAAAAACATAATTAAAATTCAGAATGAATTCTTTCCATAAAGCTATTAAAACTCTTTGGTTAGGCAACTGCCATTTGTCTTATCCACCATACAAGATATAGAGATCTGAACACAACAAATGCAATCATCCACTGTTATCTGATCTTAGTATCTTAGAATCCTAAGAACTGCTGCATAATGCATGGTAGCGAAATATCCAAGTCTTTCTGAAGCTTTAGTAAACCAGAGAGAAAAACAATAAATGAGCTTCAATTTCTAGGCATGATTTGTAAGATGGACAAAGGGTTGAGCTTTCAGTAAGTGCTTGCCATTTCTATGAAAGGAGCTGTAGCAAAATGGGTTCCCCATTTAGTCCACCCAGG